>NW_028175549.1:0-622500 GCF_949987555.1 Borostomias antarcticus | reverse complement strand
GCGGAAAAAGAATTTAGGTCTCTATCACCTTCCATTGGAAAGTTATTCCCAAAAAACACGTTTTGACTGATAGCTAAAGTAGCTTTCATCTCTTATCCTAACCCTAACCCTAACCCTAACCCTAACCCTAACCCTAACCCTTGTACCGTTGGAAAGGCCGTATGCGAAAATGGGCAGGCGGAAAAAGAAAGATTTGACCTACGACCTTCCGTTCGGGAGTTATTAGCCAAAAACCACGTCAGTCTTTTTGTTTTTTTGCAATTTCACCCACTTCCGTTTGTCGTAGAGACTCGCGGCCGGTCGCGTTCGAAAGCTAGACCCCGATTATGGGGAGGCGGAAAAAGAAATTAGGTCTCTATCACCTTCCATTGGAAAGTTATTCCCAAAAAACACGTTTTGACTGATAGCTAAAGTAGCTTTCATCCCTAACCCTAACCCTAACCCTAACCCTAACCCTAACCCTCTAACCCTAACCCTAACCCTAACCCTAACCCTAACCCTAACCCCTAACCCTAACCCTAACCCTAACCCTAACCCCTAACCCTAACCCTAACCCTAACCCTAACCCCTAACCCTAACCCTAACCCTAACCCTAACCCTAACCCTAACCCTACCCTGACTACTTACCATTGCCCTACTCTGACCCTAACCCTGACCCTAAGGACCCAGAGCCCCTTTTCCCTTTTCACCTTACCTTTACAACAGGTAGAGAAACCTTCACCCACCCAGTTAACTCTTAAATGGGTACAACTGGCTTTTGGATTTGAAGTGAGTAACTATCTGGGACACTATTGTTCTTCTCCTCCCTCACAACAGGTAGAGAAACCTTCACCCACCCAGTTAACTCTTAAATGGGTACAATTGGCTTTTGGATTTGAAGTGAGTAACTATCTGGGACACTATTGTTCTTCTCTATTGTTCTTCTCCTCCCTCACAACAGGTAGAGAAACCTTCACCCACCCAGTTAACTCTTAAATGGGTACAATTGGCTTTTGGATTTGAAGTGAGTAACTATCTGGGACACTATTGTTCTTCTCCCCCCTCACAACAGGTAGAGAAACCTTCACCCACCCAGTTAACTCTTAAATGGGTACAATTGGCTTTTGGATTTGAAGTGAGTAACTATCTGGGACACTATTGTTCTTCTCTATTGTTCTTCTCCTCCCTCACAACAGGTAGAGAAACCTTCACCCACCCAGTTAACTCTTAAATGGGTACAATTGGCTTTTGGATTTGAAGTGAGTAACTATCTGGGACACTATTGTTCTTCTCCCCCCTCACAACAGGTAGAGAAACCTTCACCCACCCAGTTAACTCTTAAATGGGTACAATTGGCTTTTGGATTTGAAGTGAGTAACTATCTGTGACACTCTTCCTCCCCCTCAGGCTTTTACTTTTGTCTGAGCCTAATCCCAACCTCTTTATCCGTATACCTATCCCGGACCGTTTCTCTAACCCTAACGTTATATTCTAACGCCGAGCTGACCTATAGCATCATCGTGGACTCGGCCACCAGGGGCGTGTTTGAGATCGATTCCAAAACAAACCCCCCCCCCCCCCCCCCCCCCCCCCCCCCCCCCCCCCCCCGACACTGTTTCGCCCTAACTTGTACTTGGAACTTTGCCCTAGTCCAACCCCCTGGATCAGTTACGTGTATTCACTTCTCATCTCCCCTCCTACCGGATATTTTACCTGCTTGCCTCAACCCGTTTCAGACTTTGGAACTGGTGCTGTCGGTGTGTAGCGGAGTGCATTCTTCCTGTTCATCACGTGAGGTGGACCTAAAGAATCTGGTTCACCTATTCCCACGTCTTGTCAGGAAGCTCTGTCACGCAAAACCTAACCCTAACCCTAACCCTAACCCTAACCCTAACCCCTAACCCTAACCCTAACCCTAACCCTAGCCCTGCTTGAAATGGTGTTGTCAGCTCCAGGATTATGCTTGGTACAAACGCTATGCTTGGTACAAACGCTACTCAATTCCAAATGATGTACCCGGTCTTCTTCACCTGCAATGGCAATGGGCCTGAGGGCTTTTTTCTTTGTGTGTGAGTGTTATCCTAACCTGTTTTGTTTTGATGCATGGTGATCTTTGGATGAAACAGAGCTCTCTTGTTTTTAAGATGAAATTCGTCCGATCAATTTAAATCAAACAAGCAATGGAATCAACCAATTAAGGTCCAAAACCAAAGTTCCCTTAGACTGTGCTCCGCCGCGTAGGGCTTTATAATGCCCGTCCTCGACAAAGTCCCCAGGGGATGGTGTGGGTGTCCTCCCATCCCCCACAGAGAAGATTGCAGAGGATCCTTGGCATGTTCCAATTCCCGCATTGGTTCCAATTCTTTCATGTCTTGGGAGGGGCTAGGGAATCATCAGCGGATGGGGGAGGGGACGGGAGCGTACAGCCTCCTCCCTCCCCCGCCTGGTGGTCCCGTGGTACTGTCGTGCTTTCCCCCATCTTAGCAGCTTCCAGATTCGAAACACGCGACGACAACGCCCTCACCTCTCTGCGCTCTTCTAGACGTCCCTGGAGGGTCCAGCCCTGCTTGAAATGGTGTTGTCAGCTCCAGGATTATGCTTGGTACAAACGCTACTCAATTCCAAATGATGTACCCGGTCTTCTTCACCTGCAATGGCAATGGGCCTGAGGGCTTTTTTCTTTGTGTGTGAGTGTTATCCTAACCTGTTTTGTTTTGATGCATGGTGATCTTTGGATGAAACAGAGCTCTCTTGTTTTTAAGATGAAATTCGTCCGATCAATTTAAATCAAGCAAGCAATGGAATCAACCAATTTAGGTCCAAAACCAAAGTTCCCTTAGACTGTGCTCCGCCGCGTAGGGCTTTATAATGCCCGTCCTCGACAAAGTCCCCAGGGGACGGTGTGGGTGTCCTCCCATCCCCCACAGAGAAGATTGCAGAGGATCCTTGGCATGTTCCAATTCCCGCATTGGTTCCAATTCTTTCATGTCTTGGGAGGGGCTAGGGAATCATCAGCGGATGGGGGAGGGGACGGGAGCGTACAGCCTCCTACCTCCCCTGCCTGGTGGTCCCGTGGTACTGTCGTGCTTTCCCCCATCTTAGCAGCTTCCAGATTCGAAACACGCGACGACAACGCCCTCACCTCTCTGCGCTCTTCTAGACGTCCCTGGAGGGTCCAGCCCTGCTTGAAATGGTGTTGTCAGCTCCAGGATTATGCTTGGTACTAACGCTATGCTTGGTACAAACGCTACTCAATTCCAAATGATGGACCCGGTCTTCTTCACCTGCAATGGCAATGGGCCTGAGGGCTTTTTTCTTTGTGTGTGAGTGTCATCCTAACCTGTTTTGTTTTGATGCATGGTGATCTTTGGATGAAACAGAGCTCTCTTGTTTTTAAGATGAAATTCGTCCGATCAATTTAAATCAAGCAAGCAATGGAATCAACCAATTTAGGTCCAAAACCAAAGTTCCCTTAGACTGTGCTCCGCCGCGTAGGGCTTTATAATGCCCGTCCTCGACATAGTCCCCAGGGGACGGTGTGGGTGTCCTCCCATCCCCCACAGAGAAGATTGCAGAGGATCCTGACGAGCCAGACCTGCTCAATCTTCTGGGTCTCAGCGTTCCAATTCCCCACTGACTTTGGAACTCCCCAAAAAAGCGGAGCGCTTCACGGATTTGCGTGTCATCCTGCGGCCCTTTAGCGATCTATCTTCTCACGGATTTGTCTTACTTTCAGTCTTACTTTCGGAGCCCGCCTCTCGCACGCCATTGGCTGTCTTACTTTGCCTTACATTCCCATAAACCTGCGTTCAGGTCTTACTTTGCCCGAAACCTCGGATGATTTCATTGGCTGTCTTACTTTTCCAAAGCCCCCGCATGATCTCATTGGCCGGTCTTACTTTACCAGCCGAAGCGAGCACAGCAGCAGCCATTTTTTTCCCCGCTACCGGAGCAGAAGAACAAGGATCGGGTAACTATAATACTATAATTCCTTATCTTGTTTAACAACTATATTACAACGATTATCATCCGGCTCATATTTGATTTTAGCCTACTTTTCCAAAACCCTGCATGATGTCATTGGCCGGTTTTAGCCTACTTTGGAATTATCAGCCGAGCAGCACAGCGGCATCCATAGTATTTCCCCGCTACCGGAGCAGAAAAACAACGATCGGGCTTGTGTAACAACTATAAAACAATGATTATCATCCGGCTCATATTTTATCTTACTTTTACAAAACCCTGCATGATGTAATTGGCCGGTTTTAGCCTACTTTGGAATTATCAGCCGAGCCGAGCAGCACAGCGGCATCCATAGTAGCCTATTTCCCCGCTACCGGAGTATCATCCGGCTCATATTTGCTAATTATTTCGTTTTGTGTAGTAACAGTGTAACAGAGCAACCGTGTAGTAATAAACCAATCATTCATTTGTTGCAATGTTTTTTGTCTGTCTTCAAAGAATGGATTATAAACCTGAGTTCAAACGCCAGCCTCTGAGCTCCGAGCTCACCATCAAGGCTTCACCTGAAGCCACGGCAGTGGAGATGGTGGTGGCCTCGCAGTCGGCCACCAAGATGAAGGTGCCTGGCAGGGTCATCGAGGAGGCGAAGGAGCGCATCCTCCAGGCTGGAGGAGACCCCGGGTGCTACCAGCTGGTCCTCAGCGCGAGCGAGCTCCAGTTTGGGAAGTACCGGGGTCAGACCTTCAGGTGGCTCCTGTCCAACGACGTGGGCTGGGTGTGCGGGCTGCTGGCGTCCCACCAGAGGGAGAGAGACGGGGGAGACCGGACCCAGACACCCCTCATGGCAAACAAAGATGCCCTCCTCTCCTACGCCCAGCTGTTCCCAGAGGTGGCTGCTCTCATCAGTGAGCGTAGGATGAAGGAGGGCTCTTTGCCTATCCGGGGCTTGGATGCCACGCCGGTGGGTTTTGGCCAAAATGCCACCGACACGTACCAGTCTCTGTACGAGTCCACCAGCGCAGAGAAGCAAGGGTAAGTACTGTACCTCATGTCAAAGATGATGTGGTGTGTGATGACGTGTGGACCTCTCTGTTGCTCTGTGCAGTGTATAAGCCCTGCTGTGGTGCTCTCATGTTTGTAGATATGTGCAGTGGCTGAGGAAGCAGAAGGTCATGGCGGGGTCAAAGATGTACAAGCTGCAGGCGTACGTGTTGGCTCGGGACCAGGAGAAGAAGAAGGCTGCGCTTGCTCCCCAGCAGACCACACCCCTGCCTACATCCCTGCCTGCTACAAGTAACCACCCTATTTACAACCACCACAGTACACAACCAATGCCCAACTGTTTGTCAAGATATATCTCATCAAATATTTATTACCTCTGTCCAAACAGGCTCTGCATCTTTGACTCCTCCTGATCTGTCTGACCAGGATCTCTTTGCTGCCGCCATGGAGGTTGACTCTGGTGAGACACCCCTATACACCCCTATACACCACACATCCACACACACCCCATGCACATAACGATGACAAAACAGTGATGTCGATTTTCATTAATGATGCCTGTCTCACTATTTATTAGCCATCAACGGATTACCATCTAGGTAATATAAGTGCGTACGATCGAAGGTAAGTGTGTGTGGGCAAGTTGATTATCAGTATCTGCACGGCTTACCTGCTTTTGGGATTTGTAGTCCTTCCACCATGCTTCTCTCTGTGAGTAGTCTTTAGTCATTTCATGTGTAGGAATAACGTAGTTCATACTATTTTTCAATTAACATTCACAATGCTGGCTTCAAATCCTTCTGGCGTAATAAGCAATATATACTCCCACTTGGTTTCCATTCTTTACCTTTTCTCCTAGAAAAAGCAGTGAGTGAGTGAGTGAGTGAGTGAGTCAGTCCTTTGCAGATGCTAGATGCTATGCCACATTTGTCTGTCCGCACGCAGTCTGTCCTCCATCTGTCCTCATGGCAAGTTGCATCACAACAAGCTGGGCTTCATGCAATTGACCTTATTGACATGTGGGGTTCACATCCTTGGCTGACATTGTCTTAGTTTCCTGGAACACAGTGTATGTGTGTGATTTGGTGTGTCTGAACCTTACAGATGACCGTCCAGCAGCGTCAGCCCAAGCCCCCCTCCCTCCCACCGCAGCTCAGGAGCAAGGGGAGCCTGTACTGGTGTTGCCATCCTCTGGCGCAGAGGTATGCCCATCCATGTGTGTTTTGACAGTGTGTAACTCAGAGTTGAATTGACTGCTTTTCTTGTATTCAGCACAGTCTCAAAGCGAGCATTCAGTTCTCGGTAATAACTGATAAAAAAATATTTCTGTTGTAGCTGCTTCCTAACAGCTGGAGGCAGACGCTCCCTGAGGAGCAGCACGAGTGGCTGGGCCGGGCTCTGTTCACCAGGGGGGCCAGCGGGAAGGCCGTGCTCACCACCAACCTGCGCCTGTGGTGGGAGCCCCCCGGAGCCCGGCTGTTGTACACTCAGCCCCCCGCCTCAGCCCACGCCTTCTTCCAGCGCCGGTTCTTCCTGTGGATGCCGTACA
Source organism: Borostomias antarcticus (assembly GCF_949987555.1). NCBI lineage: Eukaryota > Metazoa > Chordata > Actinopteri > Stomiiformes > Stomiidae > Borostomias > Borostomias antarcticus. Next base: position 616,007 of record NW_028175549.1, on the reverse strand, counting down.
AGTATGTTGTGTTATATTTCTAGCAGTATGTGGTATTTGCTTTAAAATATTTCAACTAAATTGATTTAAATACAGAACTGTAATACATTTTATAACATGTACAATTTGACTTTTAAAGGATGTGGGCGTACAAGTTTGTATGCCCCATCTGTAGGCGCAGGCTCACCGGTGCTGGCTGGTACAAGACCGTGCGGAGGGTCTTGGACAGGGACGGCTGGTACTTCATGGGCACGGAGTACCTGGAATGCCGTCCCTGTCAGAAGAAGTGGGCGAGCTGGGCGCAGGACATCTTGGACCAGCTGGACCCTGCACACAGGGAGGAGTTTCCAGCTGTTCTCACATACAAGTAAGTAATTGCATTGTTATATTGCCGTGTGGATTAAATATAAAAAGGTGTGTGTGTGTGTGACTGTGCCACTTTTTAATATGTCTCACAGGCTGTCCTGTGACAAGGTGTTGCTTGGGCTGCTGAAGCAGCGCACTATGGGCAACAGTGCGACTCGGCTCCACTCCTTTCTGGTGGAGCAGCACACCAGAGAGTGGATGGCGAGGTCCATGAGCTACCTGTCTGCGCTCCGCAAGCTTCGGGTACCGGGCGCAGCGCCGCAGCAGCAGCAGGTGTCCCTGCCTCCCATGCACCTGGTCCCCTGCGTGTCCTGGCTGATCTCCGTCTACGTGAGGGAGGCGGCCAGTAGAATGGAGGAGACCAAGGCCAGGGTCACCTCCATCTTTGGAGACATCCTGAAGATGGACTCCACCAAGAAGGCAAGCTTCACTACTACTTATACTACAATGTATAGTGCAATTCATATATTATAACAACAGCTGACATTATAACATATATATTGTAACAGTGACAGTTGATTTTATATTTCAGATGACAAAGAAGCTTGCGGGTGCCGCTGCTCACACGGCTGCCTGGGTGACCAACGTCGGCAACGAGTACGGGCAGGTGTTGATGTCCGTACTCACCGACCGCGAGGGCGACGGTCTTCTGCCCATGACAGCCGGTCTGATGCAGCGGTACAGAGAAGCCGGACAGGCCCCTCCCTCGGTCCTGTACGTGGACCGGGACTGCTGTTCCCTCTCCGGGGGACAGAGCAAGGTACATGTTGACATGTTGTTTTAGTTAATGCATTCTATTATGAGCTGTGTTCTTAGCACTTACCTTTTTATCAAATCACACAACAGGTGGCGGCGATGTTCCCGGAGTGGGACAAGCTGGTGATCCGGTTGGACGTGTGGCACCTGATGCGGCGCTTCGCCAGGGGGGTGTGCACCGACAGCCACCAGCTGTATGGCCTCTTCATGGCGAGGCTGTCCTTTGCCATTTTCGAATGGGACAGTGGCGACGTCGCTCGCCTGGAAGAGGCCAAGCGGTCCGAGGAGGGGGACGCCGTGGTGAAGCTGTCGGCCAGAGAGCTTGCCCGTCACTGTTGCCGGACGCGAGGCACGGCTGAGACGGAGCGGCTCATCCGGGAGGTCCTGGACGCCTTCTGGGACGTGGCGGACACCAACGGCGTCAAGCTAATTGACCACGCCCAGATGGACAACATCTGGAGCATGCAGCGTCGGCATCTCCACTGCATCCAAGACCCAGAGGAAGTGGAGCTCTACACCAAGACGGGGGAGTTGACCAAGGGAGGGGTGGTTCTCCCAGTCTACCGGTGTGCCAGAGGCTCCAATTCCCTGGAGTCATTCCACCTCCACCAGAACCGCTTCATTCCAGGTAAGTGTTGTCACCAGAGGGAAAGAAAGAGGGAGGGAGAGAGAGATAGATGAAGAGGAAGAAAGAGAGAGATTATTGAACATGCCCCACCTCTTTGTTCCAGGCACAGCAGCCAACACCCTCCACTTCCAGGTGTACCTGCTGGAGGGCTTGGTGAGGTGGAATGAGGACCGTGGCAGGGCTGCAGTGGAGGATGCCAGCAGGTCAACGCTGCGTTGCTACAGGTAGATGCATGATGGATTGATATTAACACGTAATTATTAATATTTGGGCTGGAATAACATCTGTGTATTACTGGCGCTGTATAAATCATCTGCTTTTTCCTTGCCTACAGTGCCAAGCTGCAGCAGTCCTTCAGCCAGCTCACCCAAGAGTTTATGGGTATGACGCTGGTTGAAAATTACACCAAACTCAGGGAGTACACAGGTAACTAATGAAACTAATGATCATCACCCATGATTTGCGCTCATCAATCAATCAAAGCTTTATTTGTATAAACGTTTTACGTGTTGTGTCCTGTTCAGGGGAACTCATCGGTGTGGAGTACCTGTTGTCACAAACATCAGGTGATGCGGTGGAGGACCTGGGCAGGGATCCTGACACCCCTGATGGGATGGACGACGCTGCGGTGGACCAGTGGGATGAGGGGTTTGGAGAAGAGCCGGAAGACGACCCGGAGGAGTTACGTCTCCTGGAGCACCACCACCAGCTCCTGCGCCAGGAGCAGACGCTCCCCCAGCCCAGCGCCTCTCTTCCCCCTCCCGCCGCCTCTCTGCCCCCCCCGGCCGCCTCTCTGCCCCCTGCCGCCGCCTCACCATCCCAGTCTGGTCCCGCCCACACCGAAGTCCACGATGCCCCTGAGATGGAGATCGAGGAGCAGGAGGAAGACGTAAGCACTTTAAAGTGTTACATACATTCTTTCGGAATAGTTATATCATTCGTCAGTGTGCCTTCATGACCTTTGTGTTGCCCCTCTGTTGCAGGATGCCGTTGGGCCAGATGGACGTGGTGGCTATGCCAACGTGGTGCGTCTGGCCCGGGTCCTGGTGGACCTGCGTCACCCTGGCGCCGTGGTGACGCAGCGGATGGAGAAGGAGATCGTTGCCCTCTGGACCAAGCTGTCCGATCTGGACAAGGCAGCGGTCAAGTTCCCCCCCCGGCACCAGAACAGGCTCGTCAAGGGCCGGTTTAAAGCCAGCGCGGCCAGGTCCAAGCGGCATCCCGCGATACCCGGCGTGGACAGTGTGAACCGGTAAGCGTAGGCCGCATGTACACCTCAGTGCATGTACATCTCTGTGCTTTGTTTTGTACTAAGTGACCCGGGGCATGTCTCTCTGTGTCCAGTTCTGTCATGACCACAGGTGGCGGTGCGGCACAGTGTCCAAGCGCCAGCAGGCTGGTGGAGGCCATCGTCTTGGAGCTGTGCCACGTCCACTACGAGGGCCAGACGTTGGCTGGGGCCCGGGTGTACCGCTGGGGGGTCCTCCTTCAGGACTACAACCGCATCATCAGCCATCTGTGGAGCTGTAAGTCCCTGAGGGAGACCGCCCCCATGCAGCTGTACTCGTTCAACCACAGGACCCTCAATAAGTGGTGAGATTCTAATTGTATTTGACCTCTCTTCCTTTTTCTGTCTGTCTCCCTCTATTAGTCAAGCTCTGTCTCTGTTCCTTTCATTTTTATTGAGCGTCAATCTCTTGTCATCAGGAACCTTGACAGGACTCTGGCCATGAACAGGCCCACCCTCAGCGTAGCTGTGCCCGGGGCTACCGCTGAGCTCTGCGCAGCAGACCTTCCTCCAGCAAAGCGCCTGCTGACAGAGCCGGTGCAGCCAGACCAGCCCCTCACCTTCTCTGTCCCTGAGGACACTTCAGGTCTGGCTGTGAGCCACAGAGGGCCTCTGGCACCAGCTTTATTTGACATCATCGCCCCCCCTGCTGCTGCCGCCGCCGCCGCCACCACCGCCACCTCCACCCCTGACACATCCGGCACTACCACCACCTCCACAGCCACTGCTGCTGCCGCCGCCGCCTCCACCCCTGACACTCTGGCCGTGTCACGCTCCACAGCCTACCAGAGGAAGCGGAGGGACATGGAGCAGCAACGGGCCCAGGAACTTGGGGCTTTCTTAAAAGAGCCCAGGCAGTTTAAGAAGTTTGACTGCAAGCACTGTGGCCAGCCAAAGAGGAAGGAGTTTGGCCACAGTCGCTTCAAAGGACAGTTCTACTGCCCCAAGGCTCCCCCTGGCGGTCTCTCCAAGGAACAGTGGCTGGAGATGAAAAAGGCTGAAAAGAAAGGTATTTACATTTTGATACTAACCTAATCTATTATATAACTCCTAATGTCTGACATTACTTATTGTAATGAGTAGGCTACCGACACCATTGAGTGCTAGACTGCAATGCTTTAATTAATCCACTGTGCATGCCCATACTAGTAGGTTAGCAATCATTATACAACAGAGCCCCCTAGTGTCTTGGCGACACCTATCATATCATTACACTTATTGATGGAATTTTTTAAACTTTCTCTCCGGCAGACTGACTCACGCCAGGCCACCCAGCTAGGAGCCCACTCCAGCGCCCATCCTGCCCCCACTCAGGATCAACACTCTAGCCCCTCAACAGGCCTCTTCCTCCTTCTCAGCCTCATGCCCTAGGCTGTGGCTGGAACACCGTTGAGGAGTGGTGGGTGGAGAGATGAAGGACGCTAACTCAAGAGTGAGGTGATATAAGACACTGAGCCCCTAGCTGGAAGGCACTGGACGTTTTTGTACATTTTCATGAATTCAACTTCCCTTGCGTGGACCGAGACCTCGATGTGGTGTAAGGGCCTGCGTGTGTCAATGATCCACAGAGCCATATTGACAGTAGTCTCCAAGACTACTGGTTGGGACACCCTTGTCAAGCGGGTCTGTGGTGAGACACCTGACCAACATCGGTTCGCTTATCAGATGACTACATGGATGCTAATTCTGTGTGTGTGCTTGTGATACACTGGACAAACTTCAATTCATTGAAGTGTGTGGTTCTTTATTTAACAGTGTGGGCCTTCAATGTTGTTCAATGTTAAATGTGTTTAAAATATGATACAGTGGGACACTATTCATTATAGGCAAGGTAATTTGTATAGCACATTACAACACAACTTGATATTTCCACTTCTGTCACAGGGTGGCACCCAAACAAAACAAACACTGCTTCAACAAAGACAGATGACACTGGATTAAAATGCAACAAGTGAATATATTTATTAAAAAACACAAGGTTATGCAAGAACAGTGCGGGTGCTTTTATTTAACAGTTTGGTTCATTGTCATTCTCCATAAAATGAGATGAAGTGATGTAGTAACAAAATTTCAAAATCTAATTCATTGAAGTCTATAAGTGTGGCCCTTCATTGTAATTGACCGAATGTGATGAAAATATGAGTCTGGGTTTGGTTTTGACTACAGGGGTGTCATTTTTGGGGTATAACCACAGTTACAGTGGTGTCCTCAGGGTCCTTTCTTTGTGTATAACTCGTGGTGTCCTGACCTCGGACAATGGATGGAATCAACCAATTTAGGTCCAAAACCAAAGTTCCCTTAGACTGTGCTCCGCCGCGTAGGGCTTTATAATGCCCGTCCTCGACAAAGTCCCCAGGGGACGGTGTGGGTGTCCTCCCATCCCCCACAGAGAAGATTGCAGAGGATCCTTGGCATGTTCCAATTCCCGCATTGGTTCCAATTCTTTCATGTCTTGGGAGGGGCTAGGGAATCATCAGCGGATGGGGGAGGGGACGGGAGCGTACAGCCTCCTACCTCCCCTGCCTGGTGGTCCCGTGGTACTGTCGTGCTTTCCCCCATCTTAGCAGCTTCCAGATTCGAAACACGCGACGACAACGCCCTCACCTCTCTGCGCTCTTCTAGACGTCCCTGGAGGGTCCAGCCCTGCTTGAAATGGTGTTGTCAGCTCCAGGATTATGCTTGGTACTAACGCTATGCTTGGTACAAACGCTACTCAATTCCAAATGATGGACCCGGTCTTCTTCACCTGCAATGGCAATGGGCCTGAGGGCTTTTTTCTTTGTGTGTGAGTGTCATCCTAACCTGTTTTGTTTTGATGCATGGTGATCTTTGGATGAAACAGAGCTCTCTTGTTTTTAAGATGAAATTCGTCCGATCAATTTAAATCAAGCAAGCAATGGAATCAACCAATTTAGGTCCAAAACCAAAGTTCCCTTAGACTGTGCTCCGCCGCGTAGGGCTTTATAATGCCCGTCCTCGACATAGTCCCCAGGGGACGGTGTGGGTGTCCTCCCATCCCCCACAGAGAAGATTGCAGAGGATCCTGACGAGCCAGACCTGCTCAATCTTCTGGGTCTCAGCGTTCCAATTCCCCACTGACTTTGGAACTCCCCAAAAAAGCGGAGCGCTTCACGGATTTGCGTGTCATCCTGCGGCCCTTTAGCGATCTATCTTCTCACGGATTTGTCTTACTTTCAGTCTTACTTTCGGAGCCCGCCTCTCGCACGCCATTGGCTGTCTTACTTTGCCTTACATTCCCATAAACCTGCGTTCAGGTCTTACTTTGCCCGAAACCTCGGATGATTTCATTGGCTGTCTTACTTTTCCAAAGCCCCCGCATGATCTCATTGGCCGGTCTTACTTTACCAGCCGAAGCGAGCACAGCAGCAGCCATTTTTTTCCCCGCTACCGGAGCAGAAGAACAAGGATCGGGTAACTATAATACTATAATTCCTTATCTTGTTTAACAACTATATTACAACGATTATCATCCGGCTCATATTTGATTTTAGCCTACTTTTCCAAAACCCTGCATGATGTCATTGGCCGGTTTTAGCCTACTTTGGAATTATCAGCCGAGCAGCACAGCGGCATCCATAGTATTTCCCCGCTACCGGAGCAGAAAAACAACGATCGGGCTTGTGTAACAACTATAAAACAATGATTATCATCCGGCTCATATTTTATCTTACTTTTACAAAACCCTGCATGATGTAATTGGCCGGTTTTAGCCTACTTTGGAATTATCAGCCGAGCCGAGCAGCACAGCGGCATCCATAGTAGCCTATTTCCCCGCTACCGGAGTATCATCCGGCTCATATTTGCTAATTATTTCGTTTTGTGTAGTAACAGTGTAACAGAGCAACCGTGTAGTAATAAACCAATCATTCATTTGTTGCAATGTTTTTTGTCTGTCTTCAAAGAATGGATTATAAACCTGAGTTCAAACGCCAGCCTCTGAGCTCCGAGCTCACCATCAAGGCTTCACCTGAAGCCACGGCAGTGGAGATGGTGGTGGCCTCGCAGTCGGCCACCAAGATGAAGGTGCCTGGCAGGGTCATCGAGGAGGCGAAGGAGCGCATCCTCCAGGCTGGAGGAGACCCCGGGTGCTACCAGCTGGTCCTCAGCGCGAGCGAGCTCCAGTTTGGGAAGTACCGGGGTCAGACCTTCAGGTGGCTCCTGTCCAACGACGTGGGCTGGGTGTGCGGGCTGCTGGCGTCCCACCAGAGGGAGAGAGACGGGGGAGACCGGACCCAGACACCCCTCATGGCAAACAAAGATGCCCTCCTCTCCTACGCCCAGCTGTTCCCAGAGGTGGCTGCTCTCATCAGTGAGCGTAGGATGAAGGAGGGCTCTTTGCCTATCCGGGGCTTGGATGCCACGCCGGTGGGTTTTGGCCAAAATGCCACCGACACGTACCAGTCTCTGTACGAGTCCACCAGCGCAGAGAAGCAAGGGTAAGTACTGTACCTCATGTCAAAGATGATGTGGTGTGTGATGACGTGTGGACCTCTCTGTTGCTCTGTGCAGTGTATAAGCCCTGCTGTGGTGCTCTCATGTTTGTAGATATGTGCAGTGGCTGAGGAAGCAGAAGGTCATGGCGGGGTCAAAGATGTACAAGCTGCAGGCGTACGTGTTGGCTCGGGACCAGGAGAAGAAGAAGGCTGCGCTTGCTCCCCAGCAGACCACACCCCTGCCTACATCCCTGCCTGCTACAAGTAACCACCCTATTTACAACCACCACAGTACACAACCAATGCCCAACTGTTTGTCAAGATATATCTCATCAAATATTTATTACCTCTGTCCAAACAGGCTCTGCATCTTTGACTCCTCCTGATCTGTCTGACCAGGATCTCTTTGCTGCCGCCATGGAGGTTGACTCTGGTGAGACACCCCTATACACCCCTATACACCACACATCCACACACACCCCATGCACATAACGATGACAAAACAGTGATGTCGATTTTCATTAATGATGCCTGTCTCACTATTTATTAGCCATCAACGGATTACCATCTAGGTAATATAAGTGCGTACGATCGAAGGTAAGTGTGTGTGGGCAAGTTGATTATCAGTATCTGCACGGCTTACCTGCTTTTGGGATTTGTAGTCCTTCCACCATGCTTCTCTCTGTGAGTAGTCTTTAGTCATTTCATGTGTAGGAATAACGTAGTTCATACTATTTTTCAATTAACATTCACAATGCTGGCTTCAAATCCTTCTGGCGTAATAAGCAATATATACTCCCACTTGGTTTCCATTCTTTACCTTTTCTCCTAGAAAAAGCAGTGAGTGAGTGAGTGAGTGAGTGAGTCAGTCCTTTGCAGATGCTAGATGCTATGCCACATTTGTCTGTCCGCACGCAGTCTGTCCTCCATCTGTCCTCATGGCAAGTTGCATCACAACAAGCTGGGCTTCATGCAATTGACCTTATTGACATGTGGGGTTCACATCCTTGGCTGACATTGTCTTAGTTTCCTGGAACACAGTGTATGTGTGTGATTTGGTGTGTCTGAACCTTACAGATGACCGTCCAGCAGCGTCAGCCCAAGCCCCCCTCCCTCCCACCGCAGCTCAGGAGCAAGGGGAGCCTGTACTGGTGTTGCCATCCTCTGGCGCAGAGGTATGCCCATCCATGTGTGTTTTGACAGTGTGTAACTCAGAGTTGAATTGACTGCTTTTCTTGTATTCAGCACAGTCTCAAAGCGAGCATTCAGTTCTCGGTAATAACTGATAAAAAAATATTTCTGTTGTAGCTGCTTCCTAACAGCTGGAGGCAGACGCTCCCTGAGGAGCAGCACGAGTGGCTGGGCCGGGCTCTGTTCACCAGGGGGGCCAGCGGGAAGGCCGTGCTCACCACCAACCTGCGCCTGTGGTGGGAGCCCCCCGGAGCCCGGCTGTTGTACACTCAGCCCCCCGCCTCAGCCCACGCCTTCTTCCAGCGCCGGTTCTTCCTGTGGATGCCGTACAAGTATGTTGTGTTATATTTCTAGCAGTATGTGGTATTTGCTTTAAAATATTTCAACTAAATTGATTTAAATACAGAACTGTAATACATTTTATAACATGTACAATTTGACTTTTAAAGGATGTGGGCGTACAAGTTTGTATGCCCCATCTGTAGGCGCAGGCTCACCGGTGCTGGCTGGTACAAGACCGTGCGGAGGGTCTTGGACAGGGACGGCTGGTACTTCATGGGCACGGAGTACCTGGAATGCCGTCCCTGTCAGAAGAAGTGGGCGAGCTGGGCGCAGGACATCTTGGACCAGCTGGACCCTGCACACAGGGAGGAGTTTCCAGCTGTTCTCACATACAAGTAAGTAATTGCATTGTTATATTGCCGTGTGGATTAAATATAAAAAGGTGTGTGTGTGTGTGACTGTGCCACTTTTTAATATGTCTCACAGGCTGTCCTGTGACAAGGTGTTGCTTGGGCTGCTGAAGCAGCGCACTATGGGCAACAGTGCGACTCGGCTCCACTCCTTTCTGGTGGAGCAGCACACCAGAGAGTGGATGGCGAGGTCCATGAGCTACCTGTCTGCGCTCCGCAAGCTTCGGGTACCGGGCGCAGCGCCGCAGCAGCAGCAGGTGTCCCTGCCTCCCATGCACCTGGTCCCCTGCGTGTCCTGGCTGATCTCCGTCTACGTGAGGGAGGCGGCCAGTAGAATGGAGGAGACCAAGGCCAGGGTCACCTCCATCTTTGGAGACATCCTGAAGATGGACTCCACCAAGAAGGCAAGCTTCACTACTACTTATACTACAATGTATAGTGCAATTCATATATTATAACAACAGCTGACATTATAACATATATATTGTAACAGTGACAGTTGATTTTATATTTCAGATGACAAAGAAGCTTGCGGGTGCCGCTGCTCACACGGCTGCCTGGGTGACCAACGTCGGCAACGAGTACGGGCAGGTGTTGATGTCCGTACTCACCGACCGCGAGGGCGACGGTCTTCTGCCCATGACAGCCGGTCTGATGCAGCGGTACAGAGAAGCCGGACAGGCCCCTCCCTCGGTCCTGTACGTGGACCGGGACTGCTGTTCCCTCTCCGGGGGACAGAGCAAGGTACATGTTGACATGTTGTTTTAGTTAATGCATTCTATTATGAGCTGTGTTCTTAGCACTTACCTTTTTATCAAATCACACAACAGGTGGCGGCGATGTTCCCGGAGTGGGACAAGCTGGTGATCCGGTTGGACGTGTGGCACCTGATGCGGCGCTTCGCCAGGGGGGTGTGCACCGACAGCCACCAGCTGTATGGCCTCTTCATGGCGAGGCTGTCCTTTGCCATTTTCGAATGGGACAGTGGCGACGTCGCTCGCCTGGAAGAGGCCAAGCGGTCCGAGGAGGGGGACGCCGTGGTGAAGCTGTCGGCCAGAGAGCTTGCCCGTCACTGCCGTCGCCGGACGCGAGGCACGGCTGAGACGGAGCGGCTCATCCGGGAGGTCCTGGACGCCTTCTGGGACGTGGCGGACACCAACGGCGTCAAGCTAATTGACCACGCCCAGATGGACAACATCTGGAGCATGCAGCGTCGGCATCTCCACTGCATCCAAGACCCAGAGGAAGTGGAGCTCTACACCAAGACGGGGGAGTTGACCAAGGGAGGGGTGGTTCTCCCAGTCTACCGGTGTGCCAGAGGCTCCAATTCCCTGGAGTCATTCCACCTCCACCAGAACCGCTTCATTCCAGGTAAGTGTTGTCACCAGAGGGAAAGAAAGAGGGAGGGAGAGAGAGATAGATGAAGAGGAAGAAAGAGAGAGATTATTGAACATGCCCCACCTCTTTGTTCCAGGCACAGCAGCCAACACCCTCCACTTCCAGGTGTACCTGCTGGAGGGCTTGGTGAGGTGGAATGAGGACCGTGGCAGGGCTGCAGTGGAGGATGCCAGCAGGTCAACGCTGCGTTGCTACAGGTAGATGCATGATGGATTGATATTAACACGTAATTATTAATATTTGGGCTGGAATAACATCTGTGTATTACTGGCGCTGTATAAATCATCTGCTTTTTCCTTGCCTACAGTGCCAAGCTGCAGCAGTCCTTCAGCCAGCTCACCCAAGAGTTTATGGGTATGACGCTGGTTGAAAATTACACCAAACTCAGGGAGTACACAGGTAACTAATGAAACTAATGATCATCACCCATGATTTGCGCTCATCAATCAATCAAAGCTTTATTTGTATAAACGTTTTACGTGTTGTGTCCTGTTCAGGGGAACTCATCGGTGTGGAGTACCTGTTTTCACAAACATCAGGTGATGCGGTGGAGGACCTGGGCAGGGATCCTGACACCCCTGATGGGATGGACGACGCTGCGGTGGACCAGTGGGATGAGGGGTTTGGAGAAGAGCCGGAAGACGACCCGGAGGAGTTACGTCTCCTGGAGCACCACCACCAGCTCCTGCGCCAGGAGCAGACGCTCCCCCAGCCCAGCGCCTCTCTTCCCCCTCCCGCCGCCTCTCTGCCCCCCCCGGCCGCCTCTCTGCCCCCTGCCGCCGCCTCACCATCCCAGTCTGGTCCCGCCCACACCGAAGTCCACGATGCCCCTGAGATGGAGATCGAGGAGCAGGAGGAAGACGTAAGCACTTTAAAGTGTTACATACATTCTTTCGGAATAGTTATATCATTCGTCAGTGTGCCTTCATGACCTTTGTGTTGCCCCTCTGTTGCAGGATGCCGTTGGGCCAGATGGACGTGGTGGCTATGCCAACGTGGTGCGTCTGGCCCGGGTCCTGGTGGACCTGCGTCACCCTGGCGCCGTGGTGACGCAGCGGATGGAGAAGGAGATCGTTGCCCTCTGGACCAAGCTGTCCGATCTGGACAAGGCAGCGGTCAAGTTCCCCCCCCGGCACCAGAACAGGCTCGTCAAGGGCCGGTTTAAAGCCAGCGCGGCCAGGTCCAAGCGGCATCCCGCGATACCCGGCGTGGACAGTGTGAACCGGTAAGCGTAGGCCGCATGTACACCTCAGTGCATGTACATCTCTGTGCTTTGTTTTGTACTAAGTGACCCGGGGCATGTCTCTCTGTGTCCAGTTCTGTCATGACCACAGGTGGCGGTGCGGCACAGTGTCCAAGCGCCAGCAGGCTGGTGGAGGCCATCGTCTTGGAGCTGTGCCACGTCCACTACGAGGGCCAGACGTTGGCTGGGGCCCGGGTGTACCGCTGGGGGGTCCTCCTTCAGGACTACAACCGCATCATCAGCCATCTGTGGAGCTGTAAGTCCCTGAGGGAGACCGCCCCCATGCAGCTGTACTCGTTCAACCACAGGACCCTCAATAAGTGGTGAGATTCTAATTGTATTTGACCTCTCTTCCTTTTTCTGTCTGTCTCCCTCTATTAGTCAAGCTCTGTCTCTGTTCCTTTCATTTTTATTGAGCGTCAATCTCTTGTCATCAGGAACCTTGACAGGACTCTGGCCATGAACAGGCACACCCTCAGCGTAGCTGTGCCCGGGGCTACCGCTGAGCTCTGCGCAGCAGACCTTCCTCCAGCAAAGCGCCTGCTGACAGAGCCGGTGCAGCCAGACCAGCCCCTCACCTTCTCTGTCCCTGAGGACACTTCAGGTCTGGCTGTGAGCCACAGAGGGCCTCTGGCACCAGCTTTATTTGACATCATCGCCCCCCCTGCTGCTGCCGCCGCCGCCGCCACCACCGCCACCTCCACCCCTGACACATCCGGCACTACCACCACCTCCACAGCCACTGCTGCTGCCGCCGCCGCCTCCACCCCTGACACTCTGGCCGTGTCACGCTCCACAGCCTACCAGAGGAAGCGGAGGGACATGGAGCAGCAACGGGCCCAGGAACTTGGGGCTTTCTTAAAAGAGCCCAGGCAGTTTAAGAAGTTTGACTGCAAGCACTGTGGCCAGCCAAAGAGGAAGGAGTTTGGCCACAGTCGCTTCAAAGGACAGTTCTACTGCCCCAAGGCTCCCCCTGGCGGTCTCTCCAAGGAACAGTGGCTGGAGATGAAAAAGGCTGAAAAGAAAGGTATTTACATTTTGATACTAACCTAATCTATTATATAACTCCTAATGTCTGACATTACTTATTGTAATGAGTAGGCTACCGACACCATTGAGTGCTAGACTGCAATGCTTTAATTAATCCACTGTGCATGCCCATACTAGTAGGTTAGCAATCATTATACAACAGAGCCCCCTAGTGTCTTGGCGACACCTATCATATCATTACACTTATTGATGGAATTTTTTAAACTTTCTCTCCGGCAGACTGACTCACGCCAGGCCACCCAGCTAGGAGCCCACTCCAGCGCCCATCCTGCCCCCACTCAGGATCAACACTCTAGCCCCTCAACAGGCCTCTTCCTCCTTCTCAGCCTCATGCCCTAGGCTGTGGCTGGAACACCGTTGAGGAGTGGTGGGTGGAGAGATGAAGGACGCTAACTCAAGAGTGAGGTGATATAAGACACTGAGCCCCTAGCTGGAAGGCACTGGACGTTTTTGTACATTTTCATGAATTCAACTTCCCTTGCGTGGACCGAGACCTCGATGTGGTGTAAGGGCCTGCGTGTGTCAATGATCCACAGAGCCATATTGACAGTAGTCTCCAAGACTACTGGTTGGGACACCCTTGTCAAGCGGGTCTGTGGTGAGACACCTGACCAACATCGGTTCGCTTATCAGATGACTACATGGATGCTAATTCTGTGTGTGTGCTTGTGATACACTGGACAAACTTCAATTCATTGAAGTGTGTGGTTCTTTATTTAACAGTGTGGGCCTTCAATGTTGTTCAATGTTAAATGTGTTTAAAATATGATACAGTGGGACACTATTCATTATAGGCAAGGTAATTTGTATAGCACATTACAACACAACTTGATATTTCCACTTCTGTCACAGGGTGGCACCCAAACAAAACAAACACTGCTTCAACAAAGACAGATGACACTGGATTAAAATGCAACAAGTGAATATATTTATTAAAAAACACAAGGTTATGCAAGAACAGTGCGGGTGCTTTTATTTAACAGTTTGGTTCATTGTCATTCTCCATAAAATGAGATGAAGTGATGTAGTAACAAAATTTCAAAATCTAATTCATTGAAGTCTATAAGTGTGGCCCTTCATTGTAATTGACCGAATGTGATGAAAATATGAGTCTGGGTTTGGTTTTGACTACAGGGGTGTCATTTTTGGGGTATAACCACAGTTACAGTGGTGTCCTCAGGGTCCTTTCTTTGTGTATAACTCGTGGTGTCCTGACCTCGGACAATGGATGGAATCAACCAATTTAGGTCCAAAACCAAAGTTCCCTTAGACTGTGCTCCGCCGCGTAGGGCTTTATAATGCCCGTCCTCGACAAAGTCCCCAGGGGACGGTGTGGGTGTCCTCCCATCCCCCACAGAGAAGATTGCAGAGGATCCTTGGCATGTTCCAATTCCCGCATTGGTTCCAATTCTTTCATGTCTTGGGAGGGGCTAGGGAATCATCAGCGGATGGGGGAGGGGACGGGAGCGTACAGCCTCCTACCTCCCCTGCCTGGTGGTCCCGTGGTACTGTCGTGCTTTCCCCCATCTTAGCAGCTTCCAGATTCGAAACACGCGACGACAACGCCCTCACCTCTCTGCGCTCTTCTAGACGTCCCTGGAGGGTCCAGCCCTGCTTGAAATGGTGTTGTCAGCTCCAGGATTATGCTTGGTACTAACGCTATGCTTGGTACAAACGCTACTCAATTCCAAATGATGGACCCGGTCTTCTTCACCTGCAATGGCAATGGGCCTGAGGGCTTTTTTCTTTGTGTGTGAGTGTCATCCTAACCTGTTTTGTTTTGATGCATGGTGATCTTTGGATGAAACAGAGCTCTCTTGTTTTTAAGATGAAATTCGTCCGATCAATTTAAATCAAGCAAGCAATGGAATCAACCAATTTAGGTCCAAAACCAAAGTTCCCTTAGACTGTGCTCCGCCGCGTAGGGCTTTATAATGCCCGTCCTCGACATAGTCCCCAGGGGACGGTGTGGGTGTCCTCCCATCCCCCACAGAGAAGATTGCAGAGGATCCTGACGAGCCAGACCTGCTCAATCTTCTGGGTCTCAGCGTTCCAATTCCCCACTGACTTTGGAACTCCCCAAAAAAGCGGAGCGCTTCACGGATTTGCGTGTCATCCTGCGGCCCTTTAGCGATCTATCTTCTCACGGATTTGTCTTACTTTCAGTCTTACTTTCGGAGCCCGCCTCTCGCACGCCATTGGCTGTCTTACTTTGCCTTACATTCCCATAAACCTGCGTTCAGGTCTTACTTTGCCCGAAACCTCGGATGATTTCATTGGCTGTCTTACTTTTCCAAAGCCCCCGCATGATCTCATTGGCCGGTCTTACTTTACCAGCCGAAGCGAGCACAGCAGCAGCCATTTTTTTCCCCGCTACCGGAGCAGAAGAACAAGGATCGGGTAACTATAATACTATAATTCCTTATCTTGTTTAACAACTATATTACAACGATTATCATCCGGCTCATATTTGATTTTAGCCTACTTTTCCAAAACCCTGCATGATGTCATTGGCCGGTTTTAGCCTACTTTGGAATTATCAGCCGAGCAGCACAGCGGCATCCATAGTATTTCCCCGCTACCGGAGCAGAAAAACAACGATCGGGCTTGTGTAACAACTATAAAACAATGATTATCATCCGGCTCATATTTTATCTTACTTTTACAAAACCCTGCATGATGTAATTGGCCGGTTTTAGCCTACTTTGGAATTATCAGCCGAGCCGAGCAGCACAGCGGCATCCATAGTAGCCTATTTCCCCGCTACCGGAGTATCATCCGGCTCATATTTGCTAATTATTTCGTTTTGTGTAGTAACAGTGTAACAGAGCAACCGTGTAGTAATAAACCAATCATTCATTTGTTGCAATGTTTTTTGTCTGTCTTCAAAGAATGGATTATAAACCTGAGTTCAAACGCCAGCCTCTGAGCTCCGAGCTCACCATCAAGGCTTCACCTGAAGCCACGGCAGTGGAGATGGTGGTGGCCTCGCAGTCGGCCACCAAGATGAAGGTGCCTGGCAGGGTCATCGAGGAGGCGAAGGAGCGCATCCTCCAGGCTGGAGGAGACCCCGGGTGCTACCAGCTGGTCCTCAGCGCGAGCGAGCTCCAGTTTGGGAAGTACCGGGGTCAGACCTTCAGGTGGCTCCTGTCCAACGACGTGGGCTGGGTGTGCGGGCTGCTGGCGTCCCACCAGAGGGAGAGAGACGGGGGAGACCGGACCCAGACACCCCTCATGGCAAACAAAGATGCCCTCCTCTCCTACGCCCAGCTGTTCCCAGAGGTGGCTGCTCTCATCAGTGAGCGTAGGATGAAGGAGGGCTCTTTGCCTATCCGGGGCTTGGATGCCACGCCGGTGGGTTTTGGCCAAAATGCCACCGACACGTACCAGTCTCTGTACGAGTCCACCAGCGCAGAGAAGCAAGGGTAAGTACTGTACCTCATGTCAAAGATGATGTGGTGTGTGATGACGTGTGGACCTCTCTGTTGCTCTGTGCAGTGTATAAGCCCTGCTGTGGTGCTCTCATGTTTGTAGATATGTGCAGTGGCTGAGGAAGCAGAAGGTCATGGCGGGGTCAAAGATGTACAAGCTGCAGGCGTACGTGTTGGCTCGGGACCAGGAGAAGAAGAAGGCTGCGCTTGCTCCCCAGCAGACCACACCCCTGCCTACATCCCTGCCTGCTACAAGTAACCACCCTATTTACAACCACCACAGTACACAACCAATGCCCAACTGTTTGTCAAGATATATCTCATCAAATATTTATTACCTCTGTCCAAACAGGCTCTGCATCTTTGACTCCTCCTGATCTGTCTGACCAGGATCTCTTTGCTGCCGCCATGGAGGTTGACTCTGGTGAGACACCCCTATACACCCCTATACACCACACATCCACACACACCCCATGCACATAACGATGACAAAACAGTGATGTCGATTTTCATTAATGATGCCTGTCTCACTATTTATTAGCCATCAACGGATTACCATCTAGGTAATATAAGTGCGTACGATCGAAGGTAAGTGTGTGTGGGCAAGTTGATTATCAGTATCTGCACGGCTTACCTGCTTTTGGGATTTGTAGTCCTTCCACCATGCTTCTCTCTGTGAGTAGTCTTTAGTCATTTCATGTGTAGGAATAACGTAGTTCATACTATTTTTCAATTAACATTCACAATGCTGGCTTCAAATCCTTCTGGCGTAATAAGCAATATATACTCCCACTTGGTTTCCATTCTTTACCTTTTCTCCTAGAAAAAGCAGTGAGTGAGTGAGTGAGTGAGTGAGTCAGTCCTTTGCAGATGCTAGATGCTATGCCACATTTGTCTGTCCGCACGCAGTCTGTCCTCCATCTGTCCTCATGGCAAGTTGCATCACAACAAGCTGGGCTTCATGCAATTGACCTTATTGACATGTGGGGTTCACATCCTTGGCTGACATTGTCTTAGTTTCCTGGAACACAGTGTATGTGTGTGATTTGGTGTGTCTGAACCTTACAGATGACCGTCCAGCAGCGTCAGCCCAAGCCCCCCTCCCTCCCACCGCAGCTCAGGAGCAAGGGGAGCCTGTACTGGTGTTGCCATCCTCTGGCGCAGAGGTATGCCCATCCATGTGTGTTTTGACAGTGTGTAACTCAGAGTTGAATTGACTGCTTTTCTTGTATTCAGCACAGTCTCAAAGCGAGCATTCAGTTCTCGGTAATAACTGATAAAAAAATATTTCTGTTGTAGCTGCTTCCTAACAGCTGGAGGCAGACGCTCCCTGAGGAGCAGCACGAGTGGCTGGGCCGGGCTCTGTTCACCAGGGGGGCCAGCGGGAAGGCCGTGCTCACCACCAACCTGCGCCTGTGGTGGGAGCCCCCCGGAGCCCGGCTGTTGTACACTCAGCCCCCCGCCTCAGCCCACGCCTTCTTCCAGCGCCGGTTCTTCCTGTGGATGCCGTACAAGTATGTTGTGTTATATTTCTAGCAGTATGTGGTATTTGCTTTAAAATATTTCAACTAAATTGATTTAAATACAGAACTGTAATACATTTTATAACATGTACAATTTGACTTTTAAAGGATGTGGGCGTACAAGTTTGTATGCCCCATCTGTAGGCGCAGGCTCACCGGTGCTGGCTGGTACAAGACCGTGCGGAGGGTCTTGGACAGGGACGGCTGGTACTTCATGGGCACGGAGTACCTGGAATGCCGTCCCTGTCAGAAGAAGTGGGCGAGCTGGGCGCAGGACATCTTGGACCAGCTGGACCCTGCACACAGGGAGGAGTTTCCAGCTGTTCTCACATACAAGTAAGTAATTGCATTGTTATATTGCCGTGTGGATTAAATATAAAAAGGTGTGTGTGTGTGTGACTGTGCCACTTTTTAATATGTCTCACAGGCTGTCCTGTGACAAGGTGTTGCTTGGGCTGCTGAAGCAGCGCACTATGGGCAACAGTGCGACTCGGCTCCACTCCTTTCTGGTGGAGCAGCACACCAGAGAGTGGATGGCGAGGTCCATGAGCTACCTGTCTGCGCTCCGCAAGCTTCGGGTACCGGGCGCAGCGCCGCAGCAGCAGCAGGTGTCCCTGCCTCCCATGCACCTGGTCCCCTGCGTGTCCTGGCTGATCTCCGTCTACGTGAGGGAGGCGGCCAGTAGAATGGAGGAGACCAAGGCCAGGGTCACCTCCATCTTTGGAGACATCCTGAAGATGGACTCCACCAAGAAGGCAAGCTTCACTACTACTTATACTACAATGTATAGTGCAATTCATATATTATAACAACAGCTGACATTATAACATATATATTGTAACAGTGACAGTTGATTTTATATTTCAGATGACAAAGAAGCTTGCGGGTGCCGCTGCTCACACGGCTGCCTGGGTGACCAACGTCGGCAACGAGTACGGGCAGGTGTTGATGTCCGTACTCACCGACCGCGAGGGCGACGGTCTTCTGCCCATGACAGCCGGTCTGATGCAGCGGTACAGAGAAGCCGGACAGGCCCCTCCCTCGGTCCTGTACGTGGACCGGGACTGCTGTTCCCTCTCCGGGGGACAGAGCAAGGTACATGTTGACATGTTGTTTTAGTTAATGCATTCTATTATGAGCTGTGTTCTTAGCACTTACCTTTTTATCAAATCACACAACAGGTGGCGGCGATGTTCCCGGAGTGGGACAAGCTGGTGATCCGGTTGGACGTGTGGCACCTGATGCGGCGCTTCGCCAGGGGGGTGTGCACCGACAGCCACCAGCTGTATGGCCTCTTCATGGCGAGGCTGTCCTTTGCCATTTTCGAATGGGACAGTGGCGACGTCGCTCGCCTGGAAGAGGCCAAGCGGTCCGAGGAGGGGGACGCCGTGGTGAAGCTGTCGGCCAGAGAGCTTGCCCGTCACTGCCGTCGCCGGACGCGAGGCACGGCTGAGACGGAGCGGCTCATCCGGGAGGTCCTGGACGCCTTCTGGGACGTGGCGGACACCAACGGCGTCAAGCTAATTGACCACGCCCAGATGGACAACATCTGGAGCATGCAGCGTCGGCATCTCCACTGCATCCAAGACCCAGAGGAAGTGGAGCTCTACACCAAGACGGGGGAGTTGACCAAGGGAGGGGTGGTTCTCCCAGTCTACCGGTGTGCCAGAGGCTCCAATTCCCTGGAGTCATTCCACCTCCACCAGAACCGCTTCATTCCAGGTAAGTGTTGTCACCAGAGGGAAAGAAAGAGGGAGGGAGAGAGAGATAGATGAAGAGGAAGAAAGAGAGAGATTATTGAACATGCCCCACCTCTTTGTTCCAGGCACAGCAGCCAACACCCTCCACTTCCAGGTGTACCTGCTGGAGGGCTTGGTGAGGTGGAATGAGGACCGTGGCAGGGCTGCAGTGGAGGATGCCAGCAGGTCAACGCTGCGTTGCTACAGGTAGATGCATGATGGATTGATATTAACACGTAATTATTAATATTTGGGCTGGAATAACATCTGTGTATTACTGGCGCTGTATAAATCATCTGCTTTTTCCTTGCCTACAGTGCCAAGCTGCAGCAGTCCTTCAGCCAGCTCACCCAAGAGTTTATGGGTATGACGCTGGTTGAAAATTACACCAAACTCAGGGAGTACACAGGTAACTAATGAAACTAATGATCATCACCCATGATTTGCGCTCATCAATCAATCAAAGCTTTATTTGTATAAACGTTTTACGTGTTGTGTCCTGTTCAGGGGAACTCATCGGTGTGGAGTACCTGTTGTCACAAACATCAGGTGATGCGGTGGAGGACCTGGGCAGGGATCCTGACACCCCTGATGGGATGGACGACGCTGCGGTGGACCAGTGGGATGAGGGGTTTGGAGAAGAGCCGGAAGACGACCCGGAGGAGTTACGTCTCCTGGAGCACCACCACCAGCTCCTGCGCCAGGAGCAGACGCTCCCCCAGCCCAGCGCCTCTCTTCCCCCTCCCGCCGCCTCTCTGCCCCCCCCGGCCGCCTCTCTGCCCCCTGCCGCCGCCTCACCATCCCAGTCTGGTCCCGCCCACACCGAAGTCCACGATGCCCCTGAGATGGAGATCGAGGAGCAGGAGGAAGACGTAAGCACTTTAAAGTGTTACATACATTCTTTCGGAATAGTTATATCATTCGTCAGTGTGCCTTCATGACCTTTGTGTTGCCCCTCTGTTGCAGGATGCCGTTGGGCCAGATGGACGTGGTGGCTATGCCAACGTGGTGCGTCTGGCCCGGGTCCTGGTGGACCTGCGTCACCCTGGCGCCGTGGTGACGCAGCGGATGGAGAAGGAGATCGTTGCCCTCTGGACCAAGCTGTCCGATCTGGACAAGGCAGCGGTCAAGTTCCCCCCCCGGCACCAGAACAGGCTCGTCAAGGGCCGGTTTAAAGCCAGCGCGGCCAGGTCCAAGCGGCATCCCGCGATACCCGGCGTGGACAGTGTGAACCGGTAAGCGTAGGCCGCATGTACACCTCAGTGCATGTACATCTCTGTGCTTTGTTTTGTACTAAGTGACCCGGGGCATGTCTCTCTGTGTCCAGTTCTGTCATGACCACAGGTGGCGGTGCGGCACAGTGTCCAAGCGCCAGCAGGCTGGTGGAGGCCATCGTCTTGGAGCTGTGCCACGTCCACTACGAGGGCCAGACGTTGGCTGGGGCCCGGGTGTACCGCTGGGGGGTCCTCCTTCAGGACTACAACCGCATCATCAGCCATCTGTGGAGCTGTAAGTCCCTGAGGGAGACCGCCCCCATGCAGCTGTACTCGTTCAACCACAGGACCCTCAATAAGTGGTGAGATTCTAATTGTATTTGACCTCTCTTCCTTTTTCTGTCTGTCTCCCTCTATTAGTCAAGCTCTGTCTCTGTTCCTTTCATTTTTATTGAGCGTCAATCTCTTGTCATCAGGAACCTTGACAGGACTCTGGCCATGAACAGGCACACCCTCAGCGTAGCTGTGCCCGGGGCTACCGCTGAGCTCTGCGCAGCAGACCTTCCTCCAGCAAAGCGCCTGCTGACAGAGCCGGTGCAGCCAGACCAGCCCCTCACCTTCTCTGTCCCTGAGGACACTTCAGGTCTGGCTGTGAGCCACAGAGGGCCTCTGGCACCAGCTTTATTTGACATCATCGCCCCCCCTGCTGCTGCCGCCGCCGCCGCCACCACCGCCACCTCCACCCCTGACACATCCGGCACTACCACCACCTCCACAGCCACTGCTGCTGCCGCCGCCGCCTCCACCCCTGACACTCTGGCCGTGTCACGCTCCACAGCCTACCAGAGGAAGCGGAGGGACATGGAGCAGCAACGGGCCCAGGAACTTGGGGCTTTCTTAAAAGAGCCCAGGCAGTTTAAGAAGTTTGACTGCAAGCACTGTGGCCAGCCAAAGAGGAAGGAGTTTGGCCACAGTCGCTTCAAAGGACAGTTCTACTGCCCCAAGGCTCCCCCTGGCGGTCTCTCCAAGGAACAGTGGCTGGAGATGAAAAAGGCTGAAAAGAAAGGTATTTACATTTTGATACTAACCTAATCTATTATATAACTCCTAATGTCTGACATTACTTATTGTAATGAGTAGGCTACCGACACCATTGAGTGCTAGACTGCAATGCTTTAATTAATCCACTGTGCATGCCCATACTAGTAGGTTAGCAATCATTATACAACAGAGCCCCCTAGTGTCTTGGCGACACCTATCATATCATTACACTTATTGATGGAATTTTTTAAACTTTCTCTCCGGCAGACTGACTCACGCCAGGCCACCCAGCTAGGAGCCCACTCCAGCGCCCATCCTGCCCCCACTCAGGATCAACACTCTAGCCCCTCAACAGGCCTCTTCCTCCTTCTCAGCCTCATGCCCTAGGCTGTGGCTGGAACACCGTTGAGGAGTGGTGGGTGGAGAGATGAAGGACGCTAACTCAAGAGTGAGGTGATATAAGACACTGAGCCCCTAGCTGGAAGGCACTGGACGTTTTTGTACATTTTCATGAATTCAACTTCCCTTGCGTGGACCGAGACCTCGATGTGGTGTAAGGGCCTGCGTGTGTCAATGATCCACAGAGCCATATTGACAGTAGTCTCCAAGACTACTGGTTGGGACACCCTTGTCAAGCGGGTCTGTGGTGAGACACCTGACCAACATCGGTTCGCTTATCAGATGACTACATGGATGCTAATTCTGTGTGTGTGCTTGTGATACACTGGACAAACTTCAATTAATTGAAGTGTGTGGTTCTTTATTTAACAGTGTGGGCCTTCAATGTTGTTCAATGTTAAATGTGTTTAAAATATGATACAGTGGGACACTATTCATTATAGGCAAGGTAATTTGTATAGCACATTACAACACAACTTGATATTTCCACTTCTGTCACAGGGTGGCACCCAAACAAAACAAACACTGCTTCAACAAAGACAGATGACACTGGATTAAAATGCAACAAGTGAATATATTTATTAAAAAACACAAGGTTATGCAAGAACAGTGCGGGTGCTTTTATTTAACAGTTTGGTTCATTGTCATTCTCCATAAAATGAGATGAAGTGATGTAGTAACAAAATTTCAAAATCTAATTCATTGAAGTCTATAAGTGTGGCCCTTCATTGTAATTGACCGAATGTGATGAAAATATGAGTCTGGGTTTGGTTTTGACTACAGGGGTGTCATTTTTGGGGTATAACCACAGTTACAGTGGTGTCCTCAGGGTCCTTTCTTTGTGTATAACTCGTGGTGTCCTGACCTCGGACAATGGATGGAATCAACCAATTTAGGTCCAAAACCAAAGTTCCCTTAGACTGTGCTCCGCCGCGTAGGGCTTTATAATGCCCGTCCTCGACAAAGTCCCCAGGGGACGGTGTGGGTGTCCTCCCATCCCCCACAGAGAAGATTGCAGAGGATCCTTGGCATGTTCCAATTCCCGCATTGGTTCCAATTCTTTCATGTCTTGGGAGGGGCTAGGGAATCATCAGCGGATGGGGGAGGGGACGGGAGCGTACAGCCTCCTCCCTCCCCCGCCTGGTGGTCCCGTGGTACTGTCGTGCTTTCCCCCATCTTAGCAGCTTCCAGATTCGAAACACGCGACGACAACGCCCTCACATCTCTGCGCTCTTCTAGATGTCCCTGGAGGGTCCAGCCCTGCTTGAAATGGTGTTGTCAGCTCCAGGATTATGCTTGGTACTAACGCTATGCTTGGTACAAACGCTACTCAATTCCAAATGATGGACCCGGTCTTCTTCACCTGCAATGGCAATGGGCCTGAGGGCTTTTTTCTTTGTGTATGAGTGTCATCCTAACCTGTTTTGTTTTGATGCATGGTGATCTTTGGATGAAACAGAGCTCTCTTGTTTTTAAGATGAAATTCGTCCGATCAATTTAAATCAAGCAAGCAATGGAATCAACCAATTTAGGTCCAAAACCAAAGTTCCCTTAGACTGTGCTCCGCCGCGTAGGGCTTTATAATGCCCGTCCTCGACAAAGTCCCCAGGGGACGGTGTGGGTGTCCTCTCATCCCCCACAGAGAAGATTGCAGAGGATCCTTGGCATGTTCCAATTCCCGCATTGGTTCCAATTCTTTCATGTCTTGGGAGGGGCTAGGGAATCATCAGCGGATGGGGGAGGGGACGGGAGCGTACAGCCTCCTCCCTCCCCCGCCTGGTGGTCCCGTGGTACTGTCGTGCTTTCCCCCATCTTAGCAGCTTCCAGATTCGAAACACGCGACGACACCGCCCTCACCTCTCTGCGCTCTTCTAGATGTCCCTGGAGGGTCCAGCCCTGCTTGAAATGGTGTTGTCAGCTCCAGGATTATGCTTGGTACAAACGCTATGCTTGGTACAAACGCTACTCAATTCCAAATGATGGACCTCGTCTTCACCTGCAATGGCAATGGGCCTGAGGGCTTTTTTCTTTGTGTGTGAGTGTCATCCTAACCTGTTTTGTTTTGATGCATGGTGATCTTTGGATGAAACAGAGCTCTCTTGTTTTGAAGATGAAATTCGTCCGATCAATTTCAATCAAGCAAGCAATGTAATCAACCAATTTAGGTCCAAAACCAAAGTTCCCTTAGACTGTGCTCCGCCGCGTAGGGCTTTATAATGCCCGTCCTCGACAAAGTCCCCAGGGGACGGTGTGGGTGTCCTCCCATCCCCCACAGAGAAGATTGCAGAGGATCCTTGGCATGTTCCAATTCCCGCATTGGTTCCAATTCTTTCATGTCTTGGGAGGGGCTAG
The DNA here is from genome assembly GCF_949987555.1 of Borostomias antarcticus. Taxonomy (NCBI): domain Eukaryota; kingdom Metazoa; phylum Chordata; class Actinopteri; order Stomiiformes; family Stomiidae; genus Borostomias; species Borostomias antarcticus. Next base: position 591,263 of record NW_028175549.1, on the reverse strand, counting down.
GGAATCATCAGCGGATGGGGGAGGGGACGGGAGCGTACAGCCTCCTCCCTCCCCCGCCTGGTGGTCCCGTGGTACTGTCGTGCTTTCCCCCATCTTAGCAGCTTCCAGATTCGAAACACGCGACGACACCGCCCTCACCTCTCTGCGCTCTTCTAGATGTCCCTGGAGGGTCCAGCCCTGCTTGAAATGGTGTTGTCAGCTCCAGGATTATGCTTGGTACAAACGCTATGCTTGGTACAAACGCTACTCAATTCCAAATGATGGACCTCGTCTTCACCTGCAATGGCAATGGGCCTGAGGGCTTTTTTCTTTGTGTGTGAGTGTCATCCTAACCTGTTTTGTTTTGATGCATGGTGATCTTTGGATGAAACAGAGCTCTCTTGTTTTGAAGATGAAATTCGTCCGATCAATTTCAATCAAGCAAGCAATGTAATCAACCAATTTAGGTCCAAAACCAAAGTTCCCTTAGACTGTGCTCCGCCGCGTAGGGCTTTATAATGCCCGTCCTCGACAAAGTCCCCAGGGGACGGTGTGGGTGTCCTCCCATCCCCCACAGAGAAGATTGCAGAGGATCCTTGGCATGTTCCAATTCCCGCATTGGTTCCAATTCTTTCATGTCTTGGGAGGGGCTAGGGAATCATCAGCGGATGGGGGAGGGGACGGGAGCGTACAGCCTCCTCCCTCCCCCGCCTGGTGGTCCCGTGGTACTGTCGTGCTTTCCCCCATCTTAGCAGCTTCCAGATTCGAAACACGCGACGACACCGCCCTCACCTCTCTGCGCTCTTCTAGATGTCCCTGGAGGGTCCAGCCCTGCTTGAAATGGTGTTGTCAGCTCCAGGATTATGCTTGGTACAAACGCTATGCTTGGTACAAACGCTACTCAATTCCAAATGATGGACCCGGTCTTCTTCACCTGCAATGGCAATGGGCCTGAGGGCTTTTTTCTTTGTGTGTGAGTGTCATCCTAACCTGTTTTGTTTTGATGCATGGTGATCTTTGGATGAAACAGAGCTCTCTTGTTTTTAAGATGAAATTCGTCCGATCAATTTCAATCAAGCAAGCAATGTAATCAACCAATTTAGGTCCAAAACCAAAGTTCCCTTAGACTGTGCTCCGCCGCGTAGGGCTTTATAATGCCCGTCCTCGACAAAGTCCCCAGGGGACGGTGTGGGTGTCCTCCCATCCCCCACAGAGAAGATTGCAGAGGATCCTGACGAGCCAGACCTGCTCAATCTTCTGGGTCTCAGCGTTCCAATTCCCCACTGACTTTGGAACTCCCCAAAAAAGCGGAGCGCTTCACGGATTTGCGTGTCATCCTTTCGCAGGGGCCATGCTAATCTTCTCTGTATCGATCCAATTTTAGTATATGTGCTGCCGTGGCAAGCACAAGAGCCCCACCGGGCGCTCGCCCCTTTATAACGCCCGTCCTCGTCAAAGTCCCCAGGGGACGGTGTGGGTGTCCTCCCATCCCCCACAGAGAAGATTGCAGAGGATCCTTGGCATGTTCCAATTCTTGCATTGGTTCCAATTCTTTCATGTCTTGGGAGGGGCTAGGGAATCATCAGCGGATGGGGGAGGGGACGGGAGCGTACAGCCTCCTCCCTCCCCCGCCTGGTGGTCCCGTGGTACTGTCGTGCTTTCCCCCATCTTAGCAGCTTCCAGATTCGAAACACGCGACGACACCGCCCTCACCTCTCTGCGCTCTTCTAGACGTCCCTGGAGGGTCCAGCCCTGCTTGAAATGGTGTTGTCAGCTCCAGGATTATGCTTGGTACAAACGCTATGCTTGGTACAAACGCTACTCAATTCCAAATGATGTACCCGGTCTTCTTCACCTGCAATGGCAATGGGCCTGAGGGCTTTTTTCTTTGTGTGTGAGTGTTATCCTAACCTGTTTTGTTTTGATGCATGGTGATCTTTGGATGAAACAGAGCTCTCTTGTTTTTAAGATGAAATTAGTCCGATCAATTTAAATCAAGCAAGCAATGGAATCAACCAATTTAGGTCCAAAACCAAAGTTCCCTTAGACTGTGCTCCGCCGCGTAGGGCTTTATAATGCCCGTCCTCGACAAAGTCCCCAGGGGACGGTGTGGGTGTCCTCCCATCCCCCACAGAGAAGATTGCAGAGGATCCTTGGCATGTTCCAATTCCCGCATTGGTTCCAATTCTTTCATGTCTTGGGAGGGGCTAGGGAATCATCAGCGGATGGGGGAGGGGACGGGAGCGTACAGCCTCCTCCCTCCCCCGCCTGGTGGTCCCGTGGTACTGTCGTGCTTTCCCCCATCTTAGCAGCTTCCAGATTCGAAACACGCGACGACAACGCCCTCACATCTCTGCGCTCTTCTAGATGTCCCTGGAGGGTCCAGCCCTGCTTGAAATGGTGTTGTCAGCTCCAGGATTATGCTTGGTACTAACGCTATGCTTGGTACAAACGCTACTCAATTCCAAATGATGGACCCGGTCTTCTTCACCTGCAATGGCAATGGGCCTGAGGGCTTTTTTCTTTGTGTATGAGTGTCATCCTAACCTGTTTTGTTTTGATGCATGGTGATCTTTGGATGAAACAGAGCTCTCTTGTTTTTAAGATGAAATTCGTCCGATCAATTTAAATCAAGCAAGCAATGGAATCAACCAATTTAGGTCCAAAACCAAAGTTCCCTTAGACTGTGCTCCGCCGCGTAGGGCTTTATAATGCCCGTCCTCGACAAAGTCCCCAGGGGACGGTGTGGGTGTCCTCCCATCCCCCACAGAGAAGATTGCAGAGGATCCTTGGCATGTTCCAATTCCCGCATTGGTTCCAATTCTTTCATGTCTTGGGAGGGGCTAGGGAATCATCAGCGGATGGGGGAGGGGACGGGAGCGTACAGCCTCCTCCCTCCCCCGCCTGGTGGTCCCGTGGTACTGTCGTGCTTTCCCCCATCTTAGCAGCTTCCAGATTCGAAACACGCGACGACACCGCCCTCACCTCTCTGCGCTCTTCTAGATGTCCCTGGAGGGTCCAGCCCTGCTTGAAATGGTGTTGTCAGCTCCAGGATTATGCTTGGTACAAACGCTATGCTTGGTACAAACGCTACTCAATTCCAAATGATGGACCTCGTCTTCACCTGCAATGGCAATGGGCCTGAGGGCTTTTTTCTTTGTGTGTGAGTGTCATCCTAACCTGTTTTGTTTTGATGCATGGTGATCTTTGGATGAAACAGAGCTCTCTTGTTTTGAAGATGAAATTCGTCCGATCAATTTCAATCAAGCAAGCAATGTAATCAACCAATTTAGGTCCAAAACCAAAGTTCCCTTAGACTGTGCTCCGCCGCGTAGGGCTTTATAATGCCCGTCCTCGACAAAGTCCCCAGGGGACGGTGTGGGTGTCCTCCCATCCCCCACAGAGAAGATTGCAGAGGATCCTTGGCATGTTCCAATTCCCGCATTGGTTCCAATTCTTTCATGTCTTGGGAGGGGCTAGGGAATCATCAGCGGATGGGGGAGGGGACGGGAGCGTACAGCCTCCTCCCTCCCCCGCCTGGTGGTCCCGTGGTACTGTCGTGCTTTCCCCCATCTTAGCAGCTTCCAGATTCGAAACACGCGACGACACCGCCCTCACCTCTCTGCGCTCTTCTAGATGTCCCTGGAGGGTCCAGCCCTGCTTGAAATGGTGTTGTCAGCTCCAGGATTATGCTTGGTACAAACGCTATGCTTGGTACAAACGCTACTCAATTCCAAATGATGGACCCGGTCTTCTTCACCTGCAATGGCAATGGGCCTGAGGGCTTTTTTCTTTGTGTGTGAGTGTCATCCTAACCTGTTTTGTTTTGATGCATGGTGATCTTTGGATGAAACAGAGCTCTCTTGTTTTTAAGATGAAATTCGTCCGATCAATTTCAATCAAGCAAGCAATGTAATCAACCAATTTAGGTCCAAAACCAAAGTTCCCTTAGACTGTGCTCCGCCGCGTAGGGCTTTATAATGCCCGTCCTCGACAAAGTCCCCAGGGGACGGTGTGGGTGTCCTCCCATCCCCCACAGAGAAGATTGCAGAGGATCCTGACGAGCCAGACCTGCTCAATCTTCTGGGTCTCAGCGTTCCAATTCCCCACTGACTTTGGAACTCCCCAAAAAAGCGGAGCGCTTCACGGATTTGCGTGTCATCCTTTCGCAGGGGCCATGCTAATCTTCTCTGTATCGATCCAATTTTAGTATATGTGCTGCCGTGGCAAGCACAAGAGCCCCACCGGGCGCTCGCCCCTTTATAACGCCCGTCCTCGTCAAAGTCCCCAGGGGACGGTGTGGGTGTCCTCCCATCCCCCACAGAGAAGATTGCAGAGGATCCTTGGCATGTTCCAATTCTTGCATTGGTTCCAATTCTTTCATGTCTTGGGAGGGGCTAGGGAATCATCAGCGGATGGGGGAGGGGACGGGAGCGTACAGCCTCCTCCCTCCCCCGCCTGGTGGTCCCGTGGTACTGTCGTGCTTTCCCCCATCTTAGCAGCTTCCAGATTCGAAACACGCGACGACACCGCCCTCACCTCTCTGCGCTCTTCTAGACGTCCCTGGAGGGTCCAGCCCTGCTTGAAATGGTGTTGTCAGCTCCAGGATTATGCTTGGTACAAACGCTATGCTTGGTACAAACGCTACTCAATTCCAAATGATGTACCCGGTCTTCTTCACCTGCAATGGCAATGGGCCTGAGGGCTTTTTTCTTTGTGTGTGAGTGTTATCCTAACCTGTTTTGTTTTGATGCATGGTGATCTTTGGATGAAACAGAGCTCTCTTGTTTTTAAGATGAAATTAGTCCGATCAATTTAAATCAAGCAAGCAATGGAATCAACCAATTTAGGTCCAAAACCAAAGTTCCCTTAGACTGTGCTCCGCCGCGTAGGGCTTTATAATGCCCGTCCTCGACAAAGTCCCCAGGGGACGGTGTGGGTGTCCTCCCATCCCCCACAGAGAAGATTGCAGAGGATCCTTGGCATGTTCCAATTCCCGCATTGGTTCCAATTCTTTCATGTCTTGGGAGGGGCTAGGGAATCATCAGCGGATGGGGGAGGGGACGGGAGCGTACAGCCTCCTCCCTCCCCCGCCTGGTGGTCCCGTGGTACTGTCGTGCTTTCCCCCATCTTAGCAGCTTCCAGATTCGAAACACGCGACGACAACGCCCTCACATCTCTGCGCTCTTCTAGATGTCCCTGGAGGGTCCAGCCCTGCTTGAAATGGTGTTGTCAGCTCCAGGATTATGCTTGGTACTAACGCTATGCTTGGTACAAACGCTACTCAATTCCAAATGATGGACCCGGTCTTCTTCACCTGCAATGGCAATGGGCCTGAGGGCTTTTTTCTTTGTGTATGAGTGTCATCCTAACCTGTTTTGTTTTGATGCATGGTGATCTTTGGATGAAACAGAGCTCTCTTGTTTTTAAGATGAAATTCGTCCGATCAATTTAAATCAAGCAAGCAATGGAATCAACCAATTTAGGTCCAAAACCAAAGTTCCCTTAGACTGTGCTCCGCCGCGTAGGGCTTTATAATGCCCGTCCTCGACAAAGTCCCCAGGGGACGGTGTGGGTGTCCTCTCATCCCCCACAGAGAAGATTGCAGAGGATCCTTGGCATGTTCCAATTCCCGCATTGGTTCCAATTCTTTCATGTCTTGGGAGGGGCTAGGGAATCATCAGCGGATGGGGGAGGGGACGGGAGCGTACAGCCTCCTCCCTCCCCCGCCTGGTGGTCCCGTGGTACTGTCGTGCTTTCCCCCATCTTAGCAGCTTCCAGATTCGAAACACGCGACGACACCGCCCTCACCTCTCTGCGCTCTTCTAGATGTCCCTGGAGGGTCCAGCCCTGCTTGAAATGGTGTTGTCAGCTCCAGGATTATGCTTGGTACAAACGCTATGCTTGGTACAAACGCTACTCAATTCCAAATGATGGACCTCGTCTTCACCTGCAATGGCAATGGGCCTGAGGGCTTTTTTCTTTGTGTGTGAGTGTCATCCTAACCTGTTTTGTTTTGATGCATGGTGATCTTTGGATGAAACAGAGCTCTCTTGTTTTGAAGATGAAATTCGTCCGATCAATTTCAATCAAGCAAGCAATGTAATCAACCAATTTAGGTCCAAAACCAAAGTTCCCTTAGACTGTGCTCCGCCGCGTAGGGCTTTATAATGCCCGTCCTCGACAAAGTCCCCAGGGGACGGTGTGGGTGTCCTCCCATCCCCCACAGAGAAGATTGCAGAGGATCCTTTTCGCAGGGGCCATGCTAATCTTCTCTGTATCGATCCAATTTTAGTATATGTGCTGCCGTGGCAAGCACAAGAGCCCCACCGGGCGCTCGCCCCTTTATAACGCCCGTCCTCGTCAAAGTCCCCAGGGGACGGTGTGGGTGTCCTCCCATCCCCCACAGAGAAGATTGCAGAGGGGTTCCAATTCTTTCATGTCTTGGGAGGGGCTAGGGAATCATCAGCGGATGGGGGAGGGGACGGGAGCGTACAGCCTCCTCCCTCCCCCGCCTGGTGGTCCCGTGGTACTGTCGTGCTTTCCCCCATCTTAGCAGCTTCCAGATTCGAAACACGCGACGACACCGCCCTCACCTCTCTGCGCTCTTCTAGATGTCCCTGGAGGGTCCAGCCCTGCTTGAAATGGTGTTGTCAGCTCCAGGATTATGCTTGGTACAAACGCTACTCAATTCCAAATGATGGACCCGGTCTTCTTCACCTGCAATGGCAATGGGCCTGAGGGCTTTTTTCTTTGTGTGTGAGTGTTATCCTAACCTGTTTTGTTTTGATGCATGGTGATCTTTGGATGAAACAGAGCTCTCTTGTTTTTAAGATGAAATTCGTCCGATCAATTTCAATCAAGCAAGCAATGGAATCAACCAATTTAGGTCCAAAACCAAAGTTCCCTTAGACTGTGCTCCGCCGCGTAGGGCTTTATAATGCCCGTCCTCGACAAAGTCCCCAGGGGACGGTGTGGGTGTCCTCCCATCCCCCACAGAGAAGATTGCAGAGGATCCTTGGCATGTTCCAATTCCCGCATTGGTTCCAATTCTTTCATGTCTTGGGAGGGGCTAGGGAATCATCAGCGGATGGGGGAGGGGACGGGAGCGTACAGCCTCCTCCCTCCCCCGCCTGGTGGTCCCGTGGTACTGTCGTGCTTTCCCCCATCTTAGCAGCTTCCAGATTCGAAACACGCGACGACAACGCCCTCACATCTCTGCGCTCTTCTAGATGTCCCTGGAGGGTCCAGCCCTGCTTGAAATGGTGTTGTCAGCTCCAGGATTATGCTTGGTACTAACGCTATGCTTGGTACAAACGCTACTCAATTCCAAATGATGGACCCGGTCTTCTTCACCTGCAATGGCAATGGGCCTGAGGGCTTTTTTCTTTGTGTATGAGTGTCATCCTAACCTGTTTTGTTTTGATGCATGGTGATCTTTGGATGAAACAGAGCTCTCTTGTTTTTAAGATGAAATTCGTCCGATCAATTTAAATCAAGCAAGCAATGGAATCAACCAATTTAGGTCCAAAACCAAAGTTCCCTTAGACTGTGCTCCGCCGCGTAGGGCTTTATAACGCCCGTCCTCGACAAAGTCCCCAGGGGACGGTGTGGGTGTCCTCCCATCCCCCACAGAGAAGATTGCAGAGGATCCTTGGCATGTTCCAATTCCCGCATTGGTTCCAATTCTTTCATGTCTTGGGAGGGGCTAGGGAATCATCAGCGGATGGGGGAGGGGACGGGAGCGTACAGCCTCCTCCCTCCCCCGCCTGGTGGTCCCGTGGTACTGTCGTGCTTTCCCCCATCTTAGCAGCTTCCAGATTCGAAACACGCGACGACACCGCCCTCACCTCTCTGCGCTCTTCTAGACGTCCCTGGAGGGTCCAGCCCTGCTTGAAATGGTGTTGTCAGCTCCAGGATTATGCTTGGTACAAACGCTATGCTTGGTACAAACGCTACTCAATTCCAAATGATGGACCCGGTCTTCTTCACCTGCAATGGCAATGGGCCTGAGGGCTTTTTTCTTTGTGTGTGAGTGTTATCCTAACCTGTTTTGTTTTGATGCATGGTGATCTTTGGATGAAACAGAGCTCTCTTGTTTTGAAGATGAAATTCGTCCGATCAATTTAAATCAAGCAAGCAATGGAATCAACCAATTTAGGTCCAAAACCAAAGTTCCCTTAGACTGTGCTCCGCCGCGTAGGGCTTTATAATGCCCGTCCTCGACAAAGTCCCCAGGGGACGGTGTGGGTGTCCTCCCATCCCCCACAGAGAAGATTGCAGAGGATCCTTGGCATGTTCCAATTCCCGCATTGGTTCCAATTCTTTCATGTCTTGGGAGGGGCTAGGGAATCATCAGCGGATGGGGGAGGGGACGGGAGCGTACAGCCTCCTCCCTCCCCCGCCTGGTGGTCCCGTGGTACTGTCGTGCTTTCCCCCATCTTAGCAGCTTCCAGATTCGAAACACGCGACGACAACGCCCTCACATCTCTGCGCTCTTCTAGATGTCCCTGGAGGGTCCAGCCCTGCTTGAAATGGTGTTGTCAGCTCCAGGATTATGCTTGGTACTAACGCTATGCTTGGTACAAACGCTACTCAATTCCAAATGATGGACCCGGTCTTCTTCACCTGCAATGGCAATGGGCCTGAGGGCTTTTTTCTTTGTGTATGAGTGTCATCCTAACCTGTTTTGTTTTGATGCATGGTGATCTTTGGATGAAACAGAGCTCTCTTGTTTTTAAGATGAAATTCGTCCGATCAATTTAAATCAAGCAAGCAATGGAATCAACCAATTTAGGTCCAAAACCAAAGTTCCCTTAGACTGTGCTCCGCCGCGTAGGGCTTTATAATGCCCGTCCTCGACAAAGTCCCCAGGGGACGGTGTGGGTGTCCTCTCATCCCCCACAGAGAAGATTGCAGAGGATCCTTGGCATGTTCCAATTCCCGCATTGGTTCCAATTCTTTCATGTCTTGGGAGGGGCTAGGGAATCATCAGCGGATGGGGGAGGGGACGGGAGCGTACAGCCTCCTCCCTCCCCCGCCTGGTGGTCCCGTGGTACTGTCGTGCTTTCCCCCATCTTAGCAGCTTCCAGATTCGAAACACGCGACGACACCGCCCTCACCTCTCTGCGCTCTTCTAGATGTCCCTGGAGGGTCCAGCCCTGCTTGAAATGGTGTTGTCAGCTCCAGGATTATGCTTGGTACAAACGCTATGCTTGGTACAAACGCTACTCAATTCCAAATGATGGACCTCGTCTTCACCTGCAATGGCAATGGGCCTGAGGGCTTTTTTCTTTGTGTGTGAGTGTCATCCTAACCTGTTTTGTTTTGATGCATGGTGATCTTTGGATGAAACAGAGCTCTCTTGTTTTGAAGATGAAATTCGTCCGATCAATTTCAATCAAGCAAGCAATGTAATCAACCAATTTAGGTCCAAAACCAAAGTTCCCTTAGACTGTGCTCCGCCGCGTAGGGCTTTATAATGCCCGTCCTCGACAAAGTCCCCAGGGGACGGTGTGGGTGTCCTCCCATCCCCCACAGAGAAGATTGCAGAGGATCCTTGGCATGTTCCAATTCCCGCATTGGTTCCAATTCTTTCATGTCTTGGGAGGGGCTAGGGAATCATCAGCGGATGGGGGAGGGGACGGGAGCGTACAGCCTCCTCCCTCCCCCGCCTGGTGGTCCCGTGGTACTGTCGTGCTTTCCCCCATCTTAGCAGCTTCCAGATTCGAAACACGTGACGACACCGCCCTCACCTCTCTGCGCTCTTCTAGATGTCCCTGGAGGGTCCAGCCCTGCTTGAAATGGTGTTGTCAGCTCCAGGATTATGCTTGGTACAAACGCTATGCTTGGTACAAACGCTACTCAATTCCAAATGATGGACCCGGTCTTCTTCACCTGCAATGGCAATGGGCCTGAGGGCTTTTTTCTTTGTGTGTGAGTGTCATCCTAACCTGTTTTGTTTTGATGCATGGTGATCTTTGGATGAAACAGAGCTCTCTTGTTTTTAAGATGAAATTCGTCCGATCAATTTCAATCAAGCAAGCAATGTAATCAACCAATTTAGGTCCAAAACCAAAGTTCCCTTAGACTGTGCTCCGCCGCGTAGGGCTTTATAATGCCCGTCCTCGACAAAGTCCCCAGGGGACGGTGTGGGTGTCCTCCCATCCCCCACAGAGAAGATTGCAGAGGATCCTGACGAGCCAGACCTGCTCAATCTTCTGGGTCTCAGCGTTCCAATTCCCCACTGACTTTGGAACTCCCCAAAAAAGCGGAGCGCTTCACGGATTTGCGTGTCATCCTTTCGCAGGGGCCATGCTAATCTTCTCTGTATCGATCCAATTTTAGTATATGTGCTGCCGTGGCAAGCACAAGAGCCCCACCGGGCGCTCGCCCCTTTATAACGCCCGTCCTCGTCAAAGTCCCCAGGGGACGGTGTGGGTGTCCTCCCATCCCCCACAGAGAAGATTGCAGAGGGGTTCCAATTCTTTCATGTCTTGGGAGGGGCTAGGGAATCATCAGCGGATGGGGGAGGGGACGGGAGCGTACAGCCTCCTCCCTCCCCCGCCTGGTGGTCCCGTGGTACTGTCGTGCTTTCCCCCATCTTAGCAGCTTCCAGATTCGAAACACGCGACGACACCGCCCTCACCTCTCTGCGCTCTTCTAGATGTCCCTGGAGGGTCCAGCCCTGCTTGAAATGGTGTTGTCAGCTCCAGGATTATGCTTGGTACAAACGCTACTCAATTCCAAATGATGGACCCGGTCTTCTTCACCTGCAATGGCAATGGGCCTGAGGGCTTTTTTCTTTGTGTGTGAGTGTTATCCTAACCTGTTTTGTTTTGATGCATGGTGATCTTTGGATGAAACAGAGCTCTCTTGTTTTTAAGATGAAATTCGTCCGATCAATTTCAATCAAGCAAGCAATGGAATCAACCAATTTAGGTCCAAAACCAAAGTTCCCTTAGACTGTGCTCCGCCGCGTAGGGCTTTATAATGCCCGTCCTCGACAAAGTCCCCAGGGGACGGTGTGGGTGTCCTCCCATCCCCCACAGAGAAGATTGCAGAGGATCCTTGGCATGTTCCAATTCCCGCATTGGTTCCAATTCTTTCATGTCTTGGGAGGGGCTAGGGAATCATCAGCGGATGGGGGAGGGGACGGGAGCGTACAGCCTCCTCCCTCCCCCGCCTGGTGGTCCCGTGGTACTGTCGTGCTTTCCCCCATCTTAGCAGCTTCCAGATTCGAAACACGCGACGACAACGCCCTCACATCTCTGCGCTCTTCTAGATGTCCCTGGAGGGTCCAGCCCTGCTTGAAATGGTGTTGTCAGCTCCAGGATTATGCTTGGTACTAACGCTATGCTTGGTACAAACGCTACTCAATTCCAAATGATGGACCCGGTCTTCTTCACCTGCAATGGCAATGGGCCTGAGGGCTTTTTTCTTTGTGTATGAGTGTCATCCTAACCTGTTTTGTTTTGATGCATGGTGATCTTTGGATGAAACAGAGCTCTCTTGTTTTTAAGATGAAATTCGTCCGATCAATTTAAATCAAGCAAGCAATGGAATCAACCAATTTAGGTCCAAAACCAAAGTTCCCTTAGACTGTGCTCCGCCGCGTAGGGCTTTATAACGCCCGTCCTCGACAAAGTCCCCAGGGGACGGTGTGGGTGTCCTCCCATCCCCCACAGAGAAGATTGCAGAGGATCCTTGGCATGTTCCAATTCCCGCATTGGTTCCAATTCTTTCATGTCTTGGGAGGGGCTAGGGAATCATCAGCGGATGGGGGAGGGGACGGGAGCGTACAGCCTCCTCCCTCCCCCGCCTGGTGGTCCCGTGGTACTGTCGTGCTTTCCCCCATCTTAGCAGCTTCCAGATTCGAAACACGCGACGACACCGCCCTCACCTCTCTGCGCTCTTCTAGACGTCCCTGGAGGGTCCAGCCCTGCTTGAAATGGTGTTGTCAGCTCCAGGATTATGCTTGGTACAAACGCTATGCTTGGTACAAACGCTACTCAATTCCAAATGATGGACCCGGTCTTCTTCACCTGCAATGGCAATGGGCCTGAGGGCTTTTTTCTTTGTGTGTGAGTGTTATCCTAACCTGTTTTGTTTTGATGCATGGTGATCTTTGGATGAAACAGAGCTCTCTTGTTTTGAAGATGAAATTCGTCCGATCAATTTAAATCAAGCAAGCAATGGAATCAACCAATTTAGGTCCAAAACCAAAGTTCCCTTAGACTGTGCTCCGCCGCGTAGGGCTTTATAATGCCCGTCCTCGACAAAGTCCCCAGGGGACGGTGTGGGTGTCCTCCCATCCCCCACAGAGAAGATTGCAGAGGATCCTTGGCATGTTCCAATTCCCGCATTGGTTCCAATTCTTTCATGTCTTGGGAGGGGCTAGGGAATCATCAGCGGATGGGGGAGGGGACGGGAGCGTACAGCCTCCTCCCTCCCCCGCCTGGTGGTCCCGTGGTACTGTCGTGCTTTCCCCCATCTTAGCAGCTTCCAGATTCGAAACACGCGACGACAACGCCCTCACATCTCTGCGCTCTTCTAGATGTCCCTGGAGGGTCCAGCCCTGCTTGAAATGGTGTTGTCAGCTCCAGGATTATGCTTGGTACTAACGCTATGCTTGGTACAAACGCTACTCAATTCCAAATGATGGACCCGGTCTTCTTCACCTGCAATGGCAATGGGCCTGAGGGCTTTTTTCTTTGTGTATGAGTGTCATCCTAACCTGTTTTGTTTTGATGCATGGTGATCTTTGGATGAAACAGAGCTCTCTTGTTTTTAAGATGAAATTCGTCCGATCAATTTAAATCAAGCAAGCAATGGAATCAACCAATTTAGGTCCAAAACCAAAGTTCCCTTAGACTGTGCTCCGCCGCGTAGGGCTTTATAATGCCCGTCCTCGACAAAGTCCCCAGGGGACGGTGTGGGTGTCCTCTCATCCCCCACAGAGAAGATTGCAGAGGATCCTTGGCATGTTCCAATTCCCGCATTGGTTCCAATTCTTTCATGTCTTGGGAGGGGCTAGGGAATCATCAGCGGATGGGGGAGGGGACGGGAGCGTACAGCCTCCTCCCTCCCCCGCCTGGTGGTCCCGTGGTACTGTCGTGCTTTCCCCCATCTTAGCAGCTTCCAGATTCGAAACACGCGACGACACCGCCCTCACCTCTCTGCGCTCTTCTAGATGTCCCTGGAGGGTCCAGCCCTGCTTGAAATGGTGTTGTCAGCTCCAGGATTATGCTTGGTACAAACGCTATGCTTGGTACAAACGCTACTCAATTCCAAATGATGGACCTCGTCTTCACCTGCAATGGCAATGGGCCTGAGGGCTTTTTTCTTTGTGTGTGAGTGTCATCCTAACCTGTTTTGTTTTGATGCATGGTGATCTTTGGATGAAACAGAGCTCTCTTGTTTTGAAGATGAAATTCGTCCGATCAATTTCAATCAAGCAAGCAATGTAATCAACCAATTTAGGTCCAAAACCAAAGTTCCCTTAGACTGTGCTCCGCCGCGTAGGGCTTTATAATGCCCGTCCTCGACAAAGTCCCCAGGGGACGGTGTGGGTGTCCTCCCATCCCCCACAGAGAAGATTGCAGAGGATCCTTGGCATGTTCCAATTCCCGCATTGGTTCCAATTCTTTCATGTCTTGGGAGGGGCTAGGGAATCATCAGCGGATGGGGGAGGGGACGGGAGCGTACAGCCTCCTCCCTCCCCCGCCTGGTGGTCCCGTGGTACTGTCGTGCTTTCCCCCATCTTAGCAGCTTCCAGATTCGAAACACGTGACGACACCGCCCTCACCTCTCTGCGCTCTTCTAGATGTCCCTGGAGGGTCCAGCCCTGCTTGAAATGGTGTTGTCAGCTCCAGGATTATGCTTGGTACAAACGCTATGCTTGGTACAAACGCTACTCAATTCCAAATGATGGACCCGGTCTTCTTCACCTGCAATGGCAATGGGCCTGAGGGCTTTTTTCTTTGTGTGTGAGTGTCATCCTAACCTGTTTTGTTTTGATGCATGGTGATCTTTGGATGAAACAGAGCTCTCTTGTTTTTAAGATGAAATTCGTCCGATCAATTTCAATCAAGCAAGCAATGTAATCAACCAATTTAGGTCCAAAACCAAAGTTCCCTTAGACTGTGCTCCGCCGCGTAGGGCTTTATAATGCCCGTCCTCGACAAAGTCCCCAGGGGACGGTGTGGGTGTCCTCCCATCCCCCACAGAGAAGATTGCAGAGGATCCTGACGAGCCAGACCTGCTCAATCTTCTGGGTCTCAGCGTTCCAATTCCCCACTGACTTTGGAACTCCCCAAAAAAGCGGAGCGCTTCACGGATTTGCGTGTCATCCTTTCGCAGGGGCCATGCTAATCTTCTCTGTATCGATCCAATTTTAGTATATGTGCTGCCGTGGCAAGCACAAGAGCCCCACCGGGCGCTCGCCCCTTTATAACGCCCGTCCTCGTCAAAGTCCCCAGGGGACGGTGTGGGTGTCCTCCCATCCCCCACAGAGAAGATTGCAGAGGGGTTCCAATTCTTTCATGTCTTGGGAGGGGCTAGGGAATCATCAGCGGATGGGGGAGGGGACGGGAGCGTACAGCCTCCTCCCTCCCCCGCCTGGTGGTCCCGTGGTACTGTCGTGCTTTCCCCCATCTTAGCAGCTTCCAGATTCGAAACACGCGACGACACCGCCCTCACCTCTCTGCGCTCTTCTAGATGTCCCTGGAGGGTCCAGCCCTGCTTGAAATGGTGTTGTCAGCTCCAGGATTATGCTTGGTACAAACGCTACTCAATTCCAAATGATGGACCCGGTCTTCTTCACCTGCAATGGCAATGGGCCTGAGGGCTTTTTTCTTTGTGTGTGAGTGTTATCCTAACCTGTTTTGTTTTGATGCATGGTGATCTTTGGATGAAACAGAGCTCTCTTGTTTTTAAGATGAAATTCGTCCGATCAATTTCAATCAAGCAAGCAATGGAATCAACCAATTTAGGTCCAAAACCAAAGTTCCCTTAGACTGTGCTCCGCCGCGTAGGGCTTTATAATGCCCGTCCTCGACAAAGTCCCCAGGGGACGGTGTGGGTGTCCTCCCATCCCCCACAGAGAAGATTGCAGAGGATCCTTGGCATGTTCCAATTCCCGCATTGGTTCCAATTCTTTCATGTCTTGGGAGGGGCTAGGGAATCATCAGCGGATGGGGGAGGGGACGGGAGCGTACAGCCTCCTCCCTCCCCCGCCTGGTGGTCCCGTGGTACTGTCGTGCTTTCCCCCATCTTAGCAGCTTCCAGATTCGAAACACGCGACGACAACGCCCTCACATCTCTGCGCTCTTCTAGATGTCCCTGGAGGGTCCAGCCCTGCTTGAAATGGTGTTGTCAGCTCCAGGATTATGCTTGGTACTAACGCTATGCTTGGTACAAACGCTACTCAATTCCAAATGATGGACCCGGTCTTCTTCACCTGCAATGGCAATGGGCCTGAGGGCTTTTTTCTTTGTGTATGAGTGTCATCCTAACCTGTTTTGTTTTGATGCATGGTGATCTTTGGATGAAACAGAGCTCTCTTGTTTTTAAGATGAAATTCGTCCGATCAATTTAAATCAAGCAAGCAATGGAATCAACCAATTTAGGTCCAAAACCAAAGTTCCCTTAGACTGTGCTCCGCCGCGTAGGGCTTTATAACGCCCGTCCTCGACAAAGTCCCCAGGGGACGGTGTGGGTGTCCTCCCATCCCCCACAGAGAAGATTGCAGAGGATCCTTGGCATGTTCCAATTCCCGCATTGGTTCCAATTCTTTCATGTCTTGGGAGGGGCTAGGGAATCATCAGCGGATGGGGGAGGGGACGGGAGCGTACAGCCTCCTCCCTCCCCCGCCTGGTGGTCCCGTGGTACTGTCGTGCTTTCCCCCATCTTAGCAGCTTCCAGATTCGAAACACGCGACGACACCGCCCTCACCTCTCTGCGCTCTTCTAGACGTCCCTGGAGGGTCCAGCCCTGCTTGAAATGGTGTTGTCAGCTCCAGGATTATGCTTGGTACAAACGCTATGCTTGGTACAAACGCTACTCAATTCCAAATGATGGACCCGGTCTTCTTCACCTGCAATGGCAATGGGCCTGAGGGCTTTTTTCTTTGTGTGTGAGTGTTATCCTAACCTGTTTTGTTTTGATGCATGGTGATCTTTGGATGAAACAGAGCTCTCTTGTTTTGAAGATGAAATTCGTCCGATCAATTTAAATCAAGCAAGCAATGGAATCAACCAATTTAGGTCCAAAACCAAAGTTCCCTTAGACTGTGCTCCGCCGCGTAGGGCTTTATAATGCCCGTCCTCGACAAAGTCCCCAGGGGACGGTGTGGGTGTCCTCCCATCCCCCACAGAGAAGATTGCAGAGGATCCTTGGCATGTTCCAATTCCCGCATTGGTTCCAATTCTTTCATGTCTTGGGAGGGGCTAGGGAATCATCAGCGGATGGGGGAGGGGACGGGAGCGTACAGCCTCCTCCCTCCCCCGCCTGGTGGTCCCGTGGTACTGTCGTGCTTTCCCCCATCTTAGCAGCTTCCAGATTCGAAACACGCGACGACAACGCCCTCACATCTCTGCGCTCTTCTAGATGTCCCTGGAGGGTCCAGCCCTGCTTGAAATGGTGTTGTCAGCTCCAGGATTATGCTTGGTACTAACGCTATGCTTGGTACAAACGCTACTCAATTCCAAATGATGGACCCGGTCTTCTTCACCTGCAATGGCAATGGGCCTGAGGGCTTTTTTCTTTGTGTATGAGTGTCATCCTAACCTGTTTTGTTTTGATGCATGGTGATCTTTGGATG
Organism: Borostomias antarcticus; assembly: GCF_949987555.1. Lineage (NCBI taxonomy): Eukaryota > Metazoa > Chordata > Actinopteri > Stomiiformes > Stomiidae > Borostomias > Borostomias antarcticus. The sequence continues at coordinate 574,462 of NW_028175549.1, read as the reverse complement.
AAACAGAGCTCTCTTGTTTTTAAGATGAAATTCGTCCGATCAATTTAAATCAAGCAAGCAATGGAATCAACCAATTTAGGTCCAAAACCAAAGTTCCCTTAGACTGTGCTCCGCCGCGTAGGGCTTTATAATGCCCGTCCTCGACAAAGTCCCCAGGGGACGGTGTGGGTGTCCTCTCATCCCCCACAGAGAAGATTGCAGAGGATCCTTGGCATGTTCCAATTCCCGCATTGGTTCCAATTCTTTCATGTCTTGGGAGGGGCTAGGGAATCATCAGCGGATGGGGGAGGGGACGGGAGCGTACAGCCTCCTCCCTCCCCCGCCTGGTGGTCCCGTGGTACTGTCGTGCTTTCCCCCATCTTAGCAGCTTCCAGATTCGAAACACGCGACGACACCGCCCTCACCTCTCTGCGCTCTTCTAGATGTCCCTGGAGGGTCCAGCCCTGCTTGAAATGGTGTTGTCAGCTCCAGGATTATGCTTGGTACAAACGCTATGCTTGGTACAAACGCTACTCAATTCCAAATGATGGACCTCGTCTTCACCTGCAATGGCAATGGGCCTGAGGGCTTTTTTCTTTGTGTGTGAGTGTCATCCTAACCTGTTTTGTTTTGATGCATGGTGATCTTTGGATGAAACAGAGCTCTCTTGTTTTGAAGATGAAATTCGTCCGATCAATTTCAATCAAGCAAGCAATGTAATCAACCAATTTAGGTCCAAAACCAAAGTTCCCTTAGACTGTGCTCCGCCGCGTAGGGCTTTATAATGCCCGTCCTCGACAAAGTCCCCAGGGGACGGTGTGGGTGTCCTCCCATCCCCCACAGAGAAGATTGCAGAGGATCCTTGGCATGTTCCAATTCCCGCATTGGTTCCAATTCTTTCATGTCTTGGGAGGGGCTAGGGAATCATCAGCGGATGGGGGAGGGGACGGGAGCGTACAGCCTCCTCCCTCCCCCGCCTGGTGGTCCCGTGGTACTGTCGTGCTTTCCCCCATCTTAGCAGCTTCCAGATTCGAAACACGTGACGACACCGCCCTCACCTCTCTGCGCTCTTCTAGATGTCCCTGGAGGGTCCAGCCCTGCTTGAAATGGTGTTGTCAGCTCCAGGATTATGCTTGGTACAAACGCTATGCTTGGTACAAACGCTACTCAATTCCAAATGATGGACCCGGTCTTCTTCACCTGCAATGGCAATGGGCCTGAGGGCTTTTTTCTTTGTGTGTGAGTGTCATCCTAACCTGTTTTGTTTTGATGCATGGTGATCTTTGGATGAAACAGAGCTCTCTTGTTTTTAAGATGAAATTCGTCCGATCAATTTCAATCAAGCAAGCAATGTAATCAACCAATTTAGGTCCAAAACCAAAGTTCCCTTAGACTGTGCTCCGCCGCGTAGGGCTTTATAATGCCCGTCCTCGACAAAGTCCCCAGGGGACGGTGTGGGTGTCCTCCCATCCCCCACAGAGAAGATTGCAGAGGATCCTGACGAGCCAGACCTGCTCAATCTTCTGGGTCTCAGCGTTCCAATTCCCCACTGACTTTGGAACTCCCCAAAAAAGCGGAGCGCTTCACGGATTTGCGTGTCATCCTTTCGCAGGGGCCATGCTAATCTTCTCTGTATCGATCCAATTTTAGTATATGTGCTGCCGTGGCAAGCACAAGAGCCCCACCGGGCGCTCGCCCCTTTATAACGCCCGTCCTCGTCAAAGTCCCCAGGGGACGGTGTGGGTGTCCTCCCATCCCCCACAGAGAAGATTGCAGAGGGGTTCCAATTCTTTCATGTCTTGGGAGGGGCTAGGGAATCATCAGCGGATGGGGGAGGGGACGGGAGCGTACAGCCTCCTCCCTCCCCCGCCTGGTGGTCCCGTGGTACTGTCGTGCTTTCCCCCATCTTAGCAGCTTCCAGATTCGAAACACGTGACGACACCGCCCTCACCTCTCTGCGCTCTTCTAGATGTCCCTGGAGGGTCCAGCCCTGCTTGAAATGGTGTTGTCAGCTCCAGGATTATGCTTGGTACAAACGCTATGCTTGGTACAAACGCTACTCAATTCCAAATGATGGACCCGGTCTTCTTCACCTGCAATGGCAATGGGCCTGAGGGCTTTTTTCTTTGTGTGTGAGTGTCATCCTAACCTGTTTTGTTTTGATGCATGGTGATCTTTGGATGAAACAGAGCTCTCTTGTTTTTAAGATGAAATTCGTCCGATCAATTTCAATCAAGCAAGCAATGTAATCAACCAATTTAGGTCCAAAACCAAAGTTCCCTTAGACTGTGCTCCGCCGCGTAGGGCTTTATAATGCCCGTCCTCGACAAAGTCCCCAGGGGACGGTGTGGGTGTCCTCCCATCCCCCACAGAGAAGATTGCAGAGGATCCTGACGAGCCAGACCTGCTCAATCTTCTGGGTCTCAGCGTTCCAATTCCCCACTGACTTTGGAACTCCCCAAAAAAGCGGAGCGCTTCACGGATTTGCGTGTCATCCTTTCGCAGGGGCCATGCTAATCTTCTCTGTATCGATCCAATTTTAGTATATGTGCTGCCGTGGCAAGCACAAGAGCCCCACCGGGCGCTCGCCCCTTTATAACGCCCGTCCTCGTCAAAGTCCCCAGGGGACGGTGTGGGTGTCCTCCCATCCCCCACAGAGAAGATTGCAGAGGGGTTCCAATTCTTTCATGTCTTGGGAGGGGCTAGGGAATCATCAGCGGATGGGGGAGGGGACGGGAGCGTACAGCCTCCTCCCTCCCCCGCCTGGTGGTCCCGTGGTACTGTCGTGCTTTCCCCCATCTTAGCAGCTTCCAGATTCGAAACACGCGACGACACCGCCCTCACCTCTCTGCGCTCTTCTAGATGTCCCTGGAGGGTCCAGCCCTGCTTGAAATGGTGTTGTCAGCTCCAGGATTATGCTTGGTACAAACGCTACTCAATTCCAAATGATGGACCCGGTCTTCTTCACCTGCAATGGCAATGGGCCTGAGGGCTTTTTTCTTTGTGTGTGAGTGTTATCCTAACCTGTTTTGTTTTGATGCATGGTGATCTTTGGATGAAACAGAGCTCTCTTGTTTTTAAGATGAAATTCGTCCGATCAATTTCAATCAAGCAAGCAATGGAATCAACCAATTTAGGTCCAAAACCAAAGTTCCCTTAGACTGTGCTCCGCCGCGTAGGGCTTTATAATGCCCGTCCTCGACAAAGTCCCCAGGGGACGGTGTGGGTGTCCTCCCATCCCCCACAGAGAAGATTGCAGAGGATCCTTGGCATGTTCCAATTCCCGCATTGGTTCCAATTCTTTCATGTCTTGGGAGGGGCTAGGGAATCATCAGCGGATGGGGGAGGGGACGGGAGCGTACAGCCTCCTCCCTCCCCCGCCTGGTGGTCCCGTGGTACTGTCGTGCTTTCCCCCATCTTAGCAGCTTCCAGATTCGAAACACGCGACGACAACGCCCTCACATCTCTGCGCTCTTCTAGATGTCCCTGGAGGGTCCAGCCCTGCTTGAAATGGTGTTGTCAGCTCCAGGATTATGCTTGGTACTAACGCTATGCTTGGTACAAACGCTACTCAATTCCAAATGATGGACCCGGTCTTCTTCACCTGCAATGGCAATGGGCCTGAGGGCTTTTTTCTTTGTGTATGAGTGTCATCCTAACCTGTTTTGTTTTGATGCATGGTGATCTTTGGATGAAACAGAGCTCTCTTGTTTTTAAGATGAAATTCGTCCGATCAATTTAAATCAAGCAAGCAATGGAATCAACCAATTTAGGTCCAAAACCAAAGTTCCCTTAGACTGTGCTCCGCCGCGTAGGGCTTTATAATGCCCGTCCTCGACAAAGTCCCCAGGGGACGGTGTGGGTGTCCTCCCATCCCCCACAGAGAAGATTGCAGAGGATCCTTGGCATGTTCCAATTCCCGCATTGGTTCCAATTCTTTCATGTCTTGGGAGGGGCTAGGGAATCATCAGCGGATGGGGGAGGGGACGGGAGCGTACAGCCTCCTCCCTCCCCCGCCTGGTGGTCCCGTGGTACTGTCGTGCTTTCCCCCATCTTAGCAGCTTCCAGATTCGAAACACGCGACGACACCGCCCTCACCTCTCTGCGCTCTTCTAGATGTCCCTGGAGGGTCCAGCCCTGCTTGAAATGGTGTTGTCAGCTCCAGGATTATGCTTGGTACAAACGCTATGCTTGGTACAAACGCTACTCAATTCCAAATGATGGACCCGGTCTTCTTCACCTGCAATGGCAATGGGCCTGAGGGCTTTTTTCTTTGTGTGTGAGTGTCATCCTAACCTGTTTTGTTTTGATGCATGGTGATCTTTGGATGAAACAGAGCTCTCTTGTTTTGAAGATGAAATTCGTCCGATCAATTTCAATCAAGCAAGCAATGTAATCAACCAATTTAGGTCCAAAACCAAAGTTCCCTTAGACTGTGCTCCGCCGCGTAGGGCTTTATAATGCCCGTCCTCGACAAAGTCCCCAGGGGACGGTGTGGGTGTCCTCCCATCCCCCACAGAGAAGATTGCAGAGGATCCTGACGAGCCAGACCTGCTCAATCTTCTGGGTCTCAGCGTTCCAATTCCCCACTGACTTTGGAACTCCCCAAAAAAGCGGAGCGCTTCACGGATTTGCGTGTCATCCTTTCGCAGGGGCCATGCTAATCTTCTCTGTATCGATCCAATTTTAGTATATGTGCTGCCGTGGCAAGCACAAGAGCCCCACCGGGCGCTCGCCCCTTTATAACGCCCGTCCTCGTCAAAGTCCCCAGGGGACGGTATGGGTGTCCTCCCATCCCCCACAGAGAAGATTGCAGAGGATCCTTGGCATGTTCCAATTCTTGCATTGGTTCCAATTCTTTCATGTCTTGGGAGGGGCTAGGGAATCATCAGCGGATGGGGGAGGGGACGGGAGCGTACAGCCTCCTCCCTCCCCCGCCTGGTGGTCCCGTGGTACTGTCGTGCTTTCCCCCATCTTAGCAGCTTCCAGATTCGAAACACGCGACGACACCGCCCTCACCTCTCTGCGCTCTTCTAGACGTCCCTGGAGGGTCCAGCCCTGCTTGAAATGGTGTTGTCAGCTCCAGGATTATGCTTGGTACAAACGCTATGCTTGGTACAAACGCTACTCAATTCCAAATGATGTACCCGGTCTTCTTCACCTGCAATGGCAATGGGCCTGAGGGCTTTTTTCTTTGTGTGTGAGTGTTATCCTAACCTGTTTTGTTTTGATGCATGGTGATCTTTGGATGAAACAGAGCTCTCTTGTTTTTAAGATGAAATTCGTCCGATCAATTTAAATCAAGCAAGCAATGGAATCAACCAATTTAGGTCCAAAACCAAAGTTCCCTTAGACTGTGCTCCGCCGCGTAGGGCTTTATAATGCCCGTCCTCGACAAAGTCCCCAGGGGACGGTGTGGGTGTCCTCCCATCCCCCACAGAGAAGATTGCAGAGGATCCTTGGCATGTTCCAATTCCCGCATTGGTTCCAATTCTTTCATGTCTTGGGAGGGGCTAGGGAATCATCAGCGGATGGGGGAGGGGACGGGAGCGTACAGCCTCCTCCCTCCCCCGCCTGGTGGTCCCGTGGTACTGTCGTGCTTTCCCCCATCTTAGCAGCTTCCAGATTCGGAACACGCGACGACAACGCCCTCACATCTCTGCGCTCTTCTAGATGTCCCTGGAGGGTCCAGCCCTGCTTGAAATGGTGTTGTCAGCTCCAGGATTATGCTTGGTACTAACGCTATGCTTGGTACAAACGCTACTCAATTCCAAATGATGGACCCGGTCTTCTTCACCTGCAATGGCAATGGGCCTGAGGGCTTTTTTCTTTGTGTATGAGTGTCATCCTAACCTGTTTTGTTTTGATGCATGGTGATCTTTGGATGAAACAGAGCTCTCTTGTTTTTAAGATGAAATTCGTCCGATCAATTTAAATCAAGCAAGCAATGGAATCAACCAATTTAGGTCCAAAACCAAAGTTCCCTTAGACTGTGCTCCGCCGCGTAGGGCTTTATAATGCCCGTCCTCGACAAAGTCCCCAGGGGACGGTGTGGGTGTCCTCTCATCCCCCACAGAGAAGATTGCAGAGGATCCTTGGCATGTTCCAATTCCCGCATTGGTTCCAATTCTTTCATGTCTTGGGAGGGGCTAGGGAATCATCAGCGGATGGGGGAGGGGACGGGAGCGTACAGCCTCCTCCCTCCCCCGCCTGGTGGTCCCGTGGTACTGTCGTGCTTTCCCCCATCTTAGCAGCTTCCAGATTCGAAACACGCGACGACACCGCCCTCACCTCTCTGCGCTCTTCTAGATGTCCCTGGAGGGTCCAGCCCTGCTTGAAATGGTGTTGTCAGCTCCAGGATTATGCTTGGTACAAACGCTATGCTTGGTACAAACGCTACTCAATTCCAAATGATGGACCTCGTCTTCACCTGCAATGGCAATGGGCCTGAGGGCTTTTTTCTTTGTGTGTGAGTGTCATCCTAACCTGTTTTGTTTTGATGCATGGTGATCTTTGGATGAAACAGAGCTCTCTTGTTTTGAAGATGAAATTCGTCCGATCAATTTCAATCAAGCAAGCAATGTAATCAACCAATTTAGGTCCAAAACCAAAGTTCCCTTAGACTGTGCTCCGCCGCGTAGGGCTTTATAATGCCCGTCCTCGACAAAGTCCCCAGGGGACGGTGTGGGTGTCCTCCCATCCCCCACAGAGAAGATTGCAGAGGATCCTTGGCATGTTCCAATTCCCGCATTGGTTCCAATTCTTTCATGTCTTGGGAGGGGCTAGGGAATCATCAGCGGATGGGGGAGGGGACGGGAGCGTACAGCCTCCTCCCTCCCCCGCCTGGTGGTCCCGTGGTACTGTCGTGCTTTCCCCCATCTTAGCAGCTTCCAGATTCGAAACACGCGACGACACCGCCCTCACCTCTCTGCGCTCTTCTAGATGTCCCTGGAGGGTCCAGCCCTGCTTGAAATGGTGTTGTCAGCTCCAGGATTATGCTTGGTACAAACGCTATGCTTGGTACAAACGCTACTCAATTCCAAATGATGGACCCGGTCTTCTTCACCTGCAATGGCAATGGGCCTGAGGGCTTTTTTCTTTGTGTGTGAGTGTCATCCTAACCTGTTTTGTTTTGATGCATGGTGATCTTTGGATGAAACAGAGCTCTCTTGTTTTTAAGATGAAATTCGTCCGATCAATTTCAATCAAGCAAGCAATGTAATCAACCAATTTAGGTCCAAAACCAAAGTTCCCTTAGACTGTGCTCCGCCGCGTAGGGCTTTATAATGCCCGTCCTCGACAAAGTCCCCAGGGGACGGTGTGGGTGTCCTCCCATCCCCCACAGAGAAGATTGCAGAGGATCCTGACGAGCCAGACCTGCTCAATCTTCTGGGTCTCAGCGTTCCAATTCCCCACTGACTTTGGAACTCCCCAAAAAAGCGGCGCGCTTCACGGATTTGCGTGTCATCCTTTCGCAGGGGCCATGCTAATCTTCTCTGTATCGATCCAATTTTAGTATATGTGCTGCCGTGGCAAGCACAAGAGCCCCACCGGGCGCTCGCCCCTTTATAACGCCCGTCCTCGTCAAAGTCCCCAGGGGACGGTGTGGGTGTCCTCCCATCCCCCACAGAGAAGATTGCAGAGGGGTTCCAATTCTTTCATGTCTTGGGAGGGGCTAGGGAATCATCAGCGGATGGGGGAGGGGACGGGAGCGTACAGCCTCCTCCCTCCCCCGCCTGGTGGTCCCGTGGTACTGTCGTGCTTTCCCCCATCTTAGCAGCTTCCAGATTCGAAACACGCGACGACACCGCCCTCACCTCTCTGCGCTCTTCTAGATGTCCCTGGAGGGTCCAGCCCTGCTTGAAATGGTGTTGTCAGCTCCAGGATTATGCTTGGTACAAACGCTACTCAATTCCAAATGATGGACCCGGTCTTCTTCACCTGCAATGGCAATGGGCCTGAGGGCTTTTTTCTTTGTGTGTGAGTGTTATCCTAACCTGTTTTGTTTTGATGCATGGTGATCTTTGGATGAAACAGAGCTCTCTTGTTTTTAAGATGAAATTCGTCCGATCAATTTCAATCAAGCAAGCAATGGAATCAACCAATTTAGGTCCAAAACCAAAGTTCCCTTAGACTGTGCTCCGCCGCGTAGGGCTTTATAATGCCCGTCCTCGACAAAGTCCCCAGGGGACGGTGTGGGTGTCCTCCCATCCCCCACAGAGAAGATTGCAGAGGATCCTTGGCATGTTCCAATTCCCGCATTGGTTCCAATTCTTTCATGTCTTGGGAGGGGCTAGGGAATCATCAGCGGATGGGGGAGGGGACGGGAGCGTACAGCCTCCTCCCTCCCCCGCCTGGTGGTCCCGTGGTACTGTCGTGCTTTCCCCCATCTTAGCAGCTTCCAGATTCGAAACACGCGACGACAACGCCCTCACATCTCTGCGCTCTTCTAGATGTCCCTGGAGGGTCCAGCCCTGCTTGAAATGGTGTTGTCAGCTCCAGGATTATGCTTGGTACTAACGCTATGCTTGGTACAAACGCTACTCAATTCCAAATGATGGACCCGGTCTTCTTCACCTGCAATGGCAATGGGCCTGAGGGCTTTTTTCTTTGTGTATGAGTGTCATCCTAACCTGTTTTGTTTTGATGCATGGTGATCTTTGGATGAAACAGAGCTCTCTTGTTTTTAAGATGAAATTCGTCCGATCAATTTAAATCAAGCAAGCAATGGAATCAACCAATTTAGGTCCAAAACCAAAGTTCCCTTAGACTGTGCTCCGCCGCGTAGGGCTTTATAATGCCCGTCCTCGACAAAGTCCCCAGGGGACGGTGTGGGTGTCCTCCCATCCCCCACAGAGAAGATTGCAGAGGATCCTTGGCATGTTCCAATTCCCGCATTGGTTCCAATTCTTTCATGTCTTGGGAGGGGCTAGGGAATCATCAGCGGATGGGGGAGGGGACGGGAGCGTACAGCCTCCTCCCTCCCCCGCCTGGTGGTCCCGTGGTACTGTCGTGCTTTCCCCCATCTTAGCAGCTTCCAGATTCGAAACACGCGACGACACCGCCCTCACCTCTCTGCGCTCTTCTAGATGTCCCTGGAGGGTCCAGCCCTGCTTGAAATGGTGTTGTCAGCTCCAGGATTATGCTTGGTACAAACGCTATGCTTGGTACAAACGCTACTCAATTCCAAATGATGGACCCGGTCTTCTTCACCTGCAATGGCAATGGGCCTGAGGGCTTTTTTCTTTGTGTGTGAGTGTCATCCTAACCTGTTTTGTTTTGATGCATGGTGATCTTTGGATGAAACAGAGCTCTCTTGTTTTGAAGATGAAATTCGTCCGATCAATTTCAATCAAGCAAGCAATGTAATCAACCAATTTAGGTCCAAAACCAAAGTTCCCTTAGACTGTGCTCCGCCGCGTAGGGCTTTATAATGCCCGTCCTCGACAAAGTCCCCAGGGGACGGTGTGGGTGTCCTCCCATCCCCCACAGAGAAGATTGCAGAGGATCCTGACGAGCCAGACCTGCTCAATCTTCTGGGTCTCAGCGTTCCAATTCCCCACTGACTTTGGAACTCCCCAAAAAAGCGGAGCGCTTCACGGATTTGCGTGTCATCCTTTCGCAGGGGCCATGCTAATCTTCTCTGTATCGATCCAATTTTAGTATATGTGCTGCCGTGGCAAGCACAAGAGCCCCACCGGGCGCTCGCCCCTTTATAACGCCCGTCCTCGTCAAAGTCCCCAGGGGACGGTGTGGGTGTCCTCCCATCCCCCACAGAGAAGATTGCAGAGGATCCTTGGCATGTTCCAATTCTTGCATTGGTTCCAATTCTTTCATGTCTTGGGAGGGGCTAGGGAATCATCAGCGGATGGGGGAGGGGACGGGAGCGTACAGCCTCCTCCCTCCCCCGCCTGGTGGTCCCGTGGTACTGTCGTGCTTTCCCCCATCTTAGCAGCTTCCAGATTCGAAACACGCGACGACACCGCCCTCACCTCTCTGCGCTCTTCTAGACGTCCCTGGAGGGTCCAGCCCTGCTTGAAATGGTGTTGTCAGCTCCAGGATTATGCTTGGTACAAACGCTATGCTTGGTACAAACGCTACTCAATTCCAAATGATGTACCCGGTCTTCTTCACCTGCAATGGCAATGGGCCTGAGGGCTTTTTTCTTTGTGTGTGAGTGTTATCCTAACCTGTTTTGTTTTGATGCATGGTGATCTTTGGATGAAACAGAGCTCTCTTGTTTTTAAGATGAAATTCGTCCGATCAATTTAAATCAAGCAAGCAATGGAATCAACCAATTTAGGTCCAAAACCAAAGTTCCCTTAGACTGTGCTCCGCCGCGTAGGGCTTTATAATGCCCGTCCTCGACAAAGTCCCCAGGGGACGGTGTGGGTGTCCTCCCATCCCCCACAGAGAAGATTGCAGAGGATCCTTGGCATGTTCCAATTCCCGCATTGGTTCCAATTCTTTCATGTCTTGGGAGGGGCTAGGGAATCATCAGCGGATGGGGGAGGGGACGGGAGCGTACAGCCTCCTCCCTCCCCCGCCTGGTGGTCCCGTGGTACTGTCGTGCTTTCCCCCATCTTAGCAGCTTCCAGATTCGAAACACGCGACGACACCGCCCTCACCTCTCTGCGCTCTTCTAGATGTCCCTGGAGGGTCCAGCCCTGCTTGAAATGGTGTTGTCAGCTCCAGGATTATGCTTGGTACAAACGCTACTCAATTCCAAATGATGGACCCGGTCTTCTTCACCTGCAATGGCAATGGGCCTGAGGGCTTTTTTCTTTGTGTGTGAGTGTTATCCTAACCTGTTTTGTTTTGATGCATGGTGATCTTTGGATGAAACAGAGCTCTCTTGTTTTTAAGATGAAATTCGTCCGATCAATTTAAATCAAGCAAGCAATGGAATCAACCAATTTAGGTCCAAAACCAAAGTTCCCTTAGACTGTGCTCCGCCGCGTAGGGCTTTATAATGCCCGTCCTCGACAAAGTCCCCAGGGGACGGTGTGGGTGTCCTCCCATCCCCCACAGAGAAGATTGCAGAGGATCCTTGGCATGTTCCAATTCCCGCATTGGTTCCAATTCTTTCATGTCTTGGGAGGGGCTAGGGAATCATCAGCGGATGGGGGAGGGGACGGGAGCGTACAGCCTCCTCCCTCCCCCGCCTGGTGGTCCCGTGGTACTGTCGTGCTTTCCCCCATCTTAGCAGCTTCCAGATTCGAAACACGCGACGACACCGCCCTCACCTCTCTGCGCTCTTCTAGATGTCCCTGGAGGGTCCAGCCCTGCTTGAAATGGTGTTGTCAGCTCCAGGATTATGCTTGGTACAAACGCTATGCTTGGTACAAACGCTACTCAATTCCAAATGATGGACCCGGTCTTCTTCACCTGCAATGGCAATGGGCCTGAGGGCTTTTTTCTTTGTGTGTGAGTGTCATCCTAACCTGTTTTGTTTTGATGCATGGTGATCTTTGGATGAAACAGAGCTCTCTTGTTTTGAAGATGAAATTCGTCCGATCAATTTCAATCAAGCAAGCAATGTAATCAACCAATTTAGGTCCAAAACCAAAGTTCCCTTAGACTGTGCTCCGCCGCGTAGGGCTTTATAATGCCCGTCCTCGACAAAGTCCCCAGGGGACGGTGTGGGTGTCCTCCCATCCCCCACAGAGAAGATTGCAGAGGATCCTTGGCATGTTCCAATTCCCGCATTGGTTCCAATTCTTTCATGTCTTGGGAGGGGCTAGGGAATCATCAGCGGATGGGGGAGGGGACGGGAGCGTACAGCCTCCTCCCTCCCCCGCCTGGTGGTCCCGTGGTACTGTCGTGCTTTCCCCCATCTTAGCAGCTTCCAGATTCGAAACACGCGACGACACCGCCCTCACCTCTCTGCGCTCTTCTAGATGTCCCTGGAGGGTCCAGCCCTGCTTGAAATGGTGTTGTCAGCTCCAGGATTATGCTTGGTACAAACGCTATGCTTGGTACAAACGCTACTCAATTCCAAATGATGGACCCGGTCTTCTTCACCTGCAATGGCAATGGGCCTGAGGGCTTTTTTCTTTGTGTGTGAGTGTCATCCTAACCTGTTTTGTTTTGATGCATGGTGATCTTTGGATGAAACAGAGCTCTCTTGTTTTTAAGATGAAATTCGTCCGATCAATTTCAATCAAGCAAGCAATGTAATCAACCAATTTAGGTCCAAAACCAAAGTTCCCTTAGACTGTGCTCCGCCGCGTAGGGCTTTATAATGCCCGTCCTCGACAAAGTCCCCAGGGGACGGTGTGGGTGTCCTCCCATCCCCCACAGAGAAGATTGCAGAGGATCCTGACGAGCCAGACCTGCTCAATCTTCTGGGTCTCAGCGTTCCAATTCCCCACTGACTTTGGAACTCCCCAAAAAAGCGGAGCGCTTCACGGATTTGCGTGTCATCCTTTCGCAGGGGCCATGCTAATCTTCTCTGTATCGATCCAATTTTAGTATATGTGCTGCCGTGGCAAGCACAAGAGCCCCACCGGGCGCTCGCCCCTTTATAACGCCCGTCCTCGTCAAAGTCCCCAGGGGACGGTGTGGGTGTCCTCCCATCCCCCACAGAGAAGATTGCAGAGGATCCTTGGCATGTTCCAATTCTTGCATTGGTTCCAATTCTTTCATGTCTTGGGAGGGGCTAGGGAATCATCAGCGGATGGGGGAGGGGACGGGAGCGTACAGCCTCCTCCCTCCCCCGCCTGGTGGTCCCGTGGTACTGTCGTGCTTTCCCCCATCTTAGCAGCTTCCAGATTCGAAACACGCGACGACACCGCCCTCACCTCTCTGCGCTCTTCTAGACGTCCCTGGAGGGTCCAGCCCTGCTTGAAATGGTGTTGTCAGCTCCAGGATTATGCTTGGTACAAACGCTATGCTTGGTACAAACGCTACTCAATTCCAAATGATGTACCCGGTCTTCTTCACCTGCAATGGCAATGGGCCTGAGGGCTTTTTTCTTTGTGTGTGAGTGTTATCCTAACCTGTTTTGTTTTGATGCATGGTGATCTTTGGATGAAACAGAGCTCTCTTGTTTTTAAGATGAAATTAGTCCGATCAATTTAAATCAAGCAAGCAATGGAATCAACCAATTTAGGTCCAAAACCAAAGTTCCCTTAGACTGTGCTCCGCCGCGTAGGGCTTTATAATGCCCGTCCTCGACAAAGTCCCCAGGGGACGGTGTGGGTGTCCTCCCATCCCCCACAGAGAAGATTGCAGAGGATCCTTGGCATGTTCCAATTCCCGCATTGGTTCCAATTCTTTCATGTCTTGGGAGGGGCTAGGGAATCATCAGCGGATGGGGGAGGGGACGGGAGCGTACAGCCTCCTCCCTCCCCCGCCTGGTGGTCCCGTGGTACTGTCGTGCTTTCCCCCATCTTAGCAGCTTCCAGATTCGAAACACGCGACGACAACGCCCTCACATCTCTGCGCTCTTCTAGATGTCCCTGGAGGGTCCAGCCCTGCTTGAAATGGTGTTGTCAGCTCCAGGATTATGCTTGGTACTAACGCTATGCTTGGTACAAACGCTACTCAATTCCAAATGATGGACCCGGTCTTCTTCACCTGCAATGGCAATGGGCCTGAGGGCTTTTTTCTTTGTGTATGAGTGTCATCCTAACCTGTTTTGTTTTGATGCATGGTGATCTTTGGATGAAACAGAGCTCTCTTGTTTTTAAGATGAAATTCGTCCGATCAATTTAAATCAAGCAAGCAATGGAATCAACCAATTTAGGTCCAAAACCAAAGTTCCCTTAGACTGTGCTCCGCCGCGTAGGGCTTTATAATGCCCGTCCTCGACAAAGTCCCCAGGGGACGGTGTGGGTGTCCTCCCATCCCCCACAGAGAAGATTGCAGAGGATCCTTGGCATGTTCCAATTCCCGCATTGGTTCCAATTCTTTCATGTCTTGGGAGGGGCTAGGGAATCATCAGCGGATGGGGGAGGGGACGGGAGCGTACAGCCTCCTCCCTCCCCCGCCTGGTGGTCCCGTGGTACTGTCGTGCTTTCCCCCATCTTAGCAGCTTCCAGATTCGAAACACGCGACGACACCGCCCTCACCTCTCTGCGCTCTTCTAGATGTCCCTGGAGGGTCCAGCCCTGCTTGAAATGGTGTTGTCAGCTCCAGGATTATGCTTGGTACAAACGCTATGCTTGGTACAAACGCTACTCAATTCCAAACATGGACCCGGTCTTCTTCACCTGCAATGGCAATGGGCCTGAGGGCTTTTTTCTTTGTGTGTGAGTGTCATCCTAACCTGTTTTGTTTTGATGCATGGTGATCTTTGGATGAAACAGAGCTCTCTTGTTTTGAAGATGAAATTCGTCCGATCAATTTCAATCAAGCAAGCAATGTAATCAACCAATTTAGGTCCAAAACCAAAGTTCCCTTAGACTGTGCTCCGCCGCGTAGGGCTTTATAATGCCCGTCCTCGACAAAGTCCCCAGGGGACGGTGTGGGTGTCCTCCCATCCCCCACAGAGAAGATTGCAGAGGATCCTGACGAGCCAGACCTGCTCAATCTTCTGGGTCTCAGCGTTCCAATTCCCCACTGACTTTGGAACTCCCCAAAAAAGCGGAGCGCTTCACGGATTTGCATGTCATCCTTTCGCAGGGGCCATGCTAATCTTCTCTGTATCGATCCAATTTTAGTATATGTGCTGCCGTGGCAAGCACAAGAGCCCCACCGGGCGCTCGCCCCTTTATAACGCCCGTCCTCGTCAAAGTCCCCAGGGGACGGTGTGGGTGTCCTCCCATCCCCCACAGAGAAGATTGCAGAGGATCCTTGGCATGTTCCAATTCTTGCATTGGTTCCAATTCTTTCATGTCTTGGGAGGGGCTAGGGAATCATCAGCGGATGGGGGAGGGGACGGGAGCGTACAGCCTCCTCCCTCCCCCGCCTGGTGGTCCCGTGGTACTGTCGTGCTTTCCCCCATCTTAGCAGCTTCCAGATTCGAAACACGCGACGACACCGCCCTCACCTCTCTGCGCTCTTCTAGACGTCCCTGGAGGGTCCAGCCCTGCTTGAAATGGTGTTGTCAGCTCCAGGATTATGCTTGGTACAAACGCTATGCTTGGTACAAACGCTACTCAATTCCAAATGATGTACCCGGTCTTCTTCACCTGCAATGGCAATGGGCCTGAGGGCTTTTTTCTTTGTGTGTGAGTGTTATCCTAACCTGTTTTGTTTTGATGCATGGTGATCTTTGGATGAAACAGAGCTCTCTTGTTTTTAAGATGAAATTCGTCCGATCAATTTAAATCAAGCAAGCAATGGAATCAACCAATTTAGGTCCAAAACCAAAGTTCCCTTAGACTGTGCTCCGCCGCGTAGGGCTTTATAATGCCCGTCCTCGACAAAGTCCCCAGGGGACGGTGTGGGTGTCCTCCCATCCCCCACAGAGAAGATTGCAGAGGATCCTTGGCATGTTCCAATTCCCGCATTGGTTCCAATTCTTTCATGTCTTGGGAGGGGCTAGGGAATCATCAGCGGATGGGGGAGGGGACGGGAGCGTACAGCCTCCTCCCTCCCCCGCCTGGTGGTCCCGTGGTACTGTCGTGCTTTCCCCCATCTTAGCAGCTTCCAGATTCGAAACACGCTACGACACCGCCCTCACCTCTCTGCGCTCTTCTAGATGTCCCTGGAGGGTCCAGCCCTGCTTGAAATGGTGTTGTCAGCTCCAGGATTATGCTTGGTACAAACGCTACTCAATTCCAAATGATGGACCCGGTCTTCTTCACCTGCAATGGCAATGGGCCTGAGGGCTTTTTTCTTTGTGTGTGAGTGTTATCCTAACCTGTTTTGTTTTGATGCATGGTGATCTTTGGATGAAACAGAGCTCTCTTGTTTTTAAGATGAAATTCGTCCGATCAATTTAAATCAAGCAAGCAATGGAATCAACCAATTTAGGTCCAAAACCAAAGTTCCCTTAGACTGTGCTCCGCCGCGTAGGGCTTTATAATGCCCGTCCTCGACAAAGTCCCCAGGGGACGGTGTGGGTGTCCTCCCATCCCCCACAGAGAAGATTGCAGAGGATCCTTGGCATGTTCCAATTCCCGCATTGGTTCCAATTCTTTCATGTCTTGGGAGGGGCTAGGGAATCATCAGCGGATGGGGGAGGGGACGGGAGCGTACAGCCTCCTCCCTCCCCCGCCTGGTGGTCCCGTGGTACTGTCGTGCTTTCCCCCATCTTAGCAGCTTCCAGATTCGAAACACGCGACGACACCGCCCTCACCTCTCTGCGCTCTTCTAGATGTCCCTGGAGGGTCCAGCCCTGCTTGAAATGGTGTTGTCAGCTCCAGGATTATGCTTGGTACAAACGCTATGCTTGGTACAAACGCTACTCAATTCCAAATGATGGACCCGGTCTTCTTCACCTGCAATGGCAATGGGCCTGAGGGCTTTTTTCTTTGTGTGTGAGTGTCATCCTAACCTGTTTTGTTTTGATGCATGGTGATCTTTGGATGAAACAGAGCTCTCTTGTTTTGAAGATGAAATTCGTCCGATCAATTTCAATCAAGCAAGCAATGTAATCAACCAATTTAGGTCCAAAACCAAAGTTCCCTTAGACTGTGCTCCGCCGCGTAGGGCTTTATAATGCCCGTCCTCGACAAAGTCCCCAGGGGACGGTGTGGGTGTCCTCCCATCCCCCACAGAGAAGATTGCAGAGGATCCTTGGCATGTTCCAATTCCCGCATTGGTTCCAATTCTTTCATGTCTTGGGAGGGGCTAGGGAATCATCAGCGGATGGGGGAGGGGACGGGAGCGTACAGCCTCCTCCCTCCCCCGCCTGGTGGTCCCGTGGTACTGTCGTGCTTTCCCCCATCTTAGCAGCTTCCAGATTCGAAACACGCGACGACACCGCCCTCACCTCTCTGCGCTCTTCTAGATGTCCCTGGAGGGTCCAGCCCTGCTTGAAATGGTGTTGTCAGCTCCAGGATTATGCTTGGTACAAACGCTATGCTTGGTACAAACGCTACTCAATTCCAAATGATGGACCCGGTCTTCTTCACCTGCAATGGCAATGGGCCTGAGGGCTTTTTTCTTTGTGTGTGAGTGTCATCCTAACCTGTTTTGTTTTGATGCATGGTGATCTTTGGATGAAACAGAGCTCTCTTGTTTTTAAGATGAAATTCGTCCGATCAATTTCAATCAAGCAAGCAATGTAATCAACCAATTTAGGTCCAAAACCAAAGTTCCCTTAGACTGTGCTCCGCCGCGTAGGGCTTTATAATGCCCGTCCTCGACAAAGTCCCCAGGGGACGGTGTGGGTGTCCTCCCATCCCCCACAGAGAAGATTGCAGAGGATCCTGACGAGCCAGACCTGCTCAATCTTCTGGGTCTCAGCGTTCCAATTCCCCACTGACTTTGGAACTCCCCAAAAAAGCGGAGCGCTTCACGGATTTGCGTGTCATCCTTTCGCAGGGGCCATGCTAATCTTCTCTGTATCGATCCAATTTTAGTATATGTGCTGCCGTGGCAAGCACAAGAGCCCCACCGGGCGCTCGCCCCTTTATAACGCCCGTCCTCGTCAAAGTCCCCAGGGGACGGTGTGGGTGTCCTCCCATCCCCCACAGAGAAGATTGCAGAGGATCCTTGGCATGTTCCAATTCTTGCATTGGTTCCAATTCTTTCATGTCTTGGGAGGGGCTAGGGAATCATCAGCGGATGGGGGAGGGGACGGGAGCGTACAGCCTCCTCCCTCCCCCGCCTGGTGGTCCCGTGGTACTGTCGTGCTTTCCCCCATCTTAGCAGCTTCCAGATTCGAAACACGCGACGACACCGCCCTCACCTCTCTGCGCTCTTCTAGACGTCCCTGGAGGGTCCAGCCCTGCTTGAAATGGTGTTGTCAGCTCCAGGATTATGCTTGGTACAAACGCTATGCTTGGTACAAACGCTACTCAATTCCAAATGATGTACCCGGTCTTCTTCACCTGCAATGGCAATGGGCCTGAGGGCTTTTTTCTTTGTGTGTGAGTGTTATCCTAACCTGTTTTGTTTTGATGCATGGTGATCTTTGGATGAAACAGAGCTCTCTTGTTTTTAAGATGAAATTAGTCCGATCAATTTAAATCAAGCAAGCAATGGAATCAACCAATTTAGGTCCAAAACCAAAGTTCCCTCAGACTGTGCTCCGCCGCGTAGGGCTTTATAATGCCCGTCCTCGACAAAGTCCCCAGGGGACGGTGTGGGTGTCCTCCCATCCCCCACAGAGAAGATTGCAGAGGATCCTTGGCATGTTCCAATTCCCGCATTGGTTCCAATTCTTTCATGTCTTGGGAGGGGCTAGGGAATCATCAGCGGATGGGGGAGGGGACGGGAGCGTACAGCCTCCTCCCTCCCCCGCCTGGTGGTCCCGTGGTACTGTCGTGCTTTCCCCCATCTTAGCAGCTTCCAGATTCGAAACACGCGACGACACCGCCCTCACCTCTCTGCGCTCTTCTAGATGTCCCTGGAGGGTCCAGCCCTGCTTGAAATGGTGTTGTCAGCTCCAGGATTATGCTTGGTACAAACGCTATGCTTGGTACAAACGCTACTCAATTCCAAATGATGGACCCGGTCTTCTTCACCTGCAATGGCAATGGGCCTGAGGGCTTTTTTCTTTGTGTGTGAGTGTCATCCTAACCTGTTTTGTTTTGATGCATGGTGATCTTTGGATGAAACAGAGCTCTCTTGTTTTGAAGATGAAATTCGTCCGATCAATTTCAATCAAGCAAGCAATGTAATCAACCAATTTAGGTCCAAAACCAAAGTTCCCTTAGACTGTGCTCCGCCGCGTAGGGCTTTATAATGCCCGTCCTCGACAAAGTCCCCAGGGGACGGTGTGGGTGTCCTCCCATCCCCCACAGAGAAGATTGCAGAGGATCCTTGGCATGTTCCAATTCCCGCATTGGTTCCAATTCTTTCATGTCTTGGGAGGGGCTAGGGAATCATCAGCGGATGGGGGAGGGGACGGGAGCGTACAGCCTCCTCCCTCCCCCGCCTGGTGGTCCCGTGGTACTGTCGTGCTTTCCCCCATCTTAGCAGCTTCCAGATTCGAAACACGCGACGACACCGCCCTCACCTCTCTGCGCTCTTCTAGATGTCCCTGGAGGGTCCAGCCCTGCTTGAAATGGTGTTGTCAGCTCCAGGATTATGCTTGGTACAAACGCTATGCTTGGTACAAACGCTACTCAATTCCAAATGATGGACCCGGTCTTCTTCACCTGCAATGGCAATGGGCCTGAGGGCTTTTTTCTTTGTGTGTGAGTGTCATCCTAACCTGTTTTGTTTTGATGCATGGTGATCTTTGGATGAAACAGAGCTCTCTTGTTTTTAAGATGAAATTCGTCCGATCAATTTCAATCAAGCAAGCAATGTAATCAACCAATTTAGGTCCAAAACCAAAGTTCCCTTAGACTGTGCTCCGCCGCGTAGGGCTTTATAATGCCCGTCCTCGACAAAGTCCCCAGGGGACGGTGTGGGTGTCCTCCCATCCCCCACAGAGAAGATTGCAGAGGATCCTGACGAGCCAGACCTGCTCAATCTTCTGGGTCTCAGCGTTCCAATTCCCCACTGACTTTGGAACTCCCCAAAAAAGCGGAGCGCTTCACGGATTTGCGTGTCATCCTTTCGCAGGGGCCATGCTAATCTTCTCTGTATCGATCCAATTTTAGTATATGTGCTGCCGTGGCAAGCACAAGAGCCCCACCGGGCGCTCGCCCCTTTATAACGCCCGTCCTCGTCAAAGTCCCCAGGGGACGGTGTGGGTGTCCTCCCATCCCCCACAGAGAAGATTGCAGAGGATCCTTGGCATGTTCCAATTCTTGCATTGGTTCCAATTCTTTCATGTCTTGGGAGGGGCTAGGGAATCATCAGCGGATGGGGGAGGGGACGGGAGCGTACAGCCTCCTCCCTCCCCCGCCTGGTGGTCCCGTGGTACTGTCGTGCTTTCCCCCATCTTAGCAGCTTCCAGATTCGAAACACGCGACGACACCGCCCTCACCTCTCTGCGCTCTTCTAGACGTCCCTGGAGGGTCCAGCCCTGCTTGAAATGGTGTTGTCAGCTCCAGGATTATGCTTGGTACAAACGCTATGCTTGGTACAAACGCTACTCAATTCCAAATGATGTACCCGGTCTTCTTCACCTGCAATGGCAATGGGCCTGAGGGCTTTTTTCTTTGTGTGTGAGTGTTATCCTAACCTGTTTTGTTTTGATGCATGGTGATCTTTGGATGAAACAGAGCTCTCTTGTTTTTAAGATGAAATTAGTCCGATCAATTTAAATCAAGCAAGCAATGGAATCAACCAATTTAGGTCCAAAACCAAAGTTCCCTCAGACTGTGCTCCGCCGCGTAGGGCTTTATAATGCCCGTCCTCGACAAAGTCCCCAGGGGACGGTGTGGGTGTCCTCCCATCCCCCACAGAGAAGATTGCAGAGGATCCTTGGCATGTTCCAATTCCCGCATTGGTTCCAATTCTTTCATGTCTTGGGAGGGGCTAGGGAATCATCAGCGGATGGGGGAGGGGACGGGAGCGTACAGCCTCCTCCCTCCCCCGCCTGGTGGTCCCGTGGTACTGTCGTGCTTTCCCCCATCTTAGCAGCTTCCAGATTCGAAACACGCGACGACAACGCCCTCACATCTCTGCGCTCTTCTAGATGTCCCTGGAGGGTCCAGCCCTGCTTGAAATGGTGTTGTCAGCTCCAGGATTATGCTTGGTACTAACGCTATGCTTGGTACAAACGCTACTCAATTCCAAATGATGGACCCGGTCTTCTTCACCTGCAATGGCAATGGGCCTGAGGGCTTTTTTCTTTGTGTATGAGTGTCATCCTAACCTGTTTTGTTTTGATGCATGGTGATCTTTGGATGAAACAGAGCTCTCTTGTTTTGAAGATGAAATTCGTCCGATCAATTTAAATCAAGCAAGCAATGGAATCAACCAATTTAGGTCCAAAACCAAAGTTCCCTTAGACTGTGCTCCGCCGCGTAGGGCTTTATAATGCCCGTCCTCGACAAAGTCCCCAGGGGACGGTGTGGGTGTCCTCTCATCCCCCACAGAGAAGATTGCAGAGGATCCTTGGCATGTTCCAATTCCCGCATTGGTTCCAATTCTTTCATGTCTTGGGAGGGGCTAGGGAATCATCAGCGGATGGGGGAGGGGACGGGAGCGTACAGCCTCCTCCCTCCCCCGCCTGGTGGTCCCGTGGTACTGTCGTGCTTTCCCCCATCTTAGCAGCTTCCAGATTCGAAACACGCGACGACACCGCCCTCACCTCTCTGCGCTCTTCTAGATGTCCCTGGAGGGTCCAGCCCTGCTTGAAATGGTGTTGTCAGCTCCAGGATTATGCTTGGTACAAACGCTATGCTTGGTACAAACGCTACTCAATTCCAAATGATGGACCTCGTCTTCACCTGCAATGGCAATGGGCCTGAGGGCTTTTTTCTTTGTGTGTGAGTGTCATCCTAACCTGTTTTGTTTTGATGCATGGTGATCTTTGGATGAAACAGAGCTCTCTTGTTTTGAAGATGAAATTCGTCCGATCAATTTCAATCAAGCAAGCAATGTAATCAACCAATTTAGGTCCAAAACCAAAGTTCCCTTAGACTGTGCTCCGCCGCGTAGGGCTTTATAATGCCCGTCCTCGACAAAGTCCCCAGGGGACGGTGTGGGTGTCCTCCCATCCCCCACAGAGAAGATTGCAGAGGATCCTTGGCATGTTCCAATTCCCGCATTGGTTCCAATTCTTTCATGTCTTGGGAGGGGCTAGGGAATCATCAGCGGATGGGGGAGGGGACGGGAGCGTACAGCCTCCTCCCTCCCCCGCCTGGTGGTCCCGTGGTACTGTCGTGCTTTCCCCCATCTTAGCAGCTTCCAGATTCGAAACACGCGACGACACCGCCCTCACCTCTCTGCGCTCTTCTAGATGTCCCTGGAGGGTCCAGCCCTGCTTGAAATGGTGTTGTCAGCTCCAGGATTATGCTTGGTACAAACGCTATGCTTGGTACAAACGCTACTCAATTCCAAATGATGGACCCGGTCTTCTTCACCTGCAATGGCAATGGGCCTGAGGGCTTTTTTCTTTGTGTGTGAGTGTCATCCTAACCTGTTTTGTTTTGATGCATGGTGATCTTTGGATGAAACAGAGCTCTCTTGTTTTTAAGATGAAATTCGTCCGATCAATTTCAATCAAGCAAGCAATGTAATCAACCAATTTAGGTCCAAAACCAAAGTTCCCTTAGACTGTGCTCCGCCGCGTAGGGCTTTATAATGCCCGTCCTCGACAAAGTCCCCAGGGGACGGTGTGGGTGTCCTCCCATCCCCCACAGAGAAGATTGCAGAGGATCCTGACGAGCCAGACCTGCTCAATCTTCTGGGTCTCAGCGTTCCAATTCCCCACTGACTTTGGAACTCCCCAAAAAAGCGGAGCGCTTCACGGATTTGCGTGGCCTTTAGCGATCTATCTTCTCACGGATTTGTCTTACTTTCAGTCTTACTTTCGGAGCCCGCCTCTCGCACGCCATTGGCTGTCTTACTTTGCCTTACATTCCCATAAACCTGCGTTCAGGTCTTACTTTGCCCGAAACCTCGGATGATTTCATTGGCTGTCTTACTTTTCCAAAGCCCCCGCATGATCTCATTGGCCGGTCTTACTTTATCAGCCGAAGCGAGCACAGCGGCAGCCATTTTTTTCCCCGCTACCGGAGCAGAAGAACAAGGATCGGGTAACTATAATACTATAATTCCTTATCTTGTTTAACAACTATATTACAACGATTATCATCCGGCTCATATTTGATTTTAGCCTACTTTTCCAAATCCCTGCATGATGTCATTGGCCGGTTTTAGCCTACTTTGGAATTATCAGCCGAGCAGCACAGCGGCATCCATAGTATTTCCCCGCTACCGGAGCAGAAAAACAACGATCGGGCTTGTATAACAACTATATAACAATGATTATCATCCGGCTCATATTTTATCTTACTTTTCCAAAACCCTGCATGATGTAATTGGCCGGTTTTAGCCTACTTTGGAATTATCAGCCGAGCCGAGCAGCACAGCGGCATCTATAGTAGCCTATTTCCCCGCTACCGGAGCTGAAACTATATAACAACGGTTATCATCCGGCCCATATTTGCTAATTATTTCGTTTTGTGTAGTAACAGTGTAACAGAGCAACCGTGTAGTAATAAACCAATCATTCATTTGTTGCAATGTTTTTTGTCTGTCTTCAAAGAATGGATTATAAACCTGAGTTCAAACGCCAGCCTCTGAGCTCCGAGCTCACCATCAAGGCTTCACCTGAAGCCACGGCAGTGGAGATGGTGGTGGCCTCGCAGTCGGCCACCAAGATGAAGGTGCCTGGCAGGGTCATCGAGGAGGCGAAGGAGCGCATCCTCCAGGCTGGAGGAGACCCCGGGTGCTACCAGCTGGTCCTCAGCGCGAGCGAGCTCCAGTTTGGGAAGTACCGGGGTCAGACCTTCAGGTGGCTCCTGTCCAACGACGTGGGCTGGGTGTGCGGGCTGCTGGCGTCCCACCAGAGGGAGAGAGACGGGGGAGACCGGACCCAGACACCCCTCATGGCAAACAAAGATGCCCTCCTCTCCTACGCCCAGCTGTTCCCAGAGGTGGCTGCTCTCATCAGTGAGCGTAGGATGAAGGAGGGCTCTTTGCCTATCCGGGGCTTGGATGCCACGCCGGTGGGTTTTGGCCAGAATGCCACCGACACGTACCAGTCTCTGTACGAGTCCACCAGCGCAGAGAAGCAAGGGTAAGTACTGTACCTCATGTCAAAGATGATGTGGTGTGTGATGACGTGTGGACCTCTCTGTTGCTCTGTGCAGTGTATAAGCCCTGCTGTGGTGCTCTCATGTTTGTAGATATGTGCAGTGGCTGAGGAAGCAGAAGGTCATGGCGGGGTCAAAGATGTACAAGCTGCAGGCGTACGTGTTGGCTCGGGACCAGGAGAAGAAGAAGGCTGCGCTTGCTCCCCAGCAGACCACACCCCTGCCTACATCCCTACCTGCTACAAGTAACCACCCTATTTACAACCACCACAGTACACAACCAATGCCCAACTGTTTGTCAAGATATATCTCATCAAATATTTATTACCTCTGTCCAAACAGGCTCTGCATCTTTGACTCCTCCTGATCTGTCTGACAAGGATCTCTTTGCTGCCGCCATGGAGGTTGACTCTGGTGAGACACCCCTATACACCACACATCCACACACACCCCATGCACATAACGATGACAAAACAGTGATGTCGATTTTCATTAATGATGCCTGTCTCACTATTTATTAGCCATCAACGGATTACCATCTAGGTAATATAAGTGCGTACAATCGAAGGTAAGTGTGTGTGGGCAAGTTGATTATCAGTATCTGCACGGCTTACCTGCTTTTGGGATTTGTAGTCCTTCCACCATGCTTCTCTCTGTGAGTAGTCTTTAGTCATTTCATGTGTAGGAATAACGTAGTTCATACTATATTTCAATTAACATTCACAATGCTGGCTTCAAATCCTTCTGGCGTAATAAGCAATATATACTCCCACTTGGTTTCCATTCTTTACATTTTCTCCTAGAAAAAGCAGTGAGTGAGTGAGTGAGTGAGTGAGTGAGTGAGTGAGTGAGTCAGTGAGTGAGTGAGTCAGTCCTTTGCAGATGCTAGATGCTATGCCACATTTGTCTGTCCGCACGCAGTCTGTCCTCCATCTGTCCTCATGGCATGTTGCATCACAACAAGCTGGGCTTCATGCAATTGACCTTATTGACATGTGGGGTTCACATCCTTGGCTGACATTGTCTTAGTTTCCTGGAACACAGTGTATGTGTGTGATTTGGTGTGTCTGAACCTTACAGATGACCGTCCAGCAGCGTCAGCCCAAGCCCCCCTCCCTCCCACCGCAGCTCAGGAGCAAGGGGAGCCTGTACTGGTGTTGCCATCCTCTGGCGCAGAGGTATGCCCATCCATGTGTGTTTTGACAGTGTGTAACTCAGAGTTGAATTGACTGCTTTTCTTGTATTCAGCACAGTCTCAAAGCGAGCATTCAGTTCTCGGTAATAACTGATAAAAAAATATTTCTGTTGTAGCTGCTTCCTAACAGCTGGAGGCAGACGCTCCCTGAGGAGCAGCACGAGTGGCTGGGCCGGGCTCTGTACACCAGGGGAGCCAGCGGGAAGGCCGTGCTCACCACCAACCTGCGCCTGTGGTGGGAGCCCCCCGGAGCCCGGCTG
Organism: Borostomias antarcticus; assembly: GCF_949987555.1. Lineage (NCBI taxonomy): Eukaryota > Metazoa > Chordata > Actinopteri > Stomiiformes > Stomiidae > Borostomias > Borostomias antarcticus. Next base: position 549,245 of record NW_028175549.1, on the reverse strand, counting down.
TTGTACACTCAGCCCCCCGCCTCAGCCCACGCCTTCTTCCAGCGCCGGTTCTTCCTGTGGATGCCGTACAAGTATGTTGTGTTATATTTCTAGCAGTATGTGGTATTTGCTTTAAAATATTTCAACTAAATTGATTTAAATACAGAACTGTAATACATTTTATAACATGTACAATTTGACTTTTAAAGGATGTGGGCGTACAAGTTTGTATGCCCCATCTGTAGGCGCAGGCTCACCGGTGCTGGCTGGTACAAGACCGTGCGGAGGGTCTTGGACAGGGACGGCTGGTACTTCATGGGCACGGAGTACCTGGAATGCCGTCCCTGTCAGAAGAAGTGGGCGAGCTGGGCACAGGACATCTTGGACCAGCTGGACCCTGCACACAGGGAGGAGTTTCCAGCTGTTCTCACATACAAGTAAGTAATTGCATTGTTATATTGCCGTGTGGATTAAATATAAAAAGGTGTGTGTGTGTGACTGTGCCACTTTTTAATATGTCTCACAGGCTGTCCTGTGACAAGGTGTTGCTTGGGCTGCTGAAGCAGCGCACTATGGGCAACAGTGCGACTCGGCTCCACTCCTTTCTGGTGGAGCAGCACACCAGAGAGTGGATGGCGAGGTCCATGAGCTACCTGTCTGCGCTCCGCAAGCTTCGGGTACCGGGCGCAGCGCCGCAGCAGCAGCAGGTGTCCCTGCCTCCCATGCACCTGGTCCCCTGCGTGTCCTGGCTGATCTCCGTCTACGTGAGGGAGGCGGCCAGTAGAATGGAGGAGACCAAGGCCAGGGTCACCTCCATCTTTGGAGACATCCTGAAGATGGACTCCACCAAGAAGGCAAGCTTCACTACTACTTATACTACAATGTATAGTGCAATTCATATATTATAACAACAGCTGACATTATAACATATATATTGTAACAGTGACAGTTGATTTTATATTTCAGATGACAAAGAAGCTTGCGGGTGCCGCTGCTCACACGGCTGCCTGGGTGACCAACGTCGGCAACGAGTACGGGCAGGTGTTGATGTCCGTACTCACCGACCGCGAGGGCGACGGTCTTCTGCCCATGACAGCCGGTCTGATGCAGCGGTACAGAGAAGCCGGACAGGCCCCTCCCTCGGTCCTGTACGTGGACCGGGACTGCTGTTCCCTCTCCGGGGGACAGAGCAAGGTACATGTTGACATATTGTTTTAGTTAATGCATTCTATTATGAGCTGTGTTCTTAGCACTTACCTTTTTATCAAATCACACAACAGGTGGCGGCGATGTTCCCGGAGTGGGACAAGCTGGTGATCCGGTTGGACGTGTGGCACCTGATGCGGCGCTTCGCCAGGGGGGTGTGCACCGACAGCCACCAGCTGTATGGCCTCTTCATGGCGAGGCTGTCCTTTGCCATTTTCGAATGGGACAGTGGCGACGTCGCTCGCCTGGAAGAGGCCAAGCGGTCCGAGGAGGGGGACGCCGTGGTGAAGCTGTCGGCCAGAGAGCTTGCCCGTCACTGCCGTCGCCGGACGCGAGGCACGGCTGAGACGGAGCGGCTCATCCGGGAGGTCCTGGACGCCTTCTGGGACGTGGCGGACACCAACGGCGTCAAGCTAATTGACCACGCCCAGATGGACAACATCTGGAGCATGCAGCGTCGGCATCTCCACTGCATCCAAGACCCAGAGGAAGTGGAGCTCTACACCAAGACGGGGGAGTTGACCAAGGGAGGGGTGGTTCTCCCAGTCTACCGGTGTGCCAGAGGCTCCAATTCCCTGGAGTCATTCCACCTCCACCAGAACCGCTTCATTCCAGGTAAGTGTTGTCACCAGAGGGAAAGAAAGAGGGAGGGAGAGAGAGATAGATGAAGAGGAAGAAAGAGAGAGATTATTGAACATGCCCCACCTCTTTGTTCCAGGCACAGCAGCCAACACCCTCCACTTCCAGGTGTACCTGCTGGAGGGCTTGGTGAGGTGGAATGAGGACCGTGGCAGGGCTGCAGTGGAGGATGCCAGCAGGTCAACGCTGCGTTGCTACAGGTAGATGCATGATGGATTGATATTAACACGTAATTATTAATATTTGGGCTGGAATAACATCTGTGTATTACTGGCGCTGTATAAATCATCTGCTTTTTCCTTGCCTACAGTGCCAAGCTGCAGCAGTCCTTCAGCCAGCTCACCCAAGAGTTTATGGGTATGACGCTGGTTGAAAATTACACCAAACTCAGGGAGTACACAGGTAACTAATGAAACTAATGATCATCACCCATGATTTGCGCTCATCAATCAATCAAAGCTTTATTTGTATAAACGTTTTAACGGTGTTGTGTCCTGTTCAGGGGAACTCATCGGTGTGGAGTACCTGTTGTCACAAACATCAGGTGATGCGGTGGAGGACCTGGGCAGGGATCCTGACACCCCTGATGGGATGGACGACGCTGCGGTGGACCAGTGGGATGAGGGGTTTGGAGAAGAGCCGGAAGACGACCCGGAGGAGTTACGTCTCCTGGAGCACCACCACCAGCTCCTGCGCCAGGAGCAGACGCTCCCCCAGCCCAGCGCCTCTCTTCCCCCTCCCGCCGCCTCTCTGCCCCCCCCGGCCGCCTCTCTGCCCCCTGCCGCCGCTTCACCATCCCAGTCTGGTCCCGCCCACACCGAAGTCCACGATGCCCCTGAGATGGAGATCGAGGAGCAGGAGGAAGACGTAAGCACTTTAAAGTGTTACATACATTCTTTCGGAATAGTTATATCATTCGTCAGTGTGCCTTCATGACCTTTGTGTTGCCCCTCTGTTGCAGGATGCCGTTGGGCCAGATGGACGTGGTGGCTATGCCAACGTGGTGCGTCTGGCCCGGGTCCTGGTGGACCTGCGTCACCCTGGCGCCGTGGTGACGCAGCGGATGGAGAAGGAGATCGTTGCCCTCTGGACCAAGCTGTCCGATCTGGACAAGGCAGCGGTCAAGTTCCCCCCCCGGCACCAGAACAGGCTCGTCAAGGGCCGGTTCAAAGCCAGCGCGGCCAGGTCCAAGCGGCATCCCGCTATACCCGGCGTGGACAGTGTGAACCGGTAAGCGTAGGCCGCATGTACACCTCAGTGCATGTACATCTCTGTATTTGTTTTGTACTTAGTGACCCGGGGCATGTCTCTCTGTGTCCAGTTCTGTCATGACCACAGGTGGCGGTGCGGCACAGTGTCCAAGCGCCAGCAGGCTGGTGGAGGCCATCGTCTTGGAGCTGTGCCACGTCCACTACGAGGGCCAGACGTTGGCTGGGGCCCGGGTGTACCGCTGGGGGGTCCTCCTTCAGGACTACAACCGCATCATCAGCCATCTGTGGAGCTGTAAGTCCCTGAGGGAGACCGCCCCCATGCAGCTGTACTCGTTCAACCACAGGACCCTCAATAAGTGGTGAGATTTAAATTGTATTTGACCTCTCTTCCTTTTTCTGTCTGTCTCCCTCTATTAGTCAAGCTCTGTCTCTGTTCCTTTCATTTTTATTGAGCGTCAATCTCTTGTCATCAGGAACCTTGACAGGACTCTGGCCATGAACAGGCACACCCTCAGCGTAGCTGTGCCCGGGGCTACCGCTGAGCTCTGCGCAGCAGACCTTCCTCCAGCAAAGCGCCTGCTGACAGAGCCGGTGCAGCCAGACCAGCCCCTCACCTTCTCTGTCCCTGAGGACACTTCAGGTCTGGCTGTGAGCCACAGAGGGCCTCTGGCACCGGCTTTATTTGACATCATCGCCCCCCCTGCTGCTGCCGCCGCCGCCGCCGCCACCGCCACCGCCACCTCCACCCCTGACACATCCGGCACTACCACCACCTCCACAGCCACTGCTGCTGCCGCCGCCGCCTCCACCCCTGACACTCTGGCCGTGTCACGCTCCACAGCCTACCAGAGGAAGCGGAGGGACATGGAGCAGCAACGGGCCCAGGAACTTGGGGCTTTCTTAAAAGAGCCCAGGCAGTTTAAGAAGTTTGACTGCAAGCACTGTGGCCAGCCAAAGAGGAAGGAGTTTGGCCACAGTCGCTTCAAAGGACAGTTCTACTGCCCCAAGGCTCCCCCTGGCGGTCTCTCCAAGGAACAGTGGCTGGAGATGAAAAAGGCTGAAAAGAAAGGTATTTACATTTTGATACTAAACTAATCTATTATATAACTCCTAATGTCTGACATTACTTATTGTAATGAGTAGGCTACCGACACCATTGAGTGCTAGACCGCAATGCTTTAATTAATCCACTGTGCATGCCCATACTAGTAGGTTAGCAATCATTATACAACAGAGCCCCCTAGTGTCTTGGCGACACCTATCATATCATTACACTTATTGATGGAATTTTTGAAACTTTCTCTCCGGCAGACTGACTCACGCCAGGCCACCCAGCTAGGAGCCCACTCCAGCGCCCATCCTGCCCCCACTCAGGATCAACACTCTAGCCCCTCAACAGGCCTCTTCCTCCTTCTCAGCCTCATGCCCTAGGCTGTGGCTGGAACACCGTTGAGGAGTGGTGGGTGGAGAGATGAAGGACGCTAACTCAAGAGTGAGGTGATATAAGACACTGAGCCCCTAGCTGGAAGGCACTGGACGTTTTTGTACATTTTCATGAATTCAACTTCCCTTGCGTGGACCGAGACCTCGATGTGGTGTAAGGGCCTGCGTGTGTCAATGATCCACAGAGCCATATTGACAGTAGTCTCCAAGACTACTGGTTGGGACACCCTTGTCAAGCGGGTCTGTGGTGAGACACCTGACCAACATCGGTTCGCTTATCAGATGACTACATGGATGCTAATTCTGTGTGTGTGTGCTTGTGATACACTGGACAAACTTCAATTAATTGAAGAGTGTGGTTCTTTATTTAACAGTGTGGGCCTTCAATGTTGTTCAATGTTAAATGTGTTTAAAATATGATACAGTGGGACACTATTCATTATAGGCAAGGTAATTTGTATAGCACATTACAACACAACTTGATATTTCCACTTCTGTCACAGGGTGGCACCCAAACAAAACAAACACTGCTTCAACAAAGACAGATGACACTGGATTAAAATGCAACAAGTGAATATATTTATTAAAAAACACAAGGTTATGCAAGAACAGTGCGGGTGCTTTTATTTAACAGTTTGGTTCATTGTCATTCTCCATAAAATGAGATGAAGTGATGTAGTAACAAAATTTCAAAATCTAATTCATTGAAGTCTATAAGTGTGGCCCTTCATTGTTTCATTGTAATTGACCGAATGTGATGAAAATATGAGTTTGGTTTTGACTACAGGGGTGTCATTTTTGGGGTATAACCACAGTTACAGTGGTGTCCTCAGGGTCCTTTCTTTGTGTATAACTCGTGGTGTCCTGACCTCTCACTCAACATCTTAACATTTGTTACATTTAACATGCTGTGCTTTATAAATAAAACCAGGCCATCTGTGGTGTGCTGACATTGAATTTTGTTTCCTACCCTACTAACACAGTACGTAAAACTGACGGGACACATTGGTGTAATTGTGGTAATTTTGCGACGTCACCAGCAGCGGACCTAGCTGACACCTAGCTGACACTTGCCTTTTCAGTCGCAAAATAACCAAAATAGCCGTCCTCAAGGACACTGTAAGGGAACGTAGCCGCCACTGCTGCTTAAATCCGTAACTACGATGTAATTAAATAACGTGACAATGTGGTTAGATCACAGTCCCAATCTGACTTTATTGGAAATGTGTCACAGTGGGCAGAACATTTGTAAATTACTTAGGTTTTAAAATAAATTTTGAAGTCATACAGTTACAGAATTGTAATAATGAGGAGAAATCCTGCATGTCTGTTTTGTGTGTAATTTCTCATTTACAGTTAATATTAACACTAAAGATTTGCAGTCTAGGCCTAATAAAAATAATGATAAAAAATATGCCTATGAATAAAGTCCTAATTTTGCAACCTAAATGTGAGCAATGAACGCTGAGCATTGAACGTAGAATGCAAGGCATTGGGCTACTTTACAATTGAAGAACTAGACAAACAAGTTACACACTCTGTGCCAGTAGGTGGCGGTATGCACATTAAAGTTTTTTGCGATCCGCCACTAAACCCAGCGAAGGAGAAGAAGAACGAGAACGGTAAACTTCCGCCGTTTGAAACAGAAGTGATTGAGAAAGACCAACATGCTGTCTCCCCGCGACAACACAGATCATGTAAGTATCTAAATTTCAATGTATACATACATACTATGTATTTTGGTATCGTCCCAGATAAAACACCAACGTTATGTGCAAGCTACCCTATTGTAATGATTCTCTATCTGCAGATGCTCTCTTTCCAATGTTAGCTAACTAGCTAGCCAGCTAACGTGATTAGCCTTTTTCTGTACATGGCTAGCTAAGTAGCCTACGTAAAATTACTCTCGCAATTATTGTTAAAACGTTCGCTTTTGTGTAATTGTAGCTTAAATTATAATGTTGGCTTGGCAACTTGAGAATATTTCAGTTGTGTACACTATAACTTTTATGAAGTGTTGTTGTGGGCCATTGTTTCCTAATTACGGGCAATGGTGGCTAGCAGGCTCGCGCGAGCTCCTGCACGTTCGTACTGTTTCATCGCTTGGAATAAAATGTGATAATTAGCTTACTCATTGATTTCGCATTAACCCACGACACCGTTAGTATGTGTTTGTTTTTAGGCATTCATTTTTCCGATTTTAACGTTAACAGAATACAAGAAGCCCCAACAACGGAGCTAGGCTAGCTAGCATGATTTGTTATAGCAGCCATCTTGGCTTTTGGCACGTGGTCCTGTGGAGTGTGCATGTCAGCCAACGAGAGGGTCACCCACCCACTCTCTCTCTCTCTCTCCCTCTCTCCCCTCCCATGCTCTCAGTTGCCAACCTCCCAGTTCTTGTTTGAACTGAGCAAGAAGCAGGTGAGCGGGGCAGGAAGAGGCGCTAAGACGGGACAGGCGTGGCCAGGGGCAGTCCTGGGACAGCACCACAGGCTCTGTGAGTCTTGTTCAGTTGAATGCCCTCATGAGTATTAACAGAAGAGCACCATATACATATGCACACATACACTCTAACATGTCGCTCTCTCCTCAGCTCAGCCCAATGGTCTCTGATGGTTCTGTCTGGCCAGCCCTTAGGTGGAGAAACACCTGATCATCAATATAGGCAGGCACACGTAAGTACAAATGCACATACGTTTCCATAGACGGGATAAACAAATGGGGATATTGATATTGAGTTAATGTTAGCGGTAGACATGTGAGATTCATAAGACGCATCACTGACGCCAGTGACGCCACAATATCAGGGAAATTGAGCAATTGCTTCCCTGTAGTGCAAACTTGCAAGATTCGCTCAGTTATTAACCCTTTAAATCAGGGTTGGAGTATTCCAGGTGTGTGGCCATGGCCATGAACACCAGTAGAGGAGGGAACCAAGTGTCTCATTCTCTCTCCACAGTTGTGTGGTTGTAACCCCCCACTAGCTACATATTCATTCAATCTTTATTTAACCTCGTGAATCAATTGAGAGTAAGCTCTCATTTACAATGACGTATAATCACTCTATATTTGAACTTGTACTACAGGTGAGATAATCCTTTTTAATGGTCTCTCTCATTCGCTCTCCTAGCTGTGATGTTAGAGTTGTGCAAGACTTGGGTGTTCTCCTGCTCTGAGTGCCCATTCTCCTATACCTCCCAGATCTACCTCCACAAGCACATCAAGAGGAGCCATGACAACCTCTGTCTGCTGAGGAACACACAGAGCATTATGAAGTAGCCAGTGCCTTGGCGAAGGTGTTTGAGCAGCAGTCATCAATGGATTAACTCCCAAGACACAAGGAAGAGACAGCGCAACACACGCTATGACTCCAGTGACAAAGGTAATATAATAAAGTGCATTCAACAGTCCCAAAAGAGTACTACTTGAGTTGACTAATCTGAGCTAACTTACCTCTACTATATGTTCCAGTGCCCAGGCAGCCGGTCGGCAGAACTCAGACCAGACCAGCTATGCCAGGTGCCAGAGCCGGAAGGCCTGCTCTGCCAGTTATCAATGCAGGTATCCATGCATGTTTGTGTTGGTGAAATGTCTATGCATATTTGCACACTTACAGTTAACTCAGGACTTTCGGAAGACTCATGTACTCAGTTCACTAATTCGCTCATCTCACATCTCACTACTCGGCAGTAGATGTTCATCGCCCGGGTCCTTTGAGCCAAGGCGCTGTGAGCCCAGGCCCTTCAGACGTCCAGGCACGAGCAGCATGCATCAGCGATTAGCACCCCGGCCAGACCAGGTCAGGGTCTGACATGTCTCATGTCGAGTTGATTCTTCCCCTTATGCCAGTATCACTACGCCGCCAGCACCATAGTTTCCTGCTCATCCCTTTATCCTCTGGTTTTCAGGTAGTTCTCTGATGCCATCGCCTGTGAGACCAACAGCTCCAGCAGTGTTGCCATCAAGCTCTGCAGATGCTGGTATGCTGAATTTTGTGAACTACTTCATGCTGCATGTAGGGATATACTTTGAGCTGAATATCCATTATGAGACCGTACAATTACTTATAGCCACATCTGTGTTTAATATCCAGACTTCCAGAGGATGATGTGTCAGCAGTTCTCCAGCGTCATGCAGAGTCTGAGGGAGGGTTATGGCCTGTAAGCCAAGCACCACTGTGACGGAGGTGTCTGCCCAGCTGCAGGAGATGCTGAAACATGCCCCTGCTCGATTCAAAAAGGTATGTGATGTCAGGCAGTTAATTTTCTCGTATCCAGTGACATGGCACGCTTCCAATGAACGTATGCGACTTGCTTTTACAGCCATTTCATTATGTCCTTAGGCATCTGCTCCAGCCCAGCTGACCTCCCCAGCCCAGCCCCTGACCGCAGCTCCAGCCCCTGACCGCAGCTCCAGCCCTGACCACAGCTCCAGCCCTGACCGCAGCTCCAGCCCTGACCACAGCTCCAGCCCTGACCGCAGCTCCAGCCCTGACCACAGCTCCAGCCCTGACCGCAGCTCCAGCCGTGACCGTAGCCCGTCTGACTACAGCACGTCTGACCACAGTGGAGTATTCAGATGAGGATGACCTTTTCTGCCCAGACCCTCGATTCAGATGTGGGACCCCCAGCCCGTCTCCCTAAACCTGCCTTTCCAGCCTGCCAGGATGGATGCCTTTTTTAAAAATAGTTTTTGTAAATTTTAACCTTTTTTTATGGGATACAACGGTCTGTTCCCGGCCTGCCTGCCACAGAATGCGCACTGTTTCATTTTTGTTTTTAGAACTTTTGCAATTGTCAGATAATGGGTTGCTAGCCAGAGCTTGTACATGCTTTTTTTTGCTTTTCTGGCTATGCGTAATGTGACAGACCGTAAACCTCATCCTTGTAAATATGTATACTTTTAATTTGTAATGTACTTTGTGTAATAAAATGTTCTTAACTGTTAATGGTGTTCAGTCTTATATTGGTTTGTATCATAATGCTTGCTGCTATATCCCCATATAGCATTAATTCGTTTTTGTACTGGTAAATGCTAAATATAGCCAGTGGTACTGCAAATGCTAAATATAGCCAGTGGTCAGGGTTTAGTAAGTAAGTGACCATATTTGCACCGTGCGAAAAAGACGTGCAGACCAAGTCATATAAATACCTGTAAATCTAGTGTCAGCCAAGTGAGTTTATTACGGAAGTTCCTGCCCACGTTTTTTGCACGCGGCCGCACCGTATTTGCACCGTGCGAAAAAGACGTGCAGACCAAGTCATATAAATACCTGTTAATCTAGTGTCAGCCAAGTGAGTTTATAACGGAGGTTCCTGCCCACGTGATCACGTGCGTTCTTTGCACGCGGCCGCAACTTCGGAATGACGTGTCGTTCTTACGTAGCGTCTACTAAACGGCAGATCTCGCGTTTCCGTAAATGGCCGCGTAATTTCCGCACGCGGCGCACACGAATCGTCACCTATAGCGGCCGTATGTCGAACGTTTGCGCAACCAGCGTGTGTTAGTAGGGTACTGGTGCTTTTTGGGGGGGGGGGGGTTAAGTGAAGAGTACAATTAAAGCAACAAAGACATAGGTAATACTGTAGTTCTAGACACAAAGACATAGGAGTACACTGTAGTTCAAGACAGCACACTTCCATGCATGAACAAGAGGAGCTGGCTCCTCATTGGACGATCCTCTCTGGGGCTCCTCATTGGATGGTGCTCTCTGGGGCTCCCCATTGGAAGGCCTTCTGGGGAGCTCACCTGTCTGGGGGCTGGACCGTCACCTAGGCTTCCAGTGTGAGTAGTCATTTTCACAGACACCACCTGGACAGAGATAAAAGAGAAGCAACAGGACAAGTACATTTTCCATCCAAGTACTTTTTACTTTCTTTTCAATGGCTCCAAAGAAAAGCAGCAGAAAACGCAAACACATGGAGGCTCAAGAGCAAGGTATTGGCTTCTATCTGGCTGTTTCTTCATTGTTACTGTTCTTATATTGTGTACGGTTTACAGCATTTTGGGCTGTATTTCATGAAAGGAGCTCTCTAAATTCAATTTCATTATTTTTAAGGTGAGTCTTCCTCCACCTCACCTCAGTCTTCCTCCACTCCTGCTGCCAAGAAGGGACCAACAAGAAACACTTTGTTTCGGTGGAAGAAGGCAGAGGAGAAGGACAAGCTGGTCCTTCAGGCTGCCGCAGCGGACCCTGGGAGCAGGCCTGGCGACCCCTGCGACATTTGTGGGCAGCCCAGGAAGCTGGACACAGAACATGCCTTTTACAGGGGGCAGTTCTTCTGCGCCATGGAGGAAGGCCCAGGTGGAAAGACCGCCAGGGAGTGGTTGGAGGAGCAGCAGCAGCCAGGAGACAGCAAAATGCCCAGGACCACAGCCTTCAACCTTGCCAAGAGGTGCCTCAAGCCCTCCACCAAAGACAGAAAGCCCCACAAACTAAGAATTTGCCAGCTGTGTGGGCAGCCAAAAACAAAACTTTACGGCCACAGCCAGCATCGCACAGAGCACTACTGTGCGATGTATAATTGTATTTCAGTGGAGAGGTGGCTGGCTGAGAGGAGGCAGAAAGAGAGCACCTCTACAGAGAAGAGGACCTGAAGCAGGGGGGAGGGGGTGGGGCACAGCACAGACTCAAGTCAGGTCAGGAGGGGGGTAGGTCCCCTCTGACTACACATGCTGAAGGAGAGGGGGGGGGCAGGGGAGCTACATTTGTTTGCTGGCCTGAGTTGGAAAGTTGTGGTGGAGGCACAGAAACACGACTCCAATTTGTGTGACTCCAATTTGTGTTGCTGTTTGTGTTGTTCTTAGATTTTGATTGTTTTTTTGGTGTTTTTAACTATTGCCGTTTGTGTTGTCCTTAGATTTAGATTGTTTTCTTTTTGTGTTTTAAAATGGCATCTATGTATGTATGTATGTATGTATGTATGTATAAAAAATAAATACACATTTTTCTAGTACCTGTAATCTATGTGCATTTTTCTACCAGCAAAGAGCCTCTGTTCTTCTGCATGTTTTTCATAATGGGTTCATTTACGAGGACATGGGCCACTGGGACATGGCCCAGACACCTTACTGCAAGGAGACAGCGATTGATTCGGGTTCAGTGTCAAGGACACTCGTGAAGTCCAGAAGTTGGGACGGACCCGAACCGGGACCACTCGCTGTCAATCATGCCCTCATTTGCATGCCGGACATGACTGACAGCCATCTTGGGGCGATACCAGAGAAGATGGGTTAGGGAAATTGGAACGCCCGGGGGGCGTATCATCCCACTTTAAGGACCAGAGGCTCAGCCAGGGCAATGGGAGAGGGCACCAGACCCGGTCTTTTGCCACAGAGCCCCGGAGGGCCCCGGAGGGCCAGATTCGAAACACGCGACGACACTGCCCTCACCTCTCTGCGCTCTTCTAGACGTCCCTGGAGGGTCCAGCCCTGCTTGAAATGGTGTTGTCAGCTCCAGGATTATGCTTGGTACAAACGCTATGCTTGGTACAAATGCTACTCAATTCCAAATGATGGGCCCGGTCTTCTTCACCTGCAATGGCAATGGGCCTGAGGGCTTTTTTCTTTGTGTGTGAGTGTCATCCTAACCTGTTTTGTTTTGATGCATGGTGATCTTTGGATGAAACAGAGCTCTCTTGTTTTTAAGATGAAATTCGTCCGATCAATTTCAATCAAGCAAGCAATGGAATCAACCAATTTAGGTCCAAAACCAAAGTTCCCTTAGACTGTGCTCCGCCGCGTAGGGTTTTATAATGCCCGTCCTCGACAAAGTCCCCAGGGGACGGTGTGGGTGTCCTCCCATCCCCCACAGAGAAGATTGCAGAGGATCCTTGGCATGTTCCAATTCTTTCATGTCTTGGGAGGGGCTAGGGAATCATCAGCGGATGGGGGAGGGGACGGGAGCGTACAGCCTCCTCCCTCCCCCGCCTGGTGGTCCCGTGGTACTGTCGTGCTTTCCCCCATCTTAGCAGCTTCCAGATTCGAAACACGCCACGACAACGCCCTCACCTCTCTGCGCTCTTCTAGACGTCCCTGGAGGGTCCAGCCCTGCTTGAAATGGTGTTGTCAGCTCCAGGATTATGCTTGGTACAAACGCTATGCTTGGTACAAATGCTACTCAATTCCAAATGATGGACCCGGTCTTCTTCACCTGCAATGGCAATGGGCCTGAGGGCTTTTTTCTTTGTGTGTGAGTGTCATCCTAACCTGTTTTGTTTTGATGCATGGTGATCTTTGGATGAAACAGAGCTCTCTTGTTTTTAAGATGAAATTCGTCCGATCAATTTCAATCAAGCAAGCAATGGAATCAAGCAATTTAGGTCCAAAACCAAAGTTCCCTTAGACTGTGCTCCGCCGCGTAGGGCTTTATAATGCCCGTCCTCGACAAAGTCCCCAGGGGACGGTGTGAGTGTCCTCCCATCCCCCACAGAGAAGATTGCAGAGGATCCTTGGCATGTTCCAATTCTTTCATGTCTTGGGAGGGGCTAGGGAATCATCAGCGGATGGGGGAGGGGACGGGAGCGTACAGCCTCCTCCCTCCCCCGCCTGGTGGTCCCGTGGTACTGTCGTGCTTTCCCCCATCTTAGCAGCTTCCAGATTCGAAACACGCGACGACACCGCCCTCACCTCTCTGCGCTCTTCTAGACGTCCCTGGAGGGTCCAGCCCTGCTTGAAATGGTGTTGTCAGCTCCAGGATTATGCTTGGTACAAACGCTACTCAATTCCAAATGATGGACCCGGTCTTCTTCACCTGCAATGGCAATGGGCCTGAGGGCTTTTTTCTTTGTGTGTGAGTGTCATCCTAACCTGTTTTGTTTTGATGCATGGTGATCTTTGGATGAAACAGAGCTCTCTTGTTTTTAAGATGAAATTCGTCCGATCAATTTCAATCAAGCAAGCAATGGAATCAACCAATTTAGGTCCAAAACCAAAGTTCCCTTAGACTGTGCTCCGCCGCGTAGGGCTTTATAATGCCCGTCCTCGACAAAGTCCCCAGGGGACGGTGTGAGTGTCCTCCCATCCCCCACAGAGAAGATTGCAGAGGATCCTTGGCATGTTCCAATTCTTTCATGTCTTGGGAGGGGCTAGGGAATCATCAGCGGATGGGGGAGGGGACGGGAGCGTACAGCCTCCTCCCTCCCCCGCCTGGTGGTCCCGTGGTACTGTCGTGCTTTCCCCCATCTTAGCAGCTTCCAGATTCGAAACACGCGACGACACCGCCCTCACCTCTGCGCTCTTCTAGACGTCCCTGGAGGGTCCATCCCTGCTTGAAATGGTGTTGTCAGCTCCAGGATTATGCTTGGTACAAACGCTACTCAATTCCAAATGATGGACCCGGTCTTCTTCACCTGCAATGGCAATGGGCCTGAGGGCTTTTTTCTTTGTGTGTGAGTGTCATCCTAACCTGTTTTGTTTTGATGCATGGTGATCTTTGGATGAAACAGAGCTCTCTTGTTTTTAAGATGAAATTCGTCCGATCAATTTCAATCAAGCAAGCAATGGAATCAACCAATTTAGGTCCAAAACCAAAGTTCCCTTAGACTGTGCTCCGCCGCGTAGGGCTTTATAATGCCCGTCCTCGACAAAGTCCCCAGGGGACGGTGTGAGTGTCCTCCCATCCCCCACAGAGAAGATTGCAGAGGATCCTTGGCATGTTCCAATTCTTTCATGTCTTGGGAGGGGCTAGGGAATCATCAGCGGATGGGGGAGGGGACGGGAGCGTACAGCCTCCTCCCTCCCCCGCCTGGTGGTCCCGTGGTACTGTCGTGCTTTCCCCCATCTTAGCAGCTTCCAGATTCGAAACACGCCCCGACAACGCCCTCACCTCTCTGCGCTCTTCTAGACGTCCCTGGAGGGTCCAGCCCTGCTTGAAATGGTGTTGTCAGCTCCAGGATTATGCTTGGTACAAACGCTATGCTTGGTACAAATGCTACTCAATTCCAAATGATGGACCCGGTCTTCTTCACCTGCAATGGCAATGGGCCTGAGGGCTTTTTTCTTTGTGTGTGAGTGTCATCCTAACCTGTTTTGTTTTGATGCATGGTGATCTTTGGATGAAACAGAGCTCTCTTGTTTTTAAGATGAAATCCGTCCGATCAATTTCAATCAAGCAAGCAATGGAATCAACCAATTTAGGTCCAAAACCAAAGTTCCCTTAGACTGTGCTCCGCCGCGTAGGGCTTTATAATGCCCGTCCTCGACAAAGTCCCCAGGGGACGGTGTGAGTGTCCTCCCATCCCCCACAGAGAAGATTGCAGAGGATCCTTGGCATGTTCCAATTCTTTCATGTCTTGGGAGGGGCTAGGGAATCATCAGCGGATGGGGGAGGGGACGGGAGCGTACAGCCTCCTCCCTCCCCCGCCTGGTGGTCCCGTGGTACTGTCGTGCTTTCCCCCATCTTAGCAGCTTCCAGATTCGAAACACGCGACGACACTGCCCTCACCTCTCTGCGCTCTTCTAGACGTCCCTGGAGGGTCCAGCCCTGCTTGAAATGGTGTTGTCAGCTCCAGGATTATGCTTGGTACAAACGCTATGCTTGGTACAAATGCTACTCAATTCCAAATGATGGGCCCGGTCTTCTTCACCTGCAATGGCAATGGGCCTGAGGGCTTTTTTCTTTGTGTGTGAGTGTCATCCTAACCTGTTTTGTTTTGATGCATGGTGATCTTTGGATGAAACAGAGCTCTCTTGTTTTTAAGATGAAATTCGTCCGATCAATTTCAATCAAGCAAGCAATGGAATCAACCAATTTAGGTCCAAAACCAAAGTTCCCTTAGACTGTGCTCCGCCGCGTAGGGCTTTATAATGCCCGTCCTCGACAAAGTCCCCAGGGGACGGTGTGGGTGTCCTCCCATCCCCCACAGAGAAGATTGCAGAGGATCCTTGGCATGTTCCAATTCTTTCATGTCTTGGGAGGGGCTAGGGAATCATCAGCGGATGGGGGAGGGGACGGGAGCGTACAGCCTCCTCCCTCCCCCGCCTGGTGGTCCCGTGGTACTGTCGTGCTTTCCCCCATCTTAGCAGCTTCCAGATTCGAAACACGCCACGACAACGCCCTCACCTCTCTGCGCTGTTCTAGACGTCCCTGGAGGGTCCAGCCCTGCTTGAAATGGTGTTGTCAGCTCCAGGATTATGCTTGGTACAAACGCTATGCTTGGTACAAATGCTACTCAATTCCAAATGATGGACCCGGTCTTCTTCACCTGCAATGGCAATGGGCCTGAGGGCTTTTTTCTTTGTGTGTGAGTGTCATCCTAACCTGTTTTGTTTTGATGCATGGTGATCTTTGGATGAAACAGAGCTCTCTTGTTTTTAAGATGAAATCCGTCGGATCAATTTCAATCAAGCAAGCAATGGAATCAACCAATTTAGGTCCAAAACCAAAGTTCCCTTAGACTGTGCTCCGCCGCGTAGGGCTTTATAATGCCCGTCCTCGACAAAGTCCCCAGGGGACGGTGTGAGTGTCCTCCAATCCCCCACAGAGAAGATTGCAGAGGATCCTTGGCATGTTCCAATTCTTTCATGTCTTGGGAGGGGCTAGGGAATCATCAGCAGATGGGGGAGGGGACGGGAGCGTACAGCCTCCTCCCTCCCCTGCCTGGTGGTCCCGTGGTACTGTCGTGCTTTCCCCCATCTTAGCAGCTTCCAGATTCGAAACACGCCACGACAACGCCCTCACCTCTCTGCGCTCTTCTAGACTTCCCTGGAGGGTCCAGCCCTGCTTGAAATGGTGTTGTCAGCTCCAGGATTATGCTTGGTACAAACGCTATGCTTGGTACAAATGCTACTCAATTCCAAATGATGGGCCCGGTCTTCTTCACCTGCAATGGCAATGGGCCTGAGGGCTTTTTTCTCTGTGTGTGAGTGTCATCCTAACCTGTTTTGTTTTGATGCATGGTGATCTTTGGATGAAACAGAGCTCTCTTGTTTTTAAGATGAAATCCGTCGGATCAATTTCAATCAAGCAAGCAATGGAATCAACCAATTTAGGTCCAAAACCAAAGTTCCCTTAGACTGTGCTCCGCCGCGTAGGGCTTTATAATGCCCGTCCTCGACAAAGTCCCCAGGGGACGGTGTGGGTGTCCTCCCATCCCCCACAGAGAAGATTGCAGAGGATCCTTGGCATGTTCCAATTCTTTCATGTCTTGGGAGGGGCTAGGGAATCATCAGCGGATGGGGGAGGGGACGGGAGCATACAGCCTCCTCCCTCCCCCGCCTGGTGGTCCCGTGGTACTGTCGTGCTTTCCCCCATCTTAGCAGCTTCCAGATTCGAAACACGCCACGACAACGCCCTCACCTCTCTGCGCTCTTCTAGACATCCCTGGAGGGTCCAGCCCTGCTTGAAATGGTGTTGTCAGCTCCAGGATTATGCTTGGTACAAACGCTATGCTTGGTACAAATGCTACTCAATTCCAAATGATGGACCCGGTCTTCTTCACCTGCAATGGCAATGGGCCTGAGGGCTTTTTTCTTTGTGTGTGAGTGTCATCCTAACCTGTTTTGTTTTGATGCATGGTGATCTTTGGATGAAACAGAGCTCTCTTGTTTTTAAGATGAAATTCGTCCGATCAATTTCAATCAAGCAAGCAATGGAATCAACCAATTTAGGTCCAAAACCAAAGTTCCCTTAGACTGTGCTCCGCCGCGTAGGGCTTTATAATGCCCGTCCTCGACAAAGTCCCCAGGGGACGGTGTGAGTGTCCTCCCATCCCCCACAGAGAAGATTGCAGAGGATCCTTGGCATGTTCCAATTCTTTCATGTCTTGGGAGGGGCTAGGGAATCATCAGCGGATGGGGGAGGGGACGGGAGCGTACAGCCTCCTCCCTCCCCTGCCTGGTGGTCCCGTGGTACTGTCGTGCTTTCCCCCATCTTAGCAGCTTCCAGATTTGAAACACACTTGACAACGCCCTCACCTCTCTGCGCTCTTCTAGATGTCCCTGTAGGGTCCAGCCCTGCTTGAAATGGTGTTGTCAGCTCCAGGATTATGCTTGGTACAAACGCTATGCTTGGTACAAACGCTACTCAATTCCAAATGATGGACCCGGTCTTCTTCACCTGCAATGGCAATGGGCCTGAGGGCTTTTTTCTTTGTGTGTGAGTGTCATCCTAACCTGTTTTGTTTTGATGCATGGTGATCTTTGGATGAAACAGAGCTCTCTTGTTTTTAAGATGAAATTCGTCCGATCAATTTCAATCAAGCAAGCAATGGAATCAACCAATTTAGGTCCAAAACCAAAGTTCCCTTAGACTGTGCTCCGCCGCGTAGGGCTTTATAATGCCCGTCCTCGACAAAGTCCCCAGGGGACGGTGTGGGTGTCCTCCCATCCCCCACAGAGAAGATTGCAGAGGATCCTTGGCATGTTCCAATTCTTTCATGTCTTGGGAGGGGCTAGGGAATCATCAGCGGATGGGGGAGGGGACGGGAGCGTACAGCCTCCTCCCTCCCCCGCCTGGTGGTCCCGTGGTACTGTCGTGCTTTCCCCCATCTTAGCAGCTTCCAGATTCGAAACACGCCACGACAACGCCCTCACCTCTCTGCGCTCTTCTAGACGTCCCTGGAGGGTCCAGCCCTGCTTGAAATGGTGTTGTCAGCTCCAGGATTATGCTTGGTACAAACGCTATGCTTGGTACAAATGCTACTCAATTCCAAATGATGGACCCGGTCTTCTTCACCTGCAATGGCAATGGGCCTGAGGGCTTTTTTCTTTGTGTGTGAGTGTCATCCTAACCTGTTTTGTTTTGATGCATGGTGATCTTTGGATGAAACAGAGCTCTCTTGTTTTTAAGATGAAATTCGTCCGATCAATTTCAATCAAGCAAGCAATGGAATCAACCAATTTAGGTCCAAAACCAAAGTTCCCTTAGACTGTGCTCCGCCGCGTAGGGCTTTATAATGCCCGTCCTCGACAAAGTCCCCAGGGGACGGTGTGGGTGTCCTCCCATCCCCCACAGAGAAGATTGCAGAGGATCCTTGGCATGTTCCAATTCTTTCATGTCTTGGGAGGGGCTAGGGAATCATCAGCGGATGGGGGAGGGGACGGGAGCGTACAGCCTCCTCCCTCCCCCGCCTGGTGGTCCCGTGGTACTGTCGTGCTTTCCCCCATCTTAGCAGCTTCCAGATTCGAAACACGCCACGACAACGCCCTCACCTCTCTGCGCTCTTCTAGACGTCCCTGGAGGGTCCAGCCCTGCTTGAAATGGTGTTGTCAGCTCCAGGATTATGCTTGGTACAAACGCTATGCTTGGTACAAATGCTACTCAATTCCAAATGATGGACCCGGTCTTCTTCACCTGCAATGGCAATGGGCCTGAGGGCTTTTTTCTTTGTGTGTGAGTGTCATCCTAACCTGTTTTGTTTTGATGCATGGTAATCTTTGGATGAAACAGAGCTCTCTTGTTTTTAAGATGAAATTCGTCTGATCAATTTCAATCAAGCAAGCAATGGAATCAACCAATTTAGGTCCAAAACAAAAGTTCCCTTAGACTGTGCTCCGCCGCGTAGGGCTTTATAATGCCCGTCCTCGACAAAGTCCCCAGGGGACGGTGTGAGTGTCCTCCCATCCGCCACAGAGAAGATTGCAGAGGATCCTTGGCATGTTCCAATTCTTTCATGTCTTGGGAGGGGCTAGGGAATCATCAGCGGATGGGGGAGGGGACGGGAGCGTACAGCCTCCTCCCTCCCCTGCCTGGTGGTCCCGTGGTACTGTCGTGCTTTCCCCCATCTTAGCAGCTTCCAGATTCGAAACACGCCACGACAACGCCCTCACCTCTCTGCGCTCTTCTAGATGTCCCTGGAGGGTCCAGCCCTGCTTGAAATGGTGTTGTCAGCTCCAGGATTATGCTTGGTATAAACGCTATGCTTGGTACAAACGCTACTCAATTCCAAATGATGGACCCGGTCTTCTTCACCTGCAATGGCAATGGGCCTGAGGGCTTTTTTCTTTGTGTGTGAGTGTCATCCTAACCTGTTTTGTTTTGATGCATGGTGATCTTTGGATGAAACAGAGCTCTCTTGTTTTTAAGATGAAATTCGTCCGATCAATTTCAATCAAGCAAGCAATGGAATCAACCAATTTAGGTCCAAAACCAAAGTTCCCTTAGACTGTGCTCCGCCGCGTAGGGCTTTATAATGCCCGTCCTCGACAAAGTCCCCAGGGGACGGTGTGGGTGTCCTCCCATCCCCCACAGAGAAGATTGCAGAGGATCCTTGGCATGTTCCAATTCTTTCATGTCTTGGGAGGGGCTAGGGAATCATCAGCGGATGGGGGAGGGGACGGGAGCGTACAGCCTCCTCCCTCCCCCGCCTGGTGGTCCCGTGGTACTGTCGTGCTTTCCCCCATCTTAGCAGCTTCCAGATTCGAAACACGCCACGACAACGCCCTCACCTCTCTGCGCTCTTCTAGACGTCCCTGGAGGGTCCAGCCCTGCTTGAAATGGTGTTGTCAGCTCCAGGATTATGCTTGGTACAAACGCTATGCTTGGTACAAATGCTACTCAATTCCAAATGATGGACCCGGTCTTCTTCACCTGCAATGGCAATGGGCCTGAGGGCTTTTTTCTTTGTGTGTGAGTGTCATCCTAACCTGTTTTGTTTTGATGCATGGTAATCTTTGGATGAAACAGAGCTCTCTTGTTTTTAAGATGAAATTCGTCTGATCAATTTCAATCAAGCAAGCAATGGAATCAACCAATTTAGGTCCAAAACCAAAGTTCCCTTAGACTGTGCTCCGCCGCGTAGGGCTTTATAATGCCCGTCCTCGACAAAGTCCCCAGGGGACGGTGTGAGTGTCCTCCCATCCGCCACAGAGAAGATTGCAGAGGATCCTTGGCATGTTCCAATTCTTTCATGTCTTGGGAGGGGCTAGGGAATCATCAGCGGATGGGGGAGGGGACGGGAGCGTACAGCCTCCTCCCTCCCCTGCCTGGTGGTCCCGTGGTACTGTCGTGCTTTCCCCCATCTTAGCAGCTTCCAGATTCGAAACACGCCACGACAACGGCCTCACCTCTCTGCGCTCTTCTAGATGTCCCTGGAGGGTCCAGCCCTGCTTGAAATGGTGTTGTCAGCTCCAGGATTATGCTTGGTATAAACGCTATGCTTGGTACAAACGCTACTCAATTCCAAATGATGGACCCGGTCTTCTTCACCTGCAATGGCAATGGGCCTGAGGGCTTTTTTCTTTGTGTGTGAGTGTCATCCTAACCTGTTTTGTTTTGATGCATGGTGATCTTTGGATGAAACAGAGCTCTCTTGTTTTTAAGATGAAATTCGTCCGATCAATTTCAATCAAGCAAGCAATGGAATCAACCAATTTAGGTCCAAAACCAAAGTTCCCTTAGACTGTGCTCCGCCGCGTAGGGCTTTATAATGCCCGTCCTCGACAAAGTCCCCAGGGGACGGTGTGAGTGTCCTCCCATCCCCCACAGAGAAGATTGCAGAGGATCCTTGGCATGTTCCAATTCTTTCATGTCTTGGGAGGGGCTAGGGAATCATCAGCGGATGGGGGAGGGGACGGGAGCGTACAGCCTCCTCCCTCCCCTGCCTGGTGGTCCCGTGGTACTGTCGTGCTTTCCCCCATCTTAGCAGCTTCCAGATTCGAAACACGCTTGACAACGCCCTCACCTCTCTGCGCTCTTCTAGATGTCCCTGGAGGGTCCAGCCCTGCTTGAAATGGTGTTGTCAGCTCCAGGATTATGCTTGGTACAAACGCTATGCTTGGTACAAACGCTACTCAATTCCAAATGATGGACCTGGTCTTCTTCACCTGCAATGGCAATGGGCCTGAGGGCTTTTTTCTTTGTGTGTGAGTGTCATCCTAACCTGTTTTGTTTTGATGCATGGTGATCTTTGGATGAAACAGAGCTCTCTTGTTTTTAAGATGAAATTCGTCCGATCAATTTCAATCAAGCAAGCAATGGAATCAACCAATTTAGGTCCAAAACCAAAGTTCCCTTAGACTGTGCTCCGCCGCGTAGGGCTTTATAATGCCCGTCCTCGACAAAGTCCCCGGGGGACGGTGTGGGTGTCCTCCCATCCCCCACAGAGAAGATTGCAGAGGATCCTTGGCATGTTCCAATTCTTTCATGTCTTGGGAGGGGCTAGGGAATCATCAGCGGATGGGGGAGGGGACGGGAGCGTACAGCCTCCTCCCTACCCCGCCTGGTGGTCCCGTGGTACTGTCGTGCTTTCCCACATCATAGCAGCTTCCAGATTCGAAACACGCGACGACACCGCCCTCACCTCTCTGCGCTCTTCTAGACGTCCCTGGAGGGTCCAGCCCTGCTTGAGATGGTGTTGTCAGCTCCAGGATTATGCTTGGTACAAACGCTACTCAATTCCAAATGATGGACCTGGTCTTCTTCACCTGCAATGGCAATGGGCCTGAGGGCTTTTTTCTTTGTGTGTGAGTGTCATCCTAACCTGTTTTGTTTTGATGCATGGTGATCTTTGGATGAAACAGAGCTCTCTTGTTTTTAAGATGAAATTCGTCCGATCAATTTCAATCAAGCAAGCAATGGAATCAACCAATTTAGGTCCAAAACCAAAGTTCCCTTAGACTGTGCTCCGCCGCGTAGGGTTTGTCTTTGAGCAAAAAATTTCAGCCCGCCAGCCAGACCTGCTCAATCTTCACCGTCACAATTCCCCATTGCCTCTCACTTCTTTCATCTCGACCAAACATATGACTTGCTCGTCTCAATTCCCAGAGAATCATGAAGGAGGTTCACCCAGGGAGGGGGAGGGCATTTGGCATCAGAAACCACCTAGGAAGAAAAAGAAGAATGGGAGAAGGGGACAGGATAGTCCGGACCCCTGACCCCTGACCCCCATAGATTGTGACCCGCCCCCCCCCAAGTATACCCTATGGCTCCTATAGCTATTGCATCACTTAACACTAGAGGCCTGAACGACCCTGTAAAATGTTTATCAGCATTTACATTTTTGAATTCAGAGGGCAGTGACATCTTCCTATTACAGGAGTGCAACATACCCTACAGGGAAAACTACAAGGTTTATGAGGATAGATGGAGCCATGGACAGTCAGTGTGGTCAGGTGACAATAAAAACAGGTCATCTGGGGTGGCGGTGTTATTTAAAGGGTGGGGATTCAATATTCAGAGGGTACAACGTATAATAGATGGGAGAATTCTAGTTGTTGATGGGGAATGGAAGAATGTCAACTTGAGACTAATTAATGTCTACTGCCCAGCAGAACTACAAGAACACCAAGATACCTTAAAAGCCATACAGCCTCTGTTGTTGTGTGGCAGGGAGGTGGTCTTGGGTGGCGATTTCAACTGCCTGGTAGACACAAAAGACAGATTGACTACCAGTACAGTGAGGCTGGACTCCAGCTCTGAGACATTAAAGAACATCATACAAGACTTTAAACTGACAGACACATTCCGTACCATAAACCCTAGTCTGCCTGGGTACACATGGACAAATGGAAGAACTCATTCCAGAATTGACTTTATACTTACTTCAGGGCGATTGCAGGTTGCCGATGCCTCAGTGACGCCGGTTTTCTTTTCGGACCATGCCAAGATTGACTGCTCTCTGGTTCTGAAAGATAAAACAGAAAAGGGTAAAGGGTCATGGAAGTTAAATATTTCCCTGCTTCAAGATGGAAAGGTGGTCAGTAGACTTAAAGAAAAACTGTTTCAGTGGTCCTCGCTTCAGTTTGCCTTTGACTCTGTGGGAGAATGGTGAGAGGATGTGAAGGGTAGAGTTAAGACCTTTTTCATAGAGGTTGGGAAGAAAGCAGCCAAGAACAAACGTTTTAAGTGTAAAAACTATCAGGCACAATTACAACGTCTGTATACAATGGCTCATGCAGGGTTTGAAACAGCAGAGGACATAGCAAGGTTGAAGAGGGACATGCTACGTCTGTCTACAGAGGCTAGTCGTGGACTACTAACACGCAGCAGAATCCAACATATGGAGGAGCATGAGAAATGTTCTAGGTTCTTTAGAAAGCTAGCCCGGCCTAGAAACATCATGGAAGCAATTAAAGACAAACAAGGTAATGAACAGACAGAAATAAAAGACATACTTACCAGTGTACATACCTTCTATACAGACCTCTATAGGTGTGAAGACCTGGACAGAGCATCCTTAGAAAGCCTCCTGTCAAAAGTAAACAAAAATGTCAATGATTGTAATGATATGTTGGACTGTGAACTGTCTGTGAATGAACTGACCAAAGCGGTAGACAGCATGCAGAATAAAAAGGCACCTGGGGCTGATGGTCTGCCTAAAGAATTTTACATCACCTTTTGGGCAGAACTAAAGGGCCCCCTTTTGGAAATGTTCAATGAGAGTCTCTGCAAGGGTAAACTACCATCATCCCTGAGAGAAGGCACTATTTCTCTGTTGTTTAAAAAAGGTGATAAAAAGGACATTAAGAACTGGAGGCCACTTACACTGCTGGGGGTGGACCGTAAAATCCTGGCAAAGGCCCTGTTCTTCAGGTTGCAGGGGGTGGCTGGGAAGGTGGTGGGAGAGGACCAGACCTGTGTGGTACCGGGGCGGTCCATGGGCGACAGCCTCGCCCTGGTGAGAGACTCATACCTCTATGCGGTGGACCGCGGTGTACCCCTTTGCATAGCCGGCCTGGACCTGGAAAAGGCCTTTGACAGAATCAATCATACTTATTTAAAAGAAGTGATGGTGAGTTTTGGTTTTTGGCCTAAAATGAGAGCCTGGATAGACCTGCTCTATAATGACTGTGTGAGTAGGGTGGTCGTGAATGGAAACACCACAGATACCTTCAAGGTGCAATCGGGGGTCAGGCAAGGTTGCCCTCTGTCTGTGGTCCTGTTTATCCTGGCAATGGAGCCACTGGCCTGCGCGATACGCCAGGACTCCTCCATCCGAGGCCTCCTTGTACCAGGGAGCAGTGGGAAGGAGGCAAAGCTGACTCTGTACATGGATGACCTGACTATCCTTTGCACCGACAACAGCTCAGCGGTCAAGGCCCTCAGGTGGAGTGACTGTTTTTCCAGGGCATCGGGGGCCAAGCTCAACAGGTCAAAGAGCGAAATCCTGTACATCAACTGGAGGAGCCAAAAGCAGGAGCTGGGCCTGAAGGAGAACAATGACAGACTGAGAATCCTAGGCGTGGAGATAGGGAAGGACATGGAGAAAGTCAACTGGGAGAAAAGGCTCCCAATGATTAAAGGGAAACTACTCCAGTGGAAGGATAGAGACCTCACCATCACAGGGAAGGTGTTAGTTATAAAAGCGGAGGTGCTGGCGTCTATGACATTCTTGGCGGTCACCCTGCCAGCCCCCAGCTCTTTCTTGACACCACTGAGGAGAACCATCTTCCAGTTCATATGGGGGTCCCAGCAGGAAAATGTAAAGAGGGAAATAATGTATAAGCCATTAGAGAAGGGTGGTAAGGCTGTACCAGAGTTGAGTGCCAAGCTAAATGCCTTGTTTTTAACGCCAATCTTAAATGCGGTTTTAAAAGACAGTAATGATAGCCTATGGAACAATTTTGCCAAGTTCTGGGTGGGCCGGAAGATCCTGACCAGAATGGGGAAAAGGCCCCCGCTCGACACCCCCCACGCCGAAACAAGGCCAAAACTGTACGACAAGGCGTTGTCCCTTTTGGAGGCGACAAGCCTAGGAGAACCCCCGCTAGGGCAGGTGAATAGGGGTATGGTGGAAAGAGGCCTGTCCCCTCAGTCTGAGAGAATGGTACCGGTGGGGACCATGACAGAAAATATGTGCATCCAAGTTTGGAAAAATGTCAACTCCCCGTTCCTGTCCAATCTAAATAAGGACTTAGCTTGGAAAATAGTTCACAGTTGCCTGCCAACAAAGACCTTTTTGAAAAAGAGACGTTGTTCAAGGAGTGCAAAATGCCCCAGACCCAATTGCAGTGGGGAAGAAAGTGTGGGCCATCTTTTCTGGTCTTGCTTCTATGCACAAAGGGTGTGGGGACTGTTAAGGCCATGGCTAAGGGAGCTGTACAAAGAACCTGGGGAAAGTGACATCTTGTTCGGTAATTTGGGGAAAGGGGAAGGTAAAAAATGGGAAAGATGGTGGGCAGTGATTAACTGTATGAAGGAAGGGCTGTGGAGGGGAAGAAACATTGTGGTATTTAAAACATTTTACCTGGAGCCTGAGGCTGTAGTGAAGGTAGGCCTCACGATGGTCAGAGACTATGTCCTAAGGGAGAAAAAGAAATACAGTGACTCAGAACTGAAAAAAAGGTGGAAGATAGGTGATCAAAATGCTCTAATTGATGTATTTTAAAGTAACAATGTGGGTGTAAATGTGATGAAATGGCAAATGGAATGAAGTTTTTCTAGACTGTAATGAAATAGAATTTTGGTGTGGGTATGAGTAATGTATTTATTGTATGTATTCTGGTATGGAAATATGTTTTGTGTTTTACTTGCAAATGATTAATAAAGTTTCTAAAAATTGAAAATTGAATTGGTTCACCCAGGGCGAGGCTCAGCCATTGCACTCCGGCTGTGCTGACCCTTGCGAATTCCCCAAATGTGGGAATCTCGACTGCATAATTTCTGGTAGTGGGGGACTGCGTCCGCGCTCTCCCCTGATTAAAACTGTCTAATGGTATTTCAGTGCTGAAAATAGGACAAAGTGGGCGCCTCGTAAACAGCAGCTCGTGAGCCCCAAGCGCAACTACGGCAGCTGTTAATGAGGATGCGGCTGTGTGTCTATCTCAGCTCTCTCTGCGCCTTGGTTGGGGAAACAGTGCCCCCTATTACAGAGGCAAGGGCCAAAAAGCTTACAGCACCTGGTATTCCCAGGCGGTCTCCCATCCAAGTACTAACCAGGGCCGACCCTGTTTAGTTTCCGAGATCGGGCGTGTTCAGGGTGGTATGGCCGTAAGCAGAGGAGCAGGAAAGAGGTAAGCCTCTTATACTTTGCCTGGCTCTGCTCTCCCTTTTGGACTTTGGTGTTTGTATTTTTTCTTTCTTTCTTTCTTTCTTTCTTTCTTTCTTTCTTTCTTTCTTTCTTTCTTTCTTTCTTTCTTTCTTTCTTTCTTTTTCTTTCTTTCTCTCTTTCTTTCTCTCTTTCTTTCTAACTTTCTCTCTTTCTTTCTTTTTTGTCAAGTGAAAGGGCTTCACTAGCATGGGAAACATGTTTACATTGTCAAAGCAGGTTCTCTCGTGATTGAAAGGGTATCAAATTATTTCAGCAGTGAAAGAGCAAACACCAGCTCGCAACCACAAAGCGCAACTACAGTTGGGAGAATTATGATGTGGCTCTGCATGTATCTCTTCTCTCTCTTCCCTATGGCTGGGGAGACAGTGCCCTCTGTCGGAGGGGCAAGGGACAAAAAGCTTGAAGCACTTTGTAATATAAATCTAATTGATGATGACGATTATTGTATTCCCAGGCAGTCTCCTATCCAAGTACTAACCACGCCCTCGAGGCCGGCTACCCGCGGCTACGGCTGCTGAGGTGGCAAAGGGCTAGAGGGGGGGGGGAGCAGGATGAGCGTCAGAGACTCTGGTTTCTCTTCATCACGAATAAGCCTTTCGCCTTTTACTAAAGACTTCCGTGGAGAGGAACGATGACGAGTTTAAGATATTTTTGGGAGGCTTTGCCTGACGGCAGAGCCTGCGTGTCCTGTTTGAAAGCAAAATATCGTCACTACTATAATAAAGGGCACTTGTATATTAATGATAATTTATGACCCCCTAATTTGATATGCAAATGAGATTAAACTTATTTTATGACATGCACCTGGTCCGGGGTTTGTCTGGCACAATAGGAGGGGGTGGTTTTGTGTGTGTGTGTTTGGATGTTTGTGAGGTGTGACTTTATAGTGGACTAGGGGTTTGAATTAAGGTCTGTATTATAGATAGGTTGATAGTGTGATATCAAAATATTATAGTGTGAATGTGTGTTAATGTAATGGTATTAAGATAGTATAGGGTTTATTCATTCACTATTCCCCCAGGCCTTTATGGGCTGCAGGTGGTCTTCTGTGTGTGTGTGCGTGACTGGGTCTTCTGTGTGTGTGTGACTGGGTCTTCTGTGTGTGTGTGTTTGAATGTTTGTGAGGTGTGATCTAGTGAGTTTGATGTCCTTTAGATATCAGAATGTGTGTGCGTGCCTGAGGGTTTGTGTGACGGGGTGTGTGTGTGTTTGAATGTTTGTGAGGTGTGATCTAGTGAGTTTGATGTCCTTTAGATAACAGAATGTGTGTGCGTGCCTGGGGGTTTGTGTGACGGGGTGTGTGTGTGATTGAATGTATGTGAAGTGTGACTCGTGCCCCCCTGTCTACCCCAGGTCCTGACCCCCACCCCAGACAATCCCAGAGACGATTATTTGGGGGTGTGACTGGGTCTTCTGTGTGTGCGTGCCTGGGGGTTTGTGTGACTGGGGTGTGTGTGTGTTTGAATGTTTGTGAGGTGTGACTCGTGCCCCCCTGTCTACCCCAGGTCCTGACCCCCACCCCAGACAATCCCAGAGACGATTATTTGGGAGTGTGACAGGGGGGGTAGGGTTTGTGAGTGGCTGAGGCGTGTGCGTGGCTGGTGGTCTGTGTATCAGAATGTGTGTGCGTGCCTGAGGGTTTGTGTGACGGGGTGTGTGTGTGTTTGAATGTTTGTGAGGTGTGATCTAGTGAGTTTGATGTCCTTTAGATAACAGAATGTGTGTGCGTACCTGAGGGTTTGTGTGACGGGGTGTGTGTGTGTTTGAATGTTTGTGAGGTCCTGACCCCCACCCCAGACAATCCCAGAGACGATCATTTGGGGGTGTGACAGGGGGGTAGGGTTTGTGAGTGGCTGAGGCGTGTGCGTGGCTGAGGTGTGTGTGTGTGTTTGAATGTTTGTGAGGTGTGACTGGGCGGTGTGTGTGTGTGTGTGTGTGTGTGTGTGTGTGTGTGTGTGACGGGGTGTGTGTGTGTGTGTGTATGTGTGTGGGGGGGGGGGGGGGGGTGAGATGGTTAGGGAGGGGCTATGGCCAGACGGCATTACTTTAATGTCAACTATAGGAGCCGGTTCAGGCCTACTACTGCCATATGGGATCGGGGGATTTTTCATCTCTAGACTAGATCAGAAGATTCTCTGGGTTTATCCCACTACCTGGGTGTGATAAGAAGCACTTACAAAGGTGAGAATGGAGGGGTTGGGAGTCGTGTTGTCTACTATTAAAATGTGGGTGGGTCTATAAATATGTGTTTCCCCGGTTCATTGTGTGTTTGGCATCAGTCACTCAGCAGAGACCGTCACGTGGGTCTTCAATACTTTTGAGTTCTCTCTCGCTCTACAGCTCTTGCAATTTTCATCCAAAAACGATGGACAGCTTTTTGGACGATCATCACAATATGAATGTTATTGATGGATGTAAGTATAAACATTTTGGTGGTTATATTATATAATGTTTGTAATATTTAAGAATAACCTAACATGGTTTTTCGTTTTGCTCTCTGTTGTGTTTAACAGTGTGTGATAATTTAGGACAAGCGGCTGTTGAGATTACTACCGAAAATACCCGCCCTAAGACATGTCTGAAACGCAAAGGGGGCGGGGTCCATAAATCACTACGCTTGAAACGTCGGGGTTTGGCTTCTAAAAGACGTTCCGTCGGGAAAGTATGCGTGCCACTACCATCACCACCAGCGGATCATGAGGCAATATGTGTTAACGATACGCCTAATGGTAAGTAATATGCATAAACAAATATTATAAATAAGATGTATTTTTCTTGCTAGATTTTAAAACCAGTCATTTTACAACAGAACAGTATATCACTCGCTCTCTCCCTCTCTCTCTCGCTCTCTTGCCCCCACCCTCTCTCTCTCTCTCCCTCTCTCTCTCGCTCTCTTGCCCCCACCCTCTCTCTCTCTCGTGCCACTCACGCACTCTCTCTCTTCCCTCCTCCCTCACCCTCTCCCGTCCTCTCTCTCTCTCTCTCTCTCCCTCTCTCTCTCTCGCTCTCTTGCCCCCACCCTCTCTCTCTCTCGTGCCACTCACGCACTCTCTCTCTCCCCTCCTCCCTCACCCTCTCCCGTCCTCTCTCTCTCTCTCTCTCCCTCTCTCTCTCTCTCTCTCGCTCTCTTCCCCCCACCCTCTCTCTCTCTCTCGTGCCACTCACGCACTCTCTCTCTTCCCTCCTCCCTCACCCTCTCCCTCTCCCGTCCTCTCTCTCTCTCTCTCTCTCTCTCTCCCTCTCTCTCTCTCGCTCTCTTGCCCCCACCCTCTCTCTCTCTCGTGCCACTCACGCACTCTCTCTCTTCCCTCCTCCCTCACCCTCTCCCGTCCTCTCTCTCTCTCTCTCTCCCTCTCTCTCTTCCCCCCACCCTCTCTCTCTCTCGTGCCACTCACGCACTCTCTCTCTTCCCTTCCTCCCTCACCCTCTCCCATCCTCTCTCTCTCTCTCTCTCTCCCTCTCTCTCTCTCGCTCTCTTGCCCCCACCCTCTCTCTCTCTCGTGCCACTCACGCACTCTCTCTCTTCCCTCCTCCCTCACCCTCTCCCTCTCCCGTCCTCTCTCTCTCTCTCTCTCTCCCTCTCTCTCTCTCGCTCTCTTCCCCCCACCCTCTCTCTCTCTCGTGCCACTCACGCACTCTCTCTCTTCCCTCCTCCCTTACCCTCTCCCTCTCCCGTCCTCTCTCTCTCTCTCCCTCTCTCTCTCTCTCTCTCTCATTACAGACGCTGAACATGATCTCATTGAGCGATGCCTAATAGCTGAAATATTTGGGGAAAGTAGTCAATCAACGAATTTGGAAGACATTAACCCCACAATTCCTAGTCATTGGTTTGCACAGATCGGAGGCGGGTTAGACGACTCATTTGTAGATCCAGATGTTTTGTCCGTAAATCCGTACATTTTGCTTTCTCCACTACAGCCTGTTTGTGACGACAACGCAACCCATCACGAGCCAATATGTATGGATGCCTGTATAGATGATCCAGACGTACTGGTGACTAATAAGGCATTACAATCGGCCGTTGAGAAGGCTATCCTGGCGTCTTTTACCGGAGATACACAGTCCTCAGCGCTTAAATCAATGACCCGTGATATTTGCGCATCAGTTGATCAATCTGTCACGTCTGGAATAAACACAATTGTAGCCAAGATATTGGAAAGCGTAACAGGAGCATACCAGAACGTCTTTACACAGATCATTGCGCGTCAGGATGCTATGTGTAATTCCATGGCTGTAAAGTTGTCTTCGATAGAAGACGTGTTAAGGGGTTTACAGAGCGTCAATGCGAGTATCGCATCACATTAGACTTTATACGATCGCAAGTTTTTAGATATTATAAAACGTCTTAAAAACCAGGGGGCAGTGACCGATAGTGTGGCAGCTGTTGATTGGAAGCAGTTGGCGGACTTAATTAAAACGGTCGCTAATCTTACGGCTGCCCAGCGTGAGAATATTCCCTCATTCACCAGATCAAGCGACCGCCTGCCGCTCATCGAGAGACCCAGCGCAAACGTCAGTCCACACCGTCGTATATTGTTTTAAGCCTAATCAGCTATGAATGATTTTATGTGAAATTATGTGATTGTTTTTTGTTTTCTTTTCTTAAAGGTCTGATTATGTCTGGTGTTAATTGGCCTAGATATGACGAAATATCGTCTGAGGAATATGATAACGATAATGATGAGGATATTGAGATTCCAGAATTTTTTAATAATGCTTTGACCGAAGTCCGACGCATATGTGATGATGGAGTTTGTGATTATTTTAACCGTGTATTGTGTGATTCTGCAAGTGTTTTGGACAGTGTTAATACAAATTATGCTATCTCTGAAACAGACGTCTCTCACTTTAATTCATGTTTAACTGAAGCTAGGGATATATTACATCTACCTTCACATATACAACAGGGGGGCCATAATTACTCACCACCTATTTTAAACGATGATGATATAATTACATTGCGTCGGACAGGTGGAAAT
This sequence comes from Borostomias antarcticus, assembly GCF_949987555.1. Taxonomy (NCBI): domain Eukaryota; kingdom Metazoa; phylum Chordata; class Actinopteri; order Stomiiformes; family Stomiidae; genus Borostomias; species Borostomias antarcticus. The sequence continues at coordinate 517,859 of NW_028175549.1, read as the reverse complement.
ATTGGAGAATATGTAATATTAGCCCGACCACGTTTCAATAGTGTAAATCTAAGCCGCCCTTTTAATTTCAGAGGCTTTACTGCGGGGGACATTGTATCTTATGTAAACCATATTCATGATACGGTGAATTCGATAATAACCTTCTCGAGAAGGATAGGTGGGGAGGGGTCTATTTTAAACATGCGTGTTACGGGGGCTAGTTTTCAAGGCACAGTCCAATCAATATTATCACCCGATAATAACTATGATCCAGAATTAATGGTAAGGGCTTTTGAGAATATATTACAAAGTGATGAGAACATATCAAGTGATGAATCACTTCAACTGTCGTGTTCGATTGCTATGTCACAGGGGGGCGGGGGCAGGACAAAACTAGCCAGGCTAGCCCATAATGAACTACTCAGGAAAAAAAAATTAGCTTTGTATTTTCCTATGAATATTGGAAACAACCTGTGCTTCAGTATATGTTTAGCACGCTTTCTAAATGAGAAACAAACAATTATTGAATTGGAGCAAGTAGCAAGGTGTTTACACCATCGTTTGGGGTTCACAGAAAACCATGAAATTTCATTTAATGAAGTGTAGATTGTTGTAAATATCCAAAAAAGACAATAAAATGTATTGATTGTAGGCGTATATGTAAATCGAAATTCTGTTTTGATAAACACAGGTTATTACAACCAATGAAAAACGGGTCATTATATCCATCACAATGCGCTGTGGTTAAATACTGTGAAGAATGTAACAGACGATATTATAAAACATCAAAGGCACACAAATGTATCATAGGCAAGTGTCCATATTGTTCAGAAAACCTATCGCCCGATAATAATCATTCATGTTTTATTCAACCGGTGATTGCTAAACAACCCAATGAAAAGTTAATATTTTACGATTTTGAGACGATTTTCATTTTAGGGTTTTAAAATATAGGGAATATACATGGATTGCGCATAATGCATCAGGATTCGATAATTATTTGCTATTGTCCGAATTAACAAAAATGAATGTTACACCCTCTCTGATTTTGTCTGGTGCTAGAATAATATTTATGTATGATGATCTATTTAAACATCGCTATGTTGACAGTTATGCACATTTTCCAATGAGGCTTGCAAAAACACCTGCCGCATTCAATTTGCATTGTGAAGACAAGGGTTATTTTCCTCACAAGTTTAATATAAAAGAGAATGAATATTACATAGGCCCATACCCCTCTCGTGAATATTATGGCTACGCTTTTATGTCCAATAAGGACCGAACTGCATTTGATATGTGGTATGATAGTGTGAAGCATGACATATTTGACTTCCAAGAACAGATATCACGATATGGTGCTAATGATGTGATTCTATTGAAAGCTGCTTGTTTGAAATATAGATCTGAATTCATAGAATGTACAGGTGTAGATCCGTTTAACTACAGTACGTTAGCTTCCTGTTGTATGAATGTATTTAAATCAAATTTTTTAACCCATGATACGATTGCTTTAACTTATAATGGATGTTATACATCCCAGCACAAGAGTCATTCAAATGTCTCCATCCAATGGTTGGAATATCTAACCTATTCACGAGGCGTGCCGATACAGCATGCGTTAAACACTGGCGAGGCACAGTTTGGTCAATACTATGTCGATGGCTTTTATGAAAGCAATGGACTGAACCATGCATTTGAATTCAACGGATGTTTTTTTCACGGACATGATTGTCAATATGACTCGAACTGTATCAACCCCTTATCAGGCGTTTCTTATGGGCTTTTGCACATGCGATTTAACGATAAATTAGAAATTCTTAGGAGCGTTTATAATCTAACGGTTGAAGTAATGTGGGAGTGTGAATGGAATCGAATGAAACAGACAGACCCTAACGTTATAGCATTTATGAATAACTATGAAATACCGGAACGCCTAAGACCCAGAGACGCTCTTTTTGGAGGTCGGACAAACGCGTATAAATTATATCATAAAGTCTCATATGATGATGAAGAGGAAATAAGATATTTTGATTTCACGAGCCTTTACCCGTTTTGCCAAGCTACAAAAACATATCCTACAGGCCATCCTGAAATCATTTTTAAAGATTTTCTACCGATAGAGAACTATTTTGGTTTGATAAAAGCGCGTCTACTGCCCCCTAGAGGATTATTACATCCAGTGCTTCCTTATCGGACGGCGGGTAAATTAATGTTTCCCCTGTGTGCCAAATGTGCTGACCAATTAAATCAGCTGAAACAATGTAATCATAATGACGGTGAGCGAGCTATATTAGGAACATGGGTGAGTTTGGAAGTATTGAAGGCTATAGAAAAAGGATATACATTGGTGAAAATGTATGAAGTATGGCATTTTCCCCAGCAATCTGATTGTCTATTTACATACTATGTTAAAACATTTTTAAAATATAAGCAGGAAGCAAGCGGTTATCCTGATAATGTAGTGACCCAGGAAGATAAAGACAGATACATCGACGATTATCGTGAGAAACAGGGTATCAGTTTAAATCCCAGCAATATTACATTAAACCATGCGCGACGGTCTATTAATAAATTAATTTTAAATAATCTATGGGGCCGTTTTTCAATGAGAGAGAATATGCCTACCACAGTGCTGTTAAGAGACCCCGAAGAGTTCTCACGATTCATTTTTGGAGGGGGTGTGGATGTCAAATATTTTTCTTTCGTCTCAGAGGATGTCGTTTTATTGCAGTATGTGAATACATCCGGAACTATGACTCGTACTAACGATATTAATGTATTTTTAGGGGCCTTCACAACTGCTTATGCGAGATTAGCCCTCTATGATCTCATGGATAAATTGAACGATCGATTATTATACAGTGATACGGAGAGCGTGGTATTTTTACAGAAGCCAGGTGTTTGGGCTCCAACGCTAGGTCCGTATTTAGGTGATCTTACAAATGAAATTTCGGAGGGTGATTATATTATAGAGTTTTGCTCCGGGGGTCCAAAGACTTATGGATACCGCACTTCTGGTGGTGCAGTTTGTATGAAAGCCAAGGGGATCACTTTGAACGCCGTCAACTCAGAGGTGATTAAATTGGACAACTTGAAGCAATTAGTAAGTCAGTTCATTTCTGAACGTGATGATTCAACACATCTTTTAGCCCACACCGAAAATATCATACGCGTTAAAAAGAACCTTACTTTGAAGAACCAGACTATTGTTAAAAAATTCAGAATCGTCTACAATAAGAGGGTGTTATTATCAGATGGTACAACGTTACCCTACGGTTATTAAATATGGAAAAACAATCATCCGTCCTAAAGGATGATGTCAATTTTGATTTTAGACTAGCCCACCCATTTTCATGTATTATAAGCGGCCCCTCTAACTCTGGCAAAACGTATTTCGTGGAGGGGTTACTACGAGAGGCCGATCGTCTAATATCTCATAAAATTGATCATATCGTATACATATATGATTGCTGGCAACCGCTATATGACCGATTGTTAACGATAAGAAACATTCATTTTGTGCAAGGATTACCTCAAAAGTTAGATGATGATGATTTACTACCCCCAACTAAAAATTGTTTATTAATATTAGATGATATGATGAATGAGGCATCTAGTAATCTTGAGGTTGGTAAAGTCTTTACACAATTTGTCCATCATCGTAACCTGTCTGCTCTATATTTAATTCAAAACATATTTGTACAGGGCTCTGCTAGTAGAAACATAAGCCTTAATACCAATTATATGATTTTATTTAAAAATCCTAGAGATACCTCGCAAATTTCTGTATTGGCATGCCAAATGTACCCCGGTAATACACGTTATTTTATGGACGCATTCAAAGATGCAACCTCTATACCTTACGGTTATCTTTTAATCAACTATAAAACCACGACACCGGACGCCTACCGGCTCAGAACTGACTTGTTAGCTCCGTACCAAGCCGTGTATATTCAGAAAAAACGTTTGTAATATTAACCTATCCATCACTCAACATGTCGGAGCGTATTAAACGTAATTTACCTCTCTTGAGGATGTTACAAAAGGCTAGCCCGGGGCAGAGAAAGTCTATTTTACAAACAGCATCAAAGGAACTGATACTAGCACTGTGTGAGCTAGCTTTTAACATATTCAAGGGTAATATACCGTTGAATGGGTCTCAGTATAAGAATCTCTCTAAAAAGAAGGCCCAAATCAAATTTATAGCAAATAAAAAAATTGGATGGTTTAAGAAGAGACGGGCTATTAATCAAAGTGGTAGCGGATTCCTCCTTCCCCTATTAAGTATAGCGCTACCGTTCATATCAAGTCTCTTTAAACGTTCTGGTTGAGTCAAAATGAGTACTGAGAAAATGTATCTAGTTCCCCAGCGGGAGATACAGCGTTTACGAGACGATCATGGTCCAGTGCCTATAAGACAAGCGGCTGAAAACAGGTTGGATGATAATATGAGGGATGTGTTAAATAGGAGCGATCTAAATACTCACGAAAAAGCTCTACAATATACCGCCTTATTACAGCGCTATCTGTCTATAGTCAAGCAAGGTGAACAGGAGACGAGCATGTTATCCCTATCATTACCACCAGATGTCGCCACGACCCCAGGTCATAATGATAATACATCCACCAATGCAACAGGTGTCGCTGTGACAACCGCGAGCTCTCGTTCAGACCGACAAATCAGTGATGACGGCAGTCATTTTTTGAAAAGTATAGCCGCGCGAAACAGAGAAAATGCGCAGTATCTCTTGGATATGATAACCCAATCTAACGGTGTTGTGGGATGGAATCTTATGGACAAATTGATACATAAGGGTAGTATTACACGAGGGTCTAATGTAGGATTATTATTAAAGAGACTCACTACACCGCAATTGCGTAGTAACTTTAAGCGGCCCATAGGTTGGCATGAATTTCTATTAGCTTGCTCCGACCTCGATATACCTCTCTCAAAAATACCCAATACCCACGTTCGGGCTAGATATCTCATGATTAAACAAGGTAGATCAGCCAACCCCCCCGATTTAGCATCCCCCCTTAGAACTACTACTACTGCTACTAATGCAAAGAAACCTAGAAAACGGGCCGTGAAAGAATGGGAGGAATGGTCGTAAAATCGTTTTTTGGTTTATGATTTATTTTTATTTATTTGATTTCCTTTACCCCTGTATAAAACCTACATGTATTCTTTTAGAACGACCTGTCAGTGCTATTATAATCTAATGTATGTGTATTGTGTATTGTGTGTGTGTGTGTGTGTGTGTGTGTGTGTGTATTGTATGTGAAAATATAAACAATGATGTAATCATTTTCAAAAATGTTTTATTGATGATAAATATGTATTGATGCATTGTTATTATACAATAAAAAACATATTGAACAATAAATAGGTGTTTCACCTTGCTTTATTTTATGTATTTGAAATGTTACAACAAACTCTGAAATATATATACACAACATTGACATAACACTGACATAAGTCATCATAACATGGACATAACTCAACATAACACTGACATAATACTGACATAAGTCAACATAATGTGATAAACATTCTATATCAAATCATAAAAGAGGGTGATTCTTTATAAATACACCCCTTGAATCTACATGCTGTAGACAATTTAACCCTGTAGATATACACACGCAGGGCAATAGTTTGCTCACAAATAATGTTACTAATCTATCATTTTTATCAGTATTATCACTGTACAAATCCAAGAGTTTCATATAACTTTTACCTCTAAGCATATTATAAAGAAAGAATATGCAGTGTTCACCGCAACAGGTGGAATCATATCCCTGTATTTGTTGACTGGAATATTGAATATCGTCACAGGTCATTTTGAGAAATCTATAAATACTGTCTGGAAACATTCTATAGTCGGGCCTATTCCCATAACTATCGAAAAAACTACCCGTCATGTCAGCCGATAGATACAGAGCAATCCAATGCTCCCCGGGGAGGTGTGAAGGGTGTGTGTTTACGATGGCTGTTGCTGGGAGATTAGTGACACGCCTCCGAGGAAGCTGGTCACTAGCCAACACTCCGAGAAAATGGTTTTTTGTGGATATTTTATCCATATTTGTCAACTGTATAGTATTCATTTTTATTTTTTCAATAACAGTCCATAAGAACCTGTCGCCTATTAGATACTTCCAGCACACAGTCAAACACCGCATAAACGATTAATGTAATGGTCCTGGGGAGTGGTTGACTAAACCTGACCTCCATGCGTAAACTACCTGATTTGGCCAATGACAGATGACCTCCACACTCATCGTCCGGCGCGAGATTGAACGCATACAATGTATAGCCAGCCATAAAATCTTCCCTACTTATGGGCAAGCTACGATTCATTAAGTGTCGCCCTGTAGCCGTGATGAGTTGATAATAATCACGCGCAATACAACCGGCTGCGAAATTAGGCTGTAGCGGTTTGGTAGGGTATTGCTGGCCGTCGAGATAAACGGCTATGAATTCTAGATGATTATGTTTAAAATTAAAGGGGTTTTTATGATAAACACCCATAAATGCATCATTATCAACGAAACCCACTACTAATGATTTAGGCATGGTACCCAGAAAAAGGTTTTCTTGATTAGATATGCGTGACTGGGCCGGTAGCGAAATAGTTTTCACTACCACCCGGTCCAATGCATATCGAGCGGTCGCATTGAGCAAGGCTTCGGCATGACCAAGCCGTACCGGCGGGGAGACTGTCACCTTTTTCACAAATAACGATGCATACGCTATATTTAGTATGTAGGGGACGTTGCCGTCCCTCATCAGACAGAATTCATCCTTTGTTCTCATAAGACGTATTTTTATATCAACCCCATTTAACATTAACTTTTCTTGAAAAAATATATCGGCGTGTATAGGGCCAATCAATTCAGTTACATGACTTTCTTGTGTAAATGCCGCCCTCGAGTTGAGACCCGGGTTGTCACCCTGTGTGTCATCTTCGTCCATATGACCTGCTTGATCCTTGTAAAATAAACCCGCGGTGAAATTTGTTTCCAATACTTGCTGATCATAATTCAATAGACACTCGATAATACTTCTATAGGGATAGGTGGACGAGCTTTGCGAGACTAGGCGGTCTCCTAACGTCACATCAACTTGTGAAAAAATACTGGCTATCGGATAGTTAACCAGGGCTACTTTTGCGCCGGCCGGTAGTGCTTGGCCGTCGGGTAAAGTGATTCTAACCCTTAAAAATAGTAATGTGTTATTCAAATCTATGTACTCTTCTCCACTCGAAGGGATGAAGAATTCTAGAGGTGCCGATCCGGAAAGGGCAGAGACAGGCTGGATCTCAACATATTGTGATTTCTCCACGCTCGTCTGGGTCAATGGGAGAATATACCTTTAAAGTCCCTCTTGACGGTGCTATTTTTACGCTGTTTACGTCTAGCGGGTCGTCCTGATAATGAACGCTTGGATGTGCGGCGTTTACTTTTCTTGGTGACGGTCTTAGCCCGACCCCCGGGCGGCCGCTTCACACCCCTGCGTGTCATTACCATCAATCCTGACCCATCCTGATTCGAGCCTAAATTGTTAGACATAACGCGGCTCACCACATCACTGACTAAACCTTTTGCGGCCGTCTTTAAATGCGGTTTGGCTAGTGCTATACCTGATCTGAAAAACGGTGCTACCATGCGATACAAGCCCCTAAAGAGACCCCCAAATCCTCGTCCGTACTGTGTAAATGAACCTGCATAACCCGGTAGATGCCCCCCACCGGCCTGACTTTTATAATAAGAGACATACCGACGGCTGTCATTGTATGCCATCTTTGCACCTTAGATATGCAACTTCTGAGGAACGGGGCGGAAGTGTAACTTCACTACCACTTTACCATGGGTAAATAAAACTGTTTGATCCTGATCGTTTTTAATATTGATACATATATCTGTGATTACATGTCTTGCAAGCGAAACGTAGTGTGGCTTGTCATAACACACTGTGACTGATTCCTGATGCTCACCCGATATATGTACACATCTCAACAGAGGCACATAATGATCTCCCACTAATTGATATCGTATAAAATCACAGTAAATAAATAATGTGTAAAACGCTCCATAAAGATCCGCGGGGTATTTTGCATAATGTCTCACTTGCCCCGTATTCAGATCTGAAATAAATGACTTGCTCCCCACAGCTTTTATCAAGCCACGACCCTCAACTAACTCCAATCCCAAAATGGATGATAATTTCACATTGAACTTTAGAGTCATAGTCTCCGCACACTGCATATCAATTTTATTTCGGACGGCATCATAAGATAACCTAGCCCGTAACCCCTCTAAAAAGATGTTGATAGCAGCGATTATGGCATCGATGCTTGTGTAGAAACCGTGAGCCACCCTCTGTGTAACAAAAATCTCCGGGTCATTAAAACAAATATCAAATACACAGTCTTTTTCAGCTATAGTCTCCCATGTACGGGGGTAATTAATTTCGATGAGAGCTACTTCCCATCTACCCGGTAAGTCTAACACCGTGCGTAAATTAGTCCTGTATTTTCCAATCTCATTATCCGGATAAACAGATGCCGAAGAGTTGGAGGGGAGTGTAACGTAAAATCCTCCTGAATCACTCATTTTTGACACTATATTCATTCATGAATGAATGAATGAATGAACGTAGGATATGTGACTCTGCGTTTCTTATACATCCACCACTTCATGCTCCGGAATCCAACTGTTAAACTTTTCAGGCCAACCTAACCATTTCACTAGAACCATACGCTTCTTGCCAGTTTTCTTTCTTGATATGATTTTATCAATCTTAAATCGATATCCTTTATTCAATTTAATCTTTTGTAACTCTTGTTCATAAAAATTACCTTCAACCACCTCTCCATCATAATCCTTTAACCGGTAGATGGGAGGGGACCGTGGAATTCGTTCAGTTATAGTGAAATATTCATGGGTGTAGGTTTGTTCATATCCCTTATCAAATATTCCACGGTTTCTTGAAACCCTTACAATATCACCCACCTCATGCCTGAATCTTACAGTTCGTTTTTTATTACCGTCTATACCGTATAAGTTGTTAAACACTACACGCTCATTGGCAAGACAAACCTCTGACGGTCTCATCTTAATAGCCGTATGTAACGAATTATTATAGGAGCTGACCAAATCATTCAAGACATCAATGTATCGTTTAGAATTAACCGCAGTCAAATATCTACACATACAGCCTTTAATAGTCCTGTTGAATCGCTCCACTACAGAGGCCTTTACTTCACTATTTGTTGAAAAATGGTTTATTTTATATTTCCCCATTAGTTTTTTAAACGTAGTATTGTAGAATTCGGTTCCATGGTCGGTCTGTAGTTTACAAGGTATTCTGCCGCTGGACAATACATCATCAAACGCCTTGGTGACATCACTGGCGTTTTTAGTTTTAATAGATACACACCAGGCAAATTTGCTAAATACATCTATACATGTCAGCATAAATTTAAAGTTGTCATTATATTCGGCATACATTGACATATCGACCAAGTCTGCTTGAAATTGCTGATTTAGACCAAAGACCATGACTCTGCTACGTGGATAGTTAATCCGCTTTGCTTTATGCAATGTGTAAGTATCTTCACCGGAGAGCCAATTAGTCACAGAATTGTTTGCCACTTTCCCCTCGAGTGCTCGTGTGAGTCATTGTTGTCCCCCGAAACACCCCTCACTAGTGGGATCATAATATAAGCGTTTCATACGTGACTCCATGGTATGATTTGTTTTGAAATAATGAGAGGTTGTTACTGATGCAATGATTTTTATTTAGAATATGATCAAGAATAGTTATACATTTCACACATACACTCAATACATTTTGTCATATTTTACATCTTATCGAGCAGTTTTAAAAATTGAATACATTTATCAACGTTTTTTCTTATCAGAAATTCGGCTAAAACAGTAGCCACAATAGACACATTAACGGTCTCATTTTTTAACATTTTCATTATACAAAAATCAGTCACAAACGTACAAATAAATGAAAGTACCCATATTTAAACAACCCCATGTAGGCTGGGACATGCAATTTAAAACCAATGACACTGTTATGTGACAAGGGGCATGCGCACCAGAGCACATCTCCAGCAGACACGTCCATTCACTGGCTACCTCCCTGGCACGCTTCATGAGTTTCTTAAAGTTGCATAGACGCCCGGATGTCCTAACGCTCGCATCTTGATTAGTTGTAGAATCACCGCCCGCTACATGATTATTTTGTATTTGAGCAATTTCATCTACAATCACAGAATACAATAATGACCTCAAATGCCCCTTGAGAATGACCTCATCGATGACACGAGGCTCTTCCACTACGTTTGATGTGAATCGGTTGCCCATCTTCTCATTGATGATGATGATACGACGATGATAATGTTTATGAAGAAATAATGCCACGCCACCGCATCAAAGTGTTCTCTACAGCGTCTTTGACATCTTTATCCATCAACGTGTTCCGGATCTCTCTCAACTTTGTGCAGATTTGTTTTTCAGCTTGTAGTTCGTATATCACTGTTTCAATACATCCAATAATTTTCTGTTGCGATGGATAAAGACCCTTTTTTGCTAGCACATCAGACAAAATCTGTGGTAGCTCTGGAACCACTATTTCAAGTAATATATCAATTGCATTTGTTTCAAGGAAATGAGCAGGGGGGTCAAATAGACACGGATGCTGCATCTGGCTGGGGTGTTGTATTTTACAGCCGTAACATGTTAGCTTTAATCTATCACTAATTACGTCCTCAAGTATCATACATGTCGACACCTTTACAATATGCACTCCTAATGTAGTGAGAGGTTTACCCAATATTAAATAGGGATGGCTGGGTAATTAGTTATCAGCATAATTCATGGGTGGAATAACATCGTATCCGGCTTCTGCTTCATATTGTGAGCCCCCGTACGCATCAACCCAACTAGCCACCCAACCGTCATCTGAATCATCGTCTTTAGCCGACTCATTGTCTTTAGCATACGTTTTACCCCAATTAACACTAGCCATGTCATAGTTCTGTGTGCTTGTGCTGGGAACTGCCCCGTCACGGGTCAAGAGAGGTTTTATACCATAGGAGATGGAGGGCGACGTGGGAGGGGCTTTACTTGACCGTTTCATCATTTAGTCTTTGATGGGTGGTGAAGCCCTAGGGGAATGAATGATTTAAGAAAGTGTCTCATTGACACACACACACATACCCAGTCACACACACACATTCATCTATCAACCGTAAAATTAAAAATTAAAAATTCATAGAACACATAAAAAAAAAAAAACATTTGACAACACAACTTTTGACATCTGCCATATCAAGTCTTTTAGAATCAACCACTATGTCTGGATGAAGTATTCAAGATTGTTTATGAATAAAGTACGTTTAATACCATTAAAATCCTCCAAGACGTTCCTCCAACGAAAAATGTCGTCTATTCTATCAAAAATATCATACATTATGTGCACATCGCTTAAAGGAAAAACGAAAAGAGCCTCAGAGTCTGCGATTACATTCGATAAATCATTAGGGTTTGCAATAATAGTATTTCTATAATTTCCCCCGCACACATACACATAAGTGCCTGTTTTTTTAGAATCCCTGTCGGCAAAAACAAAATATTGTTTTTCACCACATTTAACGAGCTTGTTGTATAAAACCTCGTTTTCAGGTATTTCCAATTGACGCAGATTTGATAAAACGGCCCCTTTGAACGACCACCAAGACTCTCTGTCAAAAACCACCCCGTTTTTATCTAGTTCTGCCGCTACATTAGTAGTTGAAATCGTGACAGTTGATTCCTCTTTATCATAGACATACCCCGCCAGTCTAAAATCGCTGAGCATCCAGCTGAACTCTCTGTCAATGTCATAATCATACAGATTACGGAGCAAACTACCAGGCCGTCTCGTTAATGCCAAATCTCGCGGCACCACTTTTTTGGGGGCACGGCATAAAGTGGGGCTATGATCTACTATAGGAGTTCTGATACGCGGGTGGTGGTCCGGAGTGTGACACGGAGGAGAACTCGCCATCGTCTGTGTTGAGGTCGTGAGAGAGAGAATGCAGAGCGGTGGCTAGAACCGTGATGGTCTCTCTGTTATGAACAGCCTCGGCTGTAATGAGCTTATCCTTATATAACACAGCGCTAAGAATCTCACCGTTTAACGACCCATAATCACTCAGTAGAAACACACTCACACACACGCACACACAGTGAAAAAAACACACTAATACCAGACACCACGACTCCAGCCCCTCCATCCTTACCTTTTATAATTGTGTAGTTAACACCATAAACTCTGAGAAACTTTGAGAGAAAAAAACATGTCTCTAGTGTCAGTGTTACCACCGGCTCCGGTGTAGGACATTAAAGTAATGCCGTCTGACCATATCGACAACCCTAACCAGCTCACACACACACACACACACACAACCCGCCCAGTCACACCTCACAAACATTCAAACACACACACACCCCAGTCACACAAACCCTCAGGCACGCACACACATTCTGATACACACACCACCAGCCACGCACACGCCTCAGCCACTCACAAACCCTACCCCCCTGTCACACCCCCAAATAATCGTCTCTGGGATTGTCTGGGGTGGGGGTCAGGACCTGGGGATAGACAGGGGGGCACGAGTCACACCTCACAAACATTCAATCACACACACACCCCGTCACACAAACCCCCAGGCACGCACACACATTCTGTTATCTAAAGGACATCAAACTCACTAGATCACACCTCACAAACATTCAAACACACACACACCCCGTCACACAAACCCTCAGGCACGCACACACATTCTGTTATCTAAAGGACATCAAACTCATTAGATCACACCTCACAAACATTCAAACACACACACACAGAAGACCCAGTCACACACACACAGAAGACCCAGTCACGCACACACACACAGAAGACCACCTGCAGCCCATAAAGGCCTGGGGGGATAGTGAATAAACCCTATACTATCTTAATACCATTACATTAACACACATTCACACTATAATATTTTGATATCACACTATCAACCTATCTATAATACAGACCTTAATTCAAACCCCTAGTCCACTATAAAGTCACACCTCACAAACATCCAAACACACACACACAAAACCACCCCATCCTATTGTGCCAGACAAACCCCGGACCAGGTGCATGTCATAAAATAAGTTTAATCTCATTTGCATATCAAATTAGGGGGTCATAAATGCTCATTAATATACAAGTGCCCTTTATTATAGTAGTATCGTCCCGCGGTGGATCTCCTTTTCCTGGTTGTGCGCGTTTCCATCCCAATGTTCAATATGGCGCCCCTGTTAATTTTGAGTTGAATAATTCTGCCTCACAATTTTTACTAATTGAATTGTGCAGAATTTACAAAATACAGAGATGCATAAAACACAAACGCAAAACATATATTAAAACATAAATATCATAACCCAATGTTCAATCTCTAAGCCCCAATCTTTTGCTTATTCTTGTCTGAGCCAGGGCTTCTGGGTTTCTCAGCGTTTGGTGAAGTGGGGTGGTGTGCTGGGCGGGGGGAGTATGATCCTGTCCCCTCCCCCAGCCGCCGTGAGAGTTTGGGACACCATTCCCAATGGCGTGAGAGGACTTGTGCCATTTCCAACTCATACTTACCTGGCAGGGGAGACACCTTGATCATGAAGGAGGTTCACCCAGGGCGAGGCTCAGCCATTGCACTCCGGCTGTGCTGACCCTTGCGAATTCCCCAAATGTGGGAATCTCGACTGCATAATTTCTGGTAGTGGGGGACTGCGTCCGCGCTCTCCCCTGATTAAAACTGTCTAATGGTATTTCAGTGCTGAAAATAGGACAAAGTGGGTGCCTCGTAAACAACAGCTCGTGAGCCCCAAGCGCAACTACGGCAGCTTTTAATGAGGATGCGCAACTACGGCAGCTTTTAATGAGGATGCGGCTGTGTGTCTATCTCAGCTCTCTCTGCGCCTTGGTTGGGGAAACAGTGCCCACTATTGCAGAGGCAAGGGCCAAAAAGCTTACAGCACCTGGTATTCCCAGGCGGTCTCCCATCCAAGTACTAACCAGGCCCGACCCTGCTTAGCTTCCGAGATCGGACGAGATCGGGCGTGTTCAGGGTGGTATGGCCGTAAGCGGAGGAGCAAGACGGAGGTAAGCCTCTTATACTTTGCCTGGCTCTGCTCTCTCCCTTTTGGACTTGGTGTTTTTTTTCTGTCTTTCTTTCTTTTTCTTTCTTTCTCTCTTTCTTTCTTTCTAACGTTCTCTCTATCTTTCTTACTTTTTTGTCAAGTGAAAGGGCTTCACTAGCATGGGAAACATATGTTTACATTGTCAAAGCAGGTTCTCTCGTGATTGAAAGGGTATCAAATTATTTCAGCAGTGAAAGAGCAAACACCAGCTCGCAACCACAAAGCGCAACTACAGTTGGGAGAATTATGATGTGGCTCTGCATGTATCTCTTCTCTCTCTTCCCTATGGCTGGGGAGACAGTGCCCTCTGTCGGAGGGGCAAGGGACAAAAAGCTTGAAGCACTATGTAATATAAATCTAAATGATGATGACGATTATTGTATTCCCAGGCAGTCTCCTATCCAAGTACTAACCACGCCCTCGAGGCCGGCTACCCGTGGCTACGGCTGCTGAGGTGGCAAAGGGCTGGAGGGAGGAGCGGGGCGAGCGTCAAAGACTCTGGTTTCTCTTCATCACGAATAAGCCTTTCGCCTTTTACTAAAGACTTCCGTGGAGAGGAACGATGACGAGTTAAAGATATTTTTGGGAGGCTTTGCCTGACGGCAGAGCCTGCGTGTCCTGTTTGAAAGCAAAATATCGTCCCGCGGTGGATCTCCTTTTCCTGGTTGTGCGCGTTTCCATCCCAATGTTCAATATGGCGCCCCTGTTAATTTTGAGTTGAATAATTCTGCCTCACAATTTTTACTAATTGAATTGTGCAGAATTTACAAAATACAGAGATGCATAAAACACAAACGCAAAACATATATTAAAACATAAATATCATAACCCAATGTTCAATCTCTAAGCCCCAATCTTTTGCTTATTCTTGTCTGAGCCAGGGCTTCTGGGTTTCTCAGCGTTTGGTGAAGTGGGGTGGTGTGCTGGGCGGGGGGAGGGAGAGGCCGTATGATCCTGTCCCCTCCCCCAGCCGCCGTGAGAGTTTGGGACACCATTCCCAATGGCGTGAGAGGACTTGTGCCATTTCCAACTCATACTTACCTGGCAGGGGAGACATCTTGATCATGAAGGAGGTTCACCCAGGGCGAGGCTCAGCCATTGCACTCCGGCTGTGCTGACCCTTGCGAATTCCCCAAATGTGGGAATCTCGACTGCATAATTTCTGGTAGTGGGGGACTGCGTCCGCGCTCTCCCCTGATTAAAACTGTCTAATGGTATTTCAGTGCTGAAAATAGGACAAAGTGGGTGCCTCGTAAACAACGGCTCGTGAGCCCCAAGCGCAACTACGGCAGCTTTTAATGAGGATGCGCAACTACGGCAGCTTTTAATGAGGATGCGGCTGTGTGTCTATCTCAGCTCTCTCTGCGCCTTGGTTGGGGAAACAGTGCCCCCTATTGCAGAGGCAAGGGCCAAAAAGCTTACAGCACCTGGTATTCCCAGGCGGTCTCCCATCCAAGTACTAACCAGGCCCGACCCTGCTTAGCTTCCGAGATCGGACGAGATCGGGCGTGTTCAGGGTGGTATGGCCGTAAGCGGAGGAGCAAGACGGAGGTAAGCCTCTTATACTTTGCCTGGCTCTGCTCTCTCCCTTTTGGACTTGGTGTTTTTTTTCTGTCTTTCTTTCTTTCTTTCTTTTTCTTTCTTTCTTTCTCTCTTTCTTTCTTTCTAACGTTCTCTCTATCTTTCTTACTTTTTTGTCAAGTGAAAGGGCTTCACTAGCATGGGAAACATATGTTTACATTGTCAAAGCAGGTTCTCTCGTGATTGAAAGGGTATCAAATTATTTCAGCAGTGAAAGAGCAAACACCAGCTCGCAACCACAAAGCGCAACTACAGTTGGGAGAATTATGATGTGGCTCTGCATGTATCTCTTCTCTCTCTTCCCTATGGCTGGGGAGACAGTGCCCTCTGTCGGAGGGGCAAGGGACAAAAAGCTTGAAGCACTATGTAATATAAATCTAAATGATGATGACGATTATTGTATTCCCAGGCAGTCTCCTATCCAAGTACTAACCACGCCCTCGAGGCCGGCTACCCGTGGCTACGGCTGCTGAGGTGGCAAAGGGCTGGAGGGAGGAGCGGGGCGAGCGTCAAAGACTCTGGTTTCTCTTCATCACGAATAAGCCTTTCGCCTTTTACTAAAGACTTCCGTGGAGAGGAACGATGACGAGTTAAAGATATTTTTGGGAGGCTTTGCCTGACGGCAGAGCCTGCGTGTCCTGTTTGAAAGCAAAATATCGTCCCGCGGTGGATCTCCTTTTCCTGGTTGTGCGCGTTTCCATCCCAATGTTCAATATGGCGCCCCTGTTAATTTTGAGTTGAATAATTCTGCCTCACAATTTTTACTAATTGAATTGTGCAGAATTTACAAAATACAGAGATGCATAAAACACAAACGCAAAACATATATTAAAACATAAATATCATAACCCAATGTTCAATCTCTAAGCCCCAATCTTTTGCTTATTCTTGTCTGAGCCAGGGCTTCTGGGTTTCTCAGCGTTTGGTGAAGTGGGGTGGTGTGCTGGGCGGGGGGAGGGAGAGGCCGTATGATCCTGTCCCCTCCCCCAGCCGCCGTGAGAGTTTGGGACACCATTCCCAATGGCGTGAGAGGACTTGTGCCATTTCCAACTCATACTTACCTGGCAGGGGAGACACCTTGATCATGAAGGAGGTTCACCCAGGGCGAGGCTCAGCCATTGCACTCCGGCTGTGCTGACCCTTGCGAATTCCCCAAATGTGGGAATCTCGACTGCATAATTTCTGGTAGTGGGGGACTGCGTCCGCGCTCTCCCCTGATTAAAACTGTCTAATGGTATTTCAGTGCTGAAAATAGGACAAAGTGGGTGCCTCGTAAACAACAGCTCGTGAGCCCCAAGCGCAACTACGGCAGCTTTTAATGAGGATGCGCAACTACGGCAGCTTTTAATGAGGATGCGGCTGTGTGTCTATCTCAGCTCTCTCTGCGCCTTGGTTGGGGAAACAGTGCCCCCTATTGCAGAGGCAAGGGCCAAAAAGCTTACAGCACCTGGTATTCCCAGGCGGTCTCCCATCCAAGTACTAACCAGGCCCGACCCTGCTTAGCTTCCGAGATCGGACGAGATCGGGCGTGTTCAGGGTGGTATGGCCGTAAGCGGAGGAGCAAGACGGAGGTAAGCCTCTTATACTTTGCCTGGCTCTGCTCTCTCCCTTTTGGACTTGGTGTTTTTTTTCTGTCTTTCTTTCTTTCTTTCTTTTTCTTTCTTTCTTTCTCTCTTTCTTTCTTTCTAACGTTCTCTCTATCTTTCTTACTTTTTTGTCAAGTGAAAGGGCTTCACTAGCATGGGAAACATATGTTTACATTGTCAAAGCAGGTTCTCTCGTGATTGAAAGGGTATCAAATTATTTCAGCAGTGAAAGAGCAAACACCAGCTCGCAACCACAAAGCGCAACTACAGTTGGGAGAATTATGATGTGGCTCTGCATGTATCTCTTCTCTCTCTTCCCTATGGCTGGGGAGACAGTGCCCTCTGTCGGAGGGGCAAGGGACAAAAAGCTTGAAGCACTATGTAATATAAATCTAAATGATGATGACGATTATTGTATTCCCAGGCAGTCTCCTATCCAAGTACTAACCACGCCCTCGAGGCCGGCTACCCGTGGCTACGGCTGCTGAGGTGGCAAAGGGCTGGAGGGAGGAGCGGGGCGAGCGTCAAAGACTCTGGTTTCTCTTCATCACGAATAAGCCTTTCGCCTTTTACTAAAGACTTCCGTGGAGAGGAACGATGACGAGTTAAAGATATTTTTGGGAGGCTTTGCCTGACGGCAGAGCCTGCGTGTCCTGTTTGAAAGCAAAATATCGTCCCGCGGTGGATCTCCTTTTCCTGGTTGTGCGCGTTTCCATCCCAATGTTCAATATGGCGCCCCTGTTAATTTTGAGTTGAATAATTCTGCCTCACAATTTTTACTAATTGAATTGTGCAGAATTTACAAAATACAGAGATGCATAAAACACAAACGCAAAACATATATTAAAACATAAATATCATAACCCAATGTTCAATCTCTAAGCCCCAATCTTTTGCTTATTCTTGTCTGAGCCAGGGCTTCTGGGTTTCTCAGCGTTTGGTGAAGTGGGGTGGTGTGCTGGGCGGGGGGAGGGAGAGGCCGTATGATCCTGTCCCCTCCCCCAGCCGCCGTGAGAGTTTGGGACACCATTCCCAATGGCGTAAGAGGACTTGTGCCATTTCCAACTCATACTTACCTGGCAGGGGAGACACCTTGATCATGAAGGAGGTTCACCCAGGGCGAGGCTCAGCCATTGCACTCCGGCTGTGCTGACCCTTGCGAATTCCCCAAATGTGGGAATCTCGACTGCATAATTTCTGGTAGTGGGGGACTGCGTCCGCGCTCTCCCCTGATTAAAACTGTCTAATGGTATTTCAGTGCTGAAAATAGGACAAAGTGGGTGCCTCGTAAACAACGGCTCGTGAGCCCCAAGCGCAACTACGGCAGCTTTTAATGAGGATGCGCAACTACGGCAGCTTTTAATGAGGATGCGGCTGTGTGTCTATCTCAGCTCTCTCTGCGCCTTGGTTGGGGAAACAGTGCCCCCTATTGCAGAGGCAAGGGCCAAAAAGCTTACAGCACCTGGTATTCCCAGGCGGTCTCCCATCCAAGTACTAACCAGGCCCGACCCTGCTTAGCTTCCGAGATCGGACGAGATCGGGCGTGTTCAGGGTGGTATGGCCGTAAGCGGAGGAGCAAGACGGAGGTAAGCCTCTTATACTTTGCCTGGCTCTGCTCTCTCCCTTTTGGACTTGGTGTTTTTTTTCTGTCTTTCTTTCTTTCTTTCTTTTTCTTTCTTTCTTTCTCTCTTTCTTTCTTTCTAACGTTCTCTCTATCTTTCTTACTTTTTTGTCAAGTGAAAGGGCTTCACTAGCATGGGAAACATATGTTTACATTGTCAAAGCAGGTTCTCTCGTGATTGAAAGGGTATCAAATTATTTCAGCAGTGAAAGAGCAAACACCAGCTCGCAACCACAAAGCGCAACTACAGTTGGGAGAATTATGATGTGGCTCTGCATGTATCTCTTCTCTCTCTTCCCTATGGCTGGGGAGACAGTGCCCTCTGTCGGAGGGGCAAGGGACAAAAAGCTTGAAGCACTATGTAATATAAATCTAAATGATGATGACGATTATTGTATTCCCAGGCAGTCTCCTATCCAAGTACTAACCACGCCCTCGAGGCCGGCTACCCGTGGCTACGGCTGCTGAGGTGGCAAAGGGCTGGAGGGAGGAGCGGGGCGAGCGTCAAAGACTCTGGTTTCTCTTCATCACGAATAAGCCTTTCGCCTTTTACTAAAGACTTCCGTGGAGAGGAACGATGACGAGTTAAAGATATTTTTGGGAGGCTTTGCCTGACGGCAGAGCCTGCGTGTCCTGTTTGAAAGCAAAATATCGTCCCGCGGTGGATCTCCTTTTCCTGGTTGTGCGCGTTTCCATCCCAATGTTCAATATGGCGCCCCTGTTAATTTTGAGTTGAATAATTCTGCCTCACAATTTTTACTAATTGAATTGTGCAGAATTTACAAAATACAGAGATGCATAAAACACAAACGCAAAACATATATTAAAACATAAATATCATAACCCAATGTTCAATCTCTAAGCCCCAATCTTTTGCTTATTCTTGTCTGAGCCAGGGCTTCTGGGTTTCTCAGCGTTTGGTGAAGTGGGGTGGTGTGCTGGGCGGGGGGAGGGAGAGGCCGTATGATCCTGTCCCCTCCCCCAGCCGCCGTGAGAGTTTGGGACACCATTCCCAATGGCGTGAGAGGACTTGTGCCATTTCCAACTCATACTTACCTGGCAGGGGAGACACCTTGATCATGAAGGAGGTTCACCCAGGGCGAGGCTCAGCCGTTGCACTCCGGCTGTGCTGACCCTTGCGAATTCCCCAAATGTGGGAATCTCGACTGCATAATTTCTGGTAGTGGGGGACTGCGTCCGCGCTCTCCCCTGATTAAAACTGTCTAATGGTATTTCAGTGCTGAAAATAGGACAAAGTGGGTGCCTCGTAAACAACAGCTCGTGAGCCCCAAGCGCAACTACGGCAGCTTTTAATGAGGATGCGCAACTACGGCAGCTTTTAATGAGGATGCGGCTGTGTGTCTATCTCAGCTCTCTCTGCGCCTTGGTTGGGGAAACAGTGCCCCCTATTGCAGAGGCAAGGGCCAAAAAGCTTACAGCACCTGGTATTCCCAGGCGGTCTCCCATCCAAGTACTAACCAGGCCCGACCCTGCTTAGCTTCCGAGATCGGACGAGATCGGGCGTGTTCAGGGTGGTATGGCCGTAAGCGGAGGAGCAAGACGGAGGTAAGCCTCTTATACTTTGCCTGGCTCTGCTCTCTCCCTTTTGGACTTGGTGTTTTTTTTCTGTCTTTCTTTCTTTCTTTCTTTTTCTTTCTTTCTTTCTCTCTTTCTTTCTTTCTAACGTTCTCTCTATCTTTCTTACTTTTTTGTCAAGTGAAAGGGCTTCACTAGCATGGGAAACATATGTTTACATTGTCAAAGCAGGTTCTCTCGTGATTGAAAGGGTATCAAATTATTTCAGCAGTGAAAGAGCAAACACCAGCTCGCAACCACAAAGCGCAACTACAGTTGGGAGAATTATGATGTGGCTCTGCATGTATCTCTTCTCTCTCTTCCCTATGGCTGGGGAGACAGTGCCCTCTGTCGGAGGGGCAAGGGACAAAAAGCTTGAAGCACTATGTAATATAAATCTAAATGATGATGACGATTATTGTATTCCCAGGCAGTCTCCTATCCAAGTACTAACCACGCCCTCGAGGCCGGCTACCCGTGGCTACGGCTGCTGAGGTGGCAAAGGGCTGGAGGGAGGAGCGGGGCGAGCGTCAAAGACTCTGGTTTCTCTTCATCACGAATAAGCCTTTCGCCTTTTACTAAAGACTTCCGTGGAGAGGAACGATGACGAGTTAAAGATATTTTTGGGAGGCTTTGCCTGACGGCAGAGCCTGCGTGTCCTGTTTGAAAGCAAAATATCGTCCCGCGGTGGATCTCCTTTTCCTGGTTGTGCGCGTTTCCATCCCAATGTTCAATATGGCGCCCCTGTTAATTTTGAGTTGAATAATTCTGCCTCACAATTTTTACTAATTGAATTGTGCAGAATTTACAAAATACAGAGATGCATAAAACACAAACGCAAAACATATATTAAAACATAAATATCATAACCCAATGTTCAATCTCTAAGCCCCAATCTTTTGCTTATTCTTGTCTGAGCCAGGGCTTCTGGGTTTCTCAGCGTTTGGTGAAGTGGGGTGGTGTGCTGGGCGGGGGGAGGGAGGGAGAGGCCGTATGATCCTGTCCCCTCCCCCAGCCGCCGTGAGAGTTTGGGACACCATTCCCAATGGCGTGAGAGGACTTGTGCCATTTCCAACTCATACTTACCTGGCAGGGGAGACACCTTGATCATGAAGGAGGTTCACCCAGGGCAAATTACTTAATTTGTGATTTGACTAAAGAATTAAGATTGTTGTGTGTCTGCCTGTAATCGTATATTTATCTGCAATTGAACAATAAAAAAACCTAAAAAGTGAAAGTGGTTCACCCAGGGCGAGGCTCAGCCATTGCACTCCGGCTGTGCTGACCCTTGCGAATTCCCTAAATGTGGGAATCTCGACTGCATAATTTCTGGTAGTGGGGGACTGCGTCCGCGCTCTCCCCTGATTAAAACTGTCTAATGGTATTTCAGTGCTGAAAATAGGACAAAGTGGGTGCCTCGTAAACAACAGCTCGTGAGCCCCAAGCGCAACTACGGCAGCTTTTAATGAGGATGCGCAACTACGGCAGCTTTTAATGAGGATGCGGCTGTGTGTCTATCTCAGCTCTCTCTGCGCCTTGGTTGGGGAAACAGTGCCCCCTATTGCAGAGGCAAGGGCCAAAAAGCTTACAGCACCTGGTATTCCCAGGCGGTCTCCCATCCAAGTACTAACCAGGCCCGACCCTGCTTAGCTTCCGAGATCGGACGAGATCGGGCGTGTTCAGGGTGGTATGGCCGTAAGCGGAGGAGCAAGACGGAGGTAAGCCTCTTATACTTTGCCTGGCTCTGCTCTCTCCCTTTTGGACTTGGTGTTTTTTTTCTGTCTTTCTTTCTTTCTTTTTCTTTCTTTCTTTCTCTCTTTCTTTCTTTCTAACGTTCTCTCTATCTTTCTTACTTTTTTGTCAAGTGAAAGGGCTTCACTAGCATGGGAAACATATGTTTACATTGTCAAAGCAGGTTCTCTCGTGATTGAAAGGGTATCAAATTATTTCAGCAGTGAAAGAGCAAACACCAGCTCGCAACCACAAAGCGCAACTACAGTTGGGAGAATTATGATGTGGCTCTGCATGTATCTCTTCTCTCTCTTCCCTATGGCTGGGGAGACAGTGCCCTCTGTCGGAGGGGCAAGGGACAAAAAGCTTGAAGCACTATGTAATATAAATCTAAATGATGATGACGATTATTGTATTCCCAGGCAGTCTCCTATCCAAGTACTAACCACGCCCTCGAGGCCGGCTACCCGTGGCTACGGCTGCTGAGGTGGCAAAGGGCTGGAGGAAGGAGCGGGGCGAGCGTCAAAGACTCTGGTTTCTCTTCATCACGAATAAGCCTTTCGCCTTTTACTAAAGACTTCCGTGGAGAGGAACGATGACGAGTTAAAGATATTTTTGGGAGGCTTTGCCTGACGGCAGAGCCTGCGTGTCCTGTTTGAAAGCAAAATATCGTCCCGCGGTGGATCTCCTTTTCCTGGTTGTGCGCGTTTCCATCCCAATGTTCAATATGGCGCCCCTGTTAATTTTGAGTTGAATAATTCTGCCTCACAATTTTTACTAATTGAATTGTGCAGAATTTACAAAATACAGAGATGCATAAAACACAAACGCAAAACATATATTAAAACATAAATATCATAACCCAATGTTCAATCTCTAAGCCCCAATCTTTTGCTTATTCTTGTCTGAGCCAGGGCTTCTGGGTTTCTCAGCGTTTGGTGAAGTGGGGTGGTGTGCTGGGCGGGGGGAGGGAGAGGCCGTATGATCCTGTCCCCTCCCCCAGCCGCCGTGAGAGTTTGGGACACCATTCCCAATGGCGTGAGAGGACTTGTGCCATTTCCAACTCATACTTACCTGGCAGGGGAGACACCTTGATCATGAAGGAGGTTCACCCAGGGCGAGGCTCAGCCATTGCACTCTGGCTGTGCTGACCCTTGCGAATTCCCCAAATGTGGGAATCTCGACTGCATAATTTCTGGTAGTGGGGGACTGCGTCCGCGCTCTCCCCTGATTAAAACTGTCTAATGGTATTTCAGTGCTGAAAATAGGACAAAGTGGGTGCCTCGTAAAGAACAGCTCGTGAGCCCCAAGCGCAACTACGGCAGCTTTTAATGAGGATGCGCAACTACGGCAGCTTTTAATGAGGATGCGGCTGTGTGTCTATCTCAGCTCTCTCTGCGCCTTGGTTGGGGAAACAGTGCCCCCTATTGCAGAGGCAAGGGCCAAAAAGCTTACAGCACCTGGTATTCCCAGGCGGTCTCCCATCCAAGTACTAACCAGGCCCGACCCTGCTTAGCTTCCGAGATCGGACGAGATCGGGCGTGTTCAGGGTGGTATGGCCGTAAGCGGAGGAGCAAGACGGAGGTAAGCCTCTTATACTTTGCCTGGCTCTGCTCTCTCCCTTTTGGACTTGGTGTTTTTTTTCTGTCTTTCTTTCTTTCTTTCTTTTTCTTTCTTTCTTTCTCTCTTTCTTTCTTTCTAACGTTCTCTCTATCTTTCTTACTTTTTTGTCAAGTGAAAGGGCTTCACTAGCATGGGAAACATATGTTTACATTGTCAAAGCAGGTTCTCTCGTGATTGAAAGGGTATCAAATTATTTCAGCAGTGAAAGAGCAAACACCAGCTCGCAACCACAAAGCGCAACTACAGTTGGGAGAATTATGATGTGGCTCTGCATGTATCTCTTCTCTCTCTTCCCTATGGCTGGGGAGACAGTGCCCTCTGTCGGAGGGGCAAGGGACAAAAAGCTTGAAGCACTATGTAATATAAATCTAAATGATGATGACGATTATTGTATTCCCAGGCAGTCTCCTATCCAAGTACTAACCACGCCCTCGAGGCCGGCTACCCGTGGCTACGGCTGCTGAGGTGGCAAAGGGCTGGAGGGAGGAGCGGGGCGAGCGTCAAAGACTCTGGTTTCTCTTCATCACGAATAAGCCTTTCGCCTTTTACTAAAGACTTCCGTGGAGAGGAACGATGACGAGTTAAAGATATTTTTGGGAGGCTTTGCCTGACGGCAGAGCCTGCGTGTCCTGTTTGAAAGCAAAATATCGTCCCGCGGTGGATCTCCTTTTCCTGGTTGTGCGCGTTTCCATCCCAATGTTCAATATGGCGCCCCTGTTAATTTTGAGTTGAATAATTCTGCCTCACAATTTTTACTAATTGAATTGTGCAGAATTTACAAAATACAGAGATGCATAAAACACAAACGCAAAACATATATTAAAACATAAATATCATAACCCAATGTTCAATCTCTAAGCCCCAATCTTTTGCTTATTCTTGTCTGAGCCAGGGCTTCTGGGTTTCTCAGCGTTTGGTGAAGTGGGGTGGTGTGCTGGGCGGGGGGAGGGAGAGGCCGTATGATCCTGTCCCCTCCCCCAGCCGCCGTGAGAGTTTGGGACACCATTCCCAATGGCGTGAGAGGACTTGTGCCATTTCCAACTCATACTTACCTGGCAGGGGAGACACCTTGATCATGAAGGAGGTTCACCCAGGGACGTATCCTCTGTAGGCTGGAGTCGTGCGGTGTATGGGGCACAGCCACAGAGTCCTGCGGACTGCTAACGCAACATGGCCTCAGCGTCGAATCAAACCAACAGGCGGAATGCTGTCCGTTTTGAGCTCCAGAGCAACATGGAGATGGACCGGCTGCAGTTCTCAAGAAGGATTTTACAAGCTGAACTGGAGTTTACACCTGCCCAGCTGGATTATATCTTTGCCCTGCCAGGGAAAAAAGTGTTTGAGGTAATCTTCTCAACATTTTACTACTTTGAGCAATGTCTTGAACGATTTACACAGAAGAAAGCTAGTAATCTCAGACTGGAAAACATTGTCCTGACCCCCTTGTCAGAAAGAGACTCTAAAAATATCACAGTTCTCATGTATTCTGAGAAAGTCACAACTGAGGACATTCAGACCTGGTTGTCTAGATACTGCGTGGTGAACAGAGGAATGGAGATGAGGGACCAGGATGGCATCCGTACAGGAGCACGGCGCTTTTATGTGAAGCTCCGGAGGCAAGCGTTTGATGGTAGAGAGCAGCTGAGCCATGTGCCCTCAACGATCCAGCTGGGGCAGGTCAGGGGGCAGGTATTCTACCAAGGCCAACCAAAGGAATGCAGAAAGTGTGGAGCCGAAGGACATCTGGCCGCTGACTGCATCGTCACCTTCTGCAGGAACTGCAGGAACTCCAGCCACGCCACCAGGGACTGCAACCAGCCGATGAGGTGCAATCTCTGTGGGGAAAATACACATTCCTTCAGAGACTGCCCTCAGTCATACGCAAACCGGACAAGGCAGCAAGTCCCCCCCCAACCCGATCAACCAGCAGCAGAGAACCACCCTGCCCCAGATGGCAGACAACCCAGCGCCCAGGCAGACGGCACCGGTCCCCCGGCAGTGATGGCAGAGGGAACTCCAGCAAAAGCAGCGGGGGAGCAGATGGCATCGACGGCAGAAGGAACCCCGGCGGCGAGAGCAGGGGGAGATGCGGCGAGGGCAGAGGGACCCCCAGTGGCAGTGGAGCAGGCGGCGGCGAGGGCAGACGGAAACCCGGCGGCAGTGGAGCAGGCAGCGGTGAGGGCAGAGGGAACCCCGGCGACAGTGGAGCAGACGGCGGCGAGGGCGGACGGAAACCCGGCCACGGCAGAGGGAACGCCGGCGGCGGAGAGGGCAGAGCAGGCGAGGGCAAAGGGAACCCTGGTGGCAACAGAGGAACAGGCTGTGGACCCCGCTGATGAAGTCGACCGACTGGACTGGAGTGCAGAGCACTCCGGGGATGACGACGACTCCAGGCTGGCCCCCAACCGTCCAGAATGGGCAGCTATCAGCCAGGAGACCGAGGCTGACCTTCAAGCTGCGCAGGACACAGCCCCGGTGAACTCCACTGCCATCTCAGCCCAGGACTGCAGAGACTTCCTGGATAACCTGATGGCAGGGCTAGGAGCGTCCCCTGGAGGCCACGCTACCATCTCCGAGGTGGAAAAGGGAGCACCACAGCTCTCGTCCCTGTCATCAGAAGAGCCCCCCTTCCACTCTTCAGAAGAGCCACTCCTCCAAGACCCCGAGAGCCGAACCCCATCGCAGAAGCGACTGCTCCAGGACTCATCTGAAGAGTCACTCTTACAAGACGCCCAGGTATGGCCCGCTCTAACCTCTAGGTCCGGCTCCTTCCTGGACGCTCAAAGCCTGAGTGTCTTCTCCACTGCCACCCAGATGAAGGTGGGGAGGAGGGATGAAGTCGGGCATCAGAAAGAGCCAAAGAAGAAGAAAAGAGATAAGGATAGAGAGAAGAGGCAAGTCCCCTGAACCCCTTAGAATGCGATCCCATTAAAAATCCTCTATGGCCCCCTTTTCTATTATCACCATTAACACCAGAGGCCTCAATGACCCCATCAAATGTCAGTCTGTGGTTGATGATTTGTATGGGGACAATGGTGATATCATTTTATTACAGGAATGCAACATCCCATATATGGACAATTATTCTTGTTATCAGAAAAGATGGCCCCATGGTGAATCAGTCTGGTCAGGAGACAACAGGAACAGATCATCTGGAGTTGCAATACTCCTGAGAGGACAGTCCTTTGTTACCAAAAGAGTCCAGAGAGTTATTGATGGACGCCTACTCTGTGTTGACCTTGAGGTTAATGGTAAAAAACTCAGAGTAATAAATATCTATTGTCCCTCTGAACTCCAAGATCGGCTAGAAACCATACAGTCTGTTCAACCGCTGGTTTTCTGTGGGTGGGAGGTGATCATAGGTGGAGACTTTAACTGTATTTGCGAAAAAAAGGACAGAAGGTCGATATCTACTGCTGATGTCAGATTAGATGCTAGTTCTCATGCATTGGTCAACTTGATTGACGACTGTAGGCTAACTGACACCTTCCTTTTTACAAACCCTCAAACCCCAGGCTTCACATGGTCAAATGGTAGAACCCTTTCCCGTATCGATTTGCTCCTCACCTCTGCAGGAGTGACCCCAGTAGCCAGCTCTGTAACACCAGTCCCATACTCGGATCATGCAAAACTCACCTGCTGCTTTGAGATTAAAGATACAGTACGCCAACGCCCAGGTTCCTGGAAATTAAACATAAGTTTATTGGAAAATGTCACTACTGTATCAAAATTTAAAGGAAAATTGGAACAGTGGAAAACCTTGCAGTGCATGTATGATTCGTTAGGGGACTGGTGGGAAGAAACAAAGCAGAGAGCTAAAGCATTCTTCATGCTGGAGGGCAGAAGACTTGCGGCAATGAAACGGTCCTACCAGGGTAGACTTCAAGGTAGACTTCAGCGCTGTTACTCCCTTGCCCTCTCAGGGTTTGATGTTAGAGAGGACATCTCTAATTTAAAAAAAGAGATGATGAGACTAACAAATGAAAAGAGTAAAGGCCTCCTCACAAGAAGTCGCATACAACACCTGGAGGAGAATGAAAGATGTACCCGCTACTTCTTCAGAAGACTGTCTAAGCCAAAACATCGCATCCAAACTGTGCTAGATCGAGAGGGGGAAGAGGTGAAGGACACACAACACATTTTAAAGGTTGTAAAGTCCTATTACTCAGACCTCTACCAAGAGAGACAGATTTCTGAGAATGAAGTGAGTTCATTTCTTTCCCAATTGACCACAGGAGTCGATAATAGCACTAGAGATAAGCTGGAGGAAGTTTTGACAACAGTAGAATTAACAAAGGCCTTACAGAGCATGGAAAATAATAAAACTCCAGGTTTAGATGGTTTACCCAAGGAATTTTATATTACATTCTGGGACCAGTTAAAAGATCCTTTATTAGAAGTCTTTAAAGAGAGTCTGGACAGGGGTACATTACCTTTATCTTTGAAAAAAGGTTCAATATCCCTGTTGTACAAGAAGGGCCCAAAAGAAGACCTTAAGAACTGGAGACCCCTGACACTGTTAGGAGTAGATGTTAAAATCCTTGCAAAAGCGCTGTATTTCAGACTCCAACCAGTAGTTGGCAGCATTGTCCACTTAGACCAAACCTGTAGCATCCCAGGACGGTCTATGTGTGATAGTCTAGCACTTGTAAGAGACACGTACCTCTACTGTCAGGATCGTAATCACCCTTTATGTATTTTGGGCCTAGATTTGGAGAAGGCCTTTGACAGTGTTAGTCATAACTATCTAAAAGTTGTCCTCGCCCACCTCAAATTTGGTTCAACCTTTAGGAGGTGGGTTGAGTTACTATACACAGATTGTACCAGTGTAATAATGGTAAATGGGGAGACCACAGACCCTGTAGACATACAAGCAGGCGTGCGGCAAGGCTGCCCGCTTTCCGCAGCCCTTTTTGTCCTTGCCATTGAACCCCTGGCATGCGCCCTTAGAAACCATAGGAACATCAATGGGATATCGGTACCAGGGAGTAGCGGGAGACAAGCCAAACTCTCCATTTACATGGATGACCTCACCCTTCTGTTAGCGGACAATGCATCTGTCAGAGAGACCCTAACAGTGTGTGACAACTTCACATTGGCCTCTGGCACTAGAGTAAATAAGAACAAGTGTGAGACACTGCACATCAACTGGCAGGAGCCTATTGACCACCTGGGCCTGTTGGAAAGACGAGATACCATTAAAGTGCTGGGCGTCCAGATTGGTAAAAACATGGAATCCTGCAACTGGGCTGCCAAATTACCTAAAGTAAGAGGCAAATTAATCCAGTGGCAGGACAGGGAGCTCACCCTTACTGGGAAGGTGTTAGTAGTGAAGGCAGAAGTCCTAGCCTCCCTATCACATCTGGCAGCCACCTTTCCAATCCCCCAGAAGGCCATGGTGTCTCTTAGAAAGGTTGTATTCCATTTCATCTGGGGGTGCCAACAGGAGAAGTTGAGGAGAGACATCATGCACAAATCGATTGCAAAGGGTGGAAGGGCAGTTCCAGAATTTGAAACAAAGTTTAAGGCCATGTTTGTATCCCCAATCCTAAAAGCCTGTCTTAGTGAGGGACAGGGTCCAATCTGGACTGACTTTGCCAGACTGTGGGTTGGTCGCAATGTTTTAACTACATGGGGGAAAAGACCAGCCCTAAATATACCTTATGCTGAGAGCTGCCCACCAATCTACAACATGGTATTGAAGACGTTACCACAGGGGCTTGCAGTAATCCCACCACAGAGGATGGCAAGAGTAGAGGTAGAGAAAGTGTTGTCCCCACAGCTACAATTACTAGCTCCGGTGGGCGCACTGACAGAGGACAAGTGTACACTGGTTTGGGCAAACGTAAACAACAACACCCTGACCAATATACACAAAGACCTAGCATGGCAGGTCGCCCACCAATGTTTACCCACTAGAGCCTTCCTTAAGAGGAGACGCTGTACCAGGAGCCCCATGTGTCCTAGAACAACTTGTGGGAGTGATGAGACCGTAGCCCACTTACTGTGGTCATGCCCCTATGCTAAGAGGGTGTGGGCACTAGTAGCCCCTTGGTTGCAGAACCTATATAGAGCCCCTTCAACCTTTGACGATATTGCATATGGTGTTTTACTTGGTAAATCTCCAGAGAATGTAATTAAGTGGTGGGTTATAATAATTGTGTAAAGGGCTGTCTCTGGAGGTCCAGGAATGTATGGGTCTATAAGAAACATAGCGTCCCAATGTCTGATGTGATGAAAAATTTGATGTCCATTTTTAGAGATTATATTATAAAGGATAAAACTGTTAAAGATGATAAAATGAAGTTAGATTTGTGGAAGGTTCCCCCCAATATACTGATGAATGTAAACTGTTTTTAAATTACTTAATTTGTGATTTGACTAAAGAATTAAGATTGTTGTGTGTCTGCCTGTAATCGTATATTTATCTGCAATTGAACAATAAAAAACCTAAAAAGTGAAAAAAGTGGTTCACCCAGGGCGAGGCTCAGCCATTGCACTCCGGCTGTGCTGACCCTTGCGAATTCCCCAAATGTGGGAATCTCGACTGCATAATTTCTGGTAGTGGGGGACTGCGTCCGCGCTCTCCCCTGATTAAAACTGTCTAATGGTATTTCAGTGCTGAAAATAGGACAAAGTGGGTGCCTCGTAAACAACAGCTCGTGAGCCCCAAGCGCAACTACGGCAGCTTTTAATGAGGATGCGCAACTACGGCAGCTTTTAATGAGGATGCGGCTGTGTGTCTATCTCAGCTCTCTCTGCGCCTTGGTTGGGGAAACAGTGCCCCCTATTGCAGAGGCAAGGGCCAAAAAGCTTACAGCACCTGGTATTCCCAGGCGGTCTCCCATCCAA
Organism: Borostomias antarcticus; assembly: GCF_949987555.1. Classification (NCBI taxonomy): domain Eukaryota; kingdom Metazoa; phylum Chordata; class Actinopteri; order Stomiiformes; family Stomiidae; genus Borostomias; species Borostomias antarcticus. The sequence goes on along the minus strand of NW_028175549.1, from coordinate 487,073 downwards.
GTACTAACCAGGCCCGACCCTGCTTAGCTTCCGAGATCGGACGAGATCGGGCGTGTTCAGGGTGGTATGGCCGTAAGCGGAGGAGCAAGACGGAGGTAAGCCTCTTATACTTTGCCTGGCTCTGCTCTCTCCCTTTTGGACTTGGTGTTTTTTTTCTGTCTTTCTTTCTTTTTCTTTCTTTCTTTCTCTCTTTCTTTCTTTCTAACGTTCTCTCTATCTTTCTTACTTTTTTGTCAAGTGAAAGGGCTTCACTAGCATGGGAAACATATGTTTACATTGTCAAAGCAGGTTCTCTCGTGATTGAAAGGGTATCAAATTATTTCAGCAGTGAAAGAGCAAACACCAGCTCGCAACCACAAAGCGCAACTACAGTTGGGAGAATTATGATGTGGCTCTGCATGTATCTCTTCTCTCTCTTCCCTATGGCTGGGGAGACAGTGCCCTCTGTCGGAGGGGCAAGGGACAAAAAGCTTGAAGCACTATGTAATATAAATCTAAATGATGATGACGATTATTGTATTCCCAGGCAGTCTCCTATCCAAGTACTAACCACGCCCTCGAGGCCGGCTACCCGTGGCTACGGCTGCTGAGGTGGCAAACGGCTGGAGGGAGGAGCGGGGCGAGCGTCAAAGACTCTGGTTTCTCTTCATCACGAATAAGCCTTTCGCCTTTTACTAAAGACTTCCGTGGAGAGGAACGATGACGAGTTAAAGATATTTTTGGGAGGCTTTGCCTGACGGCAGAGCCTGCGTGTCCTGTTTGAAAGCAAAATATCGTCCCGCGGTGGATCTCCTTTTCCTGGTTGTGCGCGTTTCCATCCCAATGTTCAATATGGCGCCCCTGTTAATTTTGAGTTGAATAATTCTGCCTCACAATTTTTACTAATTGAATTGTGCAGAATTTACAAAATACAGAGATGCATAAAACACAAACGCAAAACATATATTAAAACATAAATATCATAACCCAATGTTCAATCTCTAAGCCCCAATCTTTTGCTTATTCTTGTCTGAGCCAGGGCTTCTGGGTTTCTCAGCGTTTGGTGAAGTGGGGTGGTGTGCTGGGCGGGGGGAGGGAGAGGCCGTATGATCCTGTCCCCTCCCCCAGCCGCCGTGAGAGTTTGGGACACCATTCCCAATGGCGTGAGAGGACTTGTGCCATTTCCAACTCATACTTACCTGGCAGGGGAGACACCTTGATCATGAAGGAGGTTCACCCAGGGCGAGGCTCAGCCATTGCACTCCGGCTGTGCTGACCCTTGCGAATTCCCCAAATGTGGGAATCTCGACTGCATAATTTCTGGTAGTGGGGGACTGCGTCCGCGCTCTCCCCTGATTAAAACTGTCTAATGGTATTTCAGTGCTGAAAATAGGACAAAGTGGGTGCCTCGTAAACAACAGCTCGTGAGCCCCAAGCGCAACTACGGCAGCTTTTAATGAGGATGCGCAACTACGGCAGCTTTTAATGAGGATGCGGCTGTGTGTCTATCTCAGCTCTCTCTGCGCCTTGGTTGGGGAAACAGTGCCCCCTATTGCAGAGGCAAGGGCCAAAAAGCTTACAGCACCTGGTATTCCCAGGCGGTCTCCCATCCAAGTACTAACCAGGCCCGACCCTGCTTAGCTTCCGAGATCGGACGAGATCGGGCGTGTTCAGGGTGGTATGGCCGTAAGCGGAGGAGCAAGACGGAGGTAAGCCTCTTATACTTTGCCTGGCTCTGCTCTCTCCCTTTTGGACTTGGTGTTTTTTTTCTGTCTTTCTTTCTTTCTTTCTTTTTCTTTCTTTCTTTCTCTCTTTCTTTCTTTCTAACGTTCTCTCTATCTTTCTTACTTTTTTGTCAAGTGAAAGGGCTTCACTAGCATGGGAAACATATGTTTACATTGTCAAAGCAGGTTCTCTCGTGATTGAAAGGGTATCAAATTATTTCAGCAGTGAAAGAGCAAACACCAGCTCGCAACCACAAAGCGCAACTACAGTTGGGAGAATTATGATGTGGCTCTGCATGTATCTCTTCTCTCTCTTCCCTATGGCTGGGGAGACAGTGCCCTCTGTCGGAGGGGCAAGGGACAAAAAGCTTGAAGCACTATGTAATATAAATCTAAATGATGATGACGATTATTGTATTCCCAGGCAGTCTCCTATCCAAGTACTAACCACGCCCTCGAGGCCGGCTACCCGTGGCTACGGCTGCTGAGGTGGCAAAGGGCTGGAGGGAGGAGCGGGGCGAGCGTCAAAGACTCTGGTTTCTCTTCATCACGAATAAGCCTTTCGCCTTTTACTAAAGACTTCCGTGGAGAGGAACGATGACGAGTTAAAGATATTTTTGGGAGGCTTTGCCTGACGGCAGAGCCTGCGTGTCCTGTTTGAAAGCAAAATATCGTCCCGCGGTGGATCTCCTTTTCCTGGTTGTGCGCGTTTCCATCCCAATGTTCAATATGGCGCCCCTGTTAATTTTGAGTTGAATAATTCTGCCTCACAATTTTTACTAATTGAATTGTGCAGAATTTACAAAATACAGAGATGCATAAAACACAAACGCAAAACATATATTAAAACATAAATATCATAACCCAATGTTCAATCTCTAAGCCCCAATCTTTTGCTTATTCTTGTCTGAGCCAGGGCTTCTGGGTTTCTCAGCGTTTGGTGAAGTGGGGTGGTGTGCTGGGCGGGGGGAGGGAGAGGCCGTATGATCCTGTCCCCTCCCCCAGCCGCCGTGAGAGTTTGGGACACCATTCCCAATGGCGTGAGAGGACTTGTGCCATTTCCAACTCATACTTACCTGGCAGGGGAGACACCTTGATCATGAAGGAGGTTCACCCAGGGCGAGGCTCAGCCATTGCACTCCGGCTGTGCTGACCCTTGCGAATTCCCCAAATGTGGGAATCTCGACTGCATCATTTCTGGTAGTGGGGGACTGCGTCCGCGCTCTCCCCTGATTAAAACTGTCTAATGGTATTTCAGTGCTGAAAATAGGACAAAGTGGGTGCCTCGTAAACAACAGCTCGTGAGCCCCAAGCGCAACTACGGCAGCTTTTAATGAGGATGCGCAACTACGGCAGCTTTTAATGAGGATGCGGCTGTGTGTCTATCTCAGCTCTCTCTGCGCCTTGGTTGGGGAAACAGTGCCCCCTATTGCAGAGGCAAGGGCCAAAAAGCTTACAGCACCTGGTATTCCCAGGCGGTCTCCCATCCAAGTACTAACCAGGCCCGACCCTGCTTAGCTTCCGAGATCGGACGAGATCGGGCGTGTTCAGGGTGGTATGGCCGTAAGCGGAGGAGCAAGACGGAGGTAAGCCTCTTATACTTTGCCTGGCTCTGCTCTCTCCCTTTTGGACTTGGTGTTTTTTTTCTGTCTTTCTTTCTTTCTTTCTTTCTTTTTCTTTCTTTCTTTCTCTCTTTCTTTCTTTCTAACGTTCTCTCTATCTTTCTTACTTTTTTGTCAAGTGAAAGGGCTTCACTAGCATGGGAAACATATGTTTACATTGTCAAAGCAGGTTCTCTCGTGATTGAAAGGGTATCAAATTATTTCAGCAGTGAAAGAGCAAACACCAGCTCGCAACCACAAAGCGCAACTACAGTTGGGAGAATTATGATGTGGCTCTGCATGTATCTCTTCTCTCTCTTCCCTATGGCTGGGGAGACAGTGCCCTCTGTCGGAGGGGCAAGGGACAAAAAGCTTGAAGCACTATGTAATATAAATCTAAATGATGATGACGATTATTGTATTCCCAGGCAGTCTCCTATCCAAGTACTAACCACGCCCTCGAGGCCGGCTACCCGTGGCTACGGCTGCTGAGGTGGCAAAGGGCTGGAGGGAGGAGCGGGGCGAGCGTCAAAGACTCTGGTTTCTCTTCATCACGAATAAGCCTTTCGCCTTTTACTAAAGACTTCCGTGGAGAGGAACGATGACGCGTTAAAGATATTTTTGGGAGGCTTTGCCTGACGGCAGAGCCTGCGTGTCCTGTTTGAAAGCAAAATATCGTCCCGCGGTGGATCTCCTTTTCCTGGTTGTGCGCGTTTCCATCCCAATGTTCAATATGGCGCCCCTGTTAATTTTGAGTTGAATAATTCTGCCTCACAATTTTTACTAATTGAATTGTGCAGAATTTACAAAATACAGAGATGCATAAAACACAAACGCAAAACATATATTAAAACATAAATATCATAACCCAATGTTCAATCTCTAAGCCCCAATCTTTTGCTTATTCTTGTCTGAGCCAGGGCTTCTGGGTTTCTCAGCGTTTGGTGAAGTGGGGTGGTGTGCTGGGCGGGGGGAGGGAGAGGCCGTATGATCCTGTCCCCTCCCCCAGCCGCCGTGAGAGTTTGGGACACCATTCCCAATGGCGTGAGAGGACTTGTGCCATTTCCAACTCATACTTACCTGGCAGGGGAGATACCTTGATCATGAAGGAGGTTCACCCAGGGCGAGGCTCAGCCATTGCACTCCGGCTGTGCTGACCCTTGCGAATTCCCCAAATGTGGGAATCTCGACTGCATCATTTCTGGTAGTGGGGGACTGCGTCCGCGCTCTCCCCTGATTAAAACTGTCTAATGGTATTTCAGTGCTGAAAATAGGACAAAGTGGGTGCCTCGTAAACAACAGCTCGTGAGCCCCAAGCGCAACTACGGCAGCTTTTAATGAGGATGCGGCTGTGTGTCTATCTCAGCTCTCTCTGCGCCTTGGTTGGGGAAACAGTGCCCCCTATTGCAGAGGCAAGGGCCAAAAAGCTTACAGCACCTGGTATTCCCAGGCGGTCTCCCATCCAAGTACTAACCAGGCCCGACCCTGCTTAGCTTCCGAGATCGGACGAGATCGGGCGTGTTCAGGGTGGTATGGCCGTAAGCGGAGGAGCAAGACGGAGGTAAGCCTCTTATACTTTGCCTGGCTCTGCTCTCTCCCTTTTGGACTTGGTGTTTTTTTTCTGTCTTTCTTTCTTTCTTTCTTTTTCTTTCTTTCTTTCTCTCTTTCTTTCTTTCTAACGTTCTCTCTATCTTTCTTACTTTTTTGTCAAGTGAAAGGGCTTCACTAGCATGGGAAACATATGTTTACATTGTCAAAGCAGGTTCTCTCGTGATTGAAAGGGTATCAAATTATTTCAGCAGTAAAAGAGCAAACACCAGCTCGCAACCACAAAGCGCAACTACAGTTGGGAGAATTATGATGTGGCTCTGCATGTATCTCTTCTCTCTCTTCCCTATGGCTGGGGAGACAGTGCCCTCTGTCGGAGGGGCAAGGGACAAAAAGCTTGAAGCACTATGTAATATAAATCTAAATGATGATGACGATTATTGTATTCCCAGGCAGTCTCCTATCCAAGTACTAACCACGCCCTCGAGGCCGGCTACCCGTGGCTACGGCTGCTGAGGTGGCAAAGGGCTGGAGGGAGGAGCGGGGCGAGCGTCAAAGACTCTGGTTTCTCTTCATCACGAATAAGCCTTTCGCCTTTTACTAAAGACTTCCGTGGAGAGGAACGATGACGAGTTAAAGATATTTTTGGGAGGCTTTGCCTGACGGCAGAGCCTGCGTGTCCTGTTTGAAAGCAAAATATCGTCCCGCGGTGGATCTCCTTTTCCTGGTTGTGCGCGTTTCCATCCCAATGTTCAATATGGCGCCCCTGTTAATTTTGAGTTGAATAATTCTGCCTCACAATTTTTACTAATTGAATTGTGCAGAATTTACAAAATACAGAGATGCATAAAACACAAACGCAAAACATATATTAAAACATAAATATCATAACCCAATGTTCAATCTCTAAGCCCCAATCTTTTGCTTATTCTTGTCTGAGCCAGGGCTTCTGGGTTTCTCAGCGTTTGGTGAAGTGGGGTGGTGTGCTGGGCGGGGGGAGGGAGAGGCCGTATGATCCTGTCCCCTCCCCCAGCCGCCGTGAGAGTTTGGGACACCATTCCCAATGGCGTGAGAGGACTTGTGCCATTTCCAACTCATACTTACCTGGCAGGGGAGAAACCTTGATCATGAAGGAGGTTCACCCAGGGCGAGGCTCAGCCATTGCACTCCGGCTGTGCTGACCCTTGCGAATTCCCCAAATGTGGGAATCTCGACTGCATAATTTCTGGTAGTGGGGGACTGCGTCCGCGCTCTCCCCTGATTAAAACTGTCTAATGGTATTTCAGTGCTGAAAATAGGACAAAGTGGGTGCCTCGTAAACAACAGCTCGTGAGCCCCAAGCGCAACTACGGCAGCTTTTAATGAGGATGCGCAACTACGGCAGCTTTTAATGAGGATGCGGCTGTGTGTCTATCTCAGCTCTCTCTGCGCCTTGGTTGGGGAAACAGTGCCCCCTATTGCAGAGGCAAGGGCCAAAAAGCTTACAGCACCTGGTATTCCCAGGCGGTCTCCCATCCAAGTACTAACCAGGCCCGACCCTGCTTAGCTTCCGAGATCGGACGAGATCGGGCGTGTTCAAGGTGGTATGGCCGTAAGCGGAGGAGCAAGACGGAGGTAAGCCTCTTATACTTTGCCTGGCTCTGCTCTCTCCCTTTTGGACTTGGTGTTTTTTTTCTGTCTTTCTTTCTTTCTTTTTCTTTCTTTCTTTCTCTCTTTCTTTCTTTCTAACGTTCTCTCTATCTTTCTTACTTTTTTGTCAAGTGAAAGGGCTTCACTAGCATGGGAAACATATGTTTACATTGTCAAAGCAGGTTCTCTCGTGATTGAAAGGGTATCAAATTATTTCAGCAGTGAAAGAGCAAACACCAGCTCGCAACCACAAAGCGCAACTACAGTTGGGAGAATTATGATGTGGCTCTGCATGTATCTCTTCTCTCTCTTCCCTATGGCTGGGGAGACAGTGCCCTCTGTCGGAGGGGCAAGGGACAAAAAGCTTGAAGCACTATGTAATATAAATCTAAATGATGATGACGATTATTGTATTCCCAGGCAGTCTCCTATCCAAGTACTAACCACGCCCTCGAGGCCGGCTACCCGTGGCTACGGCTGCTGAGGTGGCAAAGGGCTGGAGGGAGGAGCGGGGCGAGCGTCAAAGACTCTGGTTTCTCTTCATCACGAATAAGCCTTTCGCCTTTTACTAAAGACTTCCGTGGAGAGGAACGATGACGAGTTAAAGATATTTTTGGGAGGCTTTGCCTGACGGCAGAGCCTGCGTGTCCTGTTTGAAAGCAAAATATCGTCCCGCGGTGGATCTCCTTTTCCTGGTTGTGCGCGTTTCCATCCCAATGTTCAATATGGCGCCCCTGTTAATTTTGAGTTGAATAATTCTGCCTCACAATTTTTACTAATTGAATTGTGCAGAATTTACAAAATACAGAGATGCATAAAACACAAACGCAAAACATATATTAAAACATAAATATCATAACCCAATGTTCAATCTCTAAGCCCCAATCTTTTGCTTATTCTTGTCTGAGCCAGGGCTTCTGGGTTTCTCAGCGTTTGGTGAAGTGGGGTGGTGTGCTGGGCGGGGGGAGGGAGGGAGAGGCCGTATGATCCTGTCCCCTCCCCCAGCCGCCGTGAGAGTTTGGGACACCATTCCCAATGGCGTGAGAGGACTTGTGCCATTTCCAACTCATACTTACCTGGCAGGGGAGACACCTTGATCATGAAGGAGGTTCACCCAGGGACGTATCCTCTGTAGGCTGGAGTCGTGCGGTGTATGGGGCACAGCCACAGGGTCCTGCGGACTGCTAACGCAACATGGCCTCAGCGTCGAACCAAACCAACAGGCGGAATGCTGTCCGGTTTGAGCTCCAGAGCAACCTGGAGATGGACCGGCTGCAGTTCTCAAGAAGGATTTTACAAGCTGAACTGGAGTTTACACCTGCCCAGCTGGATTATATCTTCGCCCTGCCAGGGAAAAAAGTGTTTGAGGTAATCTTCTCAACATTTTACTACTTTGAGCAATGTCTTGAACGATTTACACAAAAGAAAGCCAGTAATCTCAGACTGGAAAACATTGTCCTGACCCCCTTGTCAGAAAGGGACTCTAAAAATATCACAGTTCTCATGTATTCTGAGAAAGTCACAACTGAGGACATTCAGACCTGGTTGTCTAGATACTGCGTGGTGAACAGAGGAATGGAGCTGAGGGACCAGGATGGCATCCGTACAGGAGCACGGCGCTTTTATGTGAAGCTCCGGAGGCAAGCGTTTGATGGTAGAGAGCAGCTGAGCCATGTGCCCTCAACGATCCAGCTGGGGCAGGTCAGGGGGCAGGTATTCTACCAAGGCCAACCAAAGGAATGCAGAAAGTGTGGAGCCGAAGGACATCTGGCCGCTGACTGCATCGTCACCTTCTGCAGGAACTGCAGGAACTCCAGCCACGCCACCAGGGACTGCAACCAGCCGATGAGGTGCAATCTCTGCGGGGAAAATACACATTCCTTCAGAGACTGCCCTCAGTCATGGGTTAGGGTTAGGGTTAGGGTTAGGGTTAGGCAAACCGGACAAGGCAGCAAGCCCCCCCCCAACCCGATCAACCAGCAGCAGAGAACCACCCTGCCCCAGATGGCAGACAACCCAGCGCCCAGGCAGACGGCACCGGTCCCCCGGCAGTGATGGCAGAGGGAACTCCAACAAAAGCAGCGGGGGAGCAGATGGCATCGACGGCAGAGGGAACCCCGGCGGCGAGGGCAGGGGGAGATGCGGCGAGGGCAGAGGGACCCCCGGTGGCAGTGGAGCAGGCGGCGGCGAGGGCAGACGGAAACCCGGCGGCAGTGGAGCAGGCAGCGGTGAGGGCAGAGGGAACCCCGGCGACAGTGGAGCAGACGGCGGCGAGGGCGGACGGAAACCCGGCCACGGCAGAGGGAACGCCGGCGGCGGAGAGGGCAGAGCAGGCGAGGGCAAAGGGAACCCTGGTGGCAACAGAGGAACAGGCTGTGGACCCCGCTGATGAAGGCGACCGACTGGACTGGAGTGCAGAGCACTCCGGGGATGAGGACGACTCCAGGCTGCCCCCCAACCGTCCAGAATGGGCAGCTATCAGCCAGGAGACCCAGGCCGACCTGCAAGCAGCGCAGGACACAGCCCCGGTGAACTCCACTGCCATCTCAGCCCAGGACTGCAGAGACTTCCTGGATAACCTGATGGCAGGGCTAGGAGCGTCCCCTGGAGGCCACGCTACCATCTCCGAGGTGGAAAAGGGAGCATCACAGCTCTCGTCCCTGTCATCAGAAGAGCCCCTCTTCCACTCTTCAGAAGAGCCACTCCTCCAAGACCCCGAGAGCCGAACCCTATCGCAGAAGCGACTGCTCCAGGACTCATCTGAAGAGTCACTCTTACAAGACGCCCAGGTATGGCCCGCTCTAACCTCGAGGTCCGGCTCCTTCCTGGACGCTCAAAGCCTGAGTGTCTTCTCCACTGCCACCCAGATGAAGGTGGGGAGGAGGGATGAAGTCGGGCATCAGAAAGAGCCAAAGAAGAAGAAAAGAGATAAGGATAGAGAGAAGAGGCAAGTCCCCTGAACCCCTTAGAATGCGATCCCATTAAAAATCCTCTATGGCCCCCTTTTCTATTATCACCATTAACACCAGAGGCCTCAATGACCCCATCAAATGTCAGTCTGTGGTTGATGATTTGTATGGGGACAATGGTGATATAATTTTATTACAGGAATGCAACATCCCATATATGGACAATTTTTCTTGTTATCAGAAAAGATGGCCCCATGGTGAATCAGTCTGGTCAGGAGACAACAGGAACAGATCATCTGGAGTTGCAATACTCCTGAGAGGACAGTCCTTTGTTACCAAAAGAGTCCAGAGAGTTATTGATGGACGCCTACTCTGCGTTGACCTTGAGGTTAATGGTAAAAAACTCAGAGTAATAAATATCTATTGTCCCTCTGAACTCCAAGATCGGCTAGAAACCATACAGTCTATTCAACCGCTGGTTTTCTGTGGGTGGGAGGTGATCATAGGTGGAGACTTTAACTGTATTTGCGAAAAAAAGGACAGAAGGTCGATATCTACTGCTGATGTCAGATTAGATGCTAGTTCTCATGCATTGGTCAACTTGATTGACGACTGTAGGCTAACTGACACCTTCCTTTTTACAAACCCTCAAACCCCAGGCTTCACATGGTCAAATGGTAGAACCCTTTCCCGTATCGATTTGCTCCTCACCTCTGCAGGAGTGACCCCAGTAGCCAGCTCTGTAACACCAGTCCCATACTCGGATCATGCAAAACTCACCTGCTGCTTTGAGATTAAAGATACAGTACGCCAACGCCCAGGTTCCTGGAAATTAAACATAAGTTTATTGGAAAATGTCACTACTGTATCAAAATTTAAAGGAAAATTGGAACAGTGGAAAACCTTGCAGTTGTGACGGTTTGACTATTTTTATAATGTGGTTGCCAGTCAGGCTAAACCTGACAATGAAAGATTTAAGGTTCTTTTGTATCCCCTATGGTCAGTCAACCTCACAAAGGGTGCATGTATCAGCTCTTTTATATTATATTTGTATATTTTATAGTATATTGACTTCTCATGAACCCTCATACAGGTACCAATGTTTCCGTTCTTAATATTAAATTATATTTTTCTCATAACCATTATACACACATTTAAATAATACACCGTACCAATGCGTTGCATTCAATAGGGCAAATAAGGCACATGCACACGTAATATACGGAGCAAAATCAAAATATATTCAACCAAAGCATGCAATTAAACAAAACAAATTGCAGTTCATTCGCATAGGCCGTCACCATAAATCAATCACAAATCGAAAATATATCGCACCAATCAGTCAGATCCAGCTACATCAGTCCAATTCCGACAGCGCAAAACCTCACAAAAATTAAGAGTCCTTGGCTCAGTTCAGTCTTTGGATCTGTAGGCTACAACTTAAATCTCGACCAGCACAAAACAAAATAACAATTCCACTCACGACACCGTCACTGTCACCCCGTAAGTTTCATCAGTAGGCTACAGTGAATAATCGCTAGTTTGTAAATCCCGCAGCTGAATGCTATTCCTTGGGTCGTTATTATCAATGAAACAATTCGAACAAAGGACGGTCTAGCCACTTCCTTGTTTTGTCGCGCGCTACCAGGGAATAAGGGAAGAGCCTCTAAATAAACCACTGGAATTGGTTGAGTGAATTTGGTGACAGATGATTGGTGGAAAAAAGTGAGTGATGGTTTGGGAGTCAACTACATCGGGTAGGGCGGTGACCGAGACGGAATCGTCACACTCCCCCCCCTTTGAAGAAAGCCAGACGGCAGGGAGGCGTTACTTCACTCAAAACCAAGGAAATCTTCATCGTCGCTCTCCTCTGCAAAAATGTCCAGGATCCTCTGGCGGTCCGAGCGGCACTGGTCCTCCATCCCCTCAGCCGTAGAGTTGAAACCCAGAAACTCCTCATCTCCACTCTCTTCAGCAAAAATGTCGAGGACACGCTGTCGGTCTGAACGACTTTGTTGTTCCTCCATTTCCTTGGCAGAGGGATAGCAGGGCTTGAGACGGGTGACATTCACCACTCTGACATCCTCTCCAGTGTCTTCCAATGCAATCTGATAGGTAAGGGCACCCACTCTCTGTATGACACGGTAAGGTCCCTTCCATCGCGGGGCTATTTTCGCAGAGAAGGACTTTTCAGCTTTGGAGTACGGGTGGGTGCGCATCCAGACTCGGTCTTGATCCTTATACTCCACTTCCCTCCGATGTTTGTCATAGTATTTCTTCTGTCTCTGTCTAGCGTTCTTGAGCTTGCTGGTGACAAAGTCTTTTAGCTCACACAGCTGGGCAACCTTTCCAAATGCTGGGGCGTCAGGAGTGCACTCTCGGGGCAGCAACAGAACCTCCATGGGTCCCCTGAGAGGCCGGTTGAGGTTTACCTCAGCAGGTGTCACTCCGGTGGATTCGTGGACAGCAGAGTTCAATGCAAACCGGAATTCGGGTAGGTATTTATCCCAGTGCTTATGGTTGTCATCAACATAGGAGGCAATCATGGTTCTTAAATTCCGGTTGATCCTTTCTGTTAGGTTTGTCTGCGGGTGATAAGCGGTCGTCCTCTTCGGACCCACGTTCCACTGCTTGCAGACACTTTCAAAGACAGAGGAAACAAACTGTGAGCCCTGGTCTGAAAGGATGAAGTTTGGTACTCCCCAGCGGGTTAGGATTTCTTCTGTGAGCACCTTGGACACAGTCTCAGCAGTTGCACGTCGTAGTGGGAAAAGCTCCACCCATCGTGAGTAGTAATCTACAAATACCAAGAGGTAGACATTTCCCTTGGAGCTTCTAGGGAAAGGGCCCATCAGGTCAACCCCCAACATCTCCCAAGGGCTATGGACGACAGTCTGTTGGAGTTTTCCAGCAGGTTTCCGGCATTCCGGCTTGTGTTGTTGGCATATCTGACAGCATTGGACATAATGTTTGACATCTAAGCTTAGGTTTGGCCAATAAACCAAGGCTTGCAATCTTTTATAGGTTTTGAACCTCCCCAGATGGCCAGCCAAGGGGTCCTCATGGAAGAGCTGCAGCAGTTGCGTTCGTAGCGGTGATGGTATATATACCTGGTACAGCGTCTTATGAGGCAGCTGCACCACTCGGTATACCTTGTCCTCCAAGATGGTATATTTGGTAGCCGAGTTCTCCACAACTTCACCCTGATCCACAACAGACTGGTACAATTTCCGTACGTCTGGGTCTGCTTGTTGAGCCTTCCAGAGGGCTTCGTCTGAGATCTGCAGGTCTTTCACCAGATCCAGCTTGAAGGACAGGACAGAGGCACAGGTGGGCAAGGGAGGACTATGTCCATCAGCTGGGGCTCTGGACAGCGCATCAGGCACCGTATTGTACTTTCCCTTCCTGTACTCCACTGAAAAAATGAACTCCTGGAGACGTAAGGCCCACCTGATGAGACGGGTGCTGGGTTTCTGGGTCTTGAAAACCCACACCAAAGAGGAGTGGTCCGTCACAACAGAGAACAGCCTTCCTTCCAGGTAGTATCTCCATTTTTCCAACGCCCAGACGACTGCCAGACACTCCTGCTCGGTGGTGGAATAGTTCCTTTCAGCGGTGTTCAGACTGCGACTGGCGTATGCTAGAACCTCTTCGGTCCCAAGTCCCGTCTGCTGAACCAGAACTGCACCAAGGCCAACCTCGCTGGCGTCGGTGTAGACAATGAAGGGCAGGTTAAAGTTTGGATGTCCCAGTATGGGCGGGGACACAAGGCAGCGTTTCAGGGTCTCAAAGGCATCCTGGCACTTCGGCGTCCAGATAAACTTGGCTCCCTTGCGCTTCATTGCATTCAGGGGCTCTGCCAGCTGGGAGAAGTTAGGCACGAACCTGTGGTACCACCCGGACATTCCTAGAAACCTCTGGACTTCCTTGAGGTTCCTCGGGACAGGGAAATCCTGTACAGCTTGTGTCTTCTCTGTATCCACCTGAACACCAACTGCAGAGACGACATGGCCCAGGAAGTTAAGAGAAGATCGGAAGAAATGACTCTTTGGAATATTGACTGTCAGTTTGGCATTCCTCAGAGCATTGAAAACAGCTTGAATGTCGTAGGAGTGTTGTTGCCAGGTCGGGGAGTAAATTATGATGTCATCAAGATATACAAAGCAGATTCTCCCACGAAGCTTCCCAAGGGTAATTTCCATGAGCCGCTGGAAAGTGGCTGGGGCGTTTTTTAGGCCAAAGGGCATGACTTTAAATTGGAAGAGCCCATGAGCACAGACAAACGCTGTCTTTTTCTGGCTCTCTGGATCCATTCTGACCTGCCAATATCCACGATTCAGGTCAAGGGTGGAAAACACTGCAGCTCCTGCGAGAGACTCCAGGATCTCCTGAACCGTGGGTAAGGGGTAGGCATCAGTGTGCGTGATGGCATTCAGTCTCCGGTAGTCGACACAGAATCTGAGTCCTCCAGTTTTCTTGGGTACCATCACTACAGGTGCAGCCCAAGCAGAGGATGATGGCTCTATGATGTCGTCGGCCAGCATCTCGTCAATGAGCTCCTTCATCACTTTGAGCTTAGGTGGAGAGACTCTGTATGGCTTCTGCTTGAGAGGTATATCCTGTGTGAGGAAAAGCTTGTGGGTCAGGATACTGGTGCGGCCCAGGGCTGAGGTACATACATCTGCATTATCTCGTAGCTGCTGTAGGAAGCATGTTTTTTCCTTTTCTGGGAGCTGAACATCTTTGACAGCCAGGAGGAGTGGATCGGTCCCCTCTTCTAGTGCACCCAGAAGTGTAAGGTCACACGGGGCTGTAGCAGAAAAAAATGCGACAGGTGAGGCTGGTCCCCAGTCATTGATGTTAAGTGAGCTGCGCATGAATGGATGTCTGACCTGTGGATCTTGCAAGAACCAGTAGGTCTGTTCAATGATGTTGATCTGGAGTCCACTAAAGAACAGAAAGTCCAATCCCAGGATAACGGGGAAGGCCAGGGATTGCAAGGACAGCACAACAGAAGGGAAGACCCATGTTCGGTTGTGTATAGTGAAGGTCATGTCTCCCCACCCCAGGGGTTGTCTGGTTCCCCCATCCGCCAGGTATAGTGGGCCCTCTGTCCACGGTTTCAACTCCTCATTGCTGCCTTTCACCTCTGTCCAGAGTTTTTCATTCAGCAGGGTGTAGGTTGAACCTGTGTCCACAATGGCTGCGCCTTTCCATGGACCGATGATAAGAGGAATCAACAACTGGTGAGGAAGTGAGTTCAAAGAGGCAGAGCTGCAGGATTGAAAGGAAAGTGGTGATTTCCCAGGACACTCAGAGGCTGGGAGAGTGGATATTGTGGGATTGGAACCCAGCCCAGGTTGTAACCCGGAGGACTTTGAGTGTTTGTTGCCTCTGTTGGCCTGATACTGAGGGCACTCTCTAGGTGGGTGTGAACTTTTGCATCTCCAACACACCACCTGAGAAGGGTTAGGGGTTGAGATGGATGTAGCTGGTGAGGCTGAATGTGTAGGCAAAAACGGGGTAGGTTTGAGTTGCTGTTGTTGTTTTGATGCCTTCTTTCTCTGTTCATATTGGAGCTGGTTCTCCCGGTCCTTCTCCAATTGTTGGCCCAGGCGGACCAGAGAGTCAACAGAGGTGACCTGAGTGCTTCTCAGTTGGCTGGCTAGGTGAGGATTAATGTTCTTCAGGATCAACTTGATGACCTCTTTCTCCTCGATGTCAGGCCTCCAGCGTCTACAGAGAGAGCGGTAAGTATAGGCGAAATCACGAATACACTCCCCTTCAGCCTGTACACGAGTCCGTACTCTCTCCGCCAGCTCATCTTGGTAATCCTCTGACAGAAAGGCTGCACGGAACCTCTGCTCGAACTCAGTCCAGGAGGTGGTGTCCAGGCGAGCAACGTCCCACCAGTCTCGGGCTGTGCCATGCAACACGCTTCTGAGAGTGGCGACCAGCTCCTCATCGGTGAGAGGGTGAAGGGCAAGATAATCTCGACATGTATCCAGGTACAGTAGGGGATCTTGAGTGTCCTTAACTCTTCCAAAAGAAGGGAACTGCAGTTTAATCGGGCTTTTCCCTTTGTATCCGCTTCTTAGATCCATCTTAAGGGGAGAAGTAGAAGGGGAAAGGAGTTCTGGTCCTGAGGCTCCAGCCTGCATAGTTGACTGCAGTCGGTGACGAGGATGAATGGATACTGGCTGCGTGACATCTAGAGGGGCAAGGGGTGTGGTCTGGACCGCGGAAGAAACCTGGGAAGTGGCATGGAGGGTATACTGTCTGACGGATGCCAATTCAGATGACATAGTGTCCAGCTGATGTGTACATTTGGTAATGTCAGATGCCACATTCCGTATGGTGGTTACCAGAGGAACCAATGCCAGGTTTACATCCTCCATAACTTGTGACTGGTGTTGCTGTAGTCTCCAAGAGAGTGTGGAACTGAACTGTGATCGGTTAAACTCCAAATGTTTTTCCAATTGCTTTTCCATGGCTTCCAGTAATTGTTTTTGTCCAAGCTCGTGCATTTTCAAGAGCTTTTGAGTGAGAGCTTCCAGTGCGCCATCCACGGTTTGACTGAGGCGTTGTTGCTCAGCAGTCAGTTTATTGAAGTTCTCCAACAATGATTGATGTGTGTTGTGCTCCACATTTACATCCTCCCGGTGGACACCAGGGGGTGCTGTTGCTGCAAAATGCATGTATTCAGTTAGGTCCATCTCCTGGAAGATGTGTGGAGCTAGACTTTGGGCAGTAGCTGGTGCCTCCATCGGCACAGACGGAGTCAGGTCCATATCCACAAGGGTGTTTGATGTTGTGTGTTGAATAGGAGATGGCATTTTTCCTGTCCCTCTTGAACGTGGGCGGGGTACAGGCCGGATTCCTGTCTCATTTAGGGGATCAAAAAGAGTCAACACATCCTGGTCCATTGCTTGTCTCTCCATTTAGATTTTTTTTAAAATTTCTTTTCAGGTATACTTGATGGATGGTTGCATCTTTGAATGTGCTCTTATATCAGAAGTTTGAGTTTAGAATGGTCTTGGTATAACTGTATTAAAGCTTGATAGGTCCCTTCGTGGTTGCCATTTTTTATGTGACGGTTTGACTATTTTTATAATGTGGTTGCCAGTCAGGCTAAACCTGACAATGAAAGATTTAAGGTTCTTTTGTATCCCCTATGGTCAGTCAACCTCACAAAGGGTGCATGTATCAGCTCTTTTATATTATATTTGTATATTTTATAGTATATTGACTTCTCATGAACCCTCATACAGGTACCAATGTTTCCGTTCTTAATATTAAATTATATTTTTCTCATAACCATTATACACACATTTAAATAATACACCGTACCAATGCGTTGCATTCAATAGGGCAAATAAGGCACATGCACACGTAATATACGGAGCAAAATCAAAATATATTCAACCAAAGCATGCAATTAAACAAAACAAATTGCAGTTCATTCGCATAGGCCGTCACCATAAATCAATCACAAATCGAAAATATATCGCACCAATCAGTCAGATCCAGCTACATCAGTCCAATTCCGACAGCGCAAAACCTCACAAAAATTAAGAGTCCTTGGCTCAGTTCAGTCTTTGGATCTGTAGGCTACAACTTAAATCTCGACCAGCACAAAACAAAATAACAATTCCACTCACGACACCGTCACTGTCACCCCGTAAGTTTCATCAGTAGGCTACAGTGAATAATCGCTAGTTTGTAAATCCCGCAGCTGAATGCTATTCCTTGGGTCGTTATTATCAATGAAACAATTCGAACAAAGGACGGTCTAGCCACTTCCTTGTTTTGTCGCGCGCTACCAGGGAATAAGGGAAGAGCCTCTAAATAAACCACTGGAATTGGTTGAGTGAATTTGGTGACAGATGATTGGTGGAAAAAAGTGAGTGATGGTTTGGGAGTCAACTACATCGGGTAGGGCGGTGACCGAGACGGAATCGTCACACAGTGCATGTATGATTCGTTAGGGGACTGGTGGGAAGAAACAAAGCAGAGAGCTAAAGCATTCTTCATGCTGGAGGGCAGAAGACTTGCGGCAATGAAACGGTCCTACCAGGGTAGACTTCAAGGTAGACTTCAGCGCTGTTACTCCCTTGCCCTCTCAGGGTTTGATGTTAGAGAGGACATCTCTAATTTAAAAAAAGAGATGATGAGACTAACAAATGAAAAGAGTAAAGGCCTCCTCACAAGAAGTCGCATACAACACCTGGAGGAGAATGAAAGATGTACCCGCTACTTCTTCAGAAGACTGTCTAAGCCAAAACATCGCATCCAAACTGTGCTAGATCGAGAGGGGGAAGAGGTGAAGGACACACAACAAATTTTAAAGGTTGTAAAGTCCTATTACTCAGACCTCTACCAAGAGAGACAGATTTCTGAGGATGAAGTGAGTTCATTTCTTTCCCAATTGACCACAGGAGTCGATAATAGCACTAGAGATAAGCTGGAGGAAGTTTTGACAACAGTAGAATTAACAAAGGCCTTACAGAGCATGGAAAATAATAAAACTCCAGGTTTAGATGGTCTACCCAAGGACTTTTGTATTACATTCTGGGACCAGTTAAAAGATCCTTTATTAGAAGTTTTTAAAGAGAGTCTGGACAGGGGTACATTACCTTTATCTTTGAAAAAAGGTTCAATATCCCTGTTGTACAAGAAGGGCCCAAAAGAAGACCTTAAGAACTGGAGACCCCTGACACTGTTAGGAGTAGATGTTAAAATCCTTGCAAAAGCGCTGTATTTCAGACTCCAACCAGTAGTTGGCAGCATTGTCCACTTAGACCAAACCTGTAGCATCCCAGGACGGTCTATGTGTGATAGTCTAGCACTTGTAAGAGACACGTACCTCTACTGTCAGGATCGTAATCACCCTTTATGTATTTTGGGCCTAGATTTGGAGAAGGCCTTTGACAGTGTTAGTCATAACTATCTAAAAGTTGTCCTCGCCCACCTCAAATTTGGTTCAACCTTTAGGAGGTGGGTTGAGTTACTATACACAGATTGTACCAGTGTAGTAATGGTAAATGGGGAGACCACAGACCCTGTAGACATACAAGCAGGCGTGCGGCAAGGCTGCCCGCTTTCCGCAGCCCTTTTTGTCCTTGCCATTGAACCCCTGGCATGCGCCCTTAGAAACCATAGGAACATCAATGGGATATCGGTACCAGGGAGTAGCAGGAGACAAGCCAAACTCTCCATTTACATGGATGACCTCACCCTTCTGTTAGCGGACAATGCATCTGTCAGAGAGACCCTAACAGTGTGTGACAACTTCACACTGGCCTCTGGCACTAGAGTAAATAAGAACAAGTGTGAGACACTGCACCTCAACTGGCAGGAGCCTATTGACCACCTGGGCCTGTTGGAAAGACGAGATACCATTAAAGTGCTGGGCGTCCAGATTGGTAAAAACATGGAATCCTGCAACTGGGCTGCCAAATTACCTAAAGTAAGAAGCAAACTGATCCAGTGGCAGGACAGGGAGCTCACCCTTACTGGGAAGGTGTTAGTAGTGAAGGCAGAAGTCCTAGCCTCCCTATCACATCTGGCAGCCACCTTTCCAATCCCCCAGAAGGCCATGGTGTCTCTTAGAAAGGTTATATTCCATTTCATCTGGGGGTGCCAACAGGAGAAGTTGAGGAGAGACATCATGCACAAATCGATTGCAAAGGGTGGAAGGGCAGTTCCAGAATTTGAAACAAAGTTTAAGGCCATGTTTGTATCCCCAATCCTAAAAGCCTGTCTTAGTGAGGGACAGGGTCCAATCTGGACCGACTTTGCCAGACTGTGGGTTGGTCGCAATGTTTTAACTACATGGGGGAAAAGACCAGCCCTAAATATACCTCATGCTGAGAGCTGCCCACCAATCTACAACATGGTATTGAAGACGTTACCACAGGGGCTTGCAGTAATCTCACCACAGAGGATGGCAAGAGTACAGGTAGAGAAAGTGTTGTCCCCACAGCTACAATTACTAGCTCCGGTGGGCGCACTGACAGAGGACAAGTGTACACTGGTTTGGGCAAACGTAAACAACAACACCCTGACCAATATACACAAAGACCTAGCATGGCAGGTCGCCCACCAATGTTTACCCACTAGAGCCTTCCTTAAGAGGAGACGCTGTACCAGGAGCCCCATGTGTCCTAGAACAACTTGTGGGAGTGATGAGACCGTAGCCCACTTACTGTGGTCATGCCCCTATGCTAAGAGGGTGTGGGCACTAGTAGCCCCTTGGTTGCAGAACCTATATAGAGCCCCTTCAACCTTTGACGATATTGCATATGGTTTTTTACTTGGTAAATCTCCAGAGAATGTAATTAAGTGGTGGGTTATAATAAATTGTGTAAAGGACTGTCTCTGGAGATCCAGGAATGTATGGGTCTATAAGAAACATAGCGTCCCAATGTCTGATGTGATGAAAAATTTGATGTCCATTTTTAGAGATTATATTATTAAGGATAAAACTGTTAAAGACGATAAAATGAAGTTAGATTTGTGGAAGGTTCCCCCCAATATACTGATGAATGTAAACTGTTTTTAAATTACTTAATTTGTGATTTGACTAAAGAATTAAGATTGTTGTGTGTCTGCCTGTAATCGTATCTTTATCTGCAATTGAACAATAAAAAACCTAAAAAGTGAAAAGTGAAGTGGTTCACCCAGGGCAAATTACTTAATTTGTGATTTGACTAAAGAATTAAGATTGTTGTGTGTCTGCCTGTAATCGTATATTTATCTGCAATTGAACAATAAAAAAACCTAAAAAGTGAAAGTGGTTCACCCAGGGCGAGGCTCAGCCATTGCACTCCGGCTGTGCTGACCCTTGCGAATTCCCCAAATGTGGGAATCTCGACTGCATAATTTCTGGTAGTGGGGGACTGCGTCCGCGCTCTCCCCTGATTAAAACTGTCTAATGGTATTTCAGTGCTGAAAATAGGACAAAGTGGGTGCCTCGTAAACAACGGCTCGTGAGCCCCAAGCGCAACTACGGCAGCTTTTAATGAGGATGCGCAACTACGGCAGCTTTTAATGAGGATGCGGCTGTGTGTCTATCTCAGCTCTCTCTGCGCCTTGGTTGGGGAAACAGTGCCCCCTATTGCAGAGGCAAGGGCCAAAAAGCTTACAGCACCTGGTATTCCCAGGCGGTCTCCCATCCAAGTACTAACCAGGCCCGACCCTGCTTAGCTTGAGAATTATGATGTGGCTCTGCATGTATCTCTTCTCTCTCTTCCCTATGGCTGGGGAGACAGTGCCCTCTGTCGGAGGGGCAAGGGACAAAAAGCTTGAAGCACTATGTAATATAAATCTAAATGATGATGACGATTATTGTATTCCCAGGCAGTCTCCTATCCAAGTACTAACCACGCCCTCGAGGCCGGATACCCGTGGCTACGGCTGCTGACGTGGCAAAGGGCTGGAGGGAGGAGCGGGGCGAGCGTCAAAGACTCTGGTTTCTCTTCATCACGAATAAGCCTTTCGCCTTTTACTAAAGACTTCCGTGGAGAGGAACGATGACGAGTTAAAGATATTTTTGGGAGGCTTTGCCTGACGGCAGAGCCTGCGTGTCCTGTTTGAAAGCAAAATATCGTCCCGCGGTGGATCTCCTTTTCCTGGTTGTGCGCGTTTCCATCCCAATGTTCAATATGGCGCCCCTGTTAATTTTGAGTTGAATAATTCTGCCTCACAATTTTTACTAATTGAATTGTGCAGAATTTACAAAATACAGAGATGCATAAAACACAAACGCAAAACATATATTAAAACATAAATATCATAACCCAATGTTCAATCTCTAAGCCCCAATCTTTTGCTTATTCTTGTCTGAGCCAGGGCTTCTGGGTTTCTCAGCGTTTGGTGAAGTGGGGTGGTGTGCTGGGCGGGGGGAGGGAGAGGCCGTATGATCCTGTCCCCTCCCCCAGCCGCCGTGAGAGTTTGGGACACCATTCCCAATGGCGTGAGAGGACTTGTGCCATTTCCAACTCATACTTACCTGGCAGGGGAGACACCTTGATCATGAAGGAGGTTCACCCAGGGCGAGGCTCAGCCATTGCACTCCGGCTGTGCTGACCCTTGCGAATTCCCCAAATGTGGGAATCTCGACTGCATAATTTCTGGTAGTGGGGGACTGCGTCCGCGCTCTCCCCTGATTAAAACTGTCTAATGGTATTTCAGTGCTGAAAATAGGACAAAGTGGGTGCCTCGTAAACAACAGCTCGTGAGCCCCAAGCGCAACTACGGCAGCTTTTAATGAGGATGCGCAACTACGGCAGCTTTTAATGAGGATGCGGCTGTGTGTCTATCTCAGCTCTCTCTGCGCCTTGGTTGGGGAAACAGTGCCCCCTATTGCAGAGGCAAGGGCCAAAAAGCTTACAGCACCTGGTATTCCCAGGCGGTCTCCCATCCAAGTACTAACCAGGCCCGACCCTGCTTAGCTTCCGAGATCGGACGAGATCGGGCGTGTTCAGGGTGGTATGGCCGTAAGCGGAGGAGCAAGACGGAGGTAAGCCTCTTATACTTTGCCTGGCTCTGCTCTCTCCCTTTTGGACTTGGTGTTTTTTTTCTGTCTTTCTTTCTTTCTTTCTTTTTCTTTCTTTCTTTCTCTCTTTCTTTCTTTCTAACGTTCTCTCTATCTTTCTTACTTTTTTGTCAAGTGAAAGGGCTTCACTAGCATGGGAAACATATGTTTACATTGTCAAAGCAAGTTCTCTCGTGATTGAAAGGGTATCAAATTATTTCAGCAGTGAAAGAGCAAACACCAGCTCGCAACCACAAAGCGCAACTACAGTTGGGAGAATTATGATGTGGCTCTGCATGTATCTCTTCTCTCTCTTCCCTATGGCTGGGGAGACAGTGCCCTCTGTCGGAGGGGCAAGGGACAAAAAGCTTGAAGCACTATGTAATATAAATCTAAATGATGATGACGATTATTGTATTCCCAGGCAGTCTCCTATCCAAGTACTAACCACGCCCTCGAGGCCGGCTACCCGTGGCTACGGCTGCTGAGGTGGCAAAGGGCTGGAGGGAGGAGCGGGGCGAGCGTCAAAGACTCTGGTTTCGCTTCATCACGAATAAGCCTTTCGCCTTTTACTAAAGACTTCCGTGGAGAGGAACGATGACGAGTTAAAGATATTTTTGGGAGGCTTTGCCTGACGGCAGAGCCTGCGTGTCCTGTTTGAAAGCAAAATATCGTCCCGCGGTGGATCTCCTTTTCCTGGTTGTGCGCGTTTCCATCCCAATGTTCAATATGGCGCCCCTGTTAATTTTGAGTTGAATAATTCTGCCTCACAATTTTTACTAATTGAATTGTGCAGAATTTACAAAATACAGAGATGCATAAAACACAAACGCAAAACATATATTAAAACATAAATATCATAACCCAATGTTCAATCTCTAAGCCCCAATCTTTTGCTTATTCTTGTCTGAGCCAGGGCTTCTGGGTTTCTCAGCGTTTGGTGAAGTGGGGTGGTGTGCTGGGCGGGGGGAGGGAGAGGCCGTATGATCCTGTCCCCTCCCCCAGCCGCCGTGAGAGTTTGGGACACCATTCCCAATGGCGTGAGAGGACTTGTGCCATTTCCAACTCATACTTACCTGGCAGGGGAGACACCTTGATCATGAAGGAGGTTCACCCAGGGCGAGGCTCAGCCATTGCACTCCGGCTGTGCTGACCCTTGCGAATTCCCCAAATGTGGGAATCTCGACTGCATAATTTCTGGTAGTGGGGGACTGCGTCCGCGCTCTCCCCTGATTAAAACTGTCTAATGGTATTTCAGTGCTGAAAATAGGACAAAGTGGGTGCCTCGTAAACAACAGCTCGTGAGCCCCAAGCGCAACTACGGCAGCTTTTAATGAGGATGCGCAACTACGGCAGCTTTTAATGAGGATGCGGCTGTGTGTCTATCTCAGCTCTCTCTGCGCCTTGGTTGGGGAAACAGTGCCCCCTATTGCAGAGGCAAGGGCCAAAAAGCTTACAGCACCTGGTATTCCCAGGCGGTCTCCCATCCAAGTACTAACCAGGCCCGACCCTGCTTAGCTTCCGAGATCGGACGAGATCGGGCGTGTTCAGGGTGGTATGGCCGTAAGCGGAGGAGCAAGACGGAGGTAAGCCTCTTATACTTTGCCTGGCTCTGCTCTCTCCCTTTTGGACTTGGTGTTTTTTTTCTGTCTTTCTTTCTTTCTTTCTTTTTCTTTCTTTCTTTCTCTCTTTCTTTCTTTCTTTCTAACGTTCTCTCTATCTTTCTTACTTTTTTGTCAAGTGAAAGGGCTTCACTAGCATGGGAAACATATGTTTACATTGTCAAAGCAGGTTCTCTCGTGATTGAAAGGGTATCAAATTATTTCAGCAGTGAAAGAGCAAACACCAGCTCGCAACCACAAAGCGCAACTACAGTTGGGAGAATTATGATGTGGCTCTGCATGTATCTCTTCTCTCTCTTCCCTATGGCTGGGGAGACAGTGCCCTCTGTCGGAGGGGCAAGGGACAAAAAGCTTGAAGCACTATGTAATATAAATCTAAATGATGATGACGATTATTGTATTCCCAGGCAGTCTCCTATCCAAGTACTAACCACGCCCTCGAGGCCGGCTACCCGTGGCTACGGCTGCTGAGGTGGCAAAGGGCTGGAGGGAGGAGCGGGGCGAGCGTCAAAGACTCTGGTTTCTCTTCATCACGAATAAGCCTTTCGCCTTTTACTAAAGACTTCCGTGGAGAGGAACTGATGAGTTAAAGATATTTTTGGGAGGCTTTGCCTGACGGCAGAGCCTGCGTGTCCTGTTTGAAAGCAAAATATCGTCCCGCGGTGGATCTCCTTTTCCTGGTTGTGCGCGTTTCCATCCCAATGTTCAATATGGCGCCCCTGTTAATTTTGAGTTGAATAATTCTGCCTCACAATTTTTTCTAATTGAATTGTGCAGAATTTACAAAATACAGAGATGCATAAAACACAAACGCAAAACATATATTAAAACATAAATATCATAACCCAATGTTCAATCTCTAAGCCCCAATCTTTTGCTTATTCTTGTCTGAGCCAGGGCTTCTGGGTTTCTCAGCGTTTGGTGAAGTGGGGTGGTGTGCTGGGCGGGGGGAGGGAGAGGCCGTATGATCCTGTCCCCTCCCCCAGCCGCCGTGAGAGTTTGGGACACCATTCCCAATGGCGTGAGAGGACTTGTGCCATTTCCAACTCATACTTACCTGGCAGGGGAGACACCTTGATCATGAAGGAGGTTCACCCAGGGCGAGGCTCAGCCATTGCACTCCGGCTGTGCTGACCCTTGCGAATTCCCCAAATGTGGGAATCTCGACTGCATAATTTCTGGTAGTGGGGGACTGCGTCCGCGCTCTCCCCTGATTAAAACTGTCTAATGGTATTTCAGTGCTGAAAATAGGACAAAGTGGGTGCCTCGTAAACAACAGCTCGTGAGCCCCAAGCGCAACTACGGCAGCTTTTAATGAGGATGCGCAACTACGGCAGCTTTTAATGAGGATGCGGCTGTGTGTCTATCTCAGCTCTCTCTGCGCCTTGGTTGGGGAAACAGTGCCCCCTATTGCAGAGGCAAGGGCCAAAAAGCTTACAGCACCTGGTATTCCCAGGCGGTCTCCCATCCAAGTACTAACCAGGCCCGACCCTGCTTAGCTTCCGAGATCGGGCGTGTTCAGGGTGGTATGGCCGTAAGCGGAGGAGCAAGACGGAGGTAAGCCTCTTATACTTTGCCTGGCTCTGCTCTCTCCCTTTTGGACTTGGTGTTTTTTTTCTGTCTTTCTTTCTTTCTTTCTTTTTCTTTCTTTCTTTCTCTCTTTCTTTCTTTCTAACGTTCTCTCTATCTTTCTTACTTTTTTGTCAAGTGAAAGGGCTTCACTAGCATGGGAAACATATGTTTACATTGTCAAAGCAGGTTCTCTCGTGATTGAAAGGGTATCAAATTATTTCAGCAGTGAAAGAGCAAACACCAGCTCGCAACCACAAAGCGCAACTACAGTTGGGAGAATTATGATGTGGCTCTGCATGTATCTCTTCTCTCTCTTCCCTATGGCTGGGGAGACAGTGCCCTCTGTCGGAGGGGCAAGGGACAAAAAGCTTGAAGCACTATGTAATATAAATCTAAATGATGATGACGATTATTGTATTCCCAGGCAGTCTCCTATCCAAGTACTAACCACGCCCTCGAGGCCGGCTACCCGTGGCTACGGCTGCTGAGGTGGCAAAGGGCTGGAGGGAGGAGCGGGGCGAGCGTCAAAGACTCTGGTTTCTCTTCATCACGAATAAGCCTTTCGCCTTTTACTAAAGACTTCCGTGGAGAGAAACGATGACGAGTTAAAGATATTTTTGGGAGGCTTTGCCTGACGGCAGAGCCTGCGTGTCCTGTTTGAAAGCAAAATATCGTCCCGCGGTGGATCTCCTTTTCCTGGTTGTGCGCGTTTCCATCCCAATGTTCAATATGGCGCCCCTGTTAATTTTGAGTTGAATAATTCTGCCTCACAATTTTTACTAATTGAATTGTGCAGAATTTACAAAATACAGAGATGCATAAAACACAAACGCAAAACATATATTAAAACATAAATATCATAACCCAATGTTCAATCTCTAAGCCCCAATCTTCTGCTTATTCTTGTCTGAGCCAGGGCTTCTGGGTTTCTCAGCGTTTGGTGAAGTGGGGTGGTGTGCTGGGCGGGGGGAGGGAGAGGCCGTATGATCCTGTCCCCTCCCCCAGCCGCCGTGAGAGTTTGGGACACCATTCCCAATGGCGTGAGAGGACTTGTGCCATTTCCAACTCATACTTACCTGGCAGGGGAGACACCTTGATCATGAAGGAGGTTCACCCAGGGCGAGGCTCAGCCATTGCACTCCGGCTGTGCTGACCCTTGCGAATTCCCCAAATGTGGGAATCTCGACTGCATAATTTCTGGTAGTGGGGGACTGCGTCCGCGCTCTCCCCTGATTAAAACTGTCTAATGGTATTTCAGTGCTGAAAATAGGACAAAGTGGGTGCCTCGTAAACAACAGCTCGTGAGCCCCAAGCGCAACTACGGCAGCTTTTAATGAGGATGCGCAACTACGGCAGCTTTTAATGAGGATGCGGCTGTGTGTCTATCTCAGCTCTCTCTGCGCCTTGGTTGGGGAAACAGTGCCCCCTATTGCAGAGGCAAGGGCCAAAAAGCTTACAGCACCTGGTATTCCCAGGCGGTCTCCCATCCAAGTACTAACCAGGCCCGACCCTGCTTAGCTTCCGAGATCGGACGAGATCGGGCGTGTTCAGGGTGGTATGGCCGTAAGCGGAGGAGCAAGACGGAGGTAAGCCTCTTATACTTTGCCTGGCTCTGCTCTCTCCCTTTTGGACTTGGTGTTTTTTTTCTGTCTTTCTTTCTTTCTTTTTCTTTCTTTCTTTCTCTCTTTCTTTCTTTCTAACGTTCTCTCTATCTTTCTTACTTTTTTGTCAAGTGAAAGGGCTTCACTAGCATGGGAAACATATGTTTACATTGTCAAAGCAAGTTCTCTCGTGATTGAAAGGGTATCAAATTATTTCAGCAGTGAAAGAGCAAACACCAGCTCGCAACCACAAAGCGCAACTACAGTTGGGAGAATTATGATGTGGCTCTGCATGTATCTCTTCTCTCTCTTCCCTATGGCTGGGGAGACAGTGCCCTCTGTCGGAGGGGCAAGGGACAAAAAGCTTGAAGCACTATGTAATATAAATCTAAATGATGATGACGATTATTGTATTCCCAGGCAGTCTCCTATCCAAGTACTAACCACGCCCTCGAGGCCGGCTACCCGTGGCTACGGCTGCTGAGGTGGCAAAGGGCTGGAGGGAGGAGCGGGGCGAGCGTCAAAGACTCTGGTTTCGCTTCATCACGAATAAGCCTTTCGCCTTTTACTAAAGACTTCCGTGGAGAGGAACGATGACGAGTTAAAGATATTTTTGGGAGGCTTTGCCTGACGGCAGAGCCTGCGTGTCCTGTTTGAAAGCAAAATATCGTCCCGCGGTGGATCTCCTTTTCCTGGTTGTGCGCGTTTCCATCCCAATGTTCAATATGGCGCCCCTGTTAATTTTGAGTTGAATAATTCTGCCTCACAATTTTTACTAATTGAATTGTGCAGAATTTACAAAATACAGAGATGCATAAAACACAAACGCAAAACATATATTAAAACATAAATATCATAACCCAATGTTCAATCTCTAAGCCCCAATCTTTTGCTTATTCTTGTCTGAGCCAGGGCTTCTGGGTTTCTCAGCGTTTGGTGAAGTGGGGTGGTGTGCTGGGCGGGGGGAGGGAGAGGCCGTATGATCCTGTCCCCTCCCCCAGCCGCCGTGAGAGTTTGGGACACCATTCCCAATGGCGTGAGAGGACTTGTGCCATTTCCAACTCATACTTACCTGGCAGGGGAGACACCTTGATCATGAAGGAGGTTCACCCAGGGCGAGGCTCAGCCATTGCACTCCGGCTGTGCTGACCCTTGCGAATTCCCCAAATGTGGGAATCTCGACTGCATAATTTCTGGTAGTGGGGGACTGCGTCCGCGCTCTCCCCTGATTAAAACTGTCTAATGGTATTTCAGTGCTGAAAATAGGACAAAGTGGGTGCCTCGTAAACAACAGCTCGTGAGCCCCAAGCGCAACTACGGCAGCTTTTAATGAGGATGCGCAACTACGGCAGCTTTTAATGAGGATGCGGCTGTGTGTCTATCTCAGCTCTCTCTGCGCCTTGGTTGGGGAAACAGTGCCCCCTATTGCAGAGGCAAGGGCCAAAAAGCTTACAGCACCTGGTATTCCCAGGCGGTCTCCCATCCAAGTACTAACCAGGCCCGACCCTGCTTAGCTTCCGAGATCGGACGAGATCGGGCGTGTTCAGGGTGGTATGGCCGTAAGCGGAGGAGCAAGACGGAGGTAAGCCTCTTATACTTTGCCTGGCTCTGCTCTCTCCCTTTTGGACTTGGTGTTTTTTTTCTGTCTTTCTTTCTTTCTTTCTTTTTCTTTCTTTCTTTCTCTCTTTCTTTCTTTCTTTCTAACGTTCTCTCTATCTTTCTTACTTTTTTGTCAAGTGAAAGGGCTTCACTAGCATGGGAAACATATGTTTACATTGTCAAAGCAGGTTCTCTCGTGATTGAAAGGGTATCAAATTATTTCAGCAGTGAAAGAGCAAACACCAGCTCGCAACCACAAAGCGCAACTACAGTTGGGAGAATTATGATGTGGCTCTGCATGTATCTCTTCTCTCTCTTCCCTATGGCTGGGGAGACAGTGCCCTCTGTCGGAGGGGCAAGGGACAAAAAGCTTGAAGCACTATGTAATATAAATCTAAATGATGATGACGATTATTGTATTCCCAGGCAGTCTCCTATCCAAGTACTAACCACGCCCTCGAGGCCGGCTACCCGTGGCTACGGCTGCTGAGGTGGCAAAGGGCTGGAGGGAGGAGCGGGGCGAGCGTCAAAGACTCTGGTTTCTCTTCATCACGAATAAGCCTTTCGCCTTTTACTAAAGACTTCCGTGGAGAGGAACTGATGAGTTAAAGATATTTTTGGGAGGCTTTGCCTGACGGCAGAGCCTGCGTGTCCTGTTTGAAAGCAAAATATCGTCCCGCGGTGGATCTCCTTTTCCTGGTTGTGCGCGTTTCCATCCCAATGTTCAATATGGCGCCCCTGTTAATTTTGAGTTGAATAATTCTGCCTCACAATTTTTACTAATTGAATTGTGCAGAATTTACAAAATACAGAGATGCATAAAACACAAACGCAAAACATATATTAAAACATAAATATCATAACCCAATGTTCAATCTCTAAGCCCCAATCTTTTGCTTATTCTTGTCTGAGCCAGGGCTTCTGGGTTTCTCAGCGTTTGGTGAAGTGGGGTGGTGTGCTGGGCGGGGGGAGGGAGAGGCCGTATGATCCTGTCCCCTCCCCCAGCCGCCGTGAGAGTTTGGGACACCATTCCCAATGGCGTGAGAGGACTTGTGCCATTTCCAACTCATACTTACCTGGCAGGGGAGACACCTTGATCATGAAGGAGGTTCACCCAGGGCGAGGCTCAGCCATTGCACTCCGGCTGTGCTGACCCTTGCGAATTCCCCAAATGTGGGAATCTCGACTGCATAATTTCTGGTAGTGGGGGACTGCGTCCGCGCTCTCCCCTGATTAAAACTGTCTAATGGTATTTCAGTGCTGAAAATAGGACAAAGTGGGTGCCTCGTAAACAACAGCTCGTGAGCCCCAAGCGCAACTACGGCAGCTTTTAATGAGGATGCGCAACTACGGCAGCTTTTAATGAGGATGCGGCTGTGTGTCTATCTCAGCTCTCTCTGCGCCTTGGTTGGGGAAACAGTGCCCCCTATTGCAGAGGCAAGGGCCAAAAAGCTTACAGCACCTGGTATTCCCAGGCGGTCTCCCATCCAAGTACTAACCAGGCCCGACCCTGCTTAGCTTCCGAGATCGGGCGTGTTCAGGGTGGTATGGCCGTAAGCGGAGGAGCAAGACGGAGGTAAGCCTCTTATACTTTGCCTGGCTCTGCTCTCTCCCTTTTGGACTTGGTGTTTTTTTTCTGTCTTTCTTTCTTTCTTTCTTTTTCTTTCTTTCTTTCTCTCTTTCTTTCTTTCTAACGTTCTCTCTATCTTTCTTACTTTTTTGTCAAGTGAAAGGGCTTCACTAGCATGGGAAACATATGTTTACATTGTCAAAGCAGGTTCTCTCGTGATTGAAAGGGTATCAAATTATTTCAGCAGTGAAAGAGCAAACACCAGCTCGCAACCACAAAGCGCAACTACAGTTGGGAGAATTATGATGTGGCTCTGCATGTATCTCTTCTCTCTCTTCCCTATGGCTGGGGAGACAGTGCCCTCTGTCGGAGGGGCAAGGGACAAAAAGCTTGAAGCACTATGTAATATAAATCTAAATGATGATGACGATTATTGTATTCCCAGGCAGTCTCCTATCCAAGTACTAACCACGCCCTCGAGGCCGGCTACCCGTGGCTACGGCTGCTGAGGTGGCAAAGGGCTGGAGGGAGGAGCGGGGCGAGCGTCAAAGACTCTGGTTTCTCTTCATCACGAATAAGCCTTTCGCCTTTTACTAAAGACTTCCGTGGAGAGGAACTGATGAGTTAAAGATATTTTTGGGAGGCTTTGCCTGACGGCAGAGCCTGCGTGTCCTGTTTGAAAGCAAAATATCGTCCCGCGGTGGATCTCCTTTTCCTGGTTGTGCGCGTTTCCATCCCAATGTTCAATATGGCGCCCCTGTTAATTTTGAGTTGAATAATTCTGCCTCACAATTTTTACTAATTGAATTGTGCAGAATTTACAAAATACAGAGATGCATAAAACACAAACGCAAAACATATATTAAAACATAAATATCATAACCCAATGTTCAATCTCTAAGCCCCAATCTTTTGCTTATTCTTGTCTGAGCCAGGGCTTCTGGGTTTCTCAGCGTTTGGTGAAGTGGGGTGGTGTGCTGGGCGGGGGGAGGGAGAGGCCGTATGATCCTGTCCCCTCCCCCAGCCGCCGTGAGAGTTTGGGACACCATTCCCAATGGCGTGAGAGGACTTGTGCCATTTCCAACTCATACTTACCTGGCAGGGGAGACACCTTGATCATGAAGGAGGTTCACCCAGGGCGAGGCTCAGCCATTGCACTCCGGCTGTGCTGACCCTTGCGAATTCCCCAAATGTGGGAATCTCGACTGCATAATTTCTGGTAGTGGGGGACTGCGTCCGCGCTCTCCCCTGATTAAAACTGTCTAATGGTATTTCAGTGCTGAAAATAGGACAAAGTGGGTGCCTCGTAAACAACAGCTCGTGAGCCCCAAGCGCAACTACGGCAGCTTTTAATGAGGATGCGCAACTACGGCAGCTTTTAATGAGGATGCGGCTGTGTGTCTATCTCAGCTCTCTCTGCGCCTTGGTTGGGGAAACAGTGCCCCCTATTGCAGAGGCAAGGGCCAAAAAGCTTACAGCACCTGGTATTCCCAGGCGGTCTCCCATCCAAGTACTAACCAGGCCCGACCCTGCTTAGCTTCCGAGATCGGACGAGATCGGGCGTGTTCAGGGTGGTATGGCCGTAAGCGGAGGAGCAAGACGGAGGTAAGCCTCTTATACTTTGCCTGGCTCTGCTCTCTCCCTTTTGGACTTGGTGTTTTTTTTCTGTCTTTCTTTCTTTCTTTCTTTTTCTTTCTTTCTCTCTTTCTTTCTTTCTTTCTAACGTTCTCTCTATCTTTCTTACTTTTTTGTCAAGTGAAAGGGCTTCACTAGCATGGGAAACATATGTTTACATTGTCAAAGCAGGTTCTCTCGTGATTGAAAGGGTATCAAATTATTTCAGCAGTGAAAGAGCAAACACCAGCTCGCAACCACAAAGCGCAACTACAGTTGGGAGAATTATGATGTGGCTCTGCATGTATCTCTTCTCTCTCTTCCCTATGGCTGGGGAGACAGTGCCCTCTGTCGGAGGGGCAAGGGACAAAAAGCTTGAAGCACTATGTAATATAAATCTAAATGATGATGACGATTATTGTATTCCCAGGCAGTCTCCTATCCAAGTACTAACCACGCCCTCGAGGCCGGCTACCCGTGGCTACGGCTGCTGAGGTGGCAAAGGGCTGGAGGGAGGAGCGGGGCGAGCGTCAAAGACTCTGGTTTCTCTTCATCACGAATAAGCCTTTCGCCTTTTACTAAAGACTTCCGTGGAGAGGAACTGATGAGTTAAAGATATTTTTGGGAGGCTTTGCCTGACGGCAGAGCCTGCGTGTCCTGTTTGAAAGCAAAATATCGTCCCGCGGTGGATCTCCTTTTCCTGGTTGTGCGCGTTTCCATCCCAATGTTCAATATGGCGCCCCTGTTAATTTTGAGTTGAATAATTCTGCCTCACAATTTTTACTAATTGAATTGTGCAGAATTTACAAAATACAGAGATGCATAAAACACAAACGCAAAACATATATTAAAACATAAATATCATAACCCAATGTTCAATCTCTAAGCCCCAATCTTTTGCTTATTCTTGTCTGAGCCAGGGCTTCTGGGTTTCTCAGCGTTTGGTGAAGTGGGGTGGTGTGCTGGGCGGGGGGAGGGAGAGGCCGTATGATCCTGTCCCCTCCCCCAGCCGCCGTGAGAGTTTGGGACACCATTCCCAATGGCGTGAGAGGACTTGTGCCATTTCCAACTCATACTTACCTGGCAGGGGAGACACCTTGATCATGAAGGAGGTTCACCCAGGGCGAGGCTCAGCCATTGCACTCCGGCTGTGCTGACCCTTGCGAATTCCCCAAATGTGGGAATCTCGACTGCATAATTTCTGGTAGTGGGGGACTGCGTCCGCGCTCTCCCCTGATTAAAACTGTCTAATGGTATTTCAGTGCTGAAAATAGGACAAAGTGGGTGCCTCGTAAACAACAGCTCGTGAGCCCCAAGCGCAACTACGGCAGCTTTTAATGAGGATGCGCAACTACGGCAGCTTTTAATGAGGATGCGGCTGTGTGTCTATCTCAGCTCTCTCTGCGCCTTGGTTGGGGAAACAGTGCCCCCTATTGCAGAGGCAAGGGCCAAAAAGCTTACAGCACCTGGTATTCCCAGGCGGTCTCCCATCCAAGTACTAACCAGGCCCGACCCTGCTTAGCTTCCGAGATCGGGCGTGTTCAGGGTGGTATGGCCGTAAGCGGAGGAGCAAGACGGAGGTAAGCCTCTTATACTTTGCCTGGCTCTGCTCTCTCCCTTTTGGACTTGGTGTTTTTTTTCTGTCTTTCTTTCTTTCTTTCTTTTTCTTTCTTTCTTTCTCTCTTTCTTTCTTTCTAACGTTCTCTCTATCTTTCTTACTTTTTTGTCAAGTGAAAGGGCTTCACTAGCATGGGAAACATATGTTTACATTGTCAAAGCAGGTTCTCTCGTGATTGAAAGGGTATCAAATTATTTCAGCAGTGAAAGAGCAAACACCAGCTCGCAACCACAAAGCGCAACTACAGTTGGGAGAATTATGATGTGGCTCTGCATGTATCTCTTCTCTCTCTTCCCTATGGCTGGGGAGACAGTGCCCTCTGTCGGAGGGGCAAGGGACAAAAAGCTTGAAGCACTATGTAATATAAATCTAAATGATGATGACGATTATTGTATTCCCAGGCAGTCTCCTATCCAAGTACTAACCACGCCCTCGAGGCCGGCTACCCGTGGCTACGGCTGCTGAGGTGGCAAAGGGCTGGAGGGAGGAGCGGGGCGAGCGTCAAAGACTCTGGTTTCTCTTCATCACGAATAAGCCTTTCGCCTTTTACTAAAGACTTCCGTGGAGAGGAACGATGACGAGTTAAAGATATTTTTGGGAGGCTTTGCCTGACGGCAGAGCCTGCGTGTCCTGTTTGAAAGCAAAATATCGTCCCGCGGTGGATCTCCTTTTCCTGGTTGTGCGCGTTTCCATCCCAATGTTCAATATGGCGCCCCTGTTAATTTTGAGTTGAATAATTCTGCCTCACAATTTTTACTAATTGAATTGTGCAGAATTTACAAAATACAGAGATGCATAAAACACAAACGCAAAACATATATTAAAACATAAATATCATAACCCAATGTTCAATCTCTAAGCCCCAATCTTCTGCTTATTCTTGTCTGAGCCAGGGCTTCTGGGTTTCTCAGCGTTTGGTGAAGTGGGGTGGTGTGCTGGGCGGGGGGAGGGAGAGGCCGTATGATCCTGTCCCCTCCCCCAGCCGCCGTGAGAGTTTGGGACACCATTCCCAATGGCGTGAGAGGACTTGTGCCATTTCCAACTCATACTTACCTGGCAGGGGAGACACCTTGATCATGAAGGAGGTTCACCCAGGGCGAGGCTCAGCCATTGCACTCCGGCTGTGCTGACCCTTGCGAATTCC
Source organism: Borostomias antarcticus (assembly GCF_949987555.1). Classification (NCBI taxonomy): domain Eukaryota; kingdom Metazoa; phylum Chordata; class Actinopteri; order Stomiiformes; family Stomiidae; genus Borostomias; species Borostomias antarcticus. The sequence continues at coordinate 452,805 of NW_028175549.1, read as the reverse complement.
CCAAATGTGGGAATCTCGACTGCATAATTTCTGGTAGTGGGGGACTGCGTCCGCGCTCTCCCCTGATTAAAACTGTCTAATGGTATTTCAGTGCTGAAAATAGGACAAAGTGGGTGCCTCGTAAACAACAGCTCGTGAGCCCCAAGCGCAACTACGGCAGCTTTTAATGAGGATGCGCAACTACGGCAGCTTTTAATGAGGATGCGGCTGTGTGTCTATCTCAGCTCTCTCTGCGCCTTGGTTGGGGAAACAGTGCCCCCTATTGCAGAGGCAAGGGCCAAAAAGCTTACAGCACCTGGTATTCCCAGGCGGTCTCCCATCCAAGTACTAACCAGGCCCGACCCTGCTTAGCTTCCGAGATCGGACGAGATCGGGCGTGTTCAGGGTGGTATGGCCGTAAGCGGAGGAGCAAGACGGAGGTAAGCCTCTTATACTTTGCCTGGCTCTGCTCTCTCCCTTTTGGACTTGGTGTTTTTTTTCTGTCTTTCTTTCTTTCTTTCTTTTTCTTTCTTTCTTTCTCTCTTTCTTTCTTTCTAACGTTCTCTCTATCTTTCTTACTTTTTTGTCAAGTGAAAGGGCTTCACTAGCATGGGAAACATATGTTTACATTGTCAAAGCAAGTTCTCTCGTGATTGAAAGGGTATCAAATTATTTCAGCAGTGAAAGAGCAAACACCAGCTCGCAACCACAAAGCGCAACTACAGTTGGGAGAATTATGATGTGGCTCTGCATGTATCTCTTCTCTCTCTTCCCTATGGCTGGGGAGACAGTGCCCTCTGTCGGAGGGGCAAGGGACAAAAAGCTTGAAGCACTATGTAATATAAATCTAAATGATGATGACGATTATTGTATTCCCAGGCAGTCTCCTATCCAAGTACTAACCACGCCCTCGAGGCCGGCTACCCGTGGCTACGGCTGCTGAGGTGGCAAAGGGCTGGAGGGAGGAGCGGGGCGAGCGTCAAAGACTCTGGTTTCGCTTCATCACGAATAAGCCTTTCGCCTTTTACTAAAGACTTCCGTGGAGAGGAACGATGACGAGTTAAAGATATTTTTGGGAGGCTTTGCCTGACGGCAGAGCCTGTGTGTCCTGTTTGAAAGCAAAATATCGTCCCGCGGTGGATCTCCTTTTCCTGGTTGTGCGCGTTTCCATCCCAATGTTCAATATGGCGCCCCTGTTAATTTTGAGTTGAATAATTCTGCCTCACAATTTTTACTAATTGAATTGTGCAGAATTTACAAAATACAGAGATGCATAAAACACAAACGCAAAACATATATTAAAACATAAATATCATAACCCAATGTTCAATCTCTAAGCCCCAATCTTTTGCTTATTCTTGTCTGAGCCAGGGCTTCTGGGTTTCTCAGCGTTTGGTGAAGTGGGGTGGTGTGCTGGGCGGGGGGAGGGAGAGGCCGTATGATCCTGTCCCCTCCCCCAGCCGCCGTGAGAGTTTGGGACACCATTCCCAATGGCGTGAGAGGACTTGTGCCATTTCCAACTCATACTTACCTGGCAGGGGAGACACCTTGATCATGAAGGAGGTTCACCCAGGGCGAGGCTCAGCCATTGCACTCCGGCTGTGCTGACCCTTGCGAATTCCCCAAATGTGGGAATCTCGACTGCATAATTTCTGGTAGTGGGGGACTGCGTCCGCGCTCTCCCCTGATTAAAACTGTCTAATGGTATTTCAGTGCTGAAAATAGGACAAAGTGGGTGCCTCGTAAACAACAGCTCGTGAGCCCCAAGCGCAACTACGGCAGCTTTTAATGAGGATGCGCAACTACGGCAGCTTTTAATGAGGATGCGGCTGTGTGTCTATCTCAGCTCTCTCTGCGCCTTGGTTGGGGAAACAGTGCCCCCTATTGCAGAGGCAAGGGCCAAAAGGCTTACAGCACCTGGTATTCCCAGGCGGTCTCCCATCCAAGTACTAACCAGGCCCGACCCTGCTTAGCTTCCGAGATCGGGCGTGTTCAGGGTGGTATGGCCGTAAGCGGAGGAGCAAGACGGAGGTAAGCCTCTTATACTTTGCCTGGCTCTGCTCTCTCCCTTTTGGACTTGGTGTTTTTTTTCTGTCTTTCTTTCTTTCTTTCTTTTTCTTTCTTTCTTTCTCTCTTTCTTTCTTTCTAACGTTCTCTCTATCTTTCTTACTTTTTTGTCAAGTGAAAGGGCTTCACTAGCATGGGAAACATATGTTTACATTGTCAAAGCAGGTTCTCTCGTGATTGAAAGGGTATCAAATTATTTCAGCAGTGAAAGAGCAAACACCAGCTCGCAACCACAAAGCGCAACTACAGTTGGGAGAATTATGATGTGGCTCTGCATGTATCTCTTCTCTCTCTTCCCTATGGCTGGGGAGACAGTGCCCTCTGTCGGAGGGGCAAGGGACAAAAAGCTTGAAGCACTATGTAATATAAATCTAAATGATGATGACGATTATTGTATTCCCAGGCAGTCTCCTATCCAAGTACTAACCACGCCCTCGAGGCCGGCTACCCGTGGCTACGGCTGCTGAGGTGGCAAAGGGCTGGAGGGAGGAGCGGGGCGAGCGTCAAAGACTCTGGTTTCGCTTCATCACGAATAAGCCTTTCGCCTTTTACTAAAGACTTCCGTGGAGAGGAACGATGACGAGTTAAAGATATTTTTGGGAGGCTTTGCCTGACGGCAGAGCCTGCGTGTCCTGTTTGAAAGCAAAATATCGTCCCGCGGTGGATCTCCTTTTCCTGGTTGTGCGCGTTTCCATCCCAATGTTCAATATGGCGCCCCTGTTAATTTTGAGTTGAATAATTCTGCCTCACAATTTTTACTAATTGAATTGTGCAGAATTTACAAAATACAGAGATGCATAAAACACAAACGCAAAACATATATTAAAACATAAATATCATAACCCAATGTTCAATCTCTAAGCCCCAATCTTTTGCTTATTCTTGTCTGAGCCAGGGCTTCTGGGTTTCTCAGCGTTTGGTGAAGTGGGGTGGTGTGCTGGGCGGGGGGAGGGAGAGGCCGTATGATCCTGTCCCCTCCCCCAGCCGCCGTGAGAGTTTGGGACACCATTCCCAATGGCGTGAGAGGACTTGTGCCATTTCCAACTCATACTTACCTGGCAGGGGAGACACCTTGATCATGAAGGAGGTTCACCCAGGGCGAGGCTCAGCCATTGCACTCCGGCTGTGCTGACCCTTGCGAATTCCCCAAATGTGGGAATCTCGACTGCATAATTTCTGGTAGTGGGGGACTGCGTCCGCGCTCTCCCCTGATTAAAACTGTCTAATGGTATTTCAGTGCTGAAAATAGGACAAAGTGGGTGCCTCGTAAACAACAGCTCGTGAGCCCCAAGCGCAACTACGGCAGCTTTTAATGAGGATGCGCAACTACGGCAGCTTTTAATGAGGATGCGGCTGTGTGTCTATCTCAGCTCTCTCTGCGCCTTGGTTGGGGAAACAGTGCCCCCTATTGCAGAGGCAAGGGCCAAAAAGCTTACAGCACCTGGTATTCCCAGGCGGTCTCCCATCCAAGTACTAACCAGGCCCGACCCTGCTTAGCTTCCGAGATCGGACGAGATCGGGCGTGTTCAGGGTGGTATGGCCGTAAGCGGAGGAGCAAGACGGAGGTAAGCCTCTTATACTTTGCCTGGCTCTGCTCTCTCCCTTTTGGACTTGGTGTTTTTTTTCTGTCTTTCTTTCTTTCTTTCTTTTTCTTTCTTTCTTTCTCTCTTTCTTTCTTTCTAACGTTCTCTCTATCTTTCTTACTTTTTTGTCAAGTGAAAGGGCTTCACTAGCATGGGAAACATATGTTTACATTGTCAAAGCAAGTTCTCTCGTGATTGAAAGGGTATCAAATTATTTCAGCAGTGAAAGAGCAAACACCAGCTCGCAACCACAAAGCGCAACTACAGTTGGGAGAATTATGATGTGGCTCTGCATGTATCTCTTCTCTCTCTTCCCTATGGCTGGGGAGACAGTGCCCTCTGTCGGAGGGGCAAGGGACAAAAAGCTTGAAGCACTATGTAATATAAATCTAAATGATGATGACGATTATTGTATTCCCAGGCAGTCTCCTATCCAAGTACTAACCACGCCCTCGAGGCCGGCTACCCGTGGCTACGGCTGCTGAGGTGGCAAAGGGCTGGAGGGAGGAGCGGGGCGAGCGTCAAAGACTCTGGTTTCGCTTCATCACGAATAAGCCTTTCGCCTTTTACTAAAGACTTCCGTGGAGAGGAACGATGACGAGTTAAAGATATTTTTGGGAGGCTTTGCCTGACGGCAGAGCCTGCGTGTCCTGTTTGAAAGCAAAATATCGTCCCGCGGTGGATCTCCTTTTCCTGGTTGTGCGCGTTTCCATCCCAATGTTCAATATGGCGCCCCTGTTAATTTTGAGTTGAATAATTCTGCCTCACAATTTTTACTAATTGAATTGTGCAGAATTTACAAAATACAGAGATGCATAAAACACAAACGCAAAACATATATTAAAACATAAATATCATAACCCAATGTTCAATCTCTAAGCCCCAATCTTTTGCTTATTCTTGTCTGAGCCAGGGCTTCTGGGTTTCTCAGCGTTTGGTGAAGTGGGGTGGTGTGCTGGGCGGGGGGAGGGAGAGGCCGTATGATCCTGTCCCCTCCCCCAGCCGCCGTGAGAGTTTGGGACACCATTCCCAATGGCGTGAGAGGACTTGTGCCATTTCCAACTCATACTTACCTGGCAGGGGAGACACCTTGATCATGAAGGAGGTTCACCCAGGGCGAGGCTCAGCCATTGCACTCCGGCTGTGCTGACCCTTGCGAATTCCCCAAATGTGGGAATCTCGACTGCATAATTTCTGGTAGTGGGGGACTGCGTCCGCGCTCTCCCCTGATTAAAACTGTCTAATGGTATTTCAGTGCTGAAAATAGGACAAAGTGGGTGCCTCGTAAACAACAGCTCGTGAGCCCCAAGCGCAACTACGGCAGCTTTTAATGAGGATGCGCAACTACGGCAGCTTTTAATGAGGATGCGGCTGTGTGTCTATCTCAGCTCTCTCTGCGCCTTGGTTGGGGAAACAGTGCCCCCTATTGCAGAGGCAAGGGCCAAAAAGCTTACAGCACCTGGTATTCCCAGGCGGTCTCCCATCCAAGTACTAACCAGGCCCGACCCTGCTTAGCTTCCGAGATCGGACGAGATCGGGCGTGTTCAGGGTGGTATGGCCGTAAGCGGAGGAGCAAGACGGAGGTAAGCCTCTTATACTTTGCCTGGCTCTGCTCTCTCCCTTTTGGACTTGGTGTTTATTTTCTGTCTTTCTTTCTTTCTTTCTTTTTCTTTCTTTCTTTCTCTCTTTCTTTCTTTCTTTCTAACGTTCTCTCTATCTTTCTTACTTTTTTGTCAAGTGAAAGGGCTTCACTAGCATGGGAAACATATGTTTACATTGTCAAAGCAGGTTCTCTCGTGATTGAAAGGGTATCAAATTATTTCAGCAGTGAAAGAGCAAACACCAGCTCGCAACCACAAAGCGCAACTACAGTTGGGAGAATTATGATGTGGCTCTGCATGTATCTCTTCTCTCTCTTCCCTATGGCTGGGGAGACAGTGCCCTCTGTCGGAGGGGCAAGGGACAAAAAGCTTGAAGCACTATGTAATATAAATCTAAATGATGATGACGATTATTGTATTCCCAGGCAGTCTCCTATCCAAGTACTAACCACGCCCTCGAGGCCGGCTACCCGTGGCTACGGCTGCTGAGGTGGCAAAGGGCTGGAGGGAGGAGCGGGGCGAGCGTCAAAGACTCTGGTTTCTCTTCATCACGAATAAGCCTTTCGCCTTTTACTAAAGACTTCCGTGGAGAGGAACTGATGAGTTAAAGATATTTTTGGGAGGCTTTGCCTGACGGCAGAGCCTGCGTGTCCTGTTTGAAAGCAAAATATCGTCCCGCGGTGGATCTCCTTTTCCTGGTTGTGCGCGTTTCCATCCCAATGTTCAATATGGCGCCCCTGTTAATTTTGAGTTGAATAATTCTGCCTCACAATTTTTTCTAATTGAATTGTGCAGAATTTACAAAATACAGAGATGCATAAAACACAAACGCAAAACATATATTAAAACATAAATATCATAACCCAATGTTCAATCTCTAAGCCCCAATCTTTTGCTTATTCTTGTCTGAGCCAGGGCTTCTGGGTTTCTCAGCGTTTGGTGAAGTGGGGTGGTGTGCTGGGCGGGGGGAGGGAGAGGCCGTATGATCCTGTCCCCTCCCCCAGCCGCCGTGAGAGTTTGGGACACCATTCCCAATGGCGTGAGAGGACTTGTGCCATTTCCAACTCATACTTACCTGGCAGGGGAGACACCTTGATCATGAAGGAGGTTCACCCAGGGCGAGGCTCAGCCATTGCACTCCGGCTGTGCTGACCCTTGCGAATTCCCCAAATGTGGGAATCTCGACTGCATAATTTCTGGTAGTGGGGGACTGCGTCCGCGCTCTCCCCTGATTAAAACTGTCTAATGGTATTTCAGTGCTGAAAATAGGACAAAGTGGGTGCCTCGTAAACAACAGCTCGTGAGCCCCAAGCGCAACTACGGCAGCTTTTAATGAGGATGCGCAACTACGGCAGCTTTTAATGAGGATGCGGCTGTGTGTCTATCTCAGCTCTCTCTGCGCCTTGGTTGGGGAAACAGTGCCCCCTATTGCAGAGGCAAGGGCCAAAAAGCTTACAGCACCTGGTATTCCCAGGCGGTCTCCCATCCAAGTACTAACCAGGCCCGACCCTGCTTAGCTTCCGAGATCGGGCGTGTTCAGGGTGGTATGGCCGTAAGCGGAGGAGCAAGACGGAGGTAAGCCTCTTATACTTTGCCTGGCTCTGCTCTCTCCCTTTTGGACTTGGTGTTTTTTTTCTGTCTTTCTTTCTTTCTTTCTTTTTCTTTCTTTCTTTCTCTCTTTCTTTCTTTCTTTCTAACGTTCTCTCTATCTTTCTTACTTTTTTGTCAAGTGAAAGGGCTTCACTAGCATGGGAAACATATGTTTACATTGTCAAAGCAGGTTCTCTCGTGATTGAAAGGGTATCAAATTATTTCAGCAGTGAAAGAGCAAACACCAGCTCGCAACCACAAAGCGCAACTACAGTTGGGAGAATTATGATGTGGCTCTGCATGTATCTCTTCTCTCTCTTCCCTATGGCTGGGGAGACAGTGCCCTCTGTCGGAGGGGCAAGGGACAAAAAGCTTGAAGCACTATGTAATATAAATCTAAATGATGATGACGATTATTGTATTCCCAGGCAGTCTCCTATCCAAGTACTAACCACGCCCTCGAGGCCGGCTACCCGTGGCTACGGCTGCTGAGGTGGCAAAGGGCTGGAGGGAGGAGCGGGGCGAGCGTCAAAGACTCTGGTTTCTCTTCATCACGAATAAGCCTTTCGCCTTTTACTAAAGACTTCCGTGGAGAGGAACGATGACGAGTTAAAGATATTTTTGGGAGGCTTTGCCTGACGGCAGAGCCTGCGTGTCCTGTTTGAAAGCAAAATATCGTCCCGCGGTGGATCTCCTTTTCCTGGTTGTGCGCGTTTCCATCCCAATGTTCAATATGGCGCCCCTGTTAATTTTGAGTTGAATAATTCTGCCTCACAATTTTTACTAATTGAATTGTGCAGAATTTACAAAATACAGAGATGCATAAAACACAAACGCAAAACATATATTAAAACATAAATATCATAACCCAATGTTCAATCTCTAAGCCCCAATCTTCTGCTTATTCTTGTCTGAGCCAGGGCTTCTGGGTTTCTCAGCGTTTGGTGAAGTGGGGTGGTGTGCTGGGCGGGGGGAGGGAGAGGCCGTATGATCCTGTCCCCTCCCCCAGCCGCCGTGAGAGTTTGGGACACCATTCCCAATGGCGTGAGAGGACTTGTGCCATTTCCAACTCATACTTACCTGGCAGGGGAGACACCTTGATCATGAAGGAGGTTCACCCAGGGCGAGGCTCAGCCATTGCACTCCGGCTGTGCTGACCCTTGCGAATTCCCCAAATGTGGGAATCTCGACTGCATAATTTCTGGTAGTGGGGGACTGCGTCCGCGCTCTCCCCTGATTAAAACTGTCTAATGGTATTTCAGTGCTGAAAATAGGACAAAGTGGGTGCCTCGTAAACAACAGCTCGTGAGCCCCAAGCGCAACTACGGCAGCTTTTAATGAGGATGCGCAACTACGGCAGCTTTTAATGAGGATGCGGCTGTGTGTCTATCTCAGCTCTCTCTGCGCCTTGGTTGGGGAAACAGTGCCCCCTATTGCAGAGGCAAGGGCCAAAAAGCTTACAGCACCTGGTATTCCCAGGCGGTCTCCCATCCAAGTACTAACCAGGCCCGACCCTGCTTAGCTTCCGAGATCGGACGAGATCGGGCGTGTTCAGGGTGGTATGGCCGTAAGCGGAGGAGCAAGACGGAGGTAAGCCTCTTATACTTTGCCTGGCTCTGCTCTCTCCCTTTTGGACTTGGTGTTTTTTTTCTGTCTTTCTTTCTTTCTTTCTTTTTCTTTCTTTCTTTCTCTCTTTCTTTCTTTCTAACGTTCTCTCTATCTTTCTTACTTTTTTGTCAAGTGAAAGGGCTTCACTAGCATGGGAAACATATGTTTACATTGTCAAAGCAAGTTCTCTCGTGATTGAAAGGGTATCAAATTATTTCAGCAGTGAAAGAGCAAACACCAGCTCGCAACCACAAAGCGCAACTACAGTTGGGAGAATTATGATGTGGCTCTGCATGTATCTCTTCTCTCTCTTCCCTATGGCTGGGGAGACAGTGCCCTCTGTCGGAGGGGCAAGGGACAAAAAGCTTGAAGCACTATGTAATATAAATCTAAATGATGATGACGATTATTGTATTCCCAGGCAGTCTCCTATCCAAGTACTAACCACGCCCTCGAGGCCGGCTACCCGTGGCTACGGCTGCTGAGGTGGCAAAGGGCTGGAGGGAGGAGCGGGGCGAGCGTCAAAGACTCTGGTTTCGCTTCATCACGAATAAGCCTTTCGCCTTTTACTAAAGACTTCCGTGGAGAGGAACGATGACGAGTTAAAGATATTTTTGGGAGGCTTTGCCTGACGGCAGAGCCTGTGTGTCCTGTTTGAAAGCAAAATATCGTCCCGCGGTGGATCTCCTTTTCCTGGTTGTGCGCGTTTCCATCCCAATGTTCAATATGGCGCCCCTGTTAATTTTGAGTTGAATAATTCTGCCTCACAATTTTTACTAATTGAATTGTGCAGAATTTACAAAATACAGAGATGCATAAAACACAAACGCAAAACATATATTAAAACATAAATATCATAACCCAATGTTCAATCTCTAAGCCCCAATCTTTTGCTTATTCTTGTCTGAGCCAGGGCTTCTGGGTTTCTCAGCGTTTGGTGAAGTGGGGTGGTGTGCTGGGCGGGGGGAGGGAGAGGCCGTATGATCCTGTCCCCTCCCCCAGCCGCCGTGAGAGTTTGGGACACCATTCCCAATGGCGTGAGAGACACCTTGATCATGAAGGAGGTTCACCCAGGGCGAGGCTCAGCCATTGCACTCCGGCTGTGCTGACCCTTGCGAATTCCCCAAATGTGGGAATCTCGACTGCATAATTTCTGGTAGTGGGGGACTGCGTCCGCGCTCTCCCCTGATTAAAACTGTCTAATGGTATTTCAGTGCTGAAAATAGGACAAAGTGGGTGCCTCGTAAACAACAGCTCGTGAGCCCCAAGCGCAACTACGGCAGCTTTTAATGAGGATGCGCAACTACGGCAGCTTTTAATGAGGATGCGGCTGTGTGTCTATCTCAGCTCTCTCTGCGCCTTGGTTGGGGAAACAGTGCCCCCTATTGCAGAGGCAAGGGCCAAAAAGCTTACAGCACCTGGTATTCCCAGGCGGTCTCCCATCCAAGTACTAACCAGGCCCGACCCTGCTTAGCTTCCGAGATCGGACGAGATCGGGCGTGTTCAGGGTGGTATGGCCGTAAGCGGAGGAGCAAGACGGAGGTAAGCCTCTTATACTTTGCCTGGCTCTGCTCTCTCCCTTTTGGACTTGGTGTTTTTTTTCTGTCTTTCTTTCTTTCTTTCTTTTTCTTTCTTTCTTTCTCTCTTTCTTTCTTTCTAACGTTCTCTCTATCTTTCTTACTTTTTTGTCAAGTGAAAGGGCTTCACTAGCATGGGAAACATATGTTTACATTGTCAAAGCAAGTTCTCTCGTGATTGAAAGGGTATCAAATTATTTCAGCAGTGAAAGAGCAAACACCAGCTCGCAACCACAAAGCGCAACTACAGTTGGGAGAATTATGATGTGGCTCTGCATGTATCTCTTCTCTCTCTTCCCTATGGCTGGGGAGACAGTGCCCTCTGTCGGAGGGGCAAGGGACAAAAAGCTTGAAGCACTATGTAATATAAATCTAAATGATGATGACGATTATTGTATTCCCAGGCAGTCTCCTATCCAAGTACTAACCACGCCCTCGAGGCCGGCTACCCGTGGCTACGGCTGCTGAGGTGGCAAAGGGCTGGAGGGAGGAGCGGGGCGAGCGTCAAAGACTCTGGTTTCGCTTCATCACGAATAAGCCTTTCGCCTTTTACTAAAGACTTCCGTGGAGAGGAACGATGACGAGTTAAAGATATTTTTGGGAGGCTTTGCCTGACGGCAGAGCCTGTGTGTCCTGTTTGAAAGCAAAATATCGTCCCGCGGTGGATCTCCTTTTCCTGGTTGTGCGCGTTTCCATCCCAATGTTCAATATGGCGCCCCTGTTAATTTTGAGTTGAATAATTCTGCCTCACAATTTTTACTAATTGAATTGTGCAGAATTTACAAAATACAGAGATGCATAAAACACAAACGCAAAACATATATTAAAACATAAATATCATAACCCAATGTTCAATCTCTAAGCCCCAATCTTTTGCTTATTCTTGTCTGAGCCAGGGCTTCTGGGTTTCTCAGCGTTTGGTGAAGTGGGGTGGTGTGCTGGGCGGGGGGAGGGAGAGGCCGTATGATCCTGTCCCCTCCCCCAGCCGCCGTGAGAGTTTGGGACACCATTCCCAATGGCGTGAGAGGACTTGTGCCATTTCCAACTCATACTTACCTGGCAGGGGAGACACCTTGATCATGAAGGAGGTTCACCCAGGGCGAGGCTCAGCCATTGCACTCCGGCTGTGCTGACCCTTGCGAATTCCCCAAATGTGGGAATCTCGACTGCATAATTTCTGGTAGTGGGGGACTGCGTCCGCGCTCTCCCCTGATTAAAACTGTCTAATGGTATTTCAGTGCTGAAAATAGGACAAAGTGGGTGCCTCGTAAACAACAGCTCGTGAGCACCAAGCGCAACTACGGCAGCTTTTAATGAGGATGCGCAACTACGGCAGCTTTTAATGAGGATGCGGCTGTGTGTCTATCTCAGCTCTCTCTGCGCCTTGGTTGGGGAAACAGTGCCCCCTATTGCAGAGGCAAGGGCCAAAAGGCTTACAGCACCTGGTATTCCCAGGCGGTCTCCCATCCAAGTACTAACCAGGCCCGACCCTGCTTAGCTTCCGAGATCGGGCGTGTTCAGGGTGGTATGGCCGTAAGCGGAGGAGCAAGACGGAGGTAAGCCTCTTATACTTTGCCTGGCTCTGCTCTCTCCCTTTTGGACTTGGTGTTTTTTTTCTGTCTTTCTTTCTTTCTTTCTTTTTCTTTCTTTCTTTCTCTCTTTCTTTCTTTCTAACGTTCTCTCTATCTTTCTTACTTTTTTGTCAAGTGAAAGGGCTTCACTAGCATGGGAAACATATGTTTACATTGTCAAAGCAGGTTCTCTCGTGATTGAAAGGGTATCAAATTATTTCAGCAGTGAAAGAGCAAACACCAGCTCGCAACCACAAAGCGCAACTACAGTTGGGAGAATTATGATGTGGCTCTGCATGTATCTCTTCTCTCTCTTCCCTATGGCTGGGGAGACAGTGCCCTCTGTCGGAGGGGCAAGGGACAAAAAGCTTGAAGCACTATGTAATATAAATCTAAATGATGATGACGATTATTGTATTCCCAGGCAGTCTCCTATCCAAGTACTAACCACGCCCTCGAGGCCGGCTACCCGTGGCTACGGCTGCTGAGGTGGCAAAGGGCTGGAGGGAGGAGCGGGGCGAGCGTCAAAGACTCTGGTTTCTCTTCATCACGAATAAGCCTTTCGCCTTTTACTAAAGACTTCCGTGGAGAGGAACGATGACGAGTTAAAGATATTTTTGGGAGGCTTTGCCTGACGGCAGAGCCTGCGTGTCCTGTTTGAAAGCAAAATATCGTCCCGCGGTGGATCTCCTTTTCCTGGTTGTGCGCGTTTCCATCCCAATGTTCAATATGGCGCCCCTGTTAATTTTGAGTTGAATAATTCTGCCTCACAATTTTTACTAATTGAATTGTGCAGAATTTACAAAATACAGAGATGCATAAAACACAAACGCAAAACATATATTAAAACATAAATATCATAACCCAATGTTCAATCTCTAAGCCCCAATCTTCTGCTTATTCTTGTCTGAGCCAGGGCTTCTGGGTTTCTCAGCGTTTGGTGAAGTGGGGTGGTGTGCTGGGCGGGGGGAGGGAGAGGCCGTATGATCCTGTCCCCTCCCCCAGCCGCCGTGAGAGTTTGGGACACCATTCCCAATGGCGTGAGAGGACTTGTGCCATTTCCAACTCATACTTACCTGGCAGGGGAGACACCTTGATCATGAAGGAGGTTCACCCAGGGCGAGGCTCAGCCATTGCACTCCGGCTGTGCTGACCCTTGCGAATTCCCCAAATGTGGGAATCTCGACTGCATAATTTCTGGTAGTGGGGGACTGCGTCCGCGCTCTCCCCTGATTAAAACTGTCTAATGGTATTTCAGTGCTGAAAATAGGACAAAGTGGGTGCCTCGTAAACAACAGCTCGTGAGCCCCAAGCGCAACTACGGCAGCTTTTAATGAGGATGCGCAACTACGGCAGCTTTTAATGAGGATGCGGCTGTGTGTCTATCTCAGCTCTCTCTGCGCCTTGGTTGGGGAAACAGTGCCCCCTATTGCAGAGGCAAGGGCCAAAAAGCTTACAGCACCTGGTATTCCCAGGCGGTCTCCCATCCAAGTACTAACCAGGCCCGACCCTGCTTAGCTTCCGAGATCGGACGAGATCGGGCGTGTTCAGGGTGGTATGGCCGTAAGTGGAGGAGCAAGACGGAGGTAAGCCTCTTATACTTTGCCTGGCTCTGCTCTCTCCCTTTTGGACTTGGTGTTTTTTTTCTGTCTTTCTTTCTTTCTTTCTTTTTCTTTCTTTCTTTCTCTCTTTCTTTCTTTCTAACGTTCTCTCTATCTTTCTTACTTTTTTGTCAAGTGAAAGGGCTTCACTAGCATGGGAAACATATGTTTACATTGTCAAAGCAAGTTCTCTCGTGATTGAAAGGGTATCAAATTATTTCAGCAGTGAAAGAGCAAACACCAGCTCGCAACCACAAAGCGCAACTACAGTTGGGAGAATTATGATGTGGCTCTGCATGTATCTCTTCTCTCTCTTCCCTATGGCTGGGGAGACAGTGCCCTCTGTCGGAGGGGCAAGGGACAAAAAGCTTGAAGCACTATGTAATATAAATCTAAATGATGATGACGATTATTGTATTCCCAGGCAGTCTCCTATCCAAGTACTAACCACGCCCTCGAGGCCGGCTACCCGTGGCTACGGCTGCTGAGGTGGCAAAGGGCTGGAGGGAGGAGCGGGGCGAGCGTCAAAGACTCTGGTTTCGCTTCATCACGAATAAGCCTTTCGCCTTTTACTAAAGACTTCCGTGGAGAGGAACGATGACGAGTTAAAGATATTTTTGGGAGGCTTTGCCTGACGGCAGAGCCTGCGTGTCCTGTTTGAAAGCAAAATATCGTCCCGCGGTGGATCTCCTTTTCCTGGTTGTGCGCGTTTCCATCCCAATGTTCAATATGGCGCCCCTGTTAATTTTGAGTTGAATAATTCTGCCTCACAATTTTTACTAATTGAATTGTGCAGAATTTACAAAATACAGAGATGCATAAAACACAAACGCAAAACATATATTAAAACATAAATATCATAACCCAATGTTCAATCTCTAAGCCCCAATCTTTTGCTTATTCTTGTCTGAGCCAGGGCTTCTGGGTTTCTCAGCGTTTGGTGAAGTGGGGTGGTGTGCTGGGCGGGGGGAGGGAGAGGCCGTATGATCCTGTCCCCTCCCCCAGCCGCCGTGAGAGTTTGGGACACCATTCCCAATGGCGTGAGAGGACTTGTGCCATTTCCAACTCATACTTACCTGGCAGGGGAGACACCTTGATCATGAAGGAGGTTCACCCAGGGCGAGGCTCAGCCATTGCACTCCGGCTGTGCTGACCCTTGCGAATTCCCCAAATGTGGGAATCTCGACTGCATAATTTCTGGTAGTGGGGGACTGCGTCCGCGCTCTCCCCTGATTAAAACTGTCTAATGGTATTTCAGTGCTGAAAATAGGACAAAGTGGGTGCCTCGTAAACAACAGCTCGTGAGCCCCAAGCGCAACTACGGCAGCTTTTAATGAGGATGCGCAACTACGGCAGCTTTTAATGAGGATGCGGCTGTGTGTCTATCTCAGCTCTCTCTGCGCCTTGGTTGGGGAAACAGTGCCCCCTATTGCAGAGGCAAGGGCCAAAAAGCTTACAGCACCTGGTATTCCCAGGCGGTCTCCCATCCAAGTACTAACCAGGCCCGACCCTGCTTAGCTTCCGAGATCGGACGAGATCGGGCGTGTTCAGGGTGGTATGGCCGTAAGCGGAGGAGCAAGACGGAGGTAAGCCTCTTATACTTTGCCTGGCTCTGCTCTCTCCCTTTTGGACTTGGTGTTTTTTTTCTGTCTTTCTTTCTTTCTTTCTTTTTCTTTCTTTCTTTCTCTCTTTCTTTCTTTCTTTCTAACGTTCTCTCTATCTTTCTTACTTTTTTGTCAAGTGAAAGGGCTTCACTAGCATGGGAAACATATGTTTACATTGTCAAAGCAGGTTCTCTCGTGATTGAAAGGGTATCAAATTATTTCAGCAGTGAAAGAGCAAACACCAGCTCGCAACCACAAAGCGCAACTACAGTTGGGAGAATTATGATGTGGCTCTGCATGTATCTCTTCTCTCTCTTCCCTATGGCTGGGGAGACAGTGCCCTCTGTCGGAGGGGCAAGGGACAAAAAGCTTGAAGCACTATGTAATATAAATCTAAATGATGATGACGATTATTGTATTCCCAGGCAGTCTCCTATCCAAGTACTAACCACGCCCTCGAGGCCGGCTACCCGTGGCTACGGCTGCTGAGGTGGCAAAGGGCTGGAGGGAGGAGCGGGGCGAGCGTCAAAGACTCTGGTTTCTCTTCATCACGAATAAGCCTTTCGCCTTTTACTAAAGACTTCCGTGGAGAGGAACGATGACGAGTTAAAGATATTTTTGGGAGGCTTTGCCTGACGGCAGAGCCTGCGTGTCCTGTTTGAAAGCAAAATATCGTCCCGCGGTGGATCTCCTTTTCCTGGTTGTGCGCGTTTCCATCCCAATGTTCAATATGGCGCCCCTGTTAATTTTGAGTTGAATAATTCTGCCTCACAATTTTTACTAATTGAATTGTGCAGAATTTACAAAATACAGAGATGCATAAAACACAAACGCAAAACATATATTAAAACATAAATATCATAACCCAATGTTCAATCTCTAAGCCCCAATCTTTTGCTTATTCTTGTCTGAGCCAGGGCTTCTGGGTTTCTCAGCGTTTGGTGAAGTGGGGTGGTGTGCTGGGCGGGGGGAGGGAGAGGCCGTATGATCCTGTCCCCTCCCCCAGCCGCCGTGAGAGTTTGGGACACCATTCCCAATGGCGTGAGAGGACTTGTGCCATTTCCAACTCATACTTACCTGGCAGGGGAGACACCTTGATCATGAAGGAGGTTCACCCAGGGACGTATCCTCTGTAGGCTGGAGTCGTGCGGTGTATGGGGCACAGCCACAGGGTCCTGCGGACTGCTAACGCAACATGGCCTCAGCGTCGAACCAAACCAACAGGCGGAATGCTGTCCGGTTTGAGCTCCAGAGCAACCTGGAGATGGACCGGCTGCAGTTCTCAAGAAGGATTTTACAAGCTGAACTGGAGTTTACACCTGCCCAGCTGGATTATATCTTCGCCCTGCCAGGGAAAAAAGTGTTTGAGGTAATCTTCTCAACATTTTACTACTTTGAGCAATGTCTTGAACGATTTACACAAAAGAAAGCCAGTAATCTCAGACTGGAAAACATTGTCCTGACCCCCTTGTCAGAAAGGGACTCTAAAAATATCACAGTTCTCATGTATTCTGAGAAAGTCACAACTGAGGACATTCAGACCTGGTTGTCTAGATACTGCGTGGTGAACAGAGGAATGGAGCTGAGGGACCAGGATGGCATCCGTACAGGAGCACGGCGCTTTTATGTGAAGCTCCGGAGGCAAGCGTTTGATGGTAGAGAGCAGCTGAGCCATGTGCCCTCAACGATCCAGCTGGGGCAGGTCAGGGGGCAGGTATTCTACCAAGGCCAACCAAAGGAATGCAGAAAGTGTGGAGCCGAAGGACATCTGGCCGCCGACTGCATCGTCACCTTCTGCAGGAACTGCAGGAACTCCAGCCACGCCACCAGGGACTGCAACCAGCCTATGAGGTGCAATCTCTGCGGGGAAAATACACATTCCTTCAGAGACTGCCCTCAGTCATACGCAAACCGGACAAGGCAGCAAGCCCCCCCCCAACCAGCAGCAGAGAACCACCCTGCCCCAGATGGCAGACAACCCAGCGCCCAGGCAGACGGCACCGGTCCCCCGGCAGTGATGGCAGAGGGAACTCCAACAAAAGCAGCGGGGGAGCAGATGGCATCGACGGCAGAGGGAACCCCGGCGGCGAGGGCAGGGGGAGATGCGGCGAGGGCAGAGGGACCCCCGGTGGCAGTGGAGCAGGCGGCGGCGAGGGCAGACGGAAACCCGGCGGCAGTGGAGCAGGCAGCGGTGAGGGCAGAGGGAACCCCGGCGACAGTGGAGCAGACGGCGGCGAAGGCGGACGGAAACCCGGCCACGGCAGAGGGAACGCCGGCGGCGGAGAGGGCAGAGCAGGCGAGGGCAAAGGGAACCCTGGTGGCAACAGAGGAACAGGCTGTGGACCCCGCTGATGAAGGCGACCGACTGGACTGGAGTGCAGAGCACTCCGGGGATGAGGACGACTCCAGGCTGCCCCCCAACCGTCCAGAATGGGCAGCTATCAGCCAGGAGACCCAGGCCGACCTGCAAGCAGCGCAGGACACAGCCCCGGTGAACTCCACTGCCATCTCAGCCCAGGACTGCAGAGACTTCCTGGATAACCTGATGGCAGGGCTAGGAGCGTCCCCTGGAGGCCACGCTACCATCTCCGAGGTGGAAAAGGGAGCATCACAGCTCTCGTCCCTGTCATCAGAAGAGCCCCTCTTCCACTCTTCAGAAGAGCCACTCCTCCAAGACCCCGAGAGCCGAACCCCATCGCAGAAGCGACTGCTCCAGGACTCATCTGAAGAGTCACTCTTACAAGACGCCCAGGTATGGCCCGCTCTAACCTCGAGGTCCGGCTCCTTCCTGGACGCTCAAAGCCTGAGTGTCTTCTCCACTGCCACCCAGATGAAGGTGGGGAGGAGGGATGAAGTCGGGCATCAGAAAGAGCCAAAGAAGAAGAAAAGAGATAAGGATAGAGAGAAGAGGCAAGTCCCCTGAACCCCTTAGAATGCGATCCCATTAAAAATCCTCTATGGCCCCCTTTTCTATTATCACCATTAACACCAGAGGCCTCAATGACCCCATCAAATGTCAGTCTGTGGTTGATGATTTGTATGGGGACAATGGTGATATAATTTTATTACAGGAATGCAACATCCCATATATGGACAATTATTCTTGTTATCAGAAAAGATGGCCCCATGGTGAATCAGTCTGGTCAGGAGACAACAGGAACAGATCATCTGGAGTTGCAATACTCCTGAGAGGACAGTCCTTTGTTACCAAAAGAGTCCAGAGAGTTATTGATGGACGCCTACTCTGCGTTGACCTTGAGGTTAATGGTAAAAAACTCAGAGTAATAAATATCTATTGTCCCTCTGAACTCCAAGATCGGCTAGAAACCATACAGTCTATTCAACCGCTGGTTTTCTGTGGGTGGGAGGTGATCATAGGTGGAGACTTTAACTGTATTTGCGAAAAAAAGGACAGAAGGTCGATATCTACTGCTGATGTCAGATTAGATGCTAGTTCTCATGCATTGGTCAACTTGATTGACGACTGTAGGCTAACTGACACCTTCCTTTTTACAAACCCTCAAACCCCAGGCTTCACATGGTCAAATGGTAGAACCCTTTCCCGTATCGATTTGCTCCTCACCTCTGCAGGAGTGACCCCAGTAGCCAGCTCTGTAACACCAGTCCCATACTCGGATCATGCAAAACTCACCTGCTGCTTTGAGATTAAAGATACAGTACGCCAACGCCCAGGTTCCTGGAAATTAAACATAAGTTTATTGGAAAATGTCACTACTGTATCAAAATTTAAAGGAAAATTGGAACAGTGGAAAACCTTGCAGTGCATGTATGATTCGTTAGGGGACTGGTGGGAAGAAACAAAGCAGAGAGCTAAAGCATTCTTCATGCTGGAGGGCAGAAGACTTGCGGCAATGAAACGGTCCTACCAGGGTAGACTTCAAGGTAGACTTCAGCGCTGTTACTCCCTTGCCCTCTCAGGGTTTGATGTTAGAGAGGACATCTCTAATTTAAAAAAAGAGATGATGAGACTAACAAATGAAAAGAGTAAAGGCCTCCTCACAAGAAGTCGCATACAACACCTGGAGGAGAATGAAAGATGTACCCGCTACTTCTTCAGAAGACTGTCTAAGCCAAAACATCGCATCCAAACTGTGCTAGATCGAGAGGGGGAAGAGGTGAAGGACACACAACAAATTTTAAAGGTTGTAAAGTCCTATTACTCAGACCTCTACCAAGAGAGACAGATTTCTGAGGATGAAGTGAGTTCATTTCTTTCCCAATTGACCACAGGAGTCGATAATAGCACTAGAGATAAGATGGAGGAAGTTTTGACAACAGTAGAAATAACAAAGGCCTTACAGAGCATGGAAAATAATAAAACTCCAGGTTTAGATGGTCTACCCAAGGAATTTTATATTACATTCTGGGACCAGTTAAAAGATCCTTTATTAGAAGTTTTTAAAGAGAGTCTGGACAGGGGTACATTACCTTTATCTTTGAAAAAAGGTTCAATATCCCTGTTGTACAAGAAGGGCCCAAAAGAAGACCTTAAGAACTGGAGACCCCTGACACTGTTAGGAGTAGATGTTAAAATCCTTGCAAAAGCGCTGTATTTCAGACTCCAACCAGTAGTTGGCAGCATTGTCCACTTAGACCAAACCTGTAGCATCCCAGGACGGTCTATGTGTGATAGTCTAGCACTTGTAAGAGACACGTACCTCTACTGTCAGGATCGTAATCACCCTTTATGTATTTTGGGCCTAGATTTGGAGAAGGCCTTTGACAGTGTTAGTCATAACTATCTAAAAGTTGTCCTCGCCCACCTCAAATTTGGTTCAACCTTTAGGAGGTGGGTTGAGTTACTATACACAGATTGTACCAGTGTAGTAATGGTAAATGGGGAGACCACAGACCCTGTAGACATACAAGCAGGCGTGCGGCAAGGCTGCCCGCTTTCCGCAGCCCTTTTTGTCCTTGCCATTGAACCCCTGGCATGCGCCCTTAGAAACCATAGGAACATCAATGGGATATCGGTACCAGGGAGTAGCGGGAGACAAGCCAAACTCTCCATTTACATGGATGACCTCACCCTTCTGTTAGCGGACAATGCATCTGTCAGAGAGACCCTAACAGTGTGTGACAACTTCACACTGGCCTCTGGCACTAGAGTAAATAAGAACAAGTGTGAGACACTGCACCTCAACTGGCAGGAGCCTATTGACCACCTGGGCCTGTTGGAAAGACGAGATACCATTAAAGTGCTGGGCGTCCAGATTGGTAAAAACATGGAATCCTGCAACTGGGCTGCCAAATTACCTAAAGTAAGAAGCAAACTGATCCAGTGGCAGGACAGGGAGCTCACCCTTACTGGGAAGGTGTTAGTAGTGAAGGCAGAAGTCCTAGCCTCCCTATCACATCTGGCAGCCACCTTTCCAATCCCCCAGAAGGCCATGGTGTCTCTTAGAAAGGTTATATTCCATTTCATCTGGGGGTGCCAACAGGAGAAGTTGAGGAGAGACATCATGCACAAATCGATTGCAAAGGGTGGAAGGGCAGTTCCAGAATTTGAAACAAAGTTTAAGGCCATGTTTGTATCCCCAATCCTAAAAGCCTGTCTTAGTGAGGGACAGGGTCCAATCTGGACCGACTTTGCCAGACTGTGGGTTGGTCGCAATGTTTTAACTACATGGGGGAAAAGACCAGCCCTAAATATACCTCATGCTGAGAGCTGCCCACCAATCTACAACATGGTATTGAAGACGTTACCACAGGGGCTTGCAGTAATCTCACCACAGAGGATGGCAAGAGTACAGGTAGAGAAAGTGTTGTCCCCACAGCTACAATTACTAGCTCCGGTGGGCGCACTGACAGAGGACAAGTGTACACTGGTTTGGGCAAACGTAAACAACAACACCCTGACCAATATACACAAAGACCTAGCATGGCAGGTCGCCCACCAATGTTTACCCACTAGAGCCTTCCTTAAGAGGAGACGCTGTACCAGGAGCCCCATGTGTCCTAGAACAACTTGTGGGAGTGATGAGACCGTAGCCCACTTACTGTGGTCATGCCCCTATGCTAAGAGGGTGTGGGCACTAGTAGCCCCTTGGTTGCAGAACCTATATAGAGCCCCTTCAACCTTTGACGATATTGCATATGGTTTTTTACTTGGTAAATCTCCAGAGAATGTAATTAAGTGGTGGGTTATAATAAATTGTGTAAAGGACTGTCTCTGGAGATCCAGGAATGTATGGGTCTATAAGAAACATAGCGTCCCAATGTCTGATGTGATGAAAAATTTGATGTCCATTTTTAGAGATTATATTATTAAGGATAAAACTGTTAAAGACGATAAAATGAAGTTAGATTTGTGGAAGGTTCCCCCCAATATACTGATGAATGTAAACTGTTTTTAAATTACTTAATTTGTGATTTGACTAAAGAATTAAGATTGTTGTGTGTCTGCCTGTAATCGTATCTTTATCTGCAATTGAACAATAAAAAACCTAAAAAGTGAAAAGTAAAAAAGTGGTTCACCCAGGGCGAGGCTCAGCCATTGCACTCCGGCTGTGCTGACCCTTGCGAATTCCCCAAATGTGGGAATCTCGACTGCATAATTTCTGGTAGTGGGGGACTGCGTCCGCGCTCTCCCCTGATTAAAACTGTCTAATGGTATTTCAGTGCTGAAAATAGGACAAAGTGGGTGCCTCGTAAACAACAGCTCGTGAGCCCCAAGCGCAACTACGGCAGCTTTTAATGAGGATGCGCAACTACGGCAGCTTTTAATGAGGATGCGGCTGTGTGTCTATCTCAGCTCTCTCTGCGCCTTGGTTGGGGAAACAGTGCCCCCTATTGCAGAGGCAAGGGCCAAAAAGCTTACAGCACCTGGTATTCCCAGGCGGTCTCCCATCCAAGTACTAACCAGGCCCGACCCTGCTTAGTTTCCGAGATCGGACGAGATCGGGCGTGTTCAGGGTGGTATGGCCGTAAGCGGAGGAGCAAGACGGAGGTAAGCCTCTTATACTTTGCCTGGCTCTGCTCTCTCCCTTTTGGACTTGGTGTTTTTTTTCTGTCTTTCTTTCTTTCTTTCTTTTTCTTTCTTTCTTTCTCTCTTTCTTTCTTTCTTTCTAACGTTCTCTCTATCTTTCTTACTTTTTTGTCAAGTGAAAGGGCTTCACTAGCATGGGAAACATATGTTTACATTGTCAAAGCAGGTTCTCTCGTGATTGAAAGGGTATCAAATTATTTCAGCAGTGAAAGAGCAAACACCAGCTCGCAACCACAAAGCGCAACTACAGTTGGGAGAATTATGATGTGGCTCTGCATGTATCTCTTCTCTCTCTTCCCTATGGCTGGGGAGACAGTGCCCTCTGTCGGAGGGGCAAGGGACAAAAAGCTTGAAGCACTATGTAATATAAATCTAAATGATGATGACGATTATTGTATTCCCAGGCAGTCTCCTATCCAAGTACTAACCACGCCCTCGAGGCCGGCTACCCGTGGCTACGGCTGCTGAGGTGGCAAAGGGCTGGAGGGAGGAGCGGGGCGAGCGTCAAAGACTCTGGTTTCTCTTCATCACGAATAAGCCTTTCGCCTTTTCCTAAAGACTTCCGTGGAGAGGAACGATGACGAGTTAAAGATATTTTTGGGAGGCTTTGCCTGACGGCAGAGCCTGCGTGTCCTGTTTGAAAGCAAAATATCGTCCCGCGGTGGATCTCCTTTTCCTGGTTGTGCGCGTTTCCATCCCAATGTTCAATATGGCGCCCCTGTTAATTTTGAGTTGAATAATTCTGCCTCACAATTTTTACTAATTGAATTGTGCAGAATTTACAAAATACAGAGATGCATAAAACACAAACGCAAAACATATATTAAAACATAAATATCATAACCCAATGTTCAATCTCTAAGCCCCAATCTTTTGCTTATTCTTGTCTGAGCCAGGGCTTCTGGGTTTCTCAGCGTTTGGTGAAGTGGGGTGGTGTGCTGGGCGGGGGGAGGGAGAGGCCGTATGATCCTGTCCCCTCCCCCAGCCGCCGTGAGAGTTTGGGACACCATTCCCAATGGCGTGAGAGGACTTGTGCCATTTCCAACTCATACTTACCTGGCAGGGGAGACACCTTGATCATGAAGGAGGTTCACCCAGGGCGAGGCTCAGCCATTGCACTCCGGCTGTGCTGACCCTTGCGAATTCCCCAAATGTGGGAATCTCGACTGCATAATTTCTGGTAGTGGGGGACTGCGTCCGCGCTCTCCCCTGATTAAAACTGTCTAATGGTATTTCAGTGCTGAAAATAGGACAAAGTGGGTGCCTCGTAAACAACAGCTCGTGAGCCCCAAGCGCAACTACGGCAGCTTTTAATGAGGATGCGCAACTACGGCAGCTTTTAATGAGGATGCGGCTGTGTGTCTATCTCAGCTCTCTCTGCGCCTTGGTTGGGGAAACAGTGCCCCCTATTGCAGAGGCAAGGGCCAAAAAGCTTACAGCACCTGGTATTCCCAGGCGGTCTCCCATCCAAGTACTAACCAGGCCCGACCCTGCTTAGCTTCCGAGATCGGACGAGATCGGGCGTGTTCAGGGTGGTATGGCCGTAAGCGGAGGAGCAAGACGGAGGTAAGCCTCTTATACTTTGCCTGGCTCTGCTCTCTCCCTTTTGGACTTGGTGTTTTTTTTCTGTCTTTCTTTCTTTCTTTCTTTTTCTTTCTTTCTTTCTCTCTTTCTTTCTTTCTAACGTTCTCTCTATCTTTCTTACTTTTTTGTCAAGTGAAAGGGCTTCACTAGCATGGGAAACATATGTTTACATTGTCAAAGCAGGTTCTCTCGTGATTGAAAGGGTATCAAATTATTTCAGCAGTGAAAGAGCAAACACCAGCTCGCAACCACAAAGCGCAACTACAGTTGGGAGAATTATGATGTGGCTCTGCATGTATCTCTTCTCTCTCTTCCCTATGGCTGGGGAGACAGTGCCCTCTGTCGGAGGGGCAAGGGACAAAAAGCTTGAAGCACTATGTAATATAAATCTAAATAATGATGACGATTATTGTATTCCCAGGCAGTCTCCTATCCAAGTACTAACCACGCCCTCGAGGCCGGCTACCCGTGGCTACGGCTGCTGAGGTGGCAAAGGGCTGGAGGGAGGAGCGGGGCGAGCGTCAAAGACTCTGGTTTCTCTTCATCACGAATAAGCCTTTCGCCTTTTACTAAAGACTTCCGTGGAGAGGAACGATGACGAGTTAAAGATATTTTTGGGAGGCTTTGCCTGACGGCAGAGCCTGCGTGTCCTGTTTGAAAGCAAAATATCGTCCCGCGGTTGATCTCCTTTTCCTGGTTGTGCGCGTTTCCATCCCAATGTTCAATATGGCGCCCCTGTTAATTTTGAGTTGAATAATTCTGCCTCACAATTTTTACTAATTGAATTGTGCAGAATTTACAAAATACAGAGATGCATAAAACACAAACGCAAAACATATATTAAAACATAAATATCATAACCCAATGTTCAATCTCTAAGCCCCAATCTTTTGCTTATTCTTGTCTGAGCCAGGGCTTCTGGGTTTCTCAGCGTTTGGTGAAGTGGGGTGGTGTGCTGGGCGGGGGGAGGGAGAGGCCGTATGATCCTGTCCCCTCCCCCAGCCGCCGTGAGAGTTTGGGACACCATTCCCAATGGCGTGAGAGGACTTGTGCCATTTCCAACTCATACTTACCTGGCAGGGGAGACACCTTGATCATGAAGGAGGTTCACCCAGGGACCCAATGGTGATATAATTTTATTACAGGAATGCAACATCCCATATATGGACAATTATTCTTGTTATCAGAAAAGATGGCCCCATGGTGAATCAGTCTGGTCAGGAGACAACAGGAACAGATCATCTGGAGTTGCAATACTCCTGAGAGGACAGTCCTTTGTTACCAAAAGAGTCCAGAGAGTTATTGATGGACGCCTACTCTGTGTTGACCTTGAGGTTAATGGTAAAAAACTCAGAGTAATAAATATCTATTGTCCCTCTGAACTCCAAGATCGGCTAGAAACCATACAGTCTGTTCAACCGCTGGTTTTCTGTGGGTGGGAGGTGATCATAGGTGGAGACTTTAACTGTATTTGCGAAAAAAAGGACAGAAGGTCGATATCTACTGCTGATGTCAGATTAGATGCTAGTTCTCATGCATTGGTCAACTTGATTGACGACTGTAGGCTAACTGACACCTTCCTTTTTACAAACCCTCAAACCCCAGGCTTCACATGGTCAAATGGTAGAACCCTTTCCCGTATCGATTTGCTCCTCACCTCTGCAGGAGTGACCCCAGTAGCCAGCTCTGTAACACCAGTCCCATACTCGGATCATGCAAAACTCACCTGCTGCTTTGAGATTAAAGATACAGTACGCCAACGCCCAGGTTCCTGGAAATTAAACATAAGTTTATTGGAAAATGTCACTACTGTATCAAAATTTAAAGGAAAATTGGAACAGTGGAAAACCTTGCAGTGCATGTATGATTCGTTAGGGGACTGGTGGGAAGAAACAAAGCAGAGAGCTAAAGCATTCTTCATGCTGGAGGGCAGAAGACTTGCGGCAATGAAACGGTCCTACCAGGGTAGACTTCAAGGTAGACTTCAGCGCTGTTACTCCCTTGCCCTCTCAGGGTTTGATGTTAGAGAGGACATCTCTAATTTAAAAAAAGAGATGATGAGACTAACAAATGAAAAGAGTAAAGGCCTCCTCACAAGAAGTCGCATACAACACCTGGAGGAGAATGAAAGATGTACCCGCTACTTCTTCAGAAGACTGTCTAAGCCAAAACATCGCATCCAAACTGTGCTAGATCGAGAGGGGGAAGAGGTGAAGGACACACAACACATTTTAAAGGTTGTAAAGTCCTATTACTCAGACCTCTACCAAGAGAGACAGATTTCTGAGAATGAAGTGAGTTCATTTCTTTCCCAATTGACCACAGGAGTCGATAATAGCACTAGAGATAAGCTGGAGGAAGTTTTGACAACAGTAGAATTAACAAAGGCCTTACAGAGCATGGAAAATAATAAAACTCCAGGTTTAGATGGTTTACCCAAGGAATTTTATATTACATTCTGGGACCAGTTAAAAGATCCTTTATTAGAAGTCTTTAAAGAGAGTCTGGACAGGGGTACATTACCTTTATCTTTGAAAAAAGGTTCAATATCCCTGTTGTACAAGAAGGGCCCAAAAGAAGACCTTAAGAACTGGAGACCCCTGACACTGTTAGGAGTAGATGTTAAAATCCTTGCAAAAGCGCTGTATTTCAGACTCCAACCAGTAGTTGGCAGCATTGTCCACTTAGACCAAACCTGTAGCATCCCAGGACGGTCTATGTGTGATAGTCTAGCACTTGTAAGAGACACATACCTCTACTGTCAGGATCGTAATCACCCTTTATGTATTTTGGGCCTAGATTTGGAGAAGGCCTTTGACAGTGTTAGTCATAACTATCTAAAAGTTGTCCTCGCCCACCTCAAATTTGGTTCAACCTTTAGGAGGTGGGTTGAGTTACTATACACAGATTGTACCAGTGTAGTAATGGTAAATGGGGAGACCACAGACCCTGTAGACATACAAGCAGGCGTGCGGCAAGGCTGCCCGCTTTCCGCAGCCCTTTTTGTCCTTGCCATTGAACCCCTGGCATGCGCCCTTAGAAACCATAGGAACATCAATGGGATATCGGTACCAGGGAGTAGCGGGAGACAAGCCAAACTCTCCATTTACATGGATGACCTCACCCTTCTGTTAGCGGACAATGCATCTGTCAGAGAGACCCTAACAGTGTGTGACAACTTCACATTGGCCTCTGGCACTAGAGTAAATAAGAACAAGTGTGAGACACTG
Organism: Borostomias antarcticus; assembly: GCF_949987555.1. Classification (NCBI taxonomy): domain Eukaryota; kingdom Metazoa; phylum Chordata; class Actinopteri; order Stomiiformes; family Stomiidae; genus Borostomias; species Borostomias antarcticus. The sequence goes on along the minus strand of NW_028175549.1, from coordinate 426,201 downwards.
CACATCAACTGGCAGGAGCCTATTGACCACCTGGGCCTGTTGGAAAGACGAGATACCATTAAAGTGCTGGGCGTCCAGATTGGTAAAAACATGGAATCCTGCAACTGGGCTGCCAAATTACCTAAAGTAAGAGGCAAACTAATCCAGTGGCAGGACAGGGAGCTCACCCTTACTGGGAAGGTGTTAGTAGTGAAGGCAGAAGTCCTAGCCTCCCTATCACATCTGGCAGCCACCTTTCCAATCCCCCAGAAGGCCATGGTGTCTCTTAGAAAGGTTGTATTCCATTTCATCTGGGGGTGCCAACAGGAGAAGTTGAGGAGAGACATCATGCACAAATCGATTGCAAAGGGTGGAAGGGCAGTTCCAGAATTTGAAACAAAGTTTAAGGCCATGTTTGTATCCCCAATCCTAAAAGCCTGTCTTAGTGAGGGACAGGGTCCAATCTGGACTGACTTTGCCAGACTGTGGGTTGGTCGCAATGTTTTAACTACATGGGGGAAAAGACCAGCCCTAAATATACCTTATGCTGAGAGCTGCCCACCAATCTACAACATGGTATTGAAGACGTTACCACAGGGGCTTGCAGTAATCCCACCACAGAGGATGGCAAGAGTAGAGGTAGAGAAAGTGTTGTCCCCACAGCTACAATTACTAGCTCCGGTGGGCACACTGACAGAGGACAAGTGTACACTGGTTTGGGCAAACGTAAACAATAACACCCTGACCAATGTACACAAAGACCTAGCATGGCAGGGGCCTCATTTATCAAAGAGCGTGTAAATTCAGGTGTAAAAGAGGGCGTACGACGAAAACGCGGAAAATGCACAATGTAGCGTACGACGAGAATATTTACACGCTTTTCGGATCTATCAAAAATGTCGTATGCCCTTTTCTGCACGGTAAATCCGAGACGGGCGGGGAAGGGAGCGTACGCGCACGCGCCCCGTGTTCCGCCCCCTCCACGCCCTAATCCAACCATATATGGTCACAACCATGAGTGGACAAACGTGGTTTCCCGGAAGGAACCGGCTTAAAAAGGTAGCGTGGAGCACCCAGGCGGTACATTGAAACATGGAACGAAGAGCAAAGAAGAGGAACTTTTCGGAGACGGAGGTGCATCTGCTAGTTGGTGAGGTCCACGTGAGGAAGGCAATCCTCTTCGGAAGGTATTAATAGCCTACGTTTGTCTGTTTGCTCCTACAGCTTAGTAGCCTACTTTAGCTACGTGTTGTGCATCTAGGATTGGGCATACACGGACATACTGTAACATGTGGCTGCGAGTGAAGCAAACATTCTGTGGTAGGCTATGATTAAATTAGGACCAAAAACAGGGAACAATAACGCAGATGACCACTTCATAATGTTAGAACACATTAAACATTTTCCCCTCTGGGAAATTAAGACTCATCTAAATCACCCGGTAAATCACAGCATTTATTTGACTGCCAACAGAAAAACATATCAAATGAATATGGCTGCACAATGACATTTTTAATGCATAATCAAGTTCACAGACAAACTCAAAGAAAATGATTGAAATTGTTTCTCCAGACTCTGACGTGGGGTCGGACTCAGAGGAGGGGGAGTCTGCAGTGGTCCTGGACCTGACGGTCGTGCCCCCGCGAGTTGTAGCCTCCACCTCCACGACCTCCAGTGCCTCCACCTTCTTATCAGCTTTGAATATATATCTTGGCAAACATAACACGGGATGATGTACAAGGAGGGGACAGATACCTAGTGAAAGTACTATTGGTTGCTAGTAAAAAGACAATAACGAGGGCTTGGTATAAGGTGGAACGCCCAACCAAGGAGCAGTGGCTGGGTGTTGTGGAGGAGATGTATGTTAGGGAGAGGTTCACGCATGCATTGAGGATGCAGGAAGGAAAGTTTGAAGGGAGATGGGAAAAATGGATGGATTATAGAAGGAAGTGTGATGATACCACTAATATTAAAATTGTCATATTTGAGTAAGAAAAAAAAGCTGCATGGATGGATGTACCCATAAGCTGTTATTGTAGGTTTTTATGTTTTATTGTATTGTCGTTGTATGGATGGAAAATGCTAATAAAGATTAAAAGTAAATAAGACAAAGAATATGTATCTTGGCTATGGACACACCAACAAGCCAGCCGTCACGCGCAGCGCCTGCCTCCAGTCTAGCCCTACCCTGCTGTGCGCCAGGATGAATGAGTCATGCGTGGAGCCAGGCCACCGTGCCACTACACTTGTGATGAGCATGTCACATATGATTTGGGTATTTCTAGTGTGCACATTTTAGCGATTCACATAGACGTATTCATTCACTGATGGTGCCCTTATGTGGGTGCAGTCGCCATCGCCGTCACCTCTTTGGAGTTCTATCTCGCCCAGTAGGCCGAGTAGCGCCGGATTCATTTAGGCTCGCATTACGCACAGGAGGACTGTCATTTATATGCTTACCAAAGAGCAAACAGGTCCACATGATCACATATTAATGACAATCTAATTGGTCAATTATTGCCGTTTGATGGAGTGCCTGCATTAGGTGTGTGACATATAGCGCGGAAAGGTTTTGGACAGCGCATAGGTTCAGTTTGGGGAACAAATCCATATCGGACCATGAATGAGCCGGTTAGAGGACACGTCTAATCTTGCATTGCGATATATGTTGGTGCTGAATTGGGCTATTAGCCTACATGATTGTGCGTTCATGAACTGTCGCTCTTATTCTCTCCGTCAAACATAGTAATTCACCGACGCACCACCGGCGTCGCCAGTTCCCCCTGTGTTCAAGAAGGGCGTAGAACACCGTGTAAATCGGTAGAGCAAACTGAGAGGTGTCCTACAAAAGCGCGGAGAAAGGCGACTAAATTTTCGCCCTTACGGCTTGATAAATCGCAATGTGGGGGGGGCAAATGGCGTACGCCTGAACTCGCGAAAAAGACCGTGTAAAAGAAGGCGTACCTCAATGATAAATGAGGCCCCAGGTCGCCCACCAATGTTTACCCACTAGAGCCTTCCTTAAGAGGAGACGCTGTACCAGGAGTCCCATGTGTCCTAGAACAACTTGTGGGAGTGATGAGACCGTAGCCCACTTACTGTGGTCATGCCCCTATGCTAAGAGGGTGTGGGCACTAGTAGCCCCTTGGTTGCAGAACCTATATAGAGCCCCTTCAACCTTTGACGATATTGCATATGGTGTTTTACTTGGTAAATCTCCAGAGAATGTAATTAAGTGGTGGGTTATAATAAATTGTGTAAAGGACTGTCTCTGGAGATCCAGGAATGTATGGGTCTATAAGAAACATAGCGTCCCAATGTCTGATGTGATGAAAAATTTGATGTCCATTTTTAGAGATTATATTATAAAGGATAAAACTGTTAAAGATGATAAAATGAAGTTAGATTTGTGGAAGGTTCCCCCCAATATACTGATGAATGTAAACTGTTTTTAAATTACTTAATTTGTGATTTGACTAAAGAATTAAGATTGTTGTGTGTCTGCCTGTAATCGTATATTTATCTGCAATTGAACAATAAAAAACCTAAAAAGTGAAGTGGTTCACCCAGGGACGTATCCTCTGTAGGCTGGAGTCGTGCGGTGTATGGGGCACAGCCACAGAGTCCTGCGGACTGCTAACGCAACATGGCCTCAGCGTCGAACCAAACCAACAGGCGGAATGCTGTCCGGTTTGAGCTCCAGAGCAACATGGAGATGGACCGGCTGCAGTTCTCAAGAAGGATTTTACAAGCTGAACTGGAGTTTACACCTGCCCAGCTGGATTATATCTTTGCCCTGCCAGGGAAAAAAGTGTTTGAGGTAATCTTCTCAACATTTTACTACTTTGAGCAATGTCTTGAACCATTTACACAGAAGAAAGCTAGTAATCTCAGACTGGAAAACATTGTCCTGACCCCCTTGTCAGAAAGAGACTCTAAAAATATCACAGTTCTCATGTATTCTGAGAAAGTCACAACTGAGGACATTCAGACCTGGTTGTCTAGATACTGCGTGGTGAACAGAGGAATGGAGATGAGGGACCAGGATGGCATCCGTACAGGAGCACGGCGCTTTTATGTGAAGCTCCGGAGGCAAGCGTTTGATGGTAGAGAGCAGCTGAGCCATGTGCCCTCAACGATCCAGCTGGGGCAGGTCAGGGGGCAGGTATTCTACCAAGGCCAACCAAAGGAATGCAGAAAGTGTGGAGCCGAAGGACATCTGGCCGCTGACTGCATCGTCACCTTCTGCAGGAACTGCAGGAACTCCAGCCACGCCACCAGGGACTGCAACCAGCCGATGAGGTGCAATCTCTGTGGGGAAAATACACATTCCTTCAGAGACTGCCCTCAGTCATACGCAAACCGGACAAGGCAGCAAGTCCCCCCCCAACCCGATCAACCAGCAGCAGAGAACCACCCTGCCCCAGATGGCAGACAACCCAGTGCCCAGGCAGACGGCACCGGTCCCCCGGCAGTGATGGCAGGGGGAACTCCAGCAAAAGCAGCGGGGGAGCAGATGGCATCGACGGCAGAGGGAACCCCGGCGGCGAGAGCAGGGGGAGATGCGGCGAGGGCAGAGGGACCCCCAGTGGCAGTGGAGCAGGCGGCGGCGAGGGCAGACGGAAACCCGGCGGCAGTGGAGCAGGTAGCGGTGAGGGCAGAGGGAACCCCGTCGGCGGCGAGGGCAGAGGGAATCCCGGCGACAGTGGAGCAGATGGCGGCGAGGGCGGACGGAAACCCGGCGACGGCAGAGGGAACGCCGGCGGCGGAGAGGGCAGAGCAGGCGAGGGCAAAGGGAACCCTGGTGGCAACAGAGGAACAGGCTGTGGACCCCGCTGATGAAGTCGACCGACTGGACTGGAGTGCAGAGCACTCCGGGGATGAGGACGACTCCAGGCTGGCCCCCAACCGTCCAGAATGGGCAGCTATCAGCCAGGAGACCGAGGCTGACCTTCAAGCTGCGCAGGACACAGCCCCGGTGAACTCCACTGCCATCTCAGCCCAGGACTGCAGAGACTTCCTGGATAACCTGATGGCAGGGCTAGGAGCGTCCCCTGGAGGCCACGCTACCATCTCCGAGGTGGAAAAGGGAGCACCACAGCTCTCGTCCCTGTCATCAGAAGAGCCCCCCTTCCACTCTTCAGAAGAGCCACTCCTCCAAGACCCCGAGAGCCGAACCCCATCGCAGAAGCGACTGCTCCAGGACTCATCTGAAGAGTCACTCTTACAAGACGCCCAGGTATGGCCCGCTCTAACCTCTAGGTCCGGCTCCTTCCTGGACGCTCAAAGCCTGAGTGTCTTCTCCACTGCCACCCAGATGAAGGTGGGGAGGAGGGATGAAGTCGGGCATCAGAAAGAGCCAAAGAAGAAGAAAAAAGATAAGGATAGAGAGAAGAGGCAAGTCCCCTGAACCCCTTAGAATGCGATCCCATTAAAAATCCTCTATGGCCCCCTTTTCTATTATCACCATTAACACCAGAGGCCTCAATGACCCCATCAAATGTCAGTCTGTGGTTGATGATTTGTATGGGGACAATGGTGATATCATTTTATTACAGGAATGCAACATCCCATATATGGACAATTATTCTTGTTATCAGAAAAGATGGCCCCATGGTGAATCAGTCTGGTCAGGAGACAACAGGAACAGATCATCTGGAGTTGCAATACTCCTGAGAGGACAGTCCTTTGTTACCAAAAGAGTCCAGAGAGTTATTGATGGACGCCTACTCTGCGTTGACCTTGAGGTTAATGGTAAAAAACTCAGAGTAATAAATATCTATTGTCCCTCTGAACTCCAAGATCGGCTAGAAACCATACAGTCTATTCAACCGCTGGTTTTCTGTGGGTGGGAGGTGATCATAGGTGGAGACTTTAACTGTATTTGCGAAAAAAAGGACAGAAGGTCGATATCTACTGCTGATGTCAGATTAGATGCTAGTTCTCATGCATTGGTCAACTTGATTGACGACTGTAGGCTAACTGACACCTTCCTTTTTACAAACCCTCAAACCCCAGGCTTCACATGGTCAAATGGTAGAACCCTTTCCCGTATCGATTTGCTCCTCACCTCTGCAGGAGTGACCCCAGTAGCCAGCTCTGTAACACCAGTCCCATACTCGGATCATGCAAAACTCACCTGCTGCTTTGAGATTAAAGATACAGTACGCCAACGCCCAGGTTCCTGGAAATTAAACATAAGTTTATTGGAAAATGTCACTACTGTATCAAAATTTAAAGGAAAATTGGAACAGTGGAAAACCTTGCAGTGCATGTATGATTCGTTAGGGGACTGGTGGGAAGAAACAAAGCAGAGAGCTAAAGCATTCTTCATGCTGGAGGGCAGAAGACTTGCGGCCATGAAACGGTCCTACCAGGGTAGACTTCAAGGTAGACTTCAGCGCTGTTACTCCCTTGCCCTCTCAAGGCAAGGCAAGGCAAGGCAAGTTTATTTATATAGCACATTTCAGCCACAGGGCAATTCAAGGTGCTTTACATGAGACATTAAAAGCATTAAAACAAAAAGCAAGACATAACATCTCAGGGTTTGATGTTAGAGAGGACATCTCTAATTTAAAAAAAGAGATGATGAGACTAACAAATGAAAAGAGTAAAGGCCTCCTCACAAGAAGTCGCATACAACACCTGGAGGAGAATGAAAGATGTACCCGCTACTTCTTCAGAAGACTGTCTAAGCCAAAACATCGCATCCAAACTGTGCTAGATCGAGAGGGGGAAGAGGTGAAGGACACACAACAAATTTTAAAGGTTGTAAAGTCCTATTACTCAGACCTCTACCAAGAGAGACAGATTTCTGAGGATGAAGTGAGTTCATTTCTTTCCCAATTGACCACAGGAGTCGATAATAGCACTAGAGATAAGCTGGAGGAAGTTTTGACAACAGTAGAATTAACAAAGGCCTTACAGAGCATGGAAAATAATAAAACTCCAGGTTTAGATGGTCTACCCAAGGAATTTTATATTACATTCTGGGACCAGTTAAAAGATCCTTTATTAGAAGTTTTTAAAGAGAGTCTGGACAGGGGTACATTACCTTTATCTTTGAAAAAAGGTTCAATATCCCTGTTGTACAAGAAGGGCCCAAAAGAAGACCTTAAGAACTGGAGACCCCTGACACTGTTAGGAGTAGATGTTAAAATCCTTGCAAAAGCGCTGTATTTTAGACTCCAACCAGTAGTTGGCAGCATTGTCCACTTAGACCAAACCTGTAGCATCCCAGGACGGTCTATGTGTGATAGTCTAGCACTTGTAAGAGACACGTACCTCTACTGTCAGGATCGTAATCACCCTTTATGTATTTTGGGCCTAGATTTGGAGAAGGCCTTTGACAGTGTTAGTCATAACTATCTAAAAGTTGTCCTCGCCCACCTCAAATTTGGTTCAACCTTTAGGAGGTGGGTTGAGTTACTATACACAGATTGTACCAGTGTAGTAATGGTAAATGGGGAGACCACAGACCCTGTAGACATACAAGCAGGCGTGCGGCAAGGCTGCCCGCTTTCCGCAGCCCTTTTTGTCCTTGCCATTGAACCCCTGGCATGCGCCCTTAGAAACCATAGGAACATCAATGGGATATCGGTACCAGGGAGTAGCGGGAGACAAGCCAAACTCTCCATTTACATGGATGACCTCACCCTTCTGTTAGCGGACAATGCATCTGTCAGAGAGACCCTAACAGTGTGTGACAAATTCACACTGGCCTCTGGCACTAGAGTAAATAAGAACAAGTGTGAGACACTGCACCTCAACTGGCAGGAGCCTATTGACCACCTGGGCCTGTTGGAAAGACGAGATACCATTAAAGTGCTGGGCGTCCAGATTGGTAAAAACATGGAATCCTGCAACTGGGCTGCCAAATTACCTAAAGTAAGAAGCAAACTGATCCAGTGGCAGGACAGGGAGCTCACCCTTACTGGGAAGGTGTTAGTAGTGAAGGCAGAAGTCCTAGCCTCCCTATCACATCTGGCAGCCACCTTTCCAATCCCCCAGAAGGCCATGGTGTCTCTTAGAAAGGTTATATTCCATTTCATCTGGGGGTGCCAACAGGAGAAGTTGAGGAGAGACATCATGCACAAATCGATTGCAAAGGGTGGAAGGGCAGTTCCAGAATTTGAAACAAAGTTTAAGGCCATGTTTGTATCCCCAATCCTAAAAGCCTGTCTTAGTGAGGGACAGGGTCCAATCTGGACCGACTTTGCCAGACTGTGGGTTGGTCGCAATGTTTTAACTACATGGGGGAAAAGACCAGCCCTAAATATACCTCATGCTGAGAGCTGCCCACCAATCTACAACATGGTATTGAAGACGTTACCACAGGGGCTTGCAGTAATCTCACCACAGAGGATGGCAAGAGTACAGGTAGAGAAAGTGTTGTCCCCACAGCTACAATTACTAGCTCCGGTGGGCGCACTGACAGAGGACAAGTGTACACTGGTTTGGGCAAACGTAAACAACAACACCCTGACCAATATACACAAAGACCTAGCATGGCAGGTCGCCCACCAATGTTTACCCACTAGAGCCTTCCTTAAGAGGAGACGCTGTACCAGGAGCCCCATGTGTCCTAGAACAACTTGTGGGAGTGATGAGACCGTAGCCCACTTACTGTGGTCATGCCCCTATGCTAAGAGGGTGTGGGCACTAGTAGCCCCTTGGTTGCAGAACCTATATAGAGCCCCTTCAACCTTTGACGATATTGCATATGGTTTTTTACTTGGTAAATCTCCAGAGAATGTAATTAAGTGGTGGGTTATAATAAATTGTGTAAAGGACTGTCTCTGGAGATCCAGGAATGTATGGGTCTATAAGAAACATAGCGTCCCAATGTCTGATGTGATGAAAAATTTGATGTCCATTTTTAGAGATTATATTATTAAGGATAAAACTGTTAAAGACGATAAAATGAAGTTAGATTTGTGGAAGGTTCCCCCCAATATACTGATGAATGTAAACTGTTTTTAAATTACTTAATTTGTGATTTGACTAAAGAATTAAGATTGTTGTGTGTCTGCCTGTAATCGTATCTTTATCTGCAATTGAACAATAAAAAACCTAAAAAAAGTGGTTCACCCAGGGCGAGGCTCAGCCATTGCACTCCGGCTGTGCTGACCCTTGCGAATTCCCCAAATGTGGGAATCTCGACTGCATAATTTCTGGTAGTGGGGGACTGCGTCCGCGCTCTCCCCTGATTAAAACTGTCTAATGGTATTTCAGTGCTGAAAATAGGACAAAGTGGGTGCCTCGTAAACAACAGCTCGTGAGCCCCAAGCGCAACTACGGCAGCTTTTAATGAGGATGCGCAACTACGGCAGCTTTTAATGAGGATGCGGCTGTGTGTCTATCTCAGCTCTCTCTGAGCCTTGGTTGGGGAAACAGTGCCCCCTATTGCAGAGGCAAGGGCCAAAAAGCTTACAGCACCTGGTATTCCCAGGCGGTCTCCCATCCAAGTACTAACCAGGCCCGACCCTGCTTAGCTTCCGAGATCAGACGAGATCGGGCGTGTTCAGGGTGGTATGGCCGTAAGCGGAGGAGCAAGACGGAGGTAAGCCTCTTATACTTTGCCTGGCTCTGCTCTCTCCCTTTTGGACTTGGTGTTTTTTTTCTGTCTTTCTTTCTTTCTTTCTTTTTCTTTCTTTCTTTCTCTCTTTCTTTCTTTCTTTCTTTCTAACGTTCTCTCTATCTTTCTTACTTTTTTGTCAAGTGAAAGGGCTTCACTAGCATGGGAAACATATGTTTACATTGTCAAAGCAGGTTCTCTCGTGATTGAAAGGGTATCAAATTATTTCAGCAGTGAAAGAGCAAACACCAGCTCGCAACCACAAAGCGCAACTACAGTTGGGAGAATTATGATGTGGCTCTGCATGTATCTCTTCTCTCTCTTCCCTATGGCTGGGGAGACAGTGCCCTCTGTCGGAGGGGCAAGGGACAAAAAGCTTGAAGCACTATGTAATATAAATCTAAATGATGATGACGATTATTGTATTCCCAGGCAGTCTCCTATCCAAGTACTAACCACGCCCTCGAGGCCGGCTACCCGTGGCTACGGCTGCTGAGGTGGCAAAGGGCTGGAGGGAGGAGCGGGGCGAGCGTCAAAGACTCTGGTTTCTCTTCATCACGAATAAGCCTTTCGCCTTTTACTAAAGACTTCCGTGGAGAGGAACGATGACGAGTTAAAGATATTTTTGGGAGGCTTTGCCTGACGGCAGAGCCTGCGTGTCCTGTTTGAAAGCAAAATATCGTCCCGCGGTGGATCTCCTTTTCCTGGTTGTGCGCGTTTCCATCCCAATGTTCAATATGGCGCCCCTGTTAATTTTGAGTTGAATAATTCTGCCTCACAATTTTTACTAATTGAATTGTGCAGAATTTACAAAATACAGAGATGCATAAAACACAAACGCAAAACATATATTAAAACATAAATATCATAACCCAATGTTCAATCTCTAAGCCCCAATCTTTTGCTTATTCTTGTCTGAGCCAGGGCTTCTGGGTTTCTCAGCGTTTGGTGAAGTGGGGTGGTGTGCTGGGCGGGGGGAGGGAGAGGCCGTATGATCCTGTCCCCTCCCCCAGCCGCCGTGAGAGTTTGGGACACCATTCCCAATGGCGTGAGAGGACTTGTGCCATTTCCAACTCATACTTACCTGGCAGGGGAGACACCTTGATCATGAAGGAGGTTCACCCAGGGACGTATCCTCTGTAGGCTGGAGTCGTGCGGTGTATGGGGCACAGCCACAGGGTCCTGCGGACTGCTAACGCAACATGGCCTCAGCGTCGAACCAAACCAACAGGCGGAATGCTGTCCGGTTTGAGCTCCAGAGCAACCTGGAGATGGACCGGCTGCAGTTCTCAAGAAGGATTTTACAAGCTGAACTGGAGTTTACACCTGCCCAGCTGGATTATATCTTCGCCCTGCCAGGGAAAAAAGTGTTTGAGGTAATCTTCTCAACATTTTACTACTTTGAGCAATGTCTTGAACGATTTACACAAAAGAAAGCCAGTAATCTCAGACTGGAAAACATTGTCCTGACCCCCTTGTCAGAAAGGGACTCTAAAAATATCACAGTTCTCATGTATTCTGAGAAAGTCACAACTGAGGACATTCAGACCTGGTTGTCTAGATACTGCGTGGTGAACAGAGGAATGGAGCTGAGGGACCAGGATGGCATCCGTACAGGAGCACGGCGCTTTTATGTGAAGCTCCGGAGGCAAGCGTTTGATGGTAGAGAGCAGCTGAGCCATGTGCCCTCAACGATCCAGCTGGGGCAGGTCAGGGGGCAGGTATTCTACCAAGGCCAACCAAAGGAATGCAGAAAGTGTGGAGCCGAAGGACATCTGGCCGCCGACTGCATCGTCACCTTCTGCAGGAACTGCAGGAACTCCAGCCACGCCACCAGGGACTGCAACCAGCCTATGAGGTGCAATCTCTGCGGGGAAAATACACATTCCTTCAGAGACTGCCCTCAGTCATACGCAAACCGGACAAGGCAGCAAGCCCCCCCCCAACCAGCAGCAGAGAACCACCCTGCCCCAGATGGCAGACAACCCAGCGCCCAGGCAGACGGCACCGGTCCCCCGGCAGTGATGGCAGAGGGAACTCCAACAAAAGCAGCGGGGGAGCAGATGGCATCGACGGCAGAGGGAACCCCGGCGGCGAGGGCAGGGGGAGATGCGGCGAGGGCAGAGGGACCCCCGGTGGCAGTGGAGCAGGCGGCGGCGAGGGCAGACGGAAACCCGGCGGCAGTGGAGCAGGCAGCGGTGAGGGCAGAGGGAACCCCGGCGACAGTGGAGCAGACGGCGGCGAAGGCGGACGGAAACCCGGCCACGGCAGAGGGAACGCCGGCGGCGGAGAGGGCAGAGCAGGCGAGGGCAAAGGGAACCCTGGTGGCAACAGAGGAACAGGCTGTGGACCCCGCTGATGAAGGCGACCGACTGGACTGGAGTGCAGAGCACTCCGGGGATGAGGACGACTCCAGGCTGCCCCCCAACCGTCCAGAATGGGCAGCTATCAGCCAGGAGACCCAGGCCGACCTGCAAGCAGCGCAGGACACAGCCCCGGTGAACTCCACTGCCATCTCAGCCCAGGACTGCAGAGACTTCCTGGATAACCTGATGGCAGGGCTAGGAGCGTCCCCTGGAGGCCACGCTACCATCTCCGAGGTGGAAAAGGGAGCATCACAGCTCTCGTCCCTGTCATCAGAAGAGCCCCTCTTCCACTCTTCAGAAGAGCCACTCCTCCAAGACCCCGAGAGCCGAACCCCATCGCAGAAGCGACTGCTCCAGGACTCATCTGAAGAGTCACTCTTACAAGACGCCCAGGTATGGCCCGCTCTAACCTCGAGGTCCGGCTCCTTCCTGGACGCTCAAAGCCTGAGTGTCTTCTCCACTGCCACCCAGATGAAGGTGGGGAGGAGGGATGAAGTCGGGCATCAGAAAGAGCCAAAGAAGAAGAAAAGAGATAAGGATAGAGAGAAGAGGCAAGTCCCCTGAACCCCTTAGAATGCGATCCCATTAAAAATCCTCTATGGCCCCCTTTTCTATTATCACCATTAACACCAGAGGCCTCAATGACCCCATCAAATGTCAGTCTGTGGTTGATGATTTGTATGGGGACAATGGTGATATAATTTTATTACAGGAATGCAACATCCCATATATGGACAATTATTCTTGTTATCAGAAAAGATGGCCCCATGGTGAATCAGTCTGGTCAGGAGACAACAGGAACAGATCATCTGGAGTTGCAATACTCCTGAGAGGACAGTCCTTTGTTACCAAAAGAGTCCAGAGAGTTATTGATGGACGCCTACTCTGCGTTGACCTTGAGGTTAATGGTAAAAAACTCAGAGTAATAAATATCTATTGTCCCTCTGAACTCCAAGATCGGCTAGAAACCATACAGTCTATTCAACCGCTGGTTTTCTGTGGGTGGGAGGTGATCATAGGTGGAGACTTTAACTGTATTTGCGAAAAAAAGGACAGAAGGTCGATATCTACTGCTGATGTCAGATTAGATGCTAGTTCTCATGCATTGGTCAACTTGATTGACGACTGTAGGCTAACTGACACCTTCCTTTTTACAAACCCTCAAACCCCAGGCTTCACATGGTCAAATGGTAGAACCCTTTCCCGTATCGATTTGCTCCTCACCTCTGCAGGAGTGACCCCAGTAGCCAGCTCTGTAACACCAGTCCCATACTCGGATCATGCAAAACTCACCTGCTGCTTTGAGATTAAAGATACAGTACGCCAACGCCCAGGTTCCTGGAAATTAAACATAAGTTTATTGGAAAATGTCACTACTGTATCAAAATTTAAAGGAAAATTGGAACAGTGGAAAACCTTGCAGTGCATGTATGATTCGTTAGGGGACTGGTGGGAAGAAACAAAGCAGAGAGCTAAAGCATTCTTCATGCTGGAGGGCAGAAGACTTGCGGCAATGAAACGGTCCTACCAGGGTAGACTTCAAGGTAGACTTCAGCGCTGTTACTCCCTTGCCCTCTCAGGGTTTGATGTTAGAGAGGACATCTCTAATTTAAAAAAAGAGATGATGAGACTAACAAATGAAAAGAGTAAAGGCCTCCTCACAAGAAGTCGCATACAACACCTGGAGGAGAATGAAAGATGTACCCGCTACTTCTTCAGAAGACTGTCTAAGCCAAAACATCGCATCCAAACTGTGCTAGATCGAGAGGGGGAAGAGGTGAAGGACACACAACAAATTTTAAAGGTTGTAAAGTCCTATTACTCAGACCTCTACCAAGAGAGACAGATTTCTGAGGATGAAGTGAGTTCATTTCTTTCCCAATTGACCACAGGAGTCGATAATAGCACTAGAGATAAGATGGAGGAAGTTTTGACAACAGTAGAAATAACAAAGGCCTTACAGAGCATGGAAAATAATAAAACTCCAGGTTTAGATGGTCTACCCAAGGAATTTTATATTACATTCTGGGACCAGTTAAAAGATCCTTTATTAGAAGTTTTTAAAGAGAGTCTGGACAGGGGTACATTACCTTTATCTTTGAAAAAAGGTTCAATATCCCTGTTGTACAAGAAGGGCCCAAAAGAAGACCTTAAGAACTGGAGACCCCTGACACTGTTAGGAGTAGATGTTAAAATCCTTGCAAAAGCGCTGTATTTCAGACTCCAACCAGTAGTTGGCAGCATTGTCCACTTAGACCAAACCTGTAGCATCCCAGGACGGTCTATGTGTGATAGTCTAGCACTTGTAAGAGACACGTACCTCTACTGTCAGGATCGTAATCACCCTTTATGTATTTTGGGCCTAGATTTGGAGAAGGCCTTTGACAGTGTTAGTCATAACTATCTAAAAGTTGTCCTCGCCCACCTCAAATTTGGTTCAACCTTTAGGAGGTGGGTTGAGTTACTATACACAGATTGTACCAGTGTAGTAATGGTAAATGGGGAGACCACAGACCCTGTAGACATACAAGCAGGCGTGCGGCAAGGCTGCCCGCTTTCCGCAGCCCTTTTTGTCCTTGCCATTGAACCCCTGGCATGCGCCCTTAGAAACCATAGGAACATCAATGGGATATCGGTACCAGGGAGTAGCGGGAGACAAGCCAAACTCTCCATTTACATGGATGACCTCACCCTTCTGTTAGCGGACAATGCATCTGTCAGAGAGACCCTAACAGTGTGTGACAACTTCACACTGGCCTCTGGCACTAGAGTAAATAAGAACAAGTGTGAGACACTGCACCTCAACTGGCAGGAGCCTATTGACCACCTGGGCCTGTTGGAAAGACGAGATACCATTAAAGTGCTGGGCGTCCAGATTGGTAAAAACATGGAATCCTGCAACTGGGCTGCCAAATTACCTAAAGTAAGAAGCAAACTGATCCAGTGGCAGGACAGGGAGCTCACCCTTACTGGGAAGGTGTTAGTAGTGAAGGCAGAAGTCCTAGCCTCCCTATCACATCTGGCAGCCACCTTTCCAATCCCCCAGAAGGCCATGGTGTCTCTTAGAAAGGTTATATTCCATTTCATCTGGGGGTGCCAACAGGAGAAGTTGAGGAGAGACATCATGCACAAATCGATTGCAAAGGGTGGAAGGGCAGTTCCAGAATTTGAAACAAAGTTTAAGGCCATGTTTGTATCCCCAATCCTAAAAGCCTGTCTTAGTGAGGGACAGGGTCCAATCTGGACCGACTTTGCCAGACTGTGGGTTGGTCGCAATGTTTTAACTACATGGGGGAAAAGACCAGCCCTAAATATACCTCATGCTGAGAGCTGCCCACCAATCTACAACATGGTATTGAAGACGTTACCACAGGGGCTTGCAGTAATCTCACCACAGAGGATGGCAAGAGTACAGGTAGAGAAAGTGTTGTCCCCACAGCTACAATTACTAGCTCCGGTGGGCGCACTGACAGAGGACAAGTGTACACTGGTTTGGGCAAACGTAAACAACAACACCCTGACCAATATACACAAAGACCTAGCATGGCAGGTCGCCCACCAATGTTTACCCACTAGAGCCTTCCTTAAGAGGAGACGCTGTACCAGGAGCCCCATGTGTCCTAGAACAACTTGTGGGAGTGATGAGACCGTAGCCCACTTACTGTGGTCATGCCCCTATGCTAAGAGGGTGTGGGCACTAGTAGCCCCTTGGTTGCAGAACCTATATAGAGCCCCTTCAACCTTTGACGATATTGCATATGGTTTTTTACTTGGTAAATCTCCAGAGAATGTAATTAAGTGGTGGGTTATAATAAATTGTGTAAAGGACTGTCTCTGGAGATCCAGGAATGTATGGGTCTATAAGAAACATAGCGTCCCAATGTCTGATGTGATGAAAAATTTGATGTCCATTTTTAGAGATTATATTATTAAGGATAAAACTGTTAAAGACGATAAAATGAAGTTAGATTTGTGGAAGGTTCCCCCCAATATACTGATGAATGTAAACTGTTTTTAAATTACTTAATTTGTGATTTGACTAAAGAATTAAGATTGTTGTGTGTCTGCCTGTAATCGTATCTTTATCTGCAATTGAACAATAAAAAACCTAAAAAGTGAAAAGTGGTTCACCCAGGGCGAGGCTCAGCCATTGCACTCCGGCTGTGCTGACCCTTGCGAATTCCCCAAATGTGGGAATCTCGACTGCATCATTTCTGGTAGTGGGGGACTGCGTCCGCGCTCTCCCCTGATTAAAACTGTCTAATGGTATTTCAGTGCTGAAAATAGGACAAAGTGGGTGCCTCGTAAACAACGGCTCGTGAGCCCCAAGCGCAACTACGGCAGCTTTTAATGAGGATGCGCAACTACGGCAGCTTTTAATGAGGATGCGGCTGTGTGTCTATCTCAGCTCTCTCTGCGCCTTGGTTGGGGAAACAGTGCCCCCTATTGCAGAGGCAAGGGCCAAAAAGCTTACAGCACCTGGTATTCCCAGGCGGTCTCCCATCCAAGTACTAACCAGGCCCGACCCTGCTTAGCTTCCGAGATCGGACGAGATCGGGCGTGTTCAGGGTGGTATGGCCGTAAGCGGAGGAGCAAGACGGAGGTAAGCCTCTTATACTTTGCCTGGCTCTGCTCTCTCCCTTTTGGACTTGGTGTTTTTTTTCTGTCTTTCTTTCTTTCTTTCTTTTTCTTTCTTTCTTTCTCTCTTTCTTTCTTTCTTTCTAACGTTCTCTCTATCTTTCTTACTTTTTTGTCAAGTGAAAGGGCTTCACTAGCATGGGAAACATATGTTTACATTGTCAAAGCAGGTTCTCTCGTGATTGAAAGGGTATCAAATTATTTCAGCAGTGAAAGAGCAAACACCAGCTCGCAACCACAAAGCGCAACTACAGTTGGGAGAATTATGATGTGGCTCTGCATGTATCTCTTCTCTCTCTTCCCTATGGCTGGGGAGACAGTGCCCTCTGTCGGAGGGGCAAGGGACAAAAAGCTTGAAGCACTATGTAATATAAATCTAAATGATGATGACGATTATTGTATTCCCAGGCAGTCTCCTATCCAAGTACTAACCACGCCCTCGAGGCCGGCTACCCGTGGCTACGGCTGCTGAGGTGGCAAAGGGCTGGAGGGAGGAGCGGGGCGAGCGTCAAAGACTCTGGTTTCTCTTCATCACGAATAAGCCTTTCGCCTTTTACTAAAGACTTCCGTGGAGAGGAACGATGACGAGTTAAAGATATTTTTGGGAGGCTTTGCCTGACGGCAGAGCCTGCGTGTCCTGTTTGAAAGCAAAATATCGTCCCGCGGTGGATCTCCTTTTCCTGGTTGTGCGCGTTTCCATCCCAATGTTCAATATGGCGCCCCTGTTAATTTTGAGTTGAATAATTCTGCCTCACAATTTTTACTAATTGAATTGTGCAGAATTTACAAAATACAGAGATGCATAAAACACAAACGCAAAACATATATTAAAACATAAATATCATAACCCAATGTTCAATCTCTAAGCCCCAATCTTTTGCTTATTCTTGTCTGAGCCAGGGCTTCTGGGTTTCTCAGCGTTTGGTGAAGTGGGGTGGTGTGCTGGGCGGGGGGAGGGAGAGGCCGTATGATCCTGTCCCCTCCCCCAGCCGCCGTGAGAGTTTGGGACACCATTCCCAATGGCGTGAGAGGACTTGTGCCATTTCCAACTCATACTTACCTGGCAGGGGAGACACCTTGATCATGAAGGAGGTTCACCCAGGGACGTATCCTCTGTAGGCTGGAGTCGTGCGGTGTATGGGGCACAGCCACAGGGTCCTGCGGACTGCTAACGCAACATGGCCTCAGCGTCGAACCAAACCAACAGGCGGAATGCTGTCCGGTTTGAGCTCCAGAGCAACCTGGAGATGGACCGGCTGCAGTTCTCAAGAAGGATTTTACAAGCTGAACTGGAGTTTACACCTGCCCAGCTGGATTATATCTTCGCCCTGCCAGGGAAAAAAGTGTTTGAGGTAATCTTCTCAACATTTTACTACTTTGAGCAATGTCTTGAACGATTTACACAAAAGAAAGCCAGTAATCTCAGACTGGAAAACATTGTCCTGACCCCCTTGTCAGAAAGGGACTCTAAAAATATCACAGTTCTCATGTATTCTGAGAAAGTCACAACTGAGGACATTCAGACCTGGTTGTCTAGATACTGCGTGGTGAACAGAGGAATGGAGCTGAGGGACCAGGATGGCATCCGTACAGGAGCACGGCGCTTTTATGTGAAGCTCCGGAGGCAAGCGTTTGATGGTAGAGAGCAGCTGAGCCATGTGCCCTCAACGATCCAGCTGGGGCAGGTCAGGGGGCAGGTATTCTACCAAGGCCAACCAAAGGAATGCAGAAAGTGTGGAGCCGAAGGACATCTGGCCGCTGACTGCATCGTCACCTTCTGCAGGAACTGCAGGAACTCCAGCCACGCCACCAGGGACTGCAACCAGCCGATGAGGTGCAATCTCTGCGGGGAAAATACACATTCCTTCAGAGACTGCCCTCAGTCATACGCAAACCGGACAAGGCAGCAAGCCCCCCCCCAACCCGATCAACCAGCAGCAGAGAACCACCCTGCCCCAGATGGCAGACAACCCAGCGCCCAGGCAGACGGCACCGGTCCCCCGGCAGTGATGGCAGAGGGAACTCCAACAAAAGCAGCGGGGGAGCAGATGGCATCGACGGCAGAGGGAACCCCGGCGGCGAGGGCAGGGGGAGATGCGGCGAGGGCAGAGGGACCCCCAGTGGCAGTGGAGCAGGCGGCGGCGAGGGCAGACGGAAACCCGGCGGCAGTGGAGCAGGCAGCGGTGAGGGCAGAGGGAACCCCGGCGACAGTGGAGCAGACGGCGGCGAGGGCGGACGGAAACCCGGCCACGGCAGAGGGAACGCCGGCGGCGGAGAGGGCAGAGCAGGCGAGGGCAAAGGGAACCCTGGTGGCAACAGAGGAACAGGCTGTGGACCCCGCTGATGAAGGCGACCGACTGGACTGGAGTGCAGAGCACTCCGGGGATGAGGACGACTCCAGGCTGCCCCCCAACCGTCCAGAATGGGCAGCTATCAGCCAGGAGACCCAGGCCGACCTGCAAGCAGCGCAGGACACAGCCCCGGTGAACTCCACTGCCATCTCAGCCCAGGACTGCAGAGACTTCCTGGATAATCTGATGGCAGGGCTAGGAGCGTCCCCTGGAGGCCACGCTACCATCTCCGAGGTGGAAAAGGGAGCATCACAGCTCTCGTCCCTGTCATCAGAAGAGCCCCTCTTCCACTCTTCAGAAGAGCCACTCCTCCAAGACCCCGAGAGCCGAACCCCATCGCAGAAGCGACTGCTCCAGGACTCATCTGAAGAGTCACTCTTACAAGACGCCCAGGTATGGCCCGCTCTAACCTCGAGGTCCGGCTCCTTCCTGGACGCTCAAAGCCTGAGTGTCTTCTCCACTGCCACCCAGATGAAGGTGGGGAGGAGGGATGAAGTCGGGCATCAGAAAGAGCCAAAGAAGAAGAAAAGAGATAAGGATAGAGAGAAGAGGCAAGTCCCCTGAACCCCTTAGAATGCGATCCCATTAAAAATCCTCTATGGCCCCCTTTTCTATTATCACCATTAACACCAGAGGCCTCAATGACCCCATCAAATGTCAGTCTGTTGTTGATGATTTGTATGGGGACAATGGTGATATAATTTTATTACAGGAATGCAACATCCCATATATGGACAATTATTCTTGTTATCAGAAAAGATGGCCCCATGGTGAATCAGTCTGGTCAGGAGACAACAGGAACAGATCATCTGGAGTTGCAATACTCCTGAGAGGACAGTCCATTGTTACCAAAAGAGTCCAGAGAGTTATTGATGGACGCCTACTCTGCGTTGACCTTGAGGTTAATGGTAAAAAACTCAGAGTAATAAATATCTATTGTCCCTCTGAACTCCAAGATCGGCTAGAAACCATACAGTCTATTCAACCGCTGGTTTTCTGTGGGTGGGAGGTGATCATAGGTGGAGACTTTAACTGTATTTGCGAAAAAAAGGACAGAAGGTCGATATCTACTGCTGATGTCAGATTAGATGCTAGTTCTCATGCATTGGTCAACTTGATTGACGACTGTAGGCTAACTGACACCTTCCTTTTTACAAACCCTCAAACCCCAGGCTTCACATGGTCAAATGGTAGAACCCTTTCCCGTATCGATTTGCTCCTCACCTCTGCAGGAGTGACCCCAGTAGCCAGCTCTGTAACACCAGTCCCATACTCGGATCATGCAAAACTCACCTGCTGCTTTGAGATTAAAGATACAGTACGCCAACGCCCAGGTTCCTGGAAATTAAACATAAGTTTATTGGAAAATGTCACTACTGTATCAAAATTTAAAGGAAAATTGGAACAGTGGAAAACCTTGCAGTGCATGTATGATTCGTTAGGGGACTGGTGGGAAGAAACAAAGCAGAGAGCTAAAGCATTCTTCATGCTGGAGGGCAGAAGACTTGCGGCAATGAAACGGTCCTACCAGGGTAGACTTCAAGGTAGACTTCAGCGCTGTTACTCCCTTGCCCTCTCAGGGTTTGATGTTAGAGAGGACATCTCTAATTTAAAAAAAGAGATGATGAGACTAACAAATGAAAAGAGTAAAGGCCTCCTCACAAGAAGTCGCATACAACACCTGGAGGAGAATGAAAGATGTACCCGCTACTTCTTCAGAAGACTGTCTAAGCCAAAACATCGCATCCAAACTGTGCTAGATCGAGAGGGGGAAGAGGTGAAGGACACACAACACATTTTAAAGGTTGTAAAGTCCTATTACTCAGACCTCTACCAAGAGAGACAGATTTCTGAGAATGAAGTGAGTTCATTTCTTTCCCAATTGACCACAGGAGTCGATAATAGCACTAGAGATAAGCTGGAGGAAGTTTTGACAACAGTAGAATTAACAAAGGCCTTACAGAGCATGGAAAATAATAAAACTCCAGGTTTAGATGGTTTACCCAAGGAATTTTATATTACATTCTGGGACCAGTTAAAAGATCCTTTATTAGAAGTTTTTAAAGAGAGTCTGGACAGGGGTACATTACCTTTATCTTTGAAAAAAGGTTCAATATCCCTATTGTACAAGAAGGGCCCAAAAGAAGACCTTAAGAACTGGAGACCCCTGACACTGTTAGGAGTAGATGTTAAAATCCTTGCAAAAGCGCTGTATTTCAGACTCCAACCAGTAGTTGGCAGCATTGTCCACTTAGACCAAACCTGTAGCATCCCAGGACGGTCTATGTGTGATAGTCTAGCACTTGTAAGAGACACGTACCTCTACTGTCAGGATCGTAATCACCCTTTATGTATTTTGGGCCTAGATTTGGAGAAGGCCTTTGACAGTGTTAGTCATAACTATCTAAAAGTTGTCCTCGCCCACCTCAAATTTGGTTCAACCTTTAGGAGGTGGGTTGAGTTACTATACACAGATTGTACCAGTGTAGTAATGGTAAATGGGGAGACCACAGACCCTGTAGACATACAAGCAGGCGTGCGGCAAGGCTGCCCGCTTTCCGCAGCCCTTTTTGTCCTTGCCATTGAACCCCTGGCATGCGCCCTTAGAAACCATAGGAACATCAATGGGATATCGGTACCAGGGAGTAGCGGGAGACAAGCCAAACTCTCCATTTACATGGATGACCTCACCCTTCTGTTAGCAGACAATGCATCTGTCAGAGAGACCCTAACAGTGTGTGACAACTTCACACTGGCCTCTGGCACTAGAGTAAATAAGAACAAGTGTGAGACACTGCACCTCAACTGGCAGGAGCCTATTGACCACCTTGGCCTGTTGGAAAGACGAGATACCATTAAAGTGCTGGGCGTCCAGATTGGTAAAAACATGGAATCCTGCAACTGGGCTGCCAAATTACCTAAAGTAAGAAGCAAACTGATCCAGTGGCAGGACAGGGAGCTCACCCTTACTGGGAAGGTGTTAGTAGTGAAGGCAGAAGTCCTAGCCTCCCTATCACATCTGGCAGCCACCTTTCCAATCCCCCAGAAGGCCATGGTGTCTCTTAGAAAGGTTATATTCCATTTCATCTGGGGGTGCCAACAGGAGAAGTTGAGGAGAGACATCATGCACAAATCGATTGCAAAGGGTGGAAGGGCAGTTCCAGAATTTGAAACAAAGTTTAAGGCCATGTTTGTATCCCCAATCCTAAAAGCCTGTCTTAGTGAGGGACAGGGTCCAATCTGGACCGACTTTGCCAGACTGTGGGTTGGTCGACATGTTTTAACTACATGGGGGAAAAGACCAGCCCTAAATATACCTCATGCTGAGAGCTGCCCACCAATCTACAACATGGTATTGAAGACGTTACCACAGGGGCTTGCAGTAATCTCACCACAGAGGATGGCAAGAGTACAGGTAGAGAAAGTGTTGTCCCCACAGCTACAATTACTAGCTCCGGTGGGCGCACTGACAGAGGACAAGTGTACACTGGTTTGGGCAAACGTAAACAACAACACCCTGACCAATATACACAAAGACCTAGCATGGCAGGTCGCCCACCAATGTTTACCCACTAGAGCCTTCCTTAAGAGGAGACGCTGTACCAGGAGCCCCATGTGTCCTAGAACAACTTGTGGGAGTGATGAGACCGTAGCCCACTTACTGTGGTCATGCCCCTATGCTAAGAGGGTGTGGGCACTAGTAGCCCCTTGGTTGCAGAACCTATATAGAGCCCCTTCAACCTTTGACGATATTGCATATGGTTTTTTACTTGGTAAATCTCCAGAGAATGTAATTAAGTGGTGGGTTATAATAAATTGTGTAAAGGACTGTCTCTGGAGATCCAGGAATGTATGGGTCTATAAGAAACATAGCGTCCCAATGTCTGATGTGATGAAAAATTTGATGTCCATTTTTAGAGATTATATTATTAAGGATAAAACTGTTAAAGACGATAAAATGAAGTTAGATTTGTGGAAGGTTCCCCCCAATATACTGATGAATGTAAACTGTTTTTAAATTACTTAATTTGTGATTTGACTAAAGAATTAAGATTGTTGTGTGTCTGCCTGTAATCGTATCTTTATCTGCAATTGAACAATAAAAAACCTAAAAAGTGAAAAAGTGAAAGTGGTTCACCCAGGGCGAGGCTCAGCCATTGCACTCCGGCTGTGCTGACCCTTGCGAATTCCCCAAATGTGGGAATCTCGACTGCATAATTTCTGGTAGTGGGGGACTGCGTCCGCGCTCTCCCCTGATTAAAACTGTCTAATGGTATTTCAGTGCTGAAAATAGGACAAAGTGGGTGCCTCGTAAACAACGGCTCGTGAGCCCCAAGCGCAACTACGGCAGCTTTTAATGAGGATGCGCAACTACGGCAGCTTTTAATGAGGATGCGGCTGTGTGTCTATCTCAGCTCTCTCTGCGCCTTGGTTGGGGAAACAGTGCCCCCTATTGCAGAGGCAAGGGCCAAAAAGCTTACAGCACCTGGTATTCCCAGGCGGTCTCCCATCCAAGTACTAACCAGGCCCGACCCTGCTTAGCTTCCGAGATCGGACGAGATCGGGCGTGTTCAGGGTGGTATGGCCGTAAGCGGAGGAGCAAGACGGAGGTAAGCCTCTTATACTTTGCCTGGCTCTGCTCTCTCCCTTTTGGACTTGGTGTTTTTTTTCTGTCTTTCTTTCTTTCTTTCTTTTTCTTTCTTTCTTTCTCTCTTTCTTTCTTTCTAACGTTCTCTCTATCTTTCTTACTTTTTTGTCAAGTGAAAGGGCTTCACTAGCATGGGAAACATATGTTTACATTGTCAAAGCAGGTTCTCTCGTGATTGAAAGGGTATCAAATTATTTCAGCAGTGAAAGAGCAAACACCAGCTCGCAACCACAAAGCGCAACTACAGTTGGGAGAATTATGATGTGGCTCTGCATGTATCTCTTCTCTCTCTTCCCTATGGCTGGGGAGACAGTGCCCTCTGTCGGAGGGGCAAGGGACAAAAAGCTTGAAGCACTATGTAATATAAATCTAAATGATGATGACGATTATTGTATTCCCAGGCAGTCTCCTATCCAAGTACTAACCACGCCCTCGAGGCCGGCTACCCGTGGCTACGGCTGCTGAGGTGGCAAAGGGCTGGAGGGAGGAGCGGGGCGAGCGTCAAAGACTCTGGTTTCTCTTCATCACGAATAAGCCTTTCGCCTTTTACTAAAGACTTCCGTGGAGAGGAACGATGACGAGTTAAAGATATTTTTGGGAGGCTTTGCCTGACGGCAGAGCCTGCGTGTCCTGTTTGAAAGCAAAATATCGTCCCGCGGTTGATCTCCTTTTCCTGGTTGTGCGCGTTTCCATCCCAATGTTCAATATGGCGCCCCTGTTAATTTTGAGTTGAATAATTCTGCCTCACAATTTTTACTAATTGAATTGTGCAGAATTTACAAAATACAGAGATGCATAAAACACAAACGCAAAACATATATTAAAACATAAATATCATAACCCAATGTTCAATCTCTAAGCCCCAATCTTTTGCTTATTCTTGTCTGAGCCAGGGCTTCTGGGTTTCTCAGCGTTTGGTGAAGTGGGGTGGTGTGCTGGGCGGGGGGAGGGAGAGGCCGTATGATCCTGTCCCCTCCCCCAGCCGCCGTGAGAGTTTGGGACACCATTCCCAATGGCGTGAGAGGACTTGTGCCATTTCCAACTCATACTTACCTGGCAGGGGAGACACCTTGATCATGAAGGAGGTTCACCCAGGGCGAGGCTCAGCCATTGCACTCCGGCTGTGCTGACCCTTGCGAATTCCCCAAATGTGGGAATCTCGACTGCATCATTTCTGGTAGTGGGGGACTGCGTCCGCGCTCTCCCCTGATTAAAACTGTCTAATGGTATTTCAGTGCTGAAAATAGGACAAAGTGGGTGCCTCGTAAACAACAGCTCGTGAGCCCCAAGCGCAACTACGGCAGCTTTTAATGAGGATGCGCAACTACGGC
The DNA here is from genome assembly GCF_949987555.1 of Borostomias antarcticus. Taxonomy (NCBI): domain Eukaryota; kingdom Metazoa; phylum Chordata; class Actinopteri; order Stomiiformes; family Stomiidae; genus Borostomias; species Borostomias antarcticus. The sequence continues at coordinate 401,311 of NW_028175549.1, read as the reverse complement.
AGCTTTTAATGAGGATGCGGCTGTGTGTCTATCTCAGCTCTCTCTGCGCCTTGGTTGGGGAAACAGTGCCCCCTATTGCAGAGGCAAGGGCCAAAAAGCTTACAGCACCTGGTATTCCCAGGCGGTCTCCCATCCAAGTACTAACCAGGCCCGACCCTGCTTAGCTTCCGAGATCGGACGAGATCGGGCGTGTTCAGGGTGGTATGGCCGTAAGCGGAGGAGCAAGACGGAGGTAAGCCTCTTATACTTTGCCTGGCTCTGCTCTCTCCCTTTTGGACTTGGTGTTTTTTTTCTGTCTTTCTTTCTTTCTTTCTTTTTCTTTCTTTCTTTCTCTCTTTCTTTCTTTCTAACGTTCTCTCTATCTTTCTTACTTTTTTGTCAAGTGAAAGGGCTTCACTAGCATGGGAAACATATGTTTACATTGTCAAAGCAAGTTCTCTCGTGATTGAAAGGGTATCAAATTATTTCAGCAGTGAAAGAGCAAACACCAGCTCGCAACCACAAAGCGCAACTACAGTTGGGAGAATTATGATGTGGCTCTGCATGTATCTCTTCTCTCTCTTCCCTATGGCTGGGGAGACAGTGCCCTCTGTCGGAGGGGCAAGGGACAAAAAGCTTGAAGCACTATGTAATATAAATCTAAATGATGATGACGATTATTGTATTCCCAGGCAGTCTCCTATCCAAGTACTAACCACGCCCTCGAGGCCGGCTACCCGTGGCTACGGCTGCTGAGGTGGCAAAGGGCTGGAGGGAGGAGCGTGGCGAGCGTCAAAGACTCTGGTTTCTCTTCATCACGAATAAGCCTTTCGCCTTTTACTAAAGACTTCCGTGGAGAGGAACGATGACGAGTTAAAGATATTTTTGGGAGGCTTTGCCTGACGGCAGAGCCTGCGTGTCCTGTTTGAAAGCAAAATATCGTCCCGCGGTGGATCTCCTTTTCCTGGTTGTGCGCGTTTCCATCCCAATGTTCAATATGGCGCCCCTGTTAATTTTGAGTTGAATAATTCTGCCTCACAATTTTTACTAATTGAATTGTGCAGAATTTACAAAATACAGAGATGCATAAAACACAAACGCAAAACATATATTAAAACATAAATATCATAACCCAATGTTCAATCTCTAAGCCCCAATCTTTTGCTTATTCTTGTCTGAGCCAGGGCTTCTGGGTTTCTCAGCGTTTGGTGAAGTGGGGTGGTGTGCTGGGCGGGGGGAGGGAGAGGCCGTATGATCCTGTCCCCTCCCCCAGCCGCCGTGAGAGTTTGGGACACCATTCCCAATGGCGTGAGAGGACTTGTGCCATTTCCAACTCATACTTACCTGGCAGGGGAGACACCTTGATCATGAAGGAGGTTCACCCAGGGCGAGGCTCAGCCATTGCACTCCGGCTGTGCTGACCCTTGCGAATTCCCCAAATGTGGGAATCTCGACTGCATAATTTCTGGTAGTGGGGGACTGCGTCCGCGCTCTCCCCTGATTAAAACTGTCTAATGGTATTTCAGTGCTGAAAATAGGACAAAGTGGGTGCCTCGTAAACAACGGCTCGTGAGCCCCAAGCGCAACTACGGCAGCTTTTAATGAGGATGCGCAACTACGGCAGCTTTTAATGAGGATGCGGCTGTGTGTCTATCTCAGCTCTCTCTGCGCCTTGGTTGGGGAAACAGTGCCCCCTATTGCAGAGGCAAGGGCCAAAAAGCTTACAGCACCTGGTATTCCCAGGCGGTCTCCCATCCAAGTACTAACCAGGCCCGACCCTGCTTAGCTTCCGAGATCGGACGAGATCGGGCGTGTTCAGGGTGGTATGGCCGTAAGCGGAGGAGCAAGACGGAGGTAAGCCTCTTATACTTTGCCTGGCTCTGCTCTCTCCCTTTTGGACTTGGTGTTTTTTTTCTGTCTTTCTTTCTTTCTTTCTTTTTCTTTCTTTCTTTCTCTCTTTCTTTCTTTCTAACGTTCTCTCTATCTTTCTTACTTTTTTGTCAAGTGAAAGGGCTTCACTAGCATGGGAAACATATGTTTACATTGTCAAAGCAGGTTCTCTCGTGATTGAAAGGGTATCAAATTATTTCAGCAGTGAAAGAGCAAACACCAGCTCGCAACCACAAAGCGCAACTACAGTTGGGAGAATTATGATGTGGCTCTGCATGTATCTCTTCTCTCTCTTCCCTATGGCTGGGGAGACAGTGCCCTCTGTCGGAGGGGCAAGGGACAAAAAGCTTGAAGCACTATGTAATATAAATCTAAATGATGATGACGATTATTGTATTCCCAGGCAGTCTCCTATCCAAGTACTAACCACGCCCTCGAGGCCGGCTACCCGTGGCTACGGCTGCTGAGGTGGCAAAGGGCTGGAGGGAGGAGCGGGGCGAGCGTCAAAGACTCTGGTTTCTCTTCATCACGAATAAGCCTTTCGCCTTTTACTAAAGACTTCCGTGGAGAGGAACGATGACGAGTTAAAGATATTTTTGGGAGGCTTTGCCTGACGGCAGAGCCTGCGTGTCCTGTTTGAAAGCAAAATATCGTCCCGCGGTGGATCTCCTTTTCCTGGTTGTGCGCGTTTCCATCCCAATGTTCAATATGGCGCCCCTGTTAATTTTGAGTTGAATAATTCTGCCTCACAATTTTTACTAATTGAATTGTGCAGAATTTACAAAATACAGAGATGCATAAAACACAAACGCAAAACATATATTAAAACATAAATATCATAACCCAATGTTCAATCTCTAAGCCCCAATCTTTTGCTTATTCTTGTCTGAGCCAGGGCTTCTGGGTTTCTCAGCGTTTGGTGAAGTGGGGTGGTGTGCTGGGCGGGGGGAGGGAGAGGCCGTATGATCCTGTCCCCTCCCCCAGCCGCCGTGAGAGTTTGGGACACCATTCCCAATGGCGTGAGAGGACTTGTGCCATTTCCAACTCATACTTACCTGGCAGGGGAGACACCTTGATCATGAAGGAGGTTCACCCAGGGCGAGGCTCAGCCATTGCACTCCGGCTGTGCTGACCCTTGCGAATTCCCCAAATGTGGGAATCTCGACTGCATAATTTCTGGTAGTGGGGGACTGCGTCCGCGCTCTCCCCTGATTAAAACTGTCTAATGGTATTTCAGTGCTGAAAATAGGACAAAGTGGGTGCCTCGTAAACAACGGCTCGTGAGCCCCAAGCGCAACTACGGCAGCTTTTAATGAGGATGCGCAACTACGGCAGCTTTTAATGAGGATGCGGCTGTGTGTCTATCTCAGCTCTCTCTGCGCCTTGGTTGGGGAAACAGTGCCCCCTATTGCAGAGGCAAGGGCCAAAAAGCTTACAGCACCTGGTATTCCCAGGCGGTCTCCCATCCAAGTACTAACCAGGCCCGACCCTGCTTAGCTTCCGAGATCGGACGAGATCGGGCGTGTTCAGGGTGGTATGGCCGTAAGCGGAGGAGCAAGACGGAGGTAAGCCTCTTATACTTTGCCTGGCTCTGCTCTCTCCCTTTTGGACTTGGTGTTTTTTTTCTGTCTTTCTTTCTTTCTTTCTTTTTCTTTCTTTCTTTCTCTCTTTCTTTCTTTCTAACGTTCTCTCTATCTTTCTTACTTTTTTGTCAAGTGAAAGGGCTTCACTAGCATGGGAAACATATGTTTACATTGTCAAAGCAGGTTCTCTCGTGATTGAAAGGGTATCAAATTATTTCAGCAGTGAAAGAGCAAACACCAGCTCGCAACCACAAAGCGCAACTACAGTTGGGAGAATTATGATGTGGCTCTGCATGTATCTCTTCTCTCTCTTCCCTATGGCTGGGGAGACAGTGCCCTCTGTCGGAGGGGCAAGGGACAAAAAGCTTGAAGCACTATGTAATATAAATCTAAATGATGATGACGATTATTGTATTCCCAGGCAGTCTCCTATCCAAGTACTAACCACGCCCTCGAGGCCGGCTACCCGTGGCTACGGCTGCTGAGGTGGCAAAGGGCTGGAGGGAGGAGCGGGGCGAGCGTCAAAGACTCTGGTTTCTCTTCATCACGAATAAGCCTTTCGCCTTTTACTAAAGACTTCCGTGGAGAGGAACGATGACGAGTTAAAGATATTTTTGGGAGGCTTTGCCTGACGGCAGAGCCTGCGTGTCCTGTTTGAAAGCAAAATATCGTCCCGCGGTGGATCTCCTTTTCCTGGTTGTGCGCGTTTCCATCCCAATGTTCAATATGGCGCCCCTGTTAATTTTGAGTTGAATAATTCTGCCTCACAATTTTTACTAATTGAATTGTGCAGAATTTACAAAATACAGAGATGCATAAAACACAAACGCAAAACATATATTAAAACATAAATATCATAACCCAATGTTCAATCTCTAAGCCCCAATCTTTTGCTTATTCTTGTCTGAGCCAGGGCTTCTGGGTTTCTCAGCGTTTGGTGAAGTGGGGTGGTGTGCTGGGCGGGGGGAGGGAGAGGCCGTATGATCCTGTCCCCTCCCCCAGCCGCCGTGAGAGTTTGGGACACCATTCCCAATGGCGTGAGAGGACTTGTGCCATTTCCAACTCATACTTACCTGGCAGGGGAGACACCTTGATCATGAAGGAGGTTCACCCAGGGCGAGGCTCAGCCATTGCACTCCGGCTGTGCTGACCCTTGCGAATTCCCCAAATGTGGGAATCTCGACTGCATAATTTCTGGTAGTGGGGGACTGCGTCCGCGCTCTCCCCTGATTAAAACTGTCTAATGGTATTTCAGTGCTGAAAATAGGACAAAGTGGGTGCCTCGTAAACAACGGCTCGTGAGCCCCAAGCGCAACTACGGCAGCTTTTAATGAGGATGCGCAACTACGGCAGCTTTTAATGAGGATGCGGCTGTGTGTCTATCTCAGCTCTCTCTGCGCCTTGGTTGGGGAAACAGTGCCCCCTATTGCAGAGGCAAGGGCCAAAAAGCTTACAGCACCTGGTATTCCCAGGCGGTCTCCCATCCAAGTACTAACCAGGCCCGACCCTGCTTAGCTTCCGAGATCGGACGAGATCGGGCGTGTTCAGGGTGGTATGGCCGTAAGCGGAGGAGCAAGACGGAGGTAAGCCTCTTATACTTTGCCTGGCTCTGCTCTCTCCCTTTTGGACTTGGTGTTTTTTTTCTGTCTTTCTTTCTTTCTTTCTTTTTCTTTCTTTCTTTCTCTCTTTCTTTCTTTCTAACGTTCTCTCTATCTTTCTTACTTTTTTGTCAAGTGAAAGGGCTTCACTAGCATGGGAAACATATGTTTACATTGTCAAAGCAGGTTCTCTCGTGATTGAAAGGGTATCAAATTATTTCAGCAGTGAAAGAGCAAACACCAGCTCGCAACCACAAAGCGCAACTACAGTTGGGAGAATTATGATGTGGCTCTGCATGTATCTCTTCTCTCTCTTCCCTATGGCTGGGGAGACAGTGCCCTCTGTCGGAGGGGCAAGGGACAAAAAGCTTGAAGCACTATGTAATATAAATCTAAATGATGATGACGATTATTGTATTCCCAGGCAGTCTCCTATCCAAGTACTAACCACGCCCTCGAGGCCGGCTACCCGTGGCTACGGCTGCTGAGGTGGCAAAGGGCTGGAGGGAGGAGCGGGGCGAGCGTCAAAGACTCTGGTTTCTCTTCATCACGAATAAGCCTTTCGCCTTTTACTAAAGACTTCCGTGGAGAGGAACGATGACGAGTTAAAGATATTTTTGGGAGGCTTTGCCTGACGGCAGAGCCTGCGTGTCCTGTTTGAAAGCAAAATATCGTCCCGCGGTGGATCTCCTTTTCCTGGTTGTGCGCGTTTCCATCCCAATGTTCAATATGGCGCCCCTGTTAATTTTGAGTTGAATAATTCTGCCTCACAATTTTTACTAATTGAATTGTGCAGAATTTACAAAATACAGAGATGCATAAAACACAAACGCAAAACATATATTAAAACATAAATATCATAACCCAATGTTCAATCTCTAAGCCCCAATCTTTTGCTTATTCTTGTCTGAGCCAGGGCTTCTGGGTTTCTCAGCGTTTGGTGAAGTGGGGTGGTGTGCTGGGCGGGGGGAGGGAGAGGCCGTATGATCCTGTCCCCTCCCCCAGCCGCCGTGAGAGTTTGGGACACCATTCCCAATGGCGTGAGAGGACTTGTGCCATTTCCAACTCATACTTACCTGGCAGGGGAGACACCTTGATCATGAAGGAGGTTCACCCAGGGCGAGGCTCAGCCATTGCACTCCGGCTGTGCTGACCCTTGCGAATTCCCCAAATGTGGGAATCTCGACTGCATAATTTCTGGTAGTGGGGGACTGCGTCCGCGCTCTCCCCTGATTAAAACTGTCTAATGGTATTTCAGTGCTGAAAATAGGACAAAGTGGGTGCCTCGTAAACAACAGCTCGTGAGCCCCAAGCGCAACTACGGCAGCTTTTAATGAGGATGCGCAACTACGGCAGCTTTTAATGAGGATGCGGCTGTGTGTCTATCTCAGCTCTCTCTGCGCCTTGGTTGGGGAAACAGTGCCCCCTATTGCAGAGGCAAGGGCCAAAAAGCTTACAGCACCTGGTATTCCCAGGCGGTCTCCCATCCAAGTACTAACCAGGCCCGACCCTGCTTAGCTTCCGAGATCGGGCGTGTTCAGGGTGGTATGGCCGTAAGCGGAGGAGCAAGACGGAGGTAAGCCTCTTATACTTTGCCTGGCTCTGCTCTCTCCCTTTTGGACTTGGTGTTTTTTTTCTGTCTTTCTTTCTTTCTTTCTTTCTTTTTCTTTCTTTCTTTCTCTCTTTCTTTCTTTCTAACGTTCTCTCTATCTTTCTTACTTTTTTGTCAAGTGAAAGGGCTTCACTAGCATGGGAAACATATGTTTACATTGTCAAAGCAGGTTCTCTCGTGATTGAAAGGGTATCAAATTATTTCAGCAGTGAAAGAGCAAACACCAGCTCGCAACCACAAAGCGCAACTACAGTTGGGAGAATTATGATGTGGCTCTGCATGTATCTCTTCTCTCTCTTCCCTATGGCTGGGGAGACAGTGCCCTCTGTCGGAGGGGCAAGGGACAAAAAGCTTGAAGCACTATGTAATATAAATCTAAATGATGATGACGATTATTGTATTCCCAGGCAGTCTCCTATCCAAGTACTAACCACGCCCTCGAGGCCGGCTACCCGTGGCTACGGCTGCTGAGGTGGCAAAGGGCTGGAGGGAGGAGCGGGGCGAGCGTCAAAGACTCTGGTTTCTCTTCATCACGAATAAGCCTTTCGCCTTTTACTAAAGACTTCCGTGGAGAGGAACGATGACGAGTTAAAGATATTTTTGGGAGGCTTTGCCTGACGGCAGAGCCTGCGTGTCCTGTTTGAAAGCAAAATATCGTCCCGCGGTGGATCTCCTTTTCCTGGTTGTGCGCGTTTCCATCCCAATGTTCAATATGGCGCCCCTGTTAATTTTGAGTTGAATAATTCTGCCTCACAATTTTTACTAATTGAATTGTGCAGAATTTACAAAATACAGAGATGCATAAAACACAAACGCAAAACATATATTAAAACATAAATATCATAACCCAATGTTCAATCTCTAAGCCCCAATCTTTTGCTTATTCTTGTCTGAGCCAGGGCTTCTGGGTTTCTCAGCGTTTGGTGAAGTGGGGTGGTGTGCTGGGCGGGGGGAGGGAGAGGCCGTATGATCCTGTCCCCTCCCCCAGCCGCCGTGAGAGTTTGGGACACCATTCCCAATGGCGTGAGAGGACTTGTGCCATTTCCAACTCATACTTACCTGGCAGGGGAGACACCTTGATCATGAAGGAGGTTCACCCAGGGCGAGGCTCAGCCATTGCACTCCGGCTGTGCTGACCCTTGCGAATTCCCCAAATGTGGGAATCTCGACTGCATAATTTCTGGTAGTGGGGGACTGCGTCCGCGCTCTCCCCTGATTAAAACTGTCTAATGGTATTTCAGTGCTGAAAATAGGACAAAGTGGGTGCCTCGTAAACAACAGCTCGTGAGCCCCAAGCGCAACTACGGCAGCTTTTAATGAGGATGCGCAACTACGGCAGCTTTTAATGAGGATGCGGCTGTGTGTCTATCTCAGCTCTCTCTGCGCCTTGGTTGGGGAAACAGTGCCCCCTATTGCAGAGGCAAGGGCCAAAAAGCTTACAGCACCTGGTATTCCCAGGCGGTCTCCCATCCAAGTACTAACCAGGCCCGACCCTGCTTAGCTTCCGAGATCGGACGAGATCGGGCGTGTTCAGGGTGGTATGGCCGTAAGCGGAGGAGCAAGACGGAGGTAAGCCTCTTATACTTTGCCTGGCTCTGCTCTCTCCCTTTTGGACTTGGTGTTTTTTTTCTGTCTTTCTTTCTTTCTTTCTTTCTTTCTTTTTCTTTCTTTCTTTCTCTCTTTCTTTCTTTCTTTCTAACGTTCTCTCTATCTTTCTTACTTTTTTGTCAAGTGAAAGGGCTTCACTAGCATGGGAAACATATGTTTACATTGTCAAAGCAGGTTCTCTCGTGATTGAAAGGGTATCAAATTATTTCAGCAGTGAAAGAGCAAACACCAGCTCGCAACCACAAAGCGCAACTACAGTTGGGAGAATTATGATGTGGCTCTGCATGTATCTCTTCTCTCTCTTCCCTATGGCTGGGGAGACAGTGCCCTCTGTCGGAGGGGCAAGGGACAAAAAGCTTGAAGCACTATGTAATATAAATCTAAATGATGATGACGATTATTGTATTCCCAGGCAGTCTCCTATCCAAGTACTAACCACGCCCTCGAGGCCGGCTACCCGTGGCTACGGCTGCTGAGGTGGCAAAGGGCTGGAGGGAGGAGCGGGGCGAGCGTCAAAGACTCTGGTTTCTCTTCATCACGAATAAGCCTTTCGCCTTTTACTAAAGACTTCCGTGGAGAGGAACGATGACGAGTTAAAGATATTTTTGGGAGGCTTTGCCTGACGGCAGAGCCTGCGTGTCCTGTTTGAAAGCAAAATATCGTCCCGCGGTGGATCTCCTTTTCCTGGTTGTGCGCGTTTCCATCCCAATGTTCAATATGGCGCCCCTGTTAATTTTGAGTTGAATAATTCTGCCTCACAATTTTTACTAATTGAATTGTGCAGAATTTACAAAATACAGAGATGCATAAAACACAAACGCAAAACATATATTAAAACATAAATATCATAACCCAATGTTCAATCTCTAAGCCCCAATCTTTTGCTTATTCTTGTCTGAGCCAGGGCTTCTGGGTTTCTCAGCGTTTGGTGAAGTGGGGTGGTGTGCTGGGCGGGGGGAGGGAGAGGCCGTATGATCCTGTCCCCTCCCCCAGCCGCCGTGAGAGTTTGGGACACCATTCCCAATGGCGTGAGAGGACTTGTGCCATTTCCAACTCATACTTACCTGGCAGGGGAGACACCTTGATCATGAAGGAGGTTCACCCAGGGCGAGGCTCAGCCATTGCACTCCGGCTGTGCTGACCCTTGCGAATTCCCCAAATGTGGGAATCTCGACTGCATAATTTCTGGTAGTGGGGGACTGCGTCCGCGCTCTCCCCTGATTAAAACTGTCTAATGGTATTTCAGTGCTGAAAATAGGACAAAGTGGGTGCCTCGTAAACAACGGCTCGTGAGCCCCAAGCGCAACTACGGCAGCTTTTAATGAGGATGCGCAACTACGGCAGCTTTTAATGAGGATGCGGCTGTGTGTCTATCTCAGCTCTCTCTGCGCCTTGGTTGGGGAAACAGTGCCCCCTATTGCAGAGGCAAGGGCCAAAAAGCTTACAGCACCTGGTATTCCCAGGCGGTCTCCCATCCAAGTACTAACCAGGCCCGACCCTGCTTAGCTTCCGAGATCGGACGTGTTCAGGGTGGTATGGCCGTAAGCGGAGGAGCAAGACGGAGGTAAGCCTCTTATACTTTGCCTGGCTCTGCTCTCTCCCTTTTGGACTTGGTGTTTTTTTTCTGTCTTTCTTTCTTTCTTTCTTTCTTTTTCTTTCTTTCTTTCTCTCTTTCTTTCTTTCTAACGTTCTCTCTATCTTTCTTACTTTTTTGTCAAGTGAAAGGGCTTCACTAGCATGGGAAACATATGTTTACATTGTCAAAGCAGGTTCTCTCGTGATTGAAAGGGTATCAAATTATTTCAGCAGTGAAAGAGCAAACACCAGCTCGCAACCACAAAGCGCAACTACAGTTGGGAGAATTATGATGTGGCTCTGCATGTATCTCTTCTCTCTCTTCCCTATGGCTGGGGAGACAGTGCCCTCTGTCGGAGGGGCAAGGGACAAAAAGCTTGAAGCACTATGTAATATAAATCTAAATGATGATGACGATTATTGTATTCCCAGGCAGTCTCCTATCCAAGTACTAACCACGCCCTCGAGGCCGGCTACCCGTGGCTACGGCTGCTGAGGTGGCAAAGGGCTGGAGGGAGGAGCGGGGCGAGCGTCAAAGACTCTGGTTTCTCTTCATCACGAATAAGCCTTTCGCCTTTTACTAAAGACTTCCGTGGAGAGGAACGATGACGAGTTAAAGATATTTTTGGGAGGCTTTGCCTGACGGCAGAGCCTGCGTGTCCTGTTTGAAAGCAAAATATCGTCCCGCGGTGGATCTCCTTTTCCTGGTTGTGCGCGTTTCCATCCCAATGTTCAATATGGCGCCCCTGTTAATTTTGAGTTGAATAATTCTGCCTCACAATTTTTACTAATTGAATTGTGCAGAATTTACAAAATACAGAGATGCATAAAACACAAACGCAAAACATATATTAAAACATAAATATCATAACCCAATGTTCAATCTCTAAGCCCCAATCTTTTGCTTATTCTTGTCTGAGCCAGGGCTTCTGGGTTTCTCAGCGTTTGGTGAAGTGGGGTGGTGTGCTGGGCGGGGGGAGGGAGAGGCCGTATGATCCTGTCCCCTCCCCCAGCCGCCGTGAGAGTTTGGGACACCATTCCCAATGGCGTGAGAGGACTTGTGCCATTTCCAACTCATACTTACCTGGCAGGGGAGACACCTTGATCATGAAGGAGGTTCACCCAGGGCGAGGCTCAGCCATTGCACTCCGGCTGTGCTGACCCTTGCGAATTCCCCAAATGTGGGAATCTCGACTGCATAATTTCTGGTAGTGGGGGACTGCGTCCGCGCTCTCCCCTGATTAAAACTGTCTAATGGTATTTCAGTTCTGAAAATAGGACAAAGTGGGTGCCTCGTAAACAACAGCTCGTGAGCCCCAAGCGCAACTACGGCAGCTTTTAATGAGGATGCGCAACTACGGCAGCTTTTAATGAGGATGCGGCTGTGTGTCTATCTCAGCTCTCTCTGCGCCTTGGTTGGGGAAACAGTGCCCCCTATTGCAGAGGCAAGGGCCAAAAAGCTTACAGCACCTGGTATTCCCAGGCGGTCTCCCATCCAAGTACTAACCAGGCCCGACCCTGCTTAGCTTCCGAGATCGGACGAGATCGGGCGTGTTCAGGGTGGTATGGCCGTAAGCGGAGGAGCAAGACGGAGGTAAGCCTCTTATACTTTGCCTGGCTCTGCTCTCTCCCTTTTGGACTTGGTGTTTTTTTTCTGTCTTTCTTTCTTTCTTTCTTTTTCTTTCTTTCTTTCTCTCTTTCTTTCTTTCTTTCTAACGTTCTCTCTATCTTTCTTACTTTTTTGTCAAGTGAAAGGGCTTCACTAGCATGGGAAACATATGTTTACATTGTCAAAGCAGGTTCTCTCGTGATTGAAAGGGTATCAAATTATTTCAGCAGTGAAAGAGCAAACACCAGCTCGCAACCACAAAGCGCAACTACAGTTGGGAGAATTATGATGTGGCTCTGCATGTATCTCTTCTCTCTCTTCCCTATGGCTGGGGAGACAGTGCCCTCTGTCGGAGGGGCAAGGGACAAAAAGCTTGAAGCACTATGTAATATAAATCTAAATGATGATGACGATTATTGTATTCCCAGGCAGTCTCCTATCCAAGTACTAACCACGCCCTCGAGGCCGGCTACCCGTGGCTACGGCTGCTGAGGTGGCAAAGGGCTGGAGGGAGGAGCGGGGCGAGCGTCAAAGACTCTGGTTTCTCTTCATCACGAATAAGCCTTTCGCCTTTTACTAAAGACTTCCGTGGAGAGGAACGATGACGAGTTAAAGATATTTTTGGGAGGCTTTGCCTGACGGCAGAGCCTGCGTGTCCTGTTTGAAAGCAAAATATCGTCCCGCGGTGGATCTCCTTTTCCTGGTTGTGCGCGTTTCCATCCCAATGTTCAATATGGCGCCCCTGTTAATTTTGAGTTGAATAATTCTGCCTCACAATTTTTACTAATTGAATTGTGCAGAATTTACAAAATACAGAGATGCATAAAACACAAACGCAAAACATATATTAAAACATAAATATCATAACCCAATGTTCAATCTCTAAGCCCCAATCTTTTGCTTATTCTTGTCTGAGCCAGGGCTTCTGGGTTTCTCAGCGTTTGGTGAAGTGGGGTGGTGTGCTGGGCGGGGGGAGGGAGAGGCCGTATGATCCTGTCCCCTCCCCCAGCCGCCGTGAGAGTTTGGGACACCATTCCCAATGGCGTGAGAGGACTTGTGCCATTTCCAACTCATACTTACCTGGCAGGGGAGACACCTTGATCATGAAGGAGGTTCACCCAGGGCGAGGCTCAGCCATTGCACTCCGGCTGTGCTGACCCTTGCGAATTCCCCAAATGTGGGAATCTCGACTGCATCATTTCTGGTAGTGGGGGACTGCGTCCGCGCTCTCCCCTGATTAAAACTGTCTAATGGTATTTCAGTGCTGAAAATAGGACAAAGTGGGTGCCTCGTAAACAACGGCTCGTGAGCCCCAAGCGCAACTACGGCAGCTTTTAATGAGGATGCGCAACTACGGCAGCTTTTAATGAGGATGCGGCTGTGTGTCTATCTCAGCTCTCTCTGCGCCTTGGTTGGGGAAACAGTGCCCCCTATTGCAGAGGCAAGGGCCAAAAAGCTTACAGCACCTGGTATTCCCAGGCGGTCTCCCATCCAAGTACTAACCAGGCCCGACCCTGCTTAGCTTCCGAGATCGGACGAGATCGGGCGTGTTCAGGGTGGTATGGCCGTAAGCGGAGGAGCAAGACGGAGGTAAGCCTCTTATACTTTGCCTGGCTCTGCTCTCTCCCTTTTGGACTTGGTGTTTTTTTTCTGTCTTCCTTTCTTTCTTTCTTTTTCTTTCTTTCTTTCTCTCTTTCTTTCTTTCTTTCTAACGTTCTCTCTATCTTTCTTACTTTTTTGTCAAGTGAAAGGGCTTCACTAGCATGGGAAACATATGTTTACATTGTCAAAGCAGGTTCTCTCGTGATTGAAAGGGTATCAAATTATTTCAGCAGTGAAAGAGCAAACACCAGCTCGCAACCACAAAGCGCAACTACAGTTGGGAGAATTATGATGTGGCTCTGCATGTATCTCTTCTCTCTCTTCCCTATGGCTGGGGAGACAGTGCCCTCTGTCGGAGGGGCAAGGGACAAAAAGCTTGAAGCACTATGTAATATAAATCTAAATGATGATGACGATTATTGTATTCCCAGGCAGTCTCCTATCCAAGTACTAACCACGCCCTCGAGGCCGGCTACCCGTGGCTACGGCTGCTGAGGTGGCAAAGGGCTGGAGGGAGGAGCGGGGCGAGCGTCAAAGACTCTGGTTTCTCTTCATCACGAATAAGCCTTTCGCCTTTTACTAAAGACTTCCGTGGAGAGGAACGATGACGAGTTAAAGATATTTTTGGGAGGCTTTGCCTGACGGCAGAGCCTGCGTGTCCTGTTTGAAAGCAAAATATCGTCCCGCGGTGGATCTCCTTTTCCTGGTTGTGCGCGTTTCCATCCCAATGTTCAATATGGCGCCCCTGTTAATTTTGAGTTGAATAATTCTGCCTCACAATTTTTACTAATTGAATTGTGCAGAATTTACAAAATACAGAGATGCATAAAACACAAACGCAAAACATATATTAAAACATAAATATCATAACCCAATGTTCAATCTCTAAGCCCCAATCTTTTGCTTATTCTTGTCTGAGCCAGGGCTTCTGGGTTTCTCAGCGTTTGGTGAAGTGAGGTGGTGTGCTGGGCGGGGGGAGGGAGAGGCCGTATGATCCTGTCCCCTCCCCCAGCCGCCGTGAGAGTTTGGGACACCATTCCCAATGGCGTGAGAGGACTTGTGCCATTTCCAACTCATACTTACCTGGCAGGGGAGACACCTTGATCATGAAGGAGGTTCACCCAGGGCGAGGCTCAGCCATTGCACTCCGGCTGTGCTGACCCTTGCGAATTCCCCAAATGTGGGAATCTCGACTGCATAATTTCTGGTAGTGGGGGACTGCGTCCGCGCTCTCCCCTGATTAAAACTGTCTAATGGTATTTCAGTGCTGAAAATAGGACAAAGTGGGTGCCTCGTAAACAACAGCTCGTGAGCCCCAAGCGCAACTACGGCAGCTTTTAATGAGGATGCGCAACTACGGCAGCTTTTAATGAGGATGCGGCTGTGTGTCTATCTCAGCTCTCTCTGCGCCTTGATTGGGGAAACAGTGCCCCCTATTGCAGAGGCAAGGGCCAAAAAGCTTACAGCACCTGGTATTCCCAGGCGGTCTCCCATCCAAGTACTAACCAGGCCCGACCCTGCTTAGCTTCCGAGATCGGACGAGATCGGGCGTGTTCAGGGTGGTATGGCCGTAAGCGGAGGAGCAAGACGGAGGTAAGCCTCTTATACTTTGCCTGGCTCTGCTCTCTCCCTTTTGGACTTGGTGTTTTTTTTCTGTCTTTCTTTCTTTCTTTCTTTCTTTTTCTTTCTTTCTTTCTCTCTTTCTTTCTTTCTTTCTAACGTTCTCTCTATCTTTCTTACTTTTTTGTCAAGTGAAAGGGCTTCACTAGCATGGGAAACATATGTTTACATTGTCAAAGCAGGTTCTCTCGTGATTGAAAGGGTATCAAATTATTTCAGCAGTGAAAGAGCAAACACCAGCTCGCAACCACAAAGCGCAACTACAGTTGGGAGAATTATGATGTGGCTCTGCATGTATCTCTTCTCTCTCTTCCCTATGGCTGGGGAGACAGTGCCCTCTGTCGGAGGGGCAAGGGACAAAAAGCTTGAAGCACTATGTAATATAAATCTAAATGATGATGACGATTATTGTATTCCCAGGCAGTCTCCTATCCAAGTACTAACCACGCCCTCGAGGCCGGCTACCCGTGGCTACGGCTGCTGAGGTGGCAAAGGGCTGGAGGGAGGAGCGGGGCGAGCGTCAAAGACTCTGGTTTCTCTTCATCACGAATAAGCCTTTCGCCTTTTACTAAAGACTTCCGTGGAGAGGAACGATGACGAGTTAAAGATATTTTTGGGAGGCTTTGCCTGACGGCAGAGCCTGCGTGTCCTGTTTGAAAGCAAAATATCGTCCCGCGGTGGATCTCCTTTTCCTGGTTGTGCGCGTTTCCATCCCAATGTTCAATATGGCGCCCCTGTTAATTTTGAGTTGAATAATTCTGCCTCACAATTTTTACTAATTGAATTGTGCAGAATTTACAAAATACAGAGATGCATAAAACACAAACGCAAAACATATATTAAAACATAAATATCATAACCCAATGTTCAATCTCTAAGCCCCAATCTTTTGCTTATTCTTGTCTGAGCCAGGGCTTCTGGGTTTCTCAGCGTTTGGTGAAGTGGGGTGGTGTGCTGGGCGGGGGGAGGGAGAGGCCGTATGATCCTGTCCCCTCCCCCAGCCGCCGTGAGAGTTTGGGACACCATTCCCAATGGCGTGAGAGGACTTGTGCCATTTCCAACTCATACTTACCTGGCAGGGGAGACACCTTGATCATGAAGGAGGTTCACCCAGGGCGAGGCTCAGCCATTGCACTCCGGCTGTGCTGACCCTTGCGAATTCCCCAAATGTGGGAATCTCGACTGCATAATTTCTGGTAGTGGGGGACTGCGTCCGCGCTCTCCCCTGATTAAAACTGTCTAATGGTATTTCAGTGCTGAAAATAGGACAAAGTGGGTGCCTCGTAAACAACGGCTCGTGAGCCCCAAGCGCAACTACGGCAGCTTTTAATGAGGATGCGCAACTACGGCAGCTTTTAATGAGGATGCGGCTGTGTGTCTATCTCAGCTCTCTCTGCGCCTTGGTTGGGGAAACAGTGCCCCCTATTGCAGAGGCAAGGGCCAAAAAGCTTACAGCACCTGGTATTCCCAGGCGGTCTCCCATCCAAGTACTAACCAGGCCCGACCCTGCTTAGCTTCCGAGATCGGACGTGTTCAGGGTGGTATGGCCGTAAGCGGAGGAGCAAGACGGAGGTAAGCCTCTTATACTTTGCCTGGCTCTGCTCTCTCCCTTTTGGACTTGGTGTTTTTTTTCTGTCTTTCTTTCTTTCTTTCTTTCTTTTTCTTTCTTTCTTTCTCTCTTTCTTTCTTTCTAACGTTCTCTCTATCTTTCTTACTTTTTTGTCAAGTGAAAGGGCTTCACTAGCATGGGAAACATATGTTTACATTGTCAAAGCAGGTTCTCTCGTGATTGAAAGGGTATCAAATTATTTCAGCAGTGAAAGAGCAAACACCAGCTCGCAACCACAAAGCGCAACTACAGTTGGGAGAATTATGATGTGGCTCTGCATGTATCTCTTCTCTCTCTTCCCTATGGCTGGGGAGACAGTGCCCTCTGTCGGAGGGGCAAGGGACAAAAAGCTTGAAGCACTATGTAATATAAATCTAAATGATGATGACGATTATTGTATTCCCAGGCAGTCTCCTATCCAAGTACTAACCACGCCCTCGAGGCCGGCTACCCGTGGCTACGGCTGCTGAGGTGGCAAAGGGCTGGAGGGAGGAGCGGGGCGAGCGTCAAAGACTCTGGTTTCTCTTCATCACGAATAAGCCTTTCGCCTTTTACTAAAGACTTCCGTGGAGAGGAACGATGACGAGTTAAAGATATTTTTGGGAGGCTTTGCCTGACGGCAGAGCCTGCGTGTCCTGTTTGAAAGCAAAATATCGTCCCGCGGTGGATCTCCTTTTCCTGGTTGTGCGCGTTTCCATCCCAATGTTCAATATGGCGCCCCTGTTAATTTTGAGTTGAATAATTCTGCCTCACAATTTTTACTAATTGAATTGTGCAGAATTTACAAAATACAGAGATGCATAAAACACAAACGCAAAACATATATTAAAACATAAATATCATAACCCAATGTTCAATCTCTAAGCCCCAATCTTTTGCTTATTCTTGTCTGAGCCAGGGCTTCTGGGTTTCTCAGCGTTTGGTGAAGTGGGGTGGTGTGCTGGGCGGGGGGAGGGAGAGGCCGTATGATCCTGTCCCCTCCCCCAGCCGCCGTGAGAGTTTGGGACACCATTCCCAATGGCGTGAGAGGACTTGTGCCATTTCCAACTCATACTTACCTGGCAGGGGAGACACCTTGATCATGAAGGAGGTTCACCCAGGGCGAGGCTCAGCCATTGCACTCCGGCTGTGCTGACCCTTGCGAATTCCCCAAATGTGGGAATCTCAACTGCATAATTTCTGGTAGTGGGGGACTGCGTCCGCGCTCTCCCCTGATTAAAACTGTCTAATGGTATTTCAGTGCTGAAAATAGGACAAAGTGGGTGCCTCGTAAACAACGGCTCGTGAGCCCCAAGCGCAACTACGGCAGCTTTTAATGAGGATGCGCAACTACGGCAGCTTTTAATGAGGATGCGGCTGTGTGTCTATCTCAGCTCTCTCTGCGCCTTGGTTGGGGAAACAGTGCCCCCTATTGCAGAGGCAAGGGCCAAAAAGCTTACAGCACCTGGTATTCCCAGGCGGTCTCCCATCCAAGTACTAACCAGGCCCGACCCTGCTTAGCTTCCGAGATCGGACGAGATCGGGCGTGTTCAGGGTGGTATGGCCGTAAGCGGAGGAGCAAGACGGAGGTAAGCCTCTTATACTTTGCCTGGCTCTGCTCTCTCCCTTTTGGACTTGGTGTTTTTTTTCTGTCTTTCTTTCTTTCTTTCTTTTTCTTTCTTTCTTTCTCTCTTTCTTTCTTTCTTTCTAACGTTCTCTCTATCTTTCTTACTTTTTTGTCAAGTGAAAGGGCTTCACTAGCATGGGAAACATATGTTTACATTGTCAAAGCAGGTTCTCTCGTGATTGAAAGGGTATCAAATTATTTCAGCAGTGAAAGAGCAAACACCAGCTCGCAACCACAAAGCGCAACTACAGTTGGGAGAATTATGATGTGGCTCTGCATGTATCTCTTCTCTCTCTTCCCTATGGCTGGGGAGACAGTGCCCTCTGTCGGAGGGGCAAGGGACAAAAAGCTTGAAGCACTATGTAATATAAATCTAAATGATGATGACGATTATTGTATTCCCAGGCAGTCTCCTATCCAAGTACTAACCACGCCCTCGAGGCCGGCTACCCGTGGCTACGGCTGCTGAGGTGGCAAAGGGCTGGAGGGAGGAGCGGGGCGAGCGTCAAAGACTCTGGTTTCTCTTCATCACGAATAAGCCTTTCGCCTTTTACTAAAGACTTCCGTGGAGAGGAACGATGACGAGTTAAAGATATTTTTGGGAGGCTTTGCCTGACGGCAGAGCCTGCGTGTCCTGTTTGAAAGCAAAATATCGTCCCGCGGTGGATCTCCTTTTCCTGGTTGTGCGCGTTTCCATCCCAATGTTCAATATGGCGCCCCTGTTAATTTTGAGTTGAATAATTCTGCCTCACAATTTTTACTAATTGAATTGTGCAGAATTTACAAAATACAGAGATGCATAAAACACAAACGCAAAACATATATTAAAACATAAATATCATAACCCAATGTTCAATCTCTAAGCCCCAATCTTTTGCTTATTCTTGTCTGAGCCAGGGCTTCTGGGTTTCTCAGCGTTTGGTGAAGTGGGGTGGTGTGCTGGGCGGGGGGAGGGAGAGGCCGTATGATCCTGTCCCCTCCCCCAGCCGCCGTGAGAGTTTGGGACACCATTCCCAATGGCGTGAGAGGACTTGTGCCATTTCCAACTCATACTTACCTGGCAGGGGAGACACCTTGATCATGAAGGAGGTTCACCCAGGGCGCCTCCTGGGGGAACCTTGAACATTTGACCACATCTTGACTACATAACGTGAAATCCAAAATGGCTACACCAGTGACGAGGAGGAATGCTGTCCGTTTTGAATTACAAGGCAACCTGGAGATGGACCGCCTGCAGTTTTCAAGGAAGATTCTACAAACAGAATTGGGATTTGCAGCTGCCCAGCTTGATTACATCTTTGCCCTTCCAGGAAGAAAAGTATTTGAGGTAATTTTTGCAACGTTTGACTTCTTTGAGCAGTGTGTGGAGAGATTCAGAAGGAAAAAAGTGAACAATCCCAGGCTGGACAATATTACATTCACTCCACTGTCAGAAAGGGATGCTAGAACAGTCACAGTCATCATGTATTCAGAAAAAGTGACAACAGAGGATATACAAACCTGGATTTCACACTACTGTGCCGTGCAGAGAGGCATTGAACTCAGAGATCAAGATGGCATCCGGACAGGGGCGCGGCGCTTCTATGTCAAGCTGAGGCGGGAAGAGAACAATGGGCAGCTTCGTCATCTTCCCTCCACAATCCACCTGGGGGCAGTGAGAGGCCATGTGTTCTATCAAGGCCAGCCCAAGGAGTGTAGGAGGTGTGGCTCATTGGGACACCTAGCTGCCGACTGTAACATTACATTCTGCAGGAATTGTAAGAGTTCCAGCCATGCCACTAGGGACTGTGATCAGACAAGGAGGTGCAACCTCTGTGGAGATAACACCCACTCCTTCCGAGGTTGCCCTCAATCCTACGCCAACAGGACAGCTAACAGGACAAGGCAGCCAGACCCGTTCCAGGTAGAGGGACCAGCAGCAGCAGACCGACCCGCCCCAGAGGAGGTGCAGCCAAGGCCTGAGGCTCAGGAGGAACAACCTCCCCAGCAGGAAGGTGTAACATCCAACATCCAGCAAAACCTGCAAGCTGAGCTAGCAGCGGACCAGACGCCCGGGCAGCCCAGTGAGAGAGAGCATCACATCGAGAGTGGGCGGCTGGACTGGAGTGATGACCCAGCAGACATCTCAGGGGACAAGGACAACTCCAGGCTGTCCCCCAACTGTCCAGCATGGGCAGTAGACAGCCAGGAGACCCAGGTGGACCTGCTAGTGGTGCAGCATCCGGCCCCAGCAAACTCCACCGCCATCTCTGCCAGGGACTGCAGAGACCTACTGGACACCATGATGGCTGCCCTACCAGCGACCCCTGAAGACCGCCCCGATACCTCTGTCTTGGGGGGCGGACCGGAGGAGGCAGAGAGACCAACCCAGCCCCTGCCCTTGCTCCTGGACAGCTCGTCAGAACAGCAGACTTCATCACAGAAGCGCCAGCAGCAGGAGTCGTCAGGAGAGTCCCTCCTCCTGGGACCCCAGGTATGGCCCTCCCCAACATCCATGTCTGCGTCCTTCCTGGATGCTGAGAGTCTGACTGCCTTCTCCTCCGCCACTCAAATGAAGGAGGCGGAGGGGGAGGGCATTTGGCATCAGAAACCACCTAGGAAGAAAAAGAAGAATGGGAGGAGGGGACAGGATAGTCCGGACCCCTGACCCCTGCCCCCCATAGATTGTGACCCCCCCCAAGTATACCCTATGGCTCCTATAGCTATTGCATCACTTAACACTAGAGGCCTGAACGACCCTGTAAAGTGTTTATCAGCATTTACATTTTTGAATTCAGAGGGCAGTGACATCTTCTTATTACAGGAGTGCAACATACCCTACAGGGAAAACTACAAGCTTTATGAGGATAGATGGAGCCATGGACAGTCAGTGTGGTCAGGTGACAATAAAAACAGGTCATCTGGGGTGGCGGTGTTATTTAAAGGGTGGGGATTCAATATTCAGAGGGTACAACGTATAATAGATGGGAGAATTCTAGTTGTTGATGGGGAATGGAAGAATGTCAACTTGAGACTAATTAATGTCTACTGCCCAGCAGAACTACAAGAACGCCAAGATACCTTAAAAGCAATACAGCCTCTGTTGTTGTGTGGCAGGGAGGTGGTCTTGGGTGGCGATTTCAACTGCCTGGTAGACACAAAAGACAGATTGACGACCAGTACAGTGAGGCTGGACTCCAGCTCTGAGACATTAAAGAACATCATACAAGACTTTAAACTGACAGACACATTCCGTACCATAAACCCTAGTCTGCCTGGGTACACATGGACAAATGGAAGAACTCATTCCAGAATTGACTTTGTACTTACTTCAGGGGGATTGCAGGTTGCCGATGCCTCAGTGACGCCGGTTTTCTTTTCGGACCATGCCAAGATTGACTGCTCTCTGGTTCTGAAAGATAAAACAGAAAAGGGTAAAGGGTCATGGAAGTTAAATATTTCCCTGCTTCAAGATGGAAAGGTGGTCAGTAGACTTAAAGAAAAACTGTTTCAGTGGTCCTCGCTTCAGTTTGCCTTTGACTCTGTGGGAGAATGGTGGGAGGATGTGAAGGGTAGAGTTAAGACCTTTTTCATAGAGGTTGGGAAGAAAGCAGCCAAGAACAAACGTTTTAAGTGTAAAAACTATCAGGCACAATTACAACGTCTGTATACAATGGCTCATGCAGGGTTTGAAACAGCAGAGGACATAGCAAGGTTGAAGAGGGACATGCTACGTCTGTCTACAGAGGCTAGTCGTGGACTACTAACACGCAGCAGAATCCAACATATGGAGGAGCATGAGAAATGTTCTAGGTACTTCTTTAGAAAGCTAGCCCGGCCTAGAAACATCATGGAAGCAATTAAAGACAAACAAGGTAATGAACAGACAGAAATAAAAGACATACTTACCAGTGTACATACCTTCTATACAGACCTCTATAGGTGTGAAGACCTGGACAGAGCATCCTTAGAAAGCCTCCTGTCAAAAGTAAACAAAAATGTCAATGATTGTAATGATATGTTGGACTGTGAACTGTCTGTGAATGAACTGACCAAAGCGGTAGACAGCATGCAGAATAACAAGGCACCTGGGGCTGATGGTCTGCCTAAAGAATTTTACATCACCTTTTGGGCAGAACTAAAGGGCCCCCTTTTGGAAATGTTCAATGAGAGTCTCTGCAAGGGTAAACTACCATCATCCCTGAGAGAAGGCACTATTTCTCTGTTGTTTAAAAAAGGTGATAAAAAGGACATTAAGAACTGGAGGCCACTTACACTGCTGGGGGTGGACCGTAAAATCCTGGCAAAGGCCCTGTTCTTCAGGTTGCAGGGGGTGGCTGGGAAGGTGGTGGGAGAGGACCAGACCTGTGTGGTACCGGGGCGGTCCATGGGCGACAGCCTCGCCCTGGTGAGAGACTCATACCTCTATGCGGTGGACCGCGGTGTACCCCTTTGCATAGCCGGCCTGGACCTGGAAAAGGCCTTTGACAGAATCAATCATACTTATTTAAAAGAAGTGATGGAGAGATTTGGTTTTGGGCCTAAAATGAGAGCCTGGATAGACCTGCTCTATAATGACTGTGTGAGTAGGGTGGTCGTGAATGGAAACACCACAGATACCTTCAAGGTGCAATCGGGGGTCAGGCAAGGTTGCCCTCTGTCTGTGGTCCTGTTTATCCTGGCAATGGAGCCACTGGCCTGCGCGATACGCCAGGACTCCTCCATCCGAGGCCTCCTTGTACCAGGGAGCAGTGGGAAGGAGGCAAAGCTGACTCTGTACATGGATGACCTGACTATCCTTTGCACCGACAACAGCTCAGCGGTCAAGGCCCTCAGGTGGAGTGACTGTTTTTCCAGGGCATCGGGGGCCAAGCTCAACAGGTCAAAGAGCGAAATCCTGTACGTCAACTGGAGGAGCCAAAAGCAGGAGCTGGGCCTGAAGGAGAACAATGACAGACTGAGAATCCTAGGCGTGGAGATAGGGAAGGACATGGAGAAAGTCAACTGGGAGAAAAGGCTCCCAATGATTAAAGGGAAACTACTCCAGTGGAAGGATAGAGACCTCACCATCACAGGGAAGGTGTTAGTTATAAAAGCGGAGGTGCTGGCGTCTATGACATTCTTGGCGGTCACCCTGCCAGCCCCCAGCTCTTTTTTGACACCACTGAGGAGAACCATCTTCCAGTTCATATGGGGGTCCCAGCAGGAAAATGTAAAGAGGGAAATAATGTATAAGCCATTAGAGAAGGGTGGTAAGGCTGTACCAGAGTTGAGTGCCAAGCTAAATGCCTTGTTTTTAACGCCAATCTTAAATGCGGTTTTAAAAGACAGTAATGATAGCCTATGGAACAATTTTGCCAAGTTCTGGGTGGGCCGGAAGATCCTGACCAGAATGGGGAAAAGGCCCCCGCTCGACACCCCCCACGCCGAAACAAGGCCAAAACTGTACGACAAGGCGTTGTCCCTTTTGGAGGCGACAAGCCTAGGAGAACCCCCGCTAGGGCAGGTGAATAGGGGTATGGTGGAAAGAGGCCTGTCCCCTCAGTCTGAGAGAATGGTACCGGTGGGGACCATGACAGAAAATATGTGCATCCAAGTTTGGAAAAACGTCAACTCCCCGTTCCTGTCCAATCTAAATAAGGACTTAGCTTGGAAAATAGTTCACAGTTGCCTGCCAACAAAGACCTTTTTGAAAAAGAGACGTTGTTCAAGGAGTGCAAAATGCCCCAGACCCAATTGCAGTGGGGACGAAAGTGTGGGCCATCTTTTCTGGTCTTGCTTCTATGCACAAAGGGTGTGGGGACTGTTAAGGCCATGGCTAAGGGAGCTGTACAAAGAACCTGGGGAAAGTGACATCTTGTTTGGTAATTTGGGGAAAGGGGAAGGTAAAAAATGGGAAAGATGGTGGGCAGTGATTAACTGTATGAAGGAAGGGCTGTGGAGGGGAAGAAACATGGTGGTATTTAAAACATTTTACCTGGAGCCTGAGGCTGTAGTGAAGGTAGGCCTCACGATGGTCAGAGACTATGTCCTAAGGGAGAAAAAGAAATACAGTGACTCAGAACTGAAAAAAAGGTGGAAGATAGGTGATCAAAATGCTCTAATTGATGTATTTTAAAGTAACAATGTGGGTGTAAATGTGATGAAATGGCAAATGGAATGAAGTTTTTCTAGACTGTAATGAAATAGAATTTTGGTGTGGGTATGAGTAATGTATTTATTGTATGTATTCTGGTATGGAAAAATGTTTTGTGTTTTACTTGCAAATGATTAATAAAGTTTCTAAAAATTGAATTGAATTGGTTCACCCAGGGCGAGGCTCAGCCATTGCACTCCGGCTGTGCTGACCCTTGCGAATTCCCCAAATGTGGGAATCTCGACTGCATAATTTCTGGTAGTGGGGGACTGCGTCCGCGCTCTCCCCTGATTAAAACTGTCTAATGGTATTTCAGTGCTGAAAATAGGACAAAGTGGGTGCCTCGTAAACAACAGCTCGTGAGCCCCAAGCGCAACTACGGCAGCTTTTAATGAGGATGCGCAACTACGGCAGCTTTTAATGAGGATGCGGCTGTGTGTCTATCTCAGCTCTCTCTGCGCCTTGGTTGGGGAAACAGTGCCCCCTATTGCAGAGGCAAGGGCCAAAAAGCTTACAGCACCTGGTATTCCCAGGCGGTCTCCCATCCAAGTACTAACCAGGCCCGACCCTGCTTAGCTTCCGAGATCGGACGAGATCGGGCGTGTTCAGGGTGGTATGGCCGTAAGCGGAGGAGCAAGACGGAGGTAAGCCTCTTATACTTTGCCTGGCTCTGCTCTCTCCCTTTTGGACTTGGTGTTTTTTTTCTGTCTTTCTTTCTTTCTTTCTTTTTCTTTCTTTCTTTCTCTCTTTCTTTCTTTCTTTCTAACGTTCTCTCTATCTTTCTTACTTTTTTGTCAAGTGAAAGGGCTTCACTAGCATGGGAAACATATGTTTACATTGTCAAAGCAGGTTCTCTCGTGATTGAAAGGGTATCAAATT
This sequence comes from Borostomias antarcticus, assembly GCF_949987555.1. Lineage (NCBI taxonomy): Eukaryota > Metazoa > Chordata > Actinopteri > Stomiiformes > Stomiidae > Borostomias > Borostomias antarcticus. Next base: position 376,426 of record NW_028175549.1, on the reverse strand, counting down.
ATTTCAGCAGTGAAAGAGCAAACACCAGCTCACAACCACAAAGCGCAACTACAGTTGGGAGAATTATGATGTGGCTCTGCATGTATCTCTTCTCTCTCTTCCCTATGGCTGGGGAGACAGTGCCCTCTGTCGGAGGGGCAAGGGACAAAAAGCTTGAAGCACTATGTAATATAAATCTAAATGATGATGACGATTATTGTATTCCCAGGCAGTCTCCTATCCAAGTACTAACCACGCCCTCGAGGCCGGCTACCCGTGGCTACGGCTGCTGAGGTGGCAAAGGGCTGGAGGGAGGAGCGGGGCGAGCGTCAAAGACTCTGGTTTCTCTTCATCACGAATAAGCCTTTCGCCTTTTACTAAAGACTTCCGTGGAGAGGAACGATGACGAGTTAAAGATATTTTTGGGAGGCTTTGCCTGACGGCAGAGCCTGCGTGTCCTGTTTGAAAGCAAAATATCGTCCCGCGGTGGATCTCCTTTTCCTGGTTGTGCGCGTTTCCATCCCAATGTTCAATATGGCGCCCCTGTTAATTTTGAGTTGAATAATTCTGCCTCACAATTTTTACTAATTGAATTGTGCAGAATTTACAAAATACAGAGATGCATAAAACACAAACGCAAAACATATATTAAAACATAAATATCATAACCCAATGTTCAATCTCTAAGCCCCAATCTTTTGCTTATTCTTGTCTGAGCCAGGGCTTCTGGGTTTCTCAGCGTTTGGTGAAGTGGGGTGGTGTGCTGGGCGGGGGGAGGGAGAGGCCGTATGATCCTGTCCCCTCCCCCAGCCGCCGTGAGAGTTTGGGACACCATTCCCAATGGCGTGAGAGGACTTGTGCCATTTCCAACTCATACTTACCTGGCAGGGGAGACACCTTGATCATGAAGGAGGTTCACCCAGGGCGAGGCTCAGCCATTGCACTCCGGCTGTGCTGACCCTTGCGAATTCCTCAAATGTGGGAATCTCGACTGCATAATTTCTGGTAGTGGGGGACTGCGTCCGCGCTCTCCCCTGATTAAAACTGTCTAATGGTATTTCAGTGCTGAAAATAGGACAAAGTGGGTGCCTCGTAAACAACAGCTCGTGAGCCCCAAGCGCAACTACGGCAGCTTTTAATGAGGATGCGCAACTACGGCAGCTTTTAATGAGGATGCGGCTGTGTGTCTATCTCAGCTCTCTCTGCGCCTTGGTTGGGGAAACAGTGCCCCCTATTGCAGAGGCAAGGGCCAAAAAGCTTACAGCACCTGGTATTCCCAGGCGGTCTCCCATCCAAGTACTAACCAGGCCCGACCCTGCTTAGCTTCCGAGATCGGACGAGATCGGGCGTGTTCAGGGTGGTATGGCCGTAAGCGGAGGAGCAAGACGGAGGTAAGCCTCTTATACTTTGCCTGGCTCTGCTCTCTCCCTTTTGGACTTGGTGTTTTTTTTCTGTCTTTCTTTCTTTCTTTCTTTTTCTTTCTTTCTTTCTCTCTTTCTTTCTTTCTTTCTAACGTTCTCTCTATCTTTCTTACTTTTTTGTCAAGTGAAAGGGCTTCACTAGCATGGGAAACATATGTTTACATTGTCAAAGCAGGTTCTCTCGTGATTGAAAGGGTATCAAATTATTTCAGCAGTGAAAGAGCAAACACCAGCTCACAACCACAAAGCGCAACTACAGTTGGGAGAATTATGATGTGGCTCTGCATGTATCTCTTCTCTCTCTTCCCTATGGCTGGGGAGACAGTGCCCTCTGTCGGAGGGGCAAGGGACAAAAAGCTTGAAGCACTATGTAATATAAATCTAAATGATGATGACGATTATTGTATTCCCAGGCAGTCTCCTATCCAAGTACTAACCACGCCCTCGAGGCCGGCTACCCGTGGCTACGGCTGCTGAGGTGGCAAAGGGCTGGAGGGAGGAGCGGGGCGAGCGTCAAAGACTCTGGTTTCTCTTCATCACGAATAAGCCTTTCGCCTTTTACTAAAGACTTCCGTGGAGAGGAACGATGACGAGTTAAAGATATTTTTGGGAGGCTTTGCCTGACGGCAGAGCCTGCGTGTCCTGTTTGAAAGCAAAATATCGTCCCGCGGTGGATCTCCTTTTCCTGGTTGTGCGCGTTTCCATCCCAATGTTCAATATGGCGCACCTGTTAATTTTGAGTTGAATAATTCTGCCTCACAATTTTTACTAATTGAATTGTGCAGAATTTACAAAATACAGAGATGCATAAAACACAAACGCAAAACATATATTAAAACATAAATATCATAACCCAATGTTCAATCTCTAAGCCCCAATCTTTTGCTTATTCTTGTCTGAGCCAGGGCTTCTGGGTTTCTCAGCGTTTGGTGAAGTGGGGTGGTGTGCTGGGCGGGGGGAGGGAGAGGCCGTATGATCCTGTCCCCTCCCCCAGCCGCCGTGAGAGTTTGGGACACCATTCCCAATGGCGTGAGAGGACTTGTGCCATTTCCAACTCATACTTACCTGGCAGGGGAGACACCTTGATCATGAAGGAGGTTCACCCAGGGACGTATCCTCTGTAGGCTGGAGTCGTGCGGTGTATGGGGCACAGCCACAGGGTCCTGCGGACTGCTAACGCAACATGGCCTCAGCGTCGAACCAAACCAACAGGCGGAATGCTGTCCGGTTTGAGCTCCAGAGCAACCTGGAGATGGACCGGCTGCAGTTCTCAAGAAGGATTTTACAAGCTGAACTGGAGTTTACACCTGCCCAGCTGGATTATATCTTCGCCCTGCCAGGGAAAAAAGTGTTTGAGGTAATCTTCTCAACATTTTACTACTTTGAGCAATGTCTTGAACGATTTACACAAAAGAAAGCCAGTAATCTCAGACTGGAAAACATTGTCCTGACCCCCTTGTCAGAAAGGGACTCTAAAAATATCACAGTTCTCATGTATTCTGAGAAAGTCACAACTGAGGACATTCAGACCTGGTTGTCTAGATACTGCGTGGTGAACAGAGGAATGGAGCTGAGGGACCAGGATGGCATCCGTACAGGAGCACGGCGCTTTTATGTGAAGCTCCGGAGGCAAGCGTTTGATGGTAGAGAGCAGCTGAGCCATGTGCCCTCAACGATCCAGCTGGGGCAGGTCAGGGGGCAGGTATTCTACCAAGGCCAACCAAAGGAATGCAGAAAGTGTGGAGACGAAGGACATCTGGCCGCTGACTGCATCGTCACCTTCTGCAGGAACTGCAGGAACTCCAGCCACGCCACCAGGGACTGCAACCAGCCGATGAGGTGCAATCTCTGCGGGGAAAATACACATTCCTTCAGAGACTGCCCTCAGTCATACGCAAACCGGACAAGGCAGCAAGCCCCCCCCCAACCCGATCAACCAGCAGCAGAGAACCACCCTGCCCCAGATGGCAGACAACCCAGCGCCCAGGCAGACGGCACCGGTCCCCCGGCAGTGATGGCAGAGGGAACTCCAACAAAAGCAGCGGGGGAGCAGATGGCATCGACGGCAGAGGGAACCCTGGCGGCGAGAGCAGGGGGAGATGCGGCGAGGGCAGAGGGACCCCCGGTGGCAGTGGAGCAGGCGGCGGCGAGGGCAGACGGAAACCCGGCGGCAGTGGAGCAGGCAGCGGTGAGGGCAGAGGGAACCCCGGCGACAGTGGAGCAGACGGCGGCGAGGGCGGACGGAAATCCGGCCACGGCAGAGGGAACGCCGGCGGCGGAGAGGGCAGAGCAGGCGAGGGCAAAGGGAACCCTGGTGGCAACAGAGGAACAGGCTGTGGACCCCGCTGATGAAGGCGACCGACTGGACTGGAGTGCAGAGCACTCCGGGGATGAGGACGACACCAGGCTGCCCCCCAACCGTCCAGAATGGGCAGCTATCAGCCAGGAGACCCAGGCCGACCTGCAAGCAGCGCAGGACACAGCCCCGGTGAACTCCACTGCCATCTCAGCCCAGGACTGCAGAGACTTCCTGGATAACCTGATGGCAGGGCTAGGAGCGTCCCCTGGAGGCCACGCTACCATCTCCGAGGTGGAAAAGGGAGCATCACAGCTCTCGTCCCTGTCATCAGAAGAGCCCCTCTTCCACTCTTCAGAAGAGCCACTCCTCCAAGACCCCGAGAGCCGAACCCCATCGCAGAAGCGACTGCTCCAGGACTCATCTGAAGAGTCACTCTTACAAGACGCCCAGGTATGGCCCGCTCTAACCTCGAGGTCCGGCTCCTTCCTGGACGCTCAAAGCCTGAGTGTCTTCTCCACTGCCACCCAGATGAAGGTGGGGAGGAGGGATGAAGTCGGGCATCAGAAAGAGCCAAAGAAGAAGAAAAGAGATAAGGATAGAGAGAAGAGGCAAGTCCCCTGAACCCCTTAGAATGCGATCCCATTAAAAATCCTCTATGGCCCCCTTTTCTATTATCACCATTAACACCAGAGGCCTCAATGACCCCATCAAATGTCAGTCTGTGGTTGATGATTTGTATGGGGACAATGGTGATATAATTTTATTACAGGAATGCAACATCCCATATATGGACAATTATTCTTGTTATCAGAAAAGATGGCCCCATGGTGAATCAGTCTGGTCAGGAGACAACAGGAACAGATCATCTGGAGTTGCAATACTCCTGAGAGGACAGTCCTTTGTTACCAAAAGAGTCCAGAGAGTTATTGATGGACGCCTACTCTGCGTTGACCTTGAGGTTAATGGTAAAAAACTCAGAGTAATAAATATCTATTGTCCCTCTGAACTCCAAGATCGGCTAGAAACCATACAGTCTATTCAACCGCTGGTTTTCTGTGGGTGGGAGGTGATCATAGGTGGAGACTTTAACTGTATTTGCGAAAAAAAGGACAGAAGGTCGATATCTACTGCTGATGTCAGATTAGATGCTAGTTCTCATGCATTGGTCAACTTGATTGACGACTGTAGGCTAACTGACACCTTCCTTTTTACAAACCCTCAAACCCCAGGCTTCACATGGTCAAATGGTAGAACCCTTTCCCGTATCGATTTGCTCCTCACCTCTGCAGGAGTGACCCCAGTAGCCAGCTCTGTAACACCAGTCCCATACTCGGATCATGCAAAACTCACCTGCTGCTTTGAGATTAAAGATACAGTACGCCAACGCCCAGGTTCCTGGAAATTAAACATAAGTTTATTGGAAAATGTCACTACTGTATCAAAATTTAAAGGAAAATTGGAACAGTGGAAAACCTTGCAGTGCATGTATGATTCGTTAGGGGACTGGTGGGAAGAAACAAAGCAGAGAGCTAAAGCATTCTTCATGCTGGAGGGCAGAAGACTTGCGGCAATGAAACGGTCCTACCAGGGTAGACTTCAAGGTAGACTTCAGCGCTGTTACTCCCTTGCCCTCTCAGGGTTTGATGTTAGAGAGGACATCTCTAATTTAAAAAAAGAGATGATGAGACTAACAAATGAAAAGAGTAAAGGCCTCCTCACAAGAAGTCGCATACAACACCTGGAGGAGAATGAAAGATGTACCCGCTACTTCTTCAGAAGACTGTCTAAGCCAAAACATCGCATCCAAACTGTGCTAGATCGAGAGGGGGAAGAGGTGAAGGACACACAACAAATTTTAAAGGTTGTAAAGTCCTATTACTCAGACCTCTACCAAGAGAGACAGATTTCTGAGGATGAAGTGAGTTCATTTCTTTCCCAATTGACCACAGGAGTCGATAATAGCACTAGAGATAAGCTGGAGGAAGTTTTGACAACAGTAGAATTAACAAAGGCCTTACAGAGCATGGAAAATAATAAAACTCCAGGTTTAGATGGTCTACCCAAGGAATTTTATATTACATTCTGGGACCAGTTAAAAGATCCTTTATTAGAAGTTTTTAAAGAGAGTCTGGACAGGGGTACATTACCTTTATCTTTGAAAAAAGGTTCAATATCCCTGTTGTACAAGAAGGGCCCAAAAGAAGACCTTAAGAACTGGAGACCCCTGACACTGTTAGGAGTAGATGTTAAAATCCTTGCAAAAGCGCTGTATTTCAGACTCCAACCAGTAGTTGGCAGCATTGTCCACTTAGACCAAACCTGTAGCATCCCAGGACGGTCTATGTGTGATAGTCTAGCACTTGTAAGAGACACGTACCTCTACTGTCAGGATCGTAATCACCCTTTATGTATTTTGGGCCTAGATTTGGAGAAGGCCTTTGACAGTGTTAGTCATAACTATCTAAAAGTTGTCCTCGCCCACCTCAAATTTGGTTCAACCTTTAGGAGGTGGGTTGAGTTACTATACACAGATTGTACCAGTGTAGTAATGGTAAATGGGGAGACCACAGACCCTGTAGACATACAAGCAGGCGTGCGGCAAGGCTGCCCGCTTTCCGCAGCCCTTTTTGTCCTTGCCATTGAACCCCTGGCATGCGCCCTTAGAAACCATAGGAACATCAATGGGATATCGGTACCAGGGAGTAGCGGGAGACAAGCCAAACTCTCCATTTACATGGATGACCTCACCCTTCTGTTAGCGGACAATGCATCTGTCAGAGAGACCCTAACAGTGTGTGACAACTTCACACTGGCCTCTGGCACTAGAGTAAATAAGAACAAGTGTGAGACACTGCACCTCAACTGGCAGGAGCCTATTGACCACCTGGGCCTGTTGGAAAGACGAGATACCATTAAAGTGCTGGGCGTCCAGATTGGTAAAAACATGGAATCCTGCAACTGGGCTGCCAAATTACCTAAAGTAAGAAGCAAACTGATCCAGTGGCAGGACAGGGAGCTCACCCTTACTGGGAAGGTGTTAGTAGTGAAGGCAGAAGTCCTAGCCTCCCTATCACATCTGGCAGCCACCTTTCCAATCCCCCAGAAGGCCATGGTGTCTCTTAGAAAGGTTATATTCCATTTCATCTGGGGGTGCCAACAGGAGAAGTTGAGGAGAGACATCATGCACAAATCGATTGCAAAGGGTGGAAGGGCAGTTCCAGAATTTGAAACAAAGTTTAAGGCCATGTTTGTATCCCCAATCCTAAAAGCCTGTCTTAGTGAGGGACAGGGTCCAATCTGGACCGACTTTGCCAGACTGTGGGTTGGTCGCAATGTTTTAACTACATGGGGGAAAAGACCAGCCCTAAATATACCTCATGCTGAGAGCTGCCCACCAATCTACAACATGGTATTGAAGACGTTACCACAGGGGCTTGCAGTAATCTCACCACAGAGGATGGCAAGAGTACAGGTAGAGAAAGTGTTGTCCCCACAGCTACAATTACTAGCTCCGGTGGGCGCACTGACAGAGGACAAGTGTACACTGGTTTGGGCAAACGTAAACAACAACACCCTGACCAATATACACAAAGACCTAGCATGGCAGGTCGCCCACCAATGTTTACCCACTAGAGCCTTCCTTAAGAGGAGACGCTGTACCAGGAGCCCCATGTGTCCTAGAACAACTTGTGGGAGTGATGAGACCGTAGCCCACTTACTGTGGTCATGCCCCTATGCTAAGAGGGTGTGGGCACTAGTAGCCCCTTGGTTGCAGAACCTATATAGAGCCCCTTCAACCTTTGACGATATTGCATATGGTTTTTTACTTGGTAAATCTCCAGAGAATGTAATTAAGTGGTGGGTTATAATAAATTGTGTAAAGGACTGTCTCTGGAGATCCAGGAATGTATGGGTCTATAAGAAACATAGCGTCCCAATGTCTGATGTGATGAAAAATTTGATGTCCATTTTTAGAGATTATATTATTAAGGATAAAACTGTTAAAGACGATAAAATGAAGTTAGATTTGTGGAAGGTTCCCCCCAATATACTGATGAATGTAAACTGTTTTTAAATTACTTAATTTGTGATTTGACTAAAGAATTAAGATTGTTGTGTGTCTGCCTGTAATCGTATCTTTATCTGCAATTGAACAATAAAAAACCTAAAAAGTGAAAGTGGTTCACCCAGGGCGAGGCTCAGCCATTGCACTCCGGCTGTGCTGACCCTTGCGAATTCCCCAAATGTGGGAATCTCGACTGCATAATTTCTGGTAGTGGGGGACTGCGTCCGCGCTCTCCCCTGATTAAAACTGTCTAATGGTATTTCAGTGCTGAAAATAGGACAAAGTGGGTGCCTCGTAAACAACAGCTCGTGAGCCCCAAGCGCAACTACGGCAGCTTTTAATGAGGATGCGCAACTACGGCAGCTTTTAATGAGGATGCGGCTGTGTGTCTATCTCAGCTCTCTCTGCGCCTTGGTTGGGGAAACAGTGCCCCCTATTGCAGAGGCAAGGGCCAAAAAGCTTACAGCACCTGGTATTCCCAGGCGGTCTCCCATCCAAGTACTAACCAGGCCCGACCCTGCTTAGCTTCCGAGATCGGACGAGATCGGGCGTGTTCAGGGTGGTATGGCCGTAAGCGGAGGAGCAAGACGGAGGTAAGCCTCTTATACTTTGCCTGGCTCTGCTCTCTCCCTTTTGGACTTGGTGTTTTTTTTCTGTCTTTCTTTCTTTCTTTCTTTCTTTTTCTTTCTTTCTCTCTTTCTTTCTTTCTAACGTTCTCTCTATCTTTCTTACTTTTTTGTCAAGTGAAAGGGCTTCACTAGCATGGGAAACATATGTTTACATTGTCAAAGCAGGTTCTCTCGTGATTGAAAGGGTTTCAAATTATTTCAGCAGTGAAAGAGCAAACACCAGCTCGCAACCACAAAGCGCAACTACAGTTGGGAGAATTATGATGTGGCTCTGCATGTATCTCTTCTCTCTCTTCCCTATGGCTGGGGAGACAGTGCCCTCTGTCGGAGGGGCAAGGGACAAAAAGCTTGAAGCACTATGTAATATAAATCTAAATGATGATGACGATTATTGTATTCCCAGGCAGTCTCCTATCCAAGTACTAACCACGCCCTCGAGGCCGGCTACCCGTGGCTACGGCTGCTGAGGCGGCAAAGGGCTGGAGGGAGGAGCGGGGCGAGCGTCAAAGACTCTGGTTTCTCTTCATCACGAATAAGCCTTTCGCCTTTTACTAAAGACTTCCGTGGAGAGGAACGATGACGAGTTAAAGATATTTTTGGGAGGCTTTGCCTGACGGCAGAGCCTGCGTGTCCTGTTTGAAAGCAAAATATCGTCCCGCGGTGGATATCCTTTTCCTGGTTGTGCGCGTTTCCATCCCAATGTTCAATATGGCGCCCCTGTTAATTTTGAGTTGAATAATTCTGCCTCACAATTTTTACTAATTGAATTGTGCAGAATTTACAAAATACAGAGATGCATAAAACACAAACGCAAAACATATATTAAAACATAAATATCATAACCCAATGTTCAATCTCTAAGCCCCAATCTTTTGCTTATTCTTGTCTGAGCCAGGGCTTCTGGGTTTCTCAGCGTTTGGTGAAGTGGGGTGGTGTGCTGGGCGGGGGGAGGGAGAGGCCGTATGATCCTGTCCCCTCCCCCAGCCGCCGTGAGAGTTTGGGACACCATTCCCAATGGCGTGAGAGGACTTGTGCCATTTCCAACTCATACTTACCTGGCAGGGGAGACACCTTGATCATGAAGGAGGTTCACCCAGGGCGAGGCTCAGCCATTGCACTCCGGCTGTGCTGACCCTTGTGAATTCCCCAAATGTGGGAATCTCGACTGCATAATTTCTGGTAGTGGGGGACTGCGTCCGCGCTCTCCCCTGATTAAAACTGTCTAATGGTATTTCAGTGCTGAAAATAGGACAAAGTGGGTGCCTCGTAAACAACAGCTCGTGAGCCCCAAGCGCAACTACGGCAGCTTTTAATGAGGATGCGGCTGTGTGTCTATCTCAGCTCTCTCTGCGCCTTGGTTGGGGAAACAGTGCCCCCTATTGCAGAGGCAAGGGCCAAAAAGCTTACAGCACCTGGTATTCCCAGGCGGTCTCCCATCCAAGTACTAACCAGGCCCGACCCTGCTTAGCTTCCGAGATCGGACGAGATCGGGCGTGTTCAGGGTGGTATGGCCGTAAGCGGAGGAGCAAGACGGAGGTAAGCCTCTTATACTTTGCCTGGCTCTGCTCTCTCCCTTTTGGACTTGGTGTTTTTTTTCTGTCTTTCTTTCTTTCTTTCTTTTTCTTTCTTTCTCTCTTTCTTTCTTTCTAACGTTCTCTCTATCTTTCTTACTTTTTTGTCAAGTGAAAGGGCTTCACTAGCATGGGAAACATATGTTTACATTGTCAAAGCAGGTTCTCTCGTGATTGAAAGGGTATCAAATTATTTCAGCAGTGAAAGAGCAAACACCAGCTCGCAACCACAAAGCGCAACTACAGTTGGGAGAATTATGATGTGGCTCTGCATGTATCTCTTCTCTCTCTTCCCTATGGCTGGGGAGACAGTGCCCTCTGTCGGAGGGGCAAGGGACAAAAAGCTTGAAGCACTATGTAATATAAATCTAAATGATGATGACGATTATTGTATTCCCAGGCAGTCTCCTATCCAAGTACTAACCACGCCCTCGAGGCCGGCTACCCGTGGCTACGGCTGCTGAGGTGGCAAAGGGCTGGAGGGAGGAGCGGGGCGAGCGTCAAAGACTCTGGTTTCTCTTCATCACGAATAAGCCTTTCGCCTTTTACTAAAGACTTCCGTGGAGAGGAACGATGACGAGTTAAAGATATTTTTGGGAGGCTTTGCCTGACGGCAGAGCCTGCGTGTCCTGTTTGAAAGCAAAATATCATCCCGCGGTGGATCTCCTTTTCCTGGTTGTGCGCGTTTCCATCCCAATGTTCAATATGGCGCCCCTGTTAATTTTGAGTTGAATAATTCTGCCTCACAATTTTTACTAATTGAATTGTGCAGAATTTACAAAATACAGAGATGCATAAAACACAAACGCAAAACATATATTAAAACATAAATATCATAACCCAATGTTCAATCTCTAAGCCCCAATCTTTTGCTTATTCTTGTCTGAGCCAGGGCTTCTGGGTTTCTCAGCGTTTGGTGAAGTGGGGTGGTGTGCTGGGCGGGGGGAGGGAGAGGCCGTATGATCCTGTCCCCTCCCCCAGCCGCCGTGAGAGTTTGGGACACCATTCCCAATGGCGTGAGAGGACTTGTGCCATTTCCAACTCATACTTACCTGGCAGGGGAGACACCTTGATCATGAAGGAGGTTCACCCAGGGCGAGGCTCAGCCATTGCACTCCGGCTGTGCTGACCCTTGCGAATTCCCCAAATGTGGGAATCTCGACTGCATAATTTCTGGTAGTGGGGGACTGCGTCCGCGCTCTCCCCTGATTAAAACTGTCTAATGGTATTTCAGTGCTGAAAATAGGACAAAGTGGGTGCCTCGTAAACAACAGCTCGTGAGCCCCAAGCGCAACTACGGCAGCTTTTAATGAGGATGCGCAACTACGGCAGCTTTTAATGAGGATGCGGCTGTGTGTCTATCTCAGCTCTCTCTGCGCCTTGGTTGGGGAAACAGTGCCCCCTATTGCAGAGGCAAGGGCCAAAAAGCTTACAGCACCTGGTATTCCCAGGCGGTCTCCCATCCAAGTACTAACCAGGCCCGACCCTGCTTAGCTTCCGAGATCGGACGAGATCGGGCGTGTTCAGGGTGGTATGGCCGTAAGCGGAGGAGCAAGACGGAGGTAAGCCTCTTATACTTTGCCTGGCTCTGCTCTCTCCCTTTTGGACTTGGTGTTTTTTTTCTGTCTTTCTTTCTTTCTTTTTCTTTCTTTCTTTCTCTCTTTCTTTCTTTCTAACGTTCTCTCTATCTTTCTTACTTTTTTGTCAAGTGAAAGGGCTTCACTAGCATGGGAAACATATGTTTACATTGTCAAAGCAGGTTCTCTCGTGATTGAAAGGGTATCAAATTATTTCAGCAGTGAAAGAGCAAACACCAGCTCGCAACCACAAAGCGCAACTACAGTTGGGAGAATTATGATGTGGCTCTGCATGTATCTCTTCTCTCTCTTCCCTATGGCTGGGGAGACAGTGCCCTCTGTCGGAGGGGCAAGGGACAAAAAGCTTGAAGCACTATGTAATATAAATCTAAATGATGATGACGATTATTGTATTCCCAGGCAGTCTCCTATCCAAGTAGTAACCACGCCCTCGAGGCCGGCTACCCGTGGCTACGGCTGCTGAGGTGGCAAAGGGCTGGAGGGAGGAGCGGGGCGAGCGTCAAAGACTCTGGTTTCTCTTCATCACGAATAAGCCTTTCGCCTTTTACTAAAGACTTCCGTGGAGAGGAACGATGACGAGTTAAAGATATTTTTGGGAGGCTTTGCCTGACGGCAGAGCCTGCGTGTCCTGTTTGAAAGCAAAATATCGTCCCGCGGTGGATCTCCTTTTCCTGGTTGTGCGCGTTTCCATCCCAATGTTCAATATGGCGCCCCTGTTAATTTTGAGTTGAATAATTCTGCCTCACAATTTTTACTAATTGAATTGTGCAGAATTTACAAAATACAGAGATGCATAAAACACAAACGCAAAACATATATTAAAACATAAATATCATAACCCAATGTTCAATCTCTAAGCCCCAATCTTTTGCTTATTCTTGTCTGAGCCAGGGCTTCTGGGTTTCTCAGCGTTTGGTGAAGTGGGGTGGTGTGCTGGGCGGGGGGAGGGAGAGGCCGTATGATCCTGTCCCCTCCCCCAGCCGCCGTGAGAGTTTGGGACACCATTCCCAATGGCGTGAGAGGACTTGTGCCATTTTCAACTCATACTTACCTGGCAGGGGAGACACCTTGATCATGAAGGAGGTTCACCCAGGGACGTATCCTCTGTAGGCTGGAGTCGTGCGGTGTATGGGGCACAGCCACAGGGTCCTGCGGACTGCTAACGCAACATGGCCTCAGCGTCGAACCAAACCAACAGGCGGAATGCTGTCCGGTTTGAGCTCCAGAGCAACCTGGAGATGGACCGGCTGCAGTTCTCAAGAAGGATTTTACAAGCTGAACTGGAGTTTACACCTGCCCAGCTGGATTATATCTTCGCCCTGCCAGGGAAAAAAGTGTTTGAGGTAATCTTCTCAACATTTTACTACTTTGAGCAATGTCTTGAACGATTTACACAAAAGAAAGCCAGTAATCTCAGACTGGAAAACATTGTCCTGACCCCCTTGTCAGAAAGGGACTCTAAAAATATCACAGTTCTCATGTATTCTGAGAAAGTCACAACTGAGGACATTCAGACCTGGTTGTCTAGATACTGCGTGGTGAACAGAGGAATGGAGCTGAGGGACCAGGATGGCATCCGTACAGGAGCACGGCGCTTTTATGTGAAGCTCCGGAGGCAAGCGTTTGATGGTAGAGAGCAGCTGAGCCATGTGCCCTCAACGATCCAGCTGGGGCAGGTCAGGGGGCAGGTATTCTACCAAGGCCAACCAAAGGAATGCAGAAAGTGTGGAGCCGAAGGACATCTGGCCGCTGACTGCATCGTCACCTTCTGCAGGAACTGCAGGAACTCCAGCCACGCCACCAGGGACTGCAACCAGCCGATGAGGTGCAATCTCTGCGGGGAAAATACACATTCCTTCAGAGACTGCCCTCAGTCATACGCAAACCGGACAAGGCAGCAAGCCCCCCCCCAACCCGATCAACCAGCAGCAGAGAACCACCCTGCCCCAGATGGCAGACAACCCAGCGCCCAGGCAGACGGCACCGGTCCCCCGGCAGTGATGGCAGAGGGAACTCCAACAAAAGCAGCGGGGGAGCAGATGGCATCGACGGCAGAGGGAACCCCGGCGGCGAGGGCAGGGGGAGATGCGGCGAGGGCAGAGGGACCCCCGGTGGCAGTGGAGCAGGCGGCGGCGAGGGCAGACGGAAACCCGGCGGCAGTGGAGCAGGCAGCGGTGAGGGCAGAGGGAACCCCGGCGACAGTGGAGCAGACGGCGGCGAGGGCGGACGGAAACCCGGCCACGGCAGAGGGAACGCCGGCGGCGGAGAGGGCAGAGCAGGCGAGGGCAAAGGGAACCCTGGTGGCAACAGAGGAACAGGCTGTGGACCCCGCTGATGAAGGCGACCGACTGGACTGGAGTGCAGAGCACTCCGGGGATGAGGACGACTCCAGGCTGCCCCCCAACCGTCCAGAATGGGCAGCTATCAGCCAGGAGACCCAGGCCGACCTGCAAGCAGCGCAGGACACAGCCCCGGTGAACTCCACTGCCATCTCAGCCCAGGACTGCAGAGACTTCCTGGATAATCTGATGGCAGGGCTAGGAGCGTCCCCTGGAGGCCACGCTACCATCTCCGAGGTGGAAAAGGGAGCATCACAGCTCTCGTCCCTGTCATCAGAAGAGCCCCTCTTCCACTCTTCAGAAGAGCCACTCCTCCAAGACCCCGAGAGCCGAACCCCATCGCAGAAGCGACTGCTCCAGGACTCATCTGAAGAGTCACTCTTACAAGACGCCCAGGTATGGCCCGCTCTAACCTCGAGGTCCGGCTCCTTCCTGGACGCTCAAAGCCTGAGTGTCTTCTCCACTGCCACCCAGATGAAGGTGGGGAGGAGGGATGAAGTCGGGCATCAGAAAGAGCCAAAGAAGAAGAAAAGAGATAAGGATAGAGAGAAGAGGCAAGTCCCCTGAACCCCTTAGAATGCGATCCCATTAAAAACCCTCTATGGCCCCCTTTTCTATTATCACCATTAACACCAGAGGCCTCAATGACCCCATCAAATGTCAGTCTGTGGTTGATGATTTGTATGGGGACAATGGTGATATAATTTTATTACAGGAATGCAACATCCCATATATGGACAATTATTCTTGTTATCAGAAAAGATGGCCCCATGGTGAATCAGTCTGGTCAGGAGACAACAGGAACAGATCATCTGGAGTTGCAATACTCCTGAGAGGACAGTCCATTGTTACCAAAAGAGTCCAGAGAGTTATTGATGGACGCCTACTCTGCGTTGACCTTGAGGTTAATGGTAAAAAACTCAGAGTAATAAATATCTATTGTCCCTCTGAACTCCAAGATCGGCTAGAAACCATACAGTCTATTCAACCGCTGGTTTTCTGTGGGTGGGAGGTGATCATAGGTGGAGACTTTAACTGTATTTGCGAAAAAAAGGACAGAAGGTCGATATCTACTGCTGATGTCAGATTAGATGCTAGTTCTCATGCATTGGTCAATTTGATTGACGACTGTAGGCTAACTGACACCTTCCTTTTTACAAACCCTCAAACCCCAGGCTTCACATGGTCAAATGGTAGAACCCTTTCCCGTATCGATTTGCTCCTCACCTCTGCAGGAGTGACCCCAGTAGCCAGCTCTGTAACACCAGTCCCATACTCGGATCATGCAAAACTCACCTGCTGCTTTGAGATTAAAGATACAGTACGCCAACGCCCAGGTTCCTGGAAATTAAACATAAGTTTATTGGAAAATGTCACTACTGTATCAAAATTTAAAGGAAAATTGGAACAGTGGAAAACCTTGCAGTGCATGTATGATTCGTTAGGGGACTGGTGGGAAGAAACAAAGCAGAGAGCTAAAGCATTCTTCATGCTGGAGGGCAGAAGACTTGCGGCAATGAAACGGTCCTACCAGGGTAGACTTCAAGGTAGACTTCAGCGCTGTTACTCCCTTGCCCTCTCAGGGTTTGATGTTAGAGAGGACATCTCTAATTTAAAAAAAGAGATGATGAGACTAACAAATGAAAAGAGTAAAGGCCTCCTCACAAGAAGTCGCATACAACACCTGGAGGAGAATGAAAGATGTACCCGCTACTTCTTCAGAAGACTGTCTAAGCCAAAACATCGCATCCAAACTGTGCTAGATCGAGAGGGGGAAGAGGTGAAGGACACACAACACATTTTAAAGGTTGTAAAGTCCTATTACTCAGACCTCTACCAAGAGAGACAGATTTCTGAGAATGAAGTGAGTTCATTTCTTTCCCATTTGACCACAGGAGTCGATAATAGCACTAGAGATAAGCTGGAGGAAGATTTGACAACAGTAGAATTAACAAAGGCCTTACAGAGCATGGAAAATAATAAAACTCCAGGTTTAGATGGTTTACCCAAGGAATTTTATATTACATTCTGGGACCAGTTAAAAGATCTTTTATTAGAAGTCTTTAAAGAGAGTCTGGACAGGGGTACATTACCTTTATCTTTGAAAAAAGGTTCAATATCCCTGTTGTACAAGAAGGGCCCAAAAGAAGACCTTAAGAACTGGAGACCCCTGACACTGTTAGGAGTAGATGTTAAAATCCTTGCAAAAGCGCTGTATTTCAGACTCCAACCAGTAGTTGGCAGCATTGTCCACTTAGACCAAACCTGTAGCATCCCAGGACGGTCTATGTGTGATAGTCTAGCACTTGTAAGAGACACGTACCTCTACTGTCAGGATCGTAATCACCCTTTATGTATTTTGGGCCTAGATTTGGAGAAGGCCTTTGACAGTGTTAGTCATAACTATCTAAAAGTTGTCCTCGCCCACCTCAAATTTGGTTCAACCTTTAGGAGGTGGGTTGAGTTACTATACACAGATTGTACCAGTGTAGTAATGGTAAATGGGGAGACCACAGACCCTGTAGACATACAAGCAGGCGTGCGGCAAGGCTGCCCGCTTTCCGCAGCCCTTTTTGTCCTTGCCATTGAACCCCTGGCATGCGCCCTTAGAAACCATAGGAACATCAATGGGATATCGGTACCAGGGAGTAGCGGGAGACAAGCCAAACTCTCCATTTACATGGATGACCTCACCCTTCTGTTAGCGGACAATGCATCTGTCAGAGAGACCCTAACAGTGTGTGACAACTTCACATTGGCCTCTGGCACTAGAGTAAATAAGAACAAGTGTGAGACACTGCACATCAACTGGCAGGAGCCTATTGACCACCTGGGCCTGTTGGAAAGACGAGATACCATTAAAGTGCTGGGCGTCCAGATTGGTAAAAACATGGAATCCTGCAACTGGGCTGCCAAATTACCTAAAGTAAGAGGCAAACTAATCCAGTGGCAGGACAGGGAGCTCACCCTTACTGGGAAGGTGTTAGTAGTGAAGGCAGAAGTCCTAGCCTCCCTATCACATCTGGCAGCCACCTTTCCAATCCCCCAGAAGGCCATGGTGTCTCTTAGAAAGGTTGTATTCCATTTTATCTGGGGGTGCCAACAGGAGAAGTTGAGGAGAGACATCATGCACAAATCGATTGCAAAGGGTGGAAGGGCAGTTCCAGAATTTGAAACAAAGTTTAAGGCCATGTTTGTATCCCCAATCCTAAAAGCCTGTCTTAGTGAGGGACAGGGTCCAATCTGGACTGACTTTGCCAGACTGTGGGTTGGTCGCAATGTTTTAACTACATGGGGGAAAAGACCAGCCCTAAATATACCTTATGCTGAGAGCTGCCCACCAATCTACAACATAGTATTGAAGACGTTACCACAGGGGCTTGCAGTAATCCCACCACAGAGGATGGCAAGAGTAGAGGTAGAGAAAGTGTTGTCCCCACAGCTACAATTACTAGCTCCGGTGGGCGCACTGACAGAGGACAAGTGTACACTGGTTTGGGCAAACGTAAACAACAACACCCTGACCAATATACACAAAGACCTAGCATGGCAGGTCGCCCACCAATGTTTACCCACTAGAGCCTTCCTTAAGAGGAGACGCTGTACCAGGAGCCCCATGTGTCCTAGAACAACTTGTGGGAGTGATGAGACCGTAGCCCACTTACTGTGGTCATGCCCCTATGCTAAGAGGGTGTGGGCACTAGTAGCCCCTTGGTTGCAGAACCTATATAGAGCCCCTTCAACCTTTGACGATATTGCATATGGTGTTTTACTTGGTAAATCTCCAGAGAATGTAATTAAGTGGTGGGTTATAATAAATTGTGTAAAGGACTGTCTCTGGAGATCCAGGAATGTATGGGTCTATAAGAAACATAGCGTCCCAATGTCTGATGTGATGAAAAATTTGATGTCCATTTTTAGAGATTATATTATAAAGGATAAAACTGTTAAAGATGATAAAATGAAGTTAGATTTGTGGAAGGTTCCCCCCAATATACTGATGAATGTAAACTGTTTTTAAATTACTTAATTTGTGATTTGACTAAAGAATTAAGATTGTTGTGTGTCTGCCTGTAATCGTATATTTATCTGCAATTGAACAATAAAAAACCTAAAAAGTGAAAGTGGTTCACCCAGGGCATCTCAGGGGACAAGGACAACTCCAGGCTGTCCCCCAACTGTCCAGCATGGGCAGTAGACAGCCAGGAGACCCAGGTGGACCTGCTAGTGGTGCAGCATCCGGCCCCAGCAAACTCCACCGCCATCTCTGCCAGGGACTGCAGAGACCTACTGGACACCATGATGGCTGCCCTACCAGCGACCCCTGAAGACCGCCCCGATACCTCTGTCTTGGGGGGCGGACCGGAGGAGGCAGAGAGACCAACCCAGCCCCTGCCCTTGCTCCTGGACAGCTCGTCAGAACAGCAGACTTCATCACAGAAGCGCCAGCAGCAGGAGTCGTCAGGAGAGTCCCTCCTCCTGGGACCCCAGGTATGGCCCTCCCCAACATCCATGTCTGCGTCCTTCCTGGATGCTGAGAGTCTGACTGCCTTCTCCTCCGCCACTCAAATGAAGGAGGCGGAGGGGGAGGGCATTTGGCATCAGAAACCACCTAGGAAGAAAAAGAAGAATGGGAGGAGGGGACAGGATAGTCCTGACCCCTGCCCCCCATAGATTGTGACCCCCCCCCAAGTATACCCTATGGCTCCTATAGCTATTGCATCACTTAACACTAGAGGCCTGAATGACCCTGTAAAGTGTTTATCAGCATTTACATTTTTGAATTCAGAGGGCAGTGACATCTTCCTATTACAGGAGTGCAACATACCCTACAGGGAAAACTACAAGCTTTATGAGGATAGATGGAGTCATGGACAGTCAGTGTGGTCAGGTGACAATAAAAACAGGTCATCTGGGGTGGCGGTGTTATTTAAAGGGTGGGGATTCAATATTCAGAGGGTACAACGTATAATAGATGGGAGAATTCTAGTTGTTGATGGGGAATGGAAGAATGTCAACTTGAGACTAATTAATGTCTACTGCCCAGCAGAACTACAAGAACGCCAAGATACCTTAAAAGCAATACAGCCTCTGTTGTTGTGTGGCAGGGAGGTGGTCTTGGGTGGCGATTTCAACTGCCTGGTAGACACAAAAGACAGATTGACTACCAGTACAGTGAGGCTGGACTCCAGCTCTGAGACATTAAAGAACATCATACAAGACTTTAAACTGACAGACACATTCCGTACCATAAACCCTAGTCTGCCTGGGTACACATGGACAAATGGAAGAACTCATTCCAGAATTGACTTTATACTTACTTCAGGGGGATTGCAGGTTGCCGATGCCTCAGTGACGCCGGTTTTCTTTTCGGACCATGCCAAGATTGACTGCTCTCTGGTTCTGAAAGATAAAACAGAAAAGGGTAAAGGGTCATGGAAGTTAAATATTTCCCTGCTTCAAGATGTAAAGGTGGTCAGTAGACTTAAAGAAAAACTGTTTCAGTGGTCCTCGCTTCAGTTTGCCTTTGACTCTGTGGGAGAATGGTGGGAGGATGTGAAGGGTAGAGTTAAGACCTTTTTCATAGAGGTTGGGAAGAAAGCAGCCAAGAACAAACGTTTTAAGTGTAAAAACTATCAGGCACAATTACAACGTCTGTATACAATGGCTCATGCAGGGTTTGAAACAGCAGAGGACATAGCAAGGTTGAAGAGGGACATGCTACGTCTGTCTACAGAGGCTAGTCGTGGACTACTAACACGCAGCAGAATCCAACATATGGAGGAGCATGAGAAATGTTCTAGGTACTTCTTTAGAAAGCTAGCCCGGCCTAGAAACATCATGGAAGCAATTAAAGACAAACAAGGTAATGAACAGACAGAAATAAAAGACATACTTACCAGTGTACATACCTTCTATACAGACCTCTATAGGTGTGAAGACCTGGACAGAGCATCCTTAGAAAGCCTCCTGTCAAAAGTAAACAAAAATGTCAATGATTGTAATGATATGTTGGACTGTGAACTGTCTGTGAATGAACTGACCAAAGCGGTAGACAGCATGCAGAATAACAAGGCACCTGGGGCTGATGGTCTGCCTAAAGAATTTTCCTTTTGGGCAGAACTAAAGGGCCCCCTTTTGGAAATGTTCAATGAGAGTCTCTGCAAGGGTAAACTACCATCATCCCTGAGAGAAGGCACTATTTCTCTGTTGTTTAAAAAAGGTGATAAAAAGGACATTAAGAACTGGAGGCCACTTACACTGCTGGGGGTGGACCGTAAAATCCTGGCAAAGGCCCTGTTCTTCAGGTTGCAGGGGGTGGCTGGGAAGGTGGTGGGAGAGGACCAGACCTGTGTGGTACCGGGGCTGTCCATGGGCGACAGCCTCGCCCTGGTGAGAGACTCATACCTCTATGCGGTGGACCGCGGTGTACCCCTTTGCATAGCCGGCCTGGACCTGGAAAAGGCCTTTGACAGAATCAATCATACTTATTTAAAAGAAGTGATGGAGAGATTTGGTTTTGGGCCTAAAATGAGAGCCTGGATAGACCTGCTCTATAATGACTGTGTGAGTAGGGTGGTCGTGAATGGAAACACCACAGATACCTTCAAGGTGCAATCGGGGGTCAGGCAAGGTTGCCCTCTGTCTGTGGTCCTGTTTATCCTGGCAATGGAGCCACTGGCCTGCGCGATACGCCAGGACTCCTCCATCCGAGGCCTCCTTGTACCAGGGAGCAGTGGGAAGGAGGCAAAGCTGACTCTGTACATGGATGACCTGACTATCCTTTGCACCGACAACAGCTCAGCGGTCAAGGCCCTCAGGTGGAGTGACTGTTTTTCCAGGGCATCGGGGGCCAAGCTCAACAGGTCAAAGAGCGAAATCCTGTACGTCAACTGGAGGAGCCAAAAGCAGGAGCTGGGCCTGAAGGAGAACAATGACAGACTGAGAATCCTAGGCGTGGAGATAGGGAAGGACATGGAGAAAGTCAACTGGGAGAAAAGGCTCCCAATGATTAAAGGGAAACTACTCCAGTGGAAGGATAGAGACCTCACCATCACAGGGAAGGTGTTAGTTATAAAAGCGGAGGTGCTGGCGTCTATGACATTCTTGGCGGTCACCCTGCCAGCCCCCAGCTCTTTTTTGACACCACTGAGGAGAACCATCTTCCAGTTCATATGGGGGTCCCAGCAGGAAAATGTAAAGAGGGAAATAATGTATAAGCCATTAGAGAAGGGTGGTAAGGCTGTACCAGAGTTGAGTGCCAAGCTAAATGCCTTGTTTTTAACGCCAATCTTAAATGCGGTTTTAAAAGACAGTAATGATAGCCTATGGAACAATTTTGCCAAGTTCTGGGTGGGCCGGAAGATCCTGACCAGAATGGGGAAAAGGCCCCCGCTCGACACCCCCCACGCCGAAACAAGGCCAAAACTGTACGACAAGGCGTTGTCCCTTTTGGAGGCGACAAGCCTAGGAGAACCCCCGCTAGGGCAGGTGAATAGGGGTATGGTGGAAAGAGGCCTGTCCCCTCAGTCTGAGAGAATGGTACCGGTGGGGACCATGACAGAAAATATGTGCATCCAAGTTTGGAAAAACGTCAACTCCCCGTTCCTGTCCAATCTAAATAAGGACTTAGCTTGGAAAATAGTTCACAGTTGCCTGCCAACAAAGACCTTTTTGAAAAAGAGACGTTGTTCAAGGAGTGCAAAATGCCCCAGACCCAATTGCAGTGGGGACGAAAGTGTGGGCCATCTTTTCTGGTCTTGCTTCTATGCACAAAGGGTGTGGGGACTGTTAAGGCCATGGCTAAGGGAGCTGTACAAAGAACCTGGGGAAAGTGACATCTTGTTTGGTAATTTGGGGAAAGGGGAAGGTAAAAAATGGGAAAGATGGTGGGCAGTGATTAACTGTATGAAGGAAGGGCTGTGGAGGGGAAGAAACATGGTGGTATTTAAAACATTTTACCTGGAGCCTGAGGCTGTAGTGAAGGTAGGCCTCACGATGGTCAGAGACTATGTCCTAAGGGAGAAAAAGAAATACAGTGACTCAGAACTGAAAAAAAGGTGGAAGATAGGTGATCAAAATGCTCTAATTGATGTATTTTAAAGTAACAATGTGGGTGTAAATGTGATGAAATGGCAAATGGAATGAAGTTTTTCTAGACTGTAATGAAATAGAATTTTGGTGTGGGTATGAGTAATGTATTTATTGTATGTATTCTGTATGGAAATATATGTTTTGTGTTTTACTTGCAAATGATTAATAAAGTTTCTAAAAATTGAAAAATTGGTTCACCCAGGGCGAGGCTCAGCCATTGCACTCCGGCTGTGCTGACCCTTGCGAATTCCCCAAATGTGGGAATCTCGACTGCATAATTTCTGGTAGTGGGGGACTGCGTCCGCGCTCTCCCCTGATTAAAACTGTCTAATGGTATTTCAGTGCTGAAAATAGGACAAAGTGGGTGCCTCGTAAACAACAGCTCGTGAGCCCCAAGCGCAACTACGGCAGCTTTTAATGAGGATGCGGCTGTGTGTCTATCTCAGCTCTCTCTGCGCCTTGGTTGGGGAAACAGTGCCCCCTATTGCAGAGGCAAGGGCCAAAAAGCTTACAGCACCTGGTATTCCCAGGCGGTCTCCCATCCAAGTACTAACCAGGCCCGACCCTGCTTAGCTTCCGAGATCGGACGAGATCGGGCGTGTTCAGGGTGGTATGGCCGTAAGCGGAGGAGCAAGACGGAGGTAAGCCTCTTATACTTTGCCTGGCTCTGCTCTCTCCCTTTTGGACTTGGTGTTTTTTTTCTGTCTTTCTTTCTTTCTTTCTTTTTCTTTCTTTCTTTCTCTCTTTCTTTCTTTCTAACGTTCTCTCTATCTTTCTTACTTTTTTGTCAAGTGAAAGGGCTTCACTAGCATGGGAAACATATGTTTACATTGTCAAAGCAAGTTCTCTCGTGATTGAAAGGGTATCAAATTATTTCAGCAGTGAAAGAGCAAACACCAGCTCGCAACCACAAAGCGCAACTACAGTTGGGAGAATTATGATGTGGCTCTGCATGTATCTCTTCTCTCTCTTCCCTATGGCTGGGGAGACAGTGCCCTCTGTCGGAGGGGCAAGGGACAAAAAGCTTGAAGCACTATGTAATATAAATCTAAATGATGATGACGATTATTGTATTCCCAGGCAGTCTCCTATCCAAGTACTAACCACGCCCTCGAGGCCGGCTACCCGTGGCTACGGCTGCTGAGGTGGCAAAGGGCTGGAGGGAGGAGCGGGGCGAGCGTCAAAGACTCTGGTTTCTCTTCATCACGAATAAGCCTTTCGCCTTTTACTAAAGACTTCCGTGGAGAGGAACGATGACGAGTTAAAGATATTTTTGGGAGGCTTTGCCTGACGGCAGAGCCTGCGTGTCCTGTTTGAAAGCAAAATATCGTCCCGCGGTGGATCTCCTTTTCCTGGTTGTGCGCGTTTCCATCCCAATGTTCAATATGGCGCCCCTGTTAATTTTGAGTTGAATAATTCTGCCTCACAATTTTTACTAATTGAATTGTGCAGAATTTACAAAATACAGAGATGCATAAAACACAAACGCAAAACATATATTAAAACATAAATATCATAACCCAATGTTCAATCTCTAAGCCCCAATCTTTTGCTTATTCTTGTCTGAGCCAGGGCTTCTGGGTTTCTCAGCGTTTGGTGAAGTGGGGTGGTGTGCTGGGCGGGGGGAGGGAGAGGCCGTATGATCCTGTCCCCTCCCCCAGCCGCCGTGAGAGTTTGGGACACCATTCCCAATGGCGTGAGAGGACTTGTGCCATTTCCAACTCATACTTACCTGGCAGGGGAGACACCTTGATCATGAAGGAGGTTCACCCAGGGCGAGGCTCAGCCATTGCACTCCGGCTGTGCTGACCCTTGCGAATTCCCCAAATGTGGGAATCTCGACTGCATAATTTCTGGTAGTGGGGGACTGCGTCCGCGCTCTCCCCTGATTAAAACTGTCTAATGGTATTTCAGTGCTGAAAATAGGACAAAGTGGGTGCCTCGTAAACAACAGCTCGTGAGCCCCAAGCGCAACTACGGCAGCTTTTAATGAGGATGCGGCTGTGTGTCTATCTCAGCTCTCTCTGCGCCTTGGTTGGGGAAACAGTGCCCCCTATTGCAGAGGCAAGGGCCAAAAAGCTTACAGCACCTGGTATTCCCAGGCGGTCTCCCATCCAAGTACTAACCAGGCCCGACCCTGCTTAGCTTCCGAGATCGGACGAGATCGGGCGTGTTCAGGGTGGTATGGCCGTAAGCGGAGGAGCAAGACGGAGGTAAGCCTCTTATACTTTGCCTGGCTCTGCTCTCTCCCTTTTGGACTTGGTGTTTTTTTTCTGTCTTTCTTTCTTTCTTTCTTTCTCTCTTTCTTTCTTTCTAACGTTCTCTCTATCTTTCTTACTTTTTTGTCAAGTGAAAGGGCTTCACTAGCATGGGAAACATATGTTTACATTGTCAAAGCAAGTTCTCTCGTGATTGAAAGGGTATCAAATTATTTCAGCAGTGAAAGAGCAAACACCAGCTCGCAACCACAAAGCGCAACTACAGTTGGGAGAATTATGATGTGGCTCTGCATGTATCTCTTCTCTCTCTTCCCTATGGCTGGGGAGACAGTGCCCTCTGTCGGAGGGGCAAGGGACAAAAAGCTTGAAGCACTATGTAATATAAATCTAAATGATGATGACGATTATTGTATTCCCAGGCAGTCTCCTATCCAAGTACTAACCACGCCCTCGAGGCCGGCTACCCGTGGCTACGGCTGCTGAGGTGGCAAAGGGCTGGAGGGAGGAGCGGGGCGAGCGTCAAAGACTCTGGTTTCTCTTCATCACGAATAAGCCTTTCGCCTTTTACTAAAGACTTCCGTGGAGAGGAACGATGACGAGTTAAAGATATTTTTGGGAGGCTTTGCCTGACGGCAGAGCCTGCGTGTCCTGTTTGAAAGCAAAATATCGTCCCGCGGTGGATCTCCTTTTCCTGGTTGTGCGCGTTTCCATCCCAATGTTCAATATGGCGCCCCTGTTAATTTTGAGTTGAATAATTCTGCCTCACAATTTTTACTAATTGAATTGTGCAGAATTTACAAAATACAGAGATGCATAAAACACAAACGCAAAACATATATTAAAACATAAATATCATAACCCAATGTTCAATCTCTAAGCCCCAATCTTTTGCTTATTCTTGTCTGAGCCAGGGCTTCTGGGTTTCTCAGCGTTTGGTGAAGTGGGGTGGTGTGCTGGGCGGGGGGAGGGAGAGGCCGTATGATCCTGTCCCCTCCCCCAGCCGCCGTGAGAGTTTGGGACACCATTCCCAATGGCGTGAGAGGACTTGTGCCATTTCCAACTCATACTTACCTGGCAGGGGAGACACCTTGATCATGAAGGAGGTTCACCCAGGGCGAGGCTCAGCCATTGCACTCCGGCTGTGCTGACCCTTGCGAATTCCCCAAATGTGGGAATCTCGACTGCATAATTTCTGGTAGTGGGGGACTGCGTCCGCGCTCTCCCCTGATTAAAACTGTCTAATGGTATTTCAGTGCTGAAAATAGGACAAAGTGGGTGCCTCGTAAACAACAGCTCGTGAGCCCCAAGCGCAACTACGGCAGCTTTTAATGAGGATGCGCAACTACGGCAGCTTTTAATGAGGATGCGGCTGTGTGTCTATCTCAGCTCTCTCTGCGCCTTGGTTGGGGAAACAGTGCCCCCTATTGCAGAGGCAAGGGCCAAAAAGCTTACAGCACCTGGTATTCCCAGGCGGTCTCCCATCCAAGTACTAACCAGGCCCGACCCTGCTTAGCTTCCGAGATCGGACGAGATCGGGCGTGTTCAGGGTGGTATGGCCGTAAGCGGAGGAGCAAGACGGAGGTAAGCCTCTTATACTTTGCCTGGCTCTGCTCTCTCCCTTTTGGACTTGGTGTTTTTTTTCTGTCTTTCTTTCTTTCTTTCTTTTTCTTTCTTTCTTTCTCTCTTTCTTACTTTCTAACGTTCTCTCTATCTTTCTTACTTTTTTGTCAAGTGAAAGGGCTTCACTAGCATGGGAAACATATGTTTACATTGTCAAAGCAGGTTCTCTCGTGATTGAAAGGGTATCAAATTATTTCAGCAGTGAAAGAGCAAACACCAGCTCGCAACCACAAAGCGCAACTACAGTTGGGAGAATTATGATGTGGCTCTGCATGTATCTCTTCTCTCTCTTCCCTATGGCTGGGGAGACAGTGCCCTCTGTCGGAGGGGCAAGGGACAAAAAGCTTGAAGCACTATGTAATATAAATCTAAATGATGATGACGATTATTGTATTCCCAGGCAGTCTCCTATCCAAGTACTAACCACGCCCTCGAGGCCGGCTACCCGTGGCTACGGCTGCTGAGGTGGCAAAGGGCTGGAGGGAGGAGCGGGGCGAGCGTCAAAGACTCTGGTTTCTCTTCATCACGAATAAGCCTTTCGCCTTTTACTAAAGACTTCCGTGGAGAGGAACGATGACGAGTTAAAGATATTTTTGGGAGGCTTTGCCTGACGGCAGAGCCTGCGTGTCCTGTTTGAAAGCAAAATATCGTCCCGCGGTGGATCTCCTTTTCCTGGTTGTGCGCGTTTCCATCCCAATGTTCAATATGGCGCCCCTGTTAATTTTGAGTTGAATAATTCTGCCTCACAATTTTTACTAATTGAATTGTGCAGAATTTACAAAATACAGAGATGCATAAAACACAAACGCAAAACATATATTAAAACATAAATATTATAACCCAATGTTCAATCTCTAAGCCCCAATCTTTTGCTTATTCTTGTCTGAGCCAGGGCTTCTGGGTTTCTCAGCGTTTGGTGAAGTGGGGTGGTGTGCTGGGCGGGGGGAGGGAGAGGCCGTATGATCCTGTCCCCTCCCCCAGCCGCCGTGAGAGTTTGGGACACCATTCCCAATGGCGTGAGAGGACTTGTGCCATTTCCAACTCATACTTACCTGGCAGGGGAGATACCTTGATCATGAAGGAGGTTCACCCAGGGACGTATCCTCTGTAGGCTGGAGTCGTGCGGTGTATGGGGCACAGCCACAGGGTCCTGCGGACTGCTAACGCAACATGGCCTCAGCGTCGAACCAAACCAACAGGCGGAATGCTGTCCGGTTTGAGCTCCAGAGCAACCTGGAGATGGACCGGCTGCAGTTCTCAAGAAGGATTTTACAAGCTGAACTGGAGTTTACACCTGCCCAGCTGGATTATATCTTCGCCCTGCCAGGGAAAAAAGTGTTTGAGGTAATCTTCTCAACATTTTACTACTTTGAGCAATGTCTTGAACGATTTACACAAAAGAAAGCCAGTAATCTCAGACTGGAAAACATTGTCCTGACCCCCTTGTCAGAAAGGGACTCTAAAAATATCACAGTTCTCATGTATTCTGAGAAAGTCACAACTGAGGACATTCAGACCTGGTTGTCTAGATACTGCGTGGTGAACAGAGGAATGGAGCTGAGGGACCAGGATGGCATCCGTACAGGAGCACGGCGCTTTTATGTGAAGCTCCGGAGGCAAGCGTTTGATGGTAGAGAGCAGCTGAGCCATGTGCCCTCAACGATCCAGCTGGGGCAGGTCAGGGGGCAGGTATTCTACCAAGGCCAACCAAAGGAATGCAGAAAGTGTGGAGCCGAAGGACATCTGGCCGCTGACTGCATCGTCACCTTCTGCAGGAACTGCAGGAACTCCAGCCACGCCACCAGGGACTGCACCCAGCCGATGAGGTGCAATCTCTGCGGGGAAAATACACATTCCTTCAGAGACTGCCCTCAGTCATACGCAAACCGGACAAGGCAGCAAGCCCCCCCCCAACCCGATCAACCAGCAGCAGAGAACCACCCTGCCCCAGATGGCAGACAACCCAGCGCCCAGGCAGACGGCACCGGTCCCCCGGCAGTGATGGCAGAGGGAACTCCAACAAAAGCAGCGGGGGAGCAGATGGCATCGACGGCAGAGGGAACCCCGGCGGCGAGGGCAGGGGGAGATGCGGCGAGGGCAGAGGGACCCCCGGTGGCAGTGGAGCAGGCGGCGGCGAGGGCAGACGGAAACCCGGCGGCAGTGGAGCAGGCAGCGGTGAGGGCAGAGGGAACCCCGGCGACAGTGGAGCAGACGGCGGCGAGGGTGGACGGAAACCCGGCCACGGCAGAGGGAACGCCGGCTGCGGAGAGGGCAGAGCAGGCGAGGGCAAAGGGAACCCTGGTGGCAACAGAGGAACAGGCTGTGGACCCCGCTGATGAAGGCGACCGACTGGACTGGAGTGCAGAGCACTCCGGGGATGAGGACGACTCCAGGCTGCCCCCCAACCGTCCAGAATGGGCAGCTATCAGCCAGGAGACCCAGGCCGACCTGCAAGCAGCGCAGGACACAGCCCCGGTGAACTCCACTGCCATCTCAGCCCAGGACTGCAGAGACTTCCTGGATAATCTGATGGCAGGGCTAGGAGCGTCCCCTGGAGGCCACGCTACCATCTCCGACGTGGAAAAGGGAGCATCACAGCTCTCGTCCCTGTCATCAGAAGAGCCCCTCTTCCACTCTTCAGAAGAGCCACTCCTCCAAGACCCCGAGAGCCGAACCCCATCGCAGAAGCGACTGCTCCAGGACTCATCTGAAGAGTCACTCTTACAAGACGCCCAGGTATGGCCCGCTCTAACCTCGAGGTCCGGCTCCTTCCTGGACGCTCAAAGCCTGAGTGTCTTCTCCACTGCCACCCAGATGAAGGTGGGGAGGAGGGATGAAGTCGGGCATCAGAAAGAGCCAAAGAAGAAGAAAAGAGATAAGGATAGAGAGAAGAGGCAAGTCCCCTGAACCCCTTAGAATACGATCCCATTAAAAATCCTCTATGGCCCCCTTTTCTATTATCACCATTAACACCAGAGGCCTCAATGACCCCATCAAATGTCAGTCTGTGGTTGATGATTTGTATGGGGACAATGGTGATATAATTTTATTACAGGAATGCAACATCCCATATATGGACAATTATTCTTGTTATCAGAAAAGATGGCCCCATGGTGAATCAGTCTGGTCAGGAGACAACAGGAACAGATCATCTGGAGTTGCAATACTCCTGAGAGGACAGTCCATTGTTACCAAAAGAGTCCAGAGAGTTATTGATGGACGCCTTCTCTGCGTTGACCTTGAGGTTAATGGTAAAAAACTCAGAGTAATAAATATCTATTGTCCCTCTGAACTCCAAGATCGGCTAGAAACCATACAGTCTATTCAACCGCTGGTTTTCTGTGGGTGGGAGGTGATCATAGGTGGAGACTTTAACTGTATTTGCGAAAAAAAGGACAGAAGGTCGATATCTACTGCTGATGTCAGATTAGATGCTAGTTCTCATGCATTGGTCAACTTGATTGACGACTGTAGGCTAACTGACACCTTCCTTTTTACAAACCCTCAAACCCCAGGCTTCACATGGTCAAATGGTAGAACCCTTTCCCGTATCGATTTGCTCCTCACCTCTGCAGGAGTGACCCCAGTAGCCAGCTCTGTAACACCAGTCCCATACTCGGATCATGCAAAACTCACCTGCTGCTTTGAGATTAAAGATACAGTACGCCAACGCCCAGGTTCCTGGAAATTAAACATAAGTTTATTGGAAAATGTCACTACTGTATCAAAATTTAAAGGAAAATTGGAACAGTGGAAAACCTTGCAGTGCATGTATGATTCGTTAGGGGACTGGTGGGAAGAAACAAAGCAGAGAGCTAAAGCATTCTTCATGCTGGAGGGCAGAAGACTTGCGGCAATGAAACGGTCCTACCAGGGTAGACTTCAAGGTAGACTTCAGCGCTGTTACTCCCTTGCCCTCTCAGGGTTTGATGTTAGAGAGGACATCTCTAATTTAAAAAAAGAGATGATGAGACTAACAAATGAAAAGAGTAAAGGCCTCCTCACAAGAAGTCGCATACAACACCTGGAGGAGAATGAAAGATGTACCCGCTACTTCTTCAGAAGACTGTCTAAGCCAAAACATCGCATCCAAACTGTGCTAGATCGAGAGGGGGAAGAGGTGAAGGACACACAACACATTTTAAAGGTTGTAAAGTCCTATTACTCAGACCTCTACCAAGAGAGACAGATTTCTGAGAATGAAGTGAGTTCATTTCTTTCCCAATTGACCACAGGAGTCGATAATAGCACTAGAGATAAGCTGGAGGAAGTTTTGACAACAGTAGAATTAACAAAGGCCTTACAGAGCATCGAAAATAATAAAACTCCAGGTTTAGATGGTTTACCCAAGGAATTTTATATTACATTCTGGGACCAGTTAAAAGATCCTTTATTAGAAGTTTTTAAAGAGAGTCTGGACAGGGGTACATTACCTTTATCTTTGAAAAAAGGTTCAATATCCCTGTTGTACAAGAAGGGCCCAAAAGAAGACCTTAAGAACTGGAGACCCCTGACACTGTTAGGAGTAGATGTTAAAATCCTTGCAAAAGCGCTGTATTTCAGACTCCAACCAGTAGTTGGCAGCATTGTCCACTTAGACCAAACCTGTAGCATCCCAGGACGGTCTATGTGTGATAGTCTAGCACTTGTAAGAGACACGTACCTCTACTGTCAGGATCGTAATCACCCTTTATGTATTTTGGGCCTAGATTTGGAGAAGGCCTTTGACAGTGTTAGTCATAACTATCTAAAAGTTGTCCTCGCCCACCTCAAATTTGGTTCAACCTTTAGGAGGTGGGTTGAGTTACTATACACAGATTGTACCAGTGTAGTAATGGTAAATGGGGAGACCACAGACCCTGTAGACATACAAGCAGGCGTGCGGCAAGGCTGCCCGCTTTCCGCAGCCCTTTTTGTCCTTGCCATTGAACCCCTGGCATGCGCCCTTAGAAACCATAGGAACATCAATGGGATATCGGTACCAGGGAGTAGCGGGAGACAAGCCAAACTCTCCATTTACATGGATGACCTCACCCTTCTGTTAGCAGACAATGCATCTGTCAGAGAGACCCTAACAGTGTGTGACAACTTCACACTGGCCTCTGGCACTAGAGTAAATAAGAACAAGTGTGAGACACTGCACCTCAACTGGCAGGAGCCTATTGACCACCTTGGCCTGTTGGAAAGACGAGATACCATTAAAGTGCTGGGCGTCCAGATTGGTAAAAACATGGAATCCTGCAACTGGGCTGCCAAATTACCTAAAGTAAGAAGCAAACTGATCCAGTGGCAGGACAGGGAGCTCACCCTTACTGGGAAGGTGTTAGTAGTGAAGGCAGAAGTCCTAGCCTCCCTATCACATCTGGCAGCCACCTTTCCAATCCCCCAGAAGGCCATGGTGTCTCTTAGAAAGGTTATATTCCATTTCATCTGGGGGTGCCAACAGGAGAAGTTGAGGAGAGACATCATGCACAAATCGATTGCAAAGGGTGGAAGGGCAGTTCCAGAATTTGAAACAAAGTTTAAGGCCATGTTTGTATCCCCAATCCTAAAAGCCTGTCTTAGTGAGGGACAGGGTCCAATCTGGACCGACTTTGCCAGACTGTGGGTTGGTCGACATGTTTTAACTACATGGGGGAAAAGACCAGCCCTAAATATACCTCATGCTGAGAGCTGCCCACCAATCTACAACATGGTATTGAAGACGTTACCACAGGGGCTTGCAGTAATCTCACCACAGAGGATGGCAAGAGTACAGGTAGAGAAAGTGTTGTCCCCACAGCTACAATTACTAGCTCCGGTGGGCGCACTGACAGAGGACAAGTGTACACTGGTTTGGGCAAACGTAAACAACAACAC
Source organism: Borostomias antarcticus (assembly GCF_949987555.1). NCBI lineage: Eukaryota > Metazoa > Chordata > Actinopteri > Stomiiformes > Stomiidae > Borostomias > Borostomias antarcticus. Next base: position 344,732 of record NW_028175549.1, on the reverse strand, counting down.
CCTGACCAATATACACAAAGACCTAGCATGGCAGGTCGCCCACCAATGTTTACCCACTAGAGCCTTCCTTAAGAGGAGACGCTGTACCAGGAGCCCCATGTGTCCTAGAACAACTTGTGGGAGTGATGAGACCGTAGCCCACTTACTGTGGTCATGCCCCTATGCTAAGAGGGTGTGGGCACTAGTAGCCCCTTGGTTGCAGAACCTATATAGAGCCCCTTCAACCTTTGACGATATTGCATATGGTTTTTTACTTGGTAAATCTCCAGAGAATGTAATTAAGTGGTGGGTTATAATAAATTGTGTAAAGGACTGTCTCTGGAGATCCAGGAATGTATGGGTCTATAAGAAACATAGCGTCCCAATGTCTGATGTGATGAAAAATTTGATGTCCATTTTTAGAGATTATATTATTAAGGATAAAACTGTTAAAGACGATAAAATTAAGTTAGATTTGTGGAAGGTTCCCCCCAATATACTGATGAATGTAAACTGTTTTTAAATTACTTAATTTGTGATTTGACTAAAGAATTAAGATTGTTGTGTGTCTGCCTGTAATCGTATCTTTATCTGCAATTGAACAATAAAAAACCTAAAAAGTGAAAAAGTGAAAAGTGGTTCACCCAGGGCGAGGCTCAGCCATTGCACTCCGGCTGTGCTGACCCTTGCGAATTCCCCAAATGTGGGAATCTCGACTGCATAATTTCTGGTAGTGGGGGACTGCGTCCGCGCTCTCCCCTGATTAAAACTGTCTAATGGTATTTCAGTGCTGAAAATAGGACAAAGTGGGTGCCTCGTAAACAACAGCTCGTGAGCCCCAAGCGCAACTACGGCAGCTTTTAATGAGGATGCGCAACTACGGCAGCTTTTAATGAGGATGCGGCTGTGTGTCTATCTCAGCTCTCTCTGCGCCTTGGTTGGGGAAACAGTGTCCCCTATTGCAGAGGCAAGGGCCAAAAAGCTTAGAGCACCTGGTATTCCCAGGCGGTCTCCCATCCAAGTACTAACCAGGCCCGACCCTGCTTAGCTTCCGAGATCGGACGAGATCGGGCGTGTTCAGGGTGGTATGGCCGTAAGCGGAGGAGCAAGACGGAGGTAAGCCTCTTATACTTTGCCTGGCTCTGCTCTCTCCCTTTTGGACTTGGTGTTTTTTTTCTGTCTTTCTTTCTTTCTTTCTTTTTCTTTCTTTCTTTCTCTCTTTCTTTCTTTCTTTCTAACGTTCTCTCTATCTTTCTTACTTTTTTGTCAAGTGAAAGGGCTTCACTAGCATGGGAAACATATGTTTACATTGTCAAAGCAGGTTCTCTCGTGATTGAAAGGGTATCAAATTATTTCAGCAGTGAAAGAGCAAACACCAGCTCGCAACCACAAAGCGCAACTACAGTTGGGAGAATTATGATGTGGCTCTGCATGTATCTCTTCTCTCTCTTCCCTATGGCTGGGGAGACAGTGCCCTCTGTCGGAGGGGCAAGGGACAAAAAGCTTGAAGCACTATGTAATATAAATCTAAATGATGATGACGATTATTGTATTCCCAGGCAGTCTCCTATCCAAGTACTAACCACGCCCTCGAGGCCGGCTACCCGTGGCTACGGCTGCTGAGGTGGCAAAGGGCTGGAGGGAGGAGCGGGGCGAGCGTCAAAGACTCTGGTTTCTCTTCATCACGAATAAGCCTTTCGCCTTTTACTAAAGACTTCCGTGGAGAGGAACGATGACGAGTTAAAGATATTTTTGGGAGGCTTTGCCTGACGGCAGAGCCTGCGTGTCCTGTTTGAAAGCAAAATATCGTCCCGCGGTGGATCTCCTTTTCCTGGTTGTGCGCGTTTCCATCCCAATGTTCAATATGGCGCCCCTGTTAATTTTGAGTTGAATAATTCTGCCTCACAATTTTTACTAATTGAATTGTGCAGAATTTACAAAATACAGAGATGCATAAAACACAAACGCAAAACATATATTAAAACATAAATATCATAACCCAATGTTCAATCTCTAAGCCCCAATCTTTTGCTTATTCTTGTCTGAGCCAGGGCTTCTGGGTTTCTCAGCGTTTGGTGAAGTGGGGTGGTGTGCTGGGCGGGGGGAGGGAGAGGCCGTATGATCCTGTCCCCTCCCCCAGCCGCCGTGAGAGTTTGGGACACCATTCCCAATGGCGTGAGAGGACTTGTGCCATTTCCAACTCATACTTACCTGGCAGGGGAGACACCTTGATCATGAAGGAGGTTCACCCAGGGCGAGGCTCAGCCATTGCACTCCGGCTGTGCTGACCCTTGCGAATTCCCCAAATGTGGGAATCTCGACTGCATAATTTCTGGTAGTGGGGGACTGCGTCCGCGCTCTCCCCTGATTAAAACTGTCTAATGGTATTTCAGTGCTGAAAATAGGACAAAGTGGGTGCCTCGTAAACAACAGCTCGTGAGCCCCAAGCGCAACTACGGCAGCTTTTAATGAGGATGCGCAACTACGGCAGCTTTTAATGAGGATGCGGCTGTGTGTCTATCTCAGCTCTCTCTGCGCCTTGGTTGGGGAAACAGTGCCCCCTATTGCAGAGGCAAGGGCCAAAAAGCTTACAGCACCTGGTATTCCCAGGCGGTCTCCCATCCAAGTACTAACCAGGCCCGACCCTGCTTAGCTTCCGAGATCGGACGAGATCGGGCGTGTTCAGGGTGGTATGGCCGTAAGCGGAGGAGCAAGACGGAGGTAAGCCTCTTATACTTTGCCTGGCTCTGCTCTCTCCCTTTTGGACTTGGTGTTTTTTTTCTGTCTTTCTTTCTTTCTTTTTCTTTCTTTCTTTCTCTCTTTCTTTCTTTCTAACGTTCTCTCTATCTTTCTTACTTTTTTGTCAAGTGAAAGGGCTTCACTAGCATGGGAAACATATGTTTACATTGTCAAAGCAGGTTCTCTCGTGATTGAAAGGGTATCAAATTATTTCAGCAGTGAAAGAGCAAACACCAGCTCGCAACCACAAAGCGCAACTACAGTTGGGAGAATTATGATGTGGCTCTGCATGTATCTCTTCTCTCTCTTCCCTATGGCTGGGGAGACAGTGCCCTCTGTCGGAGGGGCAAGGGACAAAAAGCTTGAAGCACTATGTAATATAAATCTAAATGATGATGACGATTATTGTATTCCCAGGCAGTCTCCTATCCAAGTACTAACCACGCCCTCGAGGCCGGCTACCCGTGGCTACGGCTGCTGAGGTGGCAAAGGGCTGGAGGGAGGAGCGGGGCGAGCGTCAAAGACTCTGGTTTCTCTTCATCACGAATAAGCCTTTCGCCTTTTACTAAAGACTTCCGTGGAGAGGAACGATGACGAGTTAAAGATATTTTTGGGAGGCTTTGCCTGACGGCAGAGCCTGCGTGTCCTGTTTGAAAGCAAAATATCGTCCCGCGGTGGATCTCCTTTTCCTGGTTGTGCGCGTTTCCATCCCAATGTTCAATATGGCGCCCCTGTTAATTTTGAGTTGAATAATTCTGCCTCACAATTTTTACTAATTGAATTGTGCAGAATTTACAAAATACAGAGATGCATAAAACACAAACGCAAAACATATATTAAAACATAAATATCATAACCCAATGTTCAATCTCTAAGCCCCAATCTTTTGCTTATTCTTGTCTGAGCCAGGGCTTCTGGGTTTCTCAGCGTTTGGTGAAGTGGGGTGGTGTGCTGGGCGGGGGGAGGGAGAGGCCGTATGATCCTGTCCCCTCCCCCAGCCGCCGTGAGAGTTTGGGACACCATTCCCAATGGCGTGAGAGGACTTGTGCCATTTCCAACTCATACTTACCTGGCAGGGGAGACACCTTGATCATGAAGGAGGTTCACCCAGGGCGAGGCTCAGCCATTGCACTCCGGCTGTGCTGACCCTTGCGAATTCCCCAAATGTGGGAATCTCGACTGCATAATTTCTGGTAGTGGGGGACTGCGTCCGCGCTCTCCCCTGATTAAAACTGTCTAATGGTATTTCAGTGCTGAAAATAGGACAAAGTGGGTGCCTCGTAAACAACAGCTCGTGAGCCCCAAGCGCAACTACGGCAGCTTTTAATGAGGATGCGCAACTACGGCAGCTTTTAATGAGGATGCGGCTGTGTGTCTATCTCAGCTCTCTCTGCGCCTTGGTTGGGGAAACAGTGCCCCCTATTGCAGAGGCAAGGGCCAAAAAGCTTACAGCACCTGGTATTCCCAGGCGGTCTCCCATCCAAGTACTAACCAGGCCCGACCCTGCTTAGCTTCCGAGATCGGACGAGATCGGGCGTGTTCAGGGTGGTATGGCCGTAAGCGGAGGAGCAAGACGGAGGTAAGCCTCTTATACTTTGCCTGGCTCTGCTCTCTCCCTTTTGGACTTGGTGTTTTTTTTCTGTCTTTCTTTCTTTCTTTTTCTTTCTTTCTTTCTCTCTTTCTTTCTTTCTAACGTTCTCTCTATCTTTCTTACTTTTTTGTCAAGTGAAAGGGCTTCACTAGCATGGGAAACATATGTTTACATTGTCAAAGCAAGTTCTCTCGTGATTGAAAGGGTATCAAATTATTTCAGCAGTGAAAGAGCAAACACCAGCTCGCAACCACAAAGCGCAACTACAGTTGGGAGAATTATGATGTGGCTCTGCATGTATCTCTTCTCTCTCTTCCCTATGGCTGGGGAGACAGTGCCCTCTGTCGGAGGGGCAAGGGACAAAAAGCTTGAAGCACTATGTAATATAAATCTAAATGATGATGACGATTATTGTATTCCCAGGCAGTCTCCTATCCAAGTACTAACCACGCCCTCGAGGCCGGCTACCCGTGGCTACGGCTGCTGAGGTGGCAAAGGGCTGGAGGGAGGAGCGGGGCGAGCGTCAAAGACTCTGGTTTCTCTTCATCACGAATAAGCCTTTCGCCTTTTACTAAAGACTTCCGTGGAGAGGAACGATGACGAGTTAAAGATATTTTTGGGAGGCTTTGCCTGACGGCAGAGCCTGCGTGTCCTGTTTGAAAGCAAAATATCGTCCCGCGGTGGATCTCCTTTTCCTGGTTGTGCGCGTTTCCATCCCAATGTTCAATATGGCGCCCCTGTTAATTTTGAGTTGAATAATTCTGCCTCACAATTTTTACTAATTGAATTGTGCAGAATTTACAAAATACAGAGATGCATAAAACACAAACGCAAAACATATATTAAAACATAAATATCATAACCCAATGTTCAATCTCTAAGCCCCAATCTTTTGCTTATTCTTGTCTGAGCCAGGGCTTCTGGGTTTCTCAGCGTTTGGTGAAGTGGGGTGGTGTGCTGGGCGGGGGGAGGGAGAGGCCGTATGATCCTGTCCCCTCCCCCAGCCGCCGTGAGAGTTTGGGACACCATTCCCAATGGCGTGAGAGGACTTGTGCCATTTCCAACTCATACTTACCTGGCAGGGGAGACACCTTGATCATGAAGGAGGTTCACCCAGGGCGAGGCTCAGCCATTGCACTCCGGCTGTGCTGACCCTTGCGAATTCCCCAAATGTGGGAATCTCGACTGCATAATTTCTGGTAGTGGGGGACTGCGTCCGCGCTCTCCCCTGATTAAAACTGTCTAATGGTATTTCAGTGCTGAAAATAGGACAAAGTGGGTGCCTCGTAAACAACAGCTCGTGAGCCCCAAGCGCAACTACGGCAGCTTTTAATGAGGATGCGCAACTACGGCAGCTTTTAATGAGGATGCGGCTGTGTGTCTATCTCAGCTCTCTCTGCGCCTTGGTTGGGGAAACAGTGCCCCCTATTGCAGAGGCAAGGGCCAAAAAGCTTACAGCACCTGGTATTCCCAGGCGGTCTCCCATCCAAGTACTAACCAGGCCCGACCCTGCTTAGCTTCCGAGATCGGACGAGATCGGGCGTGTTCAGGGTGGTATGGCCGTAAGCGGAGGAGCAAGACGGAGGTAAGCCTCTTATACTTTGCCTGGCTCTGCTCTCTCCCTTTTGGACTTGGTGTTTTTTTTCTGTCTTTCTTTCTTTCTTTTTCTTTCTTTCTTTCTCTCTTTCTTTCTTTCTAACGTTCTCTCTATCTTTCTTACTTTTTTGTCAAGTGAAAGGGCTTCACTAGCATGGGAAACATATGTTTACATTGTCAAAGCAAGTTCTCTCGTGATTGAAAGGGTATCAAATTATTTCAGCAGTGAAAGAGCAAACACCAGCTCGCAACCACAAAGCGCAACTACAGTTGGGAGAATTATGATGTGGCTCTGCATGTATCTCTTCTCTCTCTTCCCTATGGCTGGGGAGACAGTGCCCTCTGTCGGAGGGGCAAGGGACAAAAAGCTTGAAGCACTATGTAATATAAATCTAAATGATGATGACGATTATTGTATTCCCAGGCAGTCTCCTATCCAAGTACTAACCACGCCCTCGAGGCCGGCTACCCGTGGCTACGGCTGCTGAGGTGGCAAAGGGCTGGAGGGAGGAGCGGGGCGAGCGTCAAAGACTCTGGTTTCTCTTCATCACGAATAAGCCTTTCGCCTTTTACTAAAGACTTCCGTGGAGAGGAACGATGACGAGTTAAAGATATTTTTGGGAGGCTTTGCCTGACGGCAGAGCCTGCGTGTCCTGTTTGAAAGCAAAATATCGTCCCGCGGTGGATCTCCTTTTCCTGGTTGTGCGCGTTTCCATCCCAATGTTCAATATGGCGCCCCTGTTAATTTTGAGTTGAATAATTCTGCCTCACAATTTTTACTAATTGAATTGTGCAGAATTTACAAAATACAGAGATGCATAAAACACAAACGCAAAACATATATTAAAACATAAATATCATAACCCAATGTTCAATCTCTAAGCCCCAATCTTTTGCTTATTCTTGTCTGAGCCAGGGCTTCTGGGTTTCTCAGCGTTTGGTGAAGTGGGGTGGTGTGCTGGGCGGGGGGAGGGAGAGGCCGTATGATCCTGTCCCCTCCCCCAGCCGCCGTGAGAGTTTGGGACACCATTCCCAATGGCGTGAGAGGACTTGTGCCATTTCCAACTCATACTTACCTGGCAGGGGAGACACCTTGATCATGAAGGAGGTTCACCCAGGGCGAGGCTCAGCCATTGCACTCCGGCTGTGCTGACCCTTGCGAATTCCCCAAATGTGGGAATCTCGACTGCATAATTTCTGGTAGTGGGGGACTGCGTCCGCGCTCTCCCCTGATTAAAACTGTCTAATGGTATTTCAGTGCTGAAAATAGGACAAAGTGGGTGCCTCGTAAACAACAGCTCGTGAGCCCCAAGCGCAACTACGGCAGCTTTTAATGAGGATGCGCAACTACGGCAGCTTTTAATGAGGATGCGGCTGTGTGTCTATCTCAGCTCTCTCTGCGCCTTGGTTGGGGAAACAGTGCCCCCTATTGCAGAGGCAAGGGCCAAAAAGCTTACAGCACCTGGTATTCCCAGGCGGTCTCCCATCCAAGTACTAACCAGGCCCGACCCTGCTTAGCTTCCGAGATCGGACGAGATCGGGCGTGTTCAGGGTGGTATGGCCGTAAGCGGAGGAGCAAGACGGAGGTAAGCCTCTTATACTTTGCCTGGCTCTGCTCTCTCCCTTTTGGACTTGGTGTTTTTTTTCTGTCTTTCTTTCTTTCTTTTTCTTTCTTTCTTTCTCTCTTTCTTTCTTTCTTTCTAACGTTCTCTCTATCTTTCTTACTTTTTTGTCAAGTGAAAGGGCTTCACTAGCATGGGAAACATATGTTTACATTGTCAAAGCAGGTTCTCTCGTGATTGAAAGGGTATCAAATTATTTCAGCAGTGAAAGAGCAAACACCAGCTCGCAACCACAAAGCGCAACTACAGTTGGGAGAATTATGATGTGGCTCTGCATGTATCTCTTCTCTCTCTTCCCTATGGCTGGGGAGACAGTGCCCTCTGTCGGAGGGGCAAGGGACAAAAAGCTTGAAGCACTATGTAATATAAATCTAAATGATGATGACGATTATTGTATTCCCAGGCAGTCTCCTATCCAAGTACTAACCACGCCCTCGAGGCCGGCTACCCGTGGCTACGGCTGCTGAGGTGGCAAAGGGCTGGAGGGAGGAGCGGGGCGAGCGTCAAAGACTCTGGTTTCTCTTCATCACGAATAAGCCTTTCGCCTTTTACTAAAGACTTCCGTGGAGAGGAACGATGACGAGTTAAAGATATTTTTGGGAGGCTTTGCCTGACGGCAGAGCCTGCGTGTCCTGTTTGAAAGCAAAATATCGTCCCGCGGTGGATCTCCTTTTCCTGGTTGTGCGCGTTTCCATCCCAATGTTCAATATGGCGCCCCTGTTAATTTTGAGTTGAATAATTCTGCCTCACAATTTTTACTAATTGAATTGTGCAGAATTTACAAAATACAGAGATGCATAAAACACAAACGCAAAACATATATTAAAACATAAATATCATAACCCAATGTTCAATCTCTAAGCCCCAATCTTTTGCTTATTCTTGTCTGAGCCAGGGCTTCTGGGTTTCTCAGCGTTTGGTGAAGTGGGGTGGTGTGCTGGGCGGGGGGAGGGAGAGGCCGTATGATCCTGTCCCCTCCCCCAGCCGCCGTGAGAGTTTGGGACACCATTCCCAATGGCGTGAGAGGACTTGTGCCATTTCCAACTCATACTTACCTGGCAGGGGAGACACCTTGATCATGAAGGAGGTTCACCCAGGGCGAGGCTCAGCCATTGCACTCCGGCTGTGCTGACCCTTGCGAATGGGGATGGACTGTACCGTAGTGCAATTTGTCGCAAAGCGATAGGTTCAAAGTCCACGGTCAAAAATCAATAATTTGGGGGGAGGGTCTCAGAGGTGCACATGCATAATTAAGTAGCCATGTGTTTTTACGTTTTCTCTTGTCCGATGGCACCTTCTAGTGGGCGAAAGTGGGAACATCGCAAATGTTAATCCACAACTTTCTTGAAATCATTGTCAAAACATATCGGATTAGTAGATCTCAATATGTCACAACCTCGTTTTGTTTTACTGTATTAATCCGTGAGAATACTTTGTCTTTACCTAAATTCCATTTATTTGTGTAATTTCTATCTTTTTGCAGGTCCTTATGGTTAACTTCAGTCCAATGGAGGTTGATGGCTGACCACTGCTCCAGGCTTCAGAGGAAGGAAAGGTGGATGGGATAAATAGAGGAAGGAAAGAGGATATTTCTTCTGCAAACACTTGCATGCTTGTTTCAGTGCCGCTGCTTCCTGCACATGTATGAATGTGTCATACGGTGAGACTAATAGATTACCTGTACGTTCTTCCCTGTCCGTCTCCTTAAAAGTACTTCAATGTTTCTGAGGCTGATTAAAGCTACTTTAATGGTCCTATGGCTGTGTAAAATGATATTGTTGTACTATAGGCACATGTCCTCACCTGTAAGCAATCTTGCACTCTATAGCTGTGTCCCTCTGTTTTGATAAACAAATATAACCCCATTGGTGCATTTATTAATTGATTTTCCACAAGGCACTGTTACTGTAGTACTCACCACTTTATTGAATAAAGTTCATGAAATAGTAAACACTTAGACAAAACACATCACTACAATGTCACTACGTTGTTTTCTTATACTGTATTAATCCCCCAGGCTGGCATGTCAACCTAAAACATCTGTAATAAACACAAGCCTTTGCTTATCACTGGATGGAGTGATATTGTCTAATGCGTCTCATTAATAAAATGCATAAGAGAACATTTCCACAGTCTTTAACAGTACAAGCAATCACATCAAATGAGAACTGTGCTTGATATAATACTTAAAGACAGTAGTAGTAGTAGTAGTAGTGGTGGTAGTGGGGGGGGGTGGATCGACATTAGTCTGGTGTCTCCCTTCAGAACCGCTTGTCATGTTAGACTGTTGCCATGCTAGACTACACAGTATAGCTCTGAAGGTCCTCAACACACACAAGCCTCTACACCACGTCAAGGTCTCGATCCCGGTAGAGGAAAATGATGAACTATGTACAATAAAATGAGGGATGAGAAGGGCACTAGAGGGGAAGTGTCCATTCTTCTCAGAGGGCAGGGATGAGAAGAGCACTAGAGGGGAAGTGTCCATTCTTCTCAGAGGGCAGGGATGAGAAGGGCACTAGAGGGGAAGTGTCCATTCTTCTCAGAGGGCAGGGATGAGAAGGGCACTAGAGGGGAAGTGTCCATTCTTCTCAGAGGGCAGGGATGAGAAGGGCACTAGAGGGGAAGTGTCCATTCTTCTCAGAGGGCAGGGATGAGAAGAGCACTAGAGGGGAAGTGTCCATTCTTCTCAGAGGGCAGGGATGAGAAGAGCACTAGAGGGGAAGTGTCCATTCTTCTCAGAGGGCAGGGATGAGAAGGGCACTAGAGGGGAAGTGTCCATTCTTCTCAGAGGGCAGGGATGAGAAGGGCACTAGAGGGGAAGTGTCCATTCTTCTCAGAGGGCAGGGGGGTGGGGGTGCTAGAGGCACAAACTCAGGGCAGCTCATCCACAGCTTTTGTGAACTGTTCAAAGCTGTTGAACACTCTCCCTTCCAGTCCCTTTGATGAAGACATGCTCTTTACGGGGCAGAATGTCTTCTTCTTGTATTTGCTGTGCCCCTGGCTTGGTCCTTTGCAGAGTGAACAAAGGGGGAAGTTGACCACCCGTGATTGTTTCCCCGCAACAGTGGTGGGAGGGGCTAGCTTCCTTTTATATATAGTGGACTTAGCCCACTCAGAAGGCCTGCCTGCACTCTGTGATGGACCTGGTTGGCTGGCGGACATCGCTGCAGGTGCACTGGCTGATGCGCTGGTTGATGGTTGGCTGGTGGGAACAATGGGCACGCACTGAGCAGTTGGGGCGGATGATGTGGGTCTGGCGATGGTTGGTGTGGCCAGAGAGAGGTTTTGGAGGAGCGTTGGTGTCAGACGAAGGTGTGCGTAGCAGGGAGTGGGAGGAGGAGGAGGGGTGGGCAGGTTGGGCAGCACGATGCTCTCCCTCTTCTTCACCACCTTGGTCCCTGCAGTGCTCGGGGTGTGGATGTAGTCCAGCTGGGTGTAGTCAGCTGGAGGGAGGACAGACGGTTGAAGTGGTGCTGGAGGGAGGTCCTGGGATGAGATGGAGGTGGTTTTGGAGATGCAGGAGGGTGTTTTGGTGGAGTGGAGGTTGATGAGCTTCTCCTGCCGACGGATGAAGTCACGAACGGTCTTTGAATTTATTTTTGGCAGAGGAATACCAGTTCTGCACAGCACTGGATCGTCCACCAACACGAAGTGCTGGATCCGCCCGTACTGCTTGGCGATCCTCTCCTTCTCTGGGCTGGACCGAGCGCCACCAGGTACACTCAACCACAGAAGTTTCACCAGCGTGTACATGACCCTGTTGTGCTCCGCGCTGATGTTTTGCTGAGCTGGAGCGTACCGCTTCGCCATCTTCACTCGCTGTACCACAGCAGCCTCAACAAGGTCATCCCTTTTGGTGCGACAGTAGAGCGTGTTGCCCCAGTGGGTTCTGTAGAGCTGAGTGAACTTCTGTGGTTGTTTGTCATGCTCCTCCAGATCATTCCACGCCGCGATGAGCCCGTTCCTCTGAGCTGTCGTGATGGTCAGGTTGCCTTCGGTGCTCAGGCAGATGTCCACCAGCAGAGAGCAGAACCGTTCCACCTTTTGGAAGCCTGGGAGAGGGTTCAGACTACAGGTGTCCTCCTGTTGCAAAATACAATAATACCATGATAAGTTGGTGACATGTCAACATGATAATGTTTACATTGATCAGATGCGTTTTAACATTAATCTAACACACAAAAAATGAAACATTAAATACTTACAAAGGCCGGAGGGTGCACTTCACTCTTCTCATTGGTGGTGAGCACGATGTGGGGTAGGGCGGCAGCCACCATGTAGTCACCTCCCTCTGCGTCACTCAGGTACGCCTCATCTTCCTCTGGGTCGGACTGACCAGGCAGCAGCACCTCCTCCTCTGGACCAGGACCGTCATCTCTGATGTTGTCCAACGTGAAGCGGTCAGATTCCCCTGTGCTCTGGCTGAACAGGTATTCCAACCCGAGCAGCTCGTTGGACTTGACCTCAGCCGGGGTCCGGAAGTTTTCCTCCACTGTCTCCCCAAACAGCTGTTGGCAGCGGGTGTTCAGGCGATCCAGCAGTGGTGCCGAGTAGGTCCGGTGATGGCGGCCTTTTCCACCGTACACCGCGTCTGAACTCCGGTCTGAGTTCCACCGTGCGATTCCGCTGATCAGGTAAACCTGGTAGGGACGAGCTGCACAGTGGGGACCTGGAAATTACAATGAAATACATTAGCATATTTTCCAAAGTATAAGAAGGGATTCTCTTGAATATGCTTCAAGAATAAATGTGAAATCAAAAAAAGTGAAAAAACACGACACCAAAGCTGCAGCACATAGTAAAGGCAACGACATGACCACATAATTTCAGCATCAACTTGAGCACAGGAATATACTGTACTGTAGGTTGTTATAAAAATAAATATATTGAATAAATTGTACCTGGAATCATGTGTGGCAGGAATTTGTGGAATCCCTCCAAGCTGTTGCTTCCACGTATGCACTTGTAATAGGGCACGTCTACGCCATTGATGGTGGTAGAGCGAGCCACCCTATACATCGCCATGTCTGGAGGGTCCTGGAGGCATTCCAGGTGCCTCTGCTGTGCTGCCCACTTCAGATCTATGGCTTCTGTGAAGAAACCAAAAAGATGGACGGTAATACATGTACAGAAGCAGCACATGATACAGTAAATAAATAACGTATTGATATTGAAATAGTATTAATAACTGTTTAAATACATTTGAATAGATTTTTACCTGGTGTTGTGAACAAGCTGACTCCACTCTCGTCAAGACCAGCAGGACCTTTCAGCTCCTCAATGGCAGTGTGGACGAGGTTGAAGGTCGCCTGAGCTCCCAGGGTGATTCTTCGCACATGGTGCTTCAGATGCTCCCTCGAGACGTGGAGTCGCATCATGTCCTCGTCTGTGAGAGACGCCAGAGCCTCCGGGTTCTTTGCTCTCACTGCCTTGATCAGCAGGTCCAGGTCTGCGCGGTTGTAGGCCATCACTGCTCCTGCCAGGGCGGACTTGAACACAGGGTACTTGGAATGGCTCTCCGTACGAATGGCTCCATCAAACCGATGCATCCAATGGAAGATGTCCAAACGCACCACCATGCCGCCGTTCACCTGTAGTGGTGAAAAAGTGATGATTTTATGGAATGTGTGCCTGTATGGTTGGACTGATGATGTCACTTTGGGGTTTTGGTATATCTGTTTGTGTCTCTGGATTTTTTTGTTTCCAGTTCTCTGGAGGTTAGATGTACCTGTAAGCTTACAATTAAACATTACCTAAATGCGCATTGGTCTCTGGAATATTTATTTAAAGACTGACTAGCACCCATAAACCTAGAACTAGACTCTTGAGGTCAAGAAAATATCATCAACACACCCATGGCTGGAACAAGGTCTCCAGAGCTGTCGCGCCTTGCTCACAGCAACACCCACGATCCACGTAGAGGATCTTCGGCACAGGCTGATTGGCCTGCTGGAACCGGTCCATCACACCGTCACACATAGGCTTCAGCTTGGCAGAGGACTCTTCGCAGGTGAGGACGAATGTGACCACCTGGGACAGCTCATTGGCTATGCTGGTGAACCACTCAGCCGTGGCCTTGCCCTCGCCAGACAGCTTCTTCACCACCTGTAAATAGAACATGTTCACAAGCTATGAATAAATGTTTAGTTCAACACTGATAATGAAATAGGTCACGCACATCCAAAGACCTTCAAGGCAGGACACTTACTTTATATTTAGTTCCAACACTGAACCAAGCAAGACAAGAGCATGGTTGCACTTTTTGTTTGTCTTGAGGGCCAGAGACCCTGTCTCGATGAGATTTACCTGTCTAAATGAAGGTTAAATAAAATAAAATAAAAACTCACCTTCTTGGTGGAGTCCATCTTAAGCACCGTGCCAAAGGTGGAGAGAATCTGGGTCCTGTAGTCCTGGACGTGGTCTGCTTCTTCCAGCAGGAAGGCGTGACGCAGCAGACGGGCAGAGGGTATCTCCCTCGGAGGAGGTGGAGCCTGGAAAGTGTGGCCTAACGCTGAGACTATACCGCCGGGTTGCACCACCGTCATCAGCAATGTGGTGTACAGATCCTTCCTATGGAGGTACTCCTCATAGTGGTTCTCCTGGATCTGCCGCCACACTTTCACCATGGTGTTCCCCTCAGTGCGGTCTCGCAGAAGACGCACCACGTTCTTGTCCACACCACGCCTGGGAAATGTTATAATCAGTACACCAACATTAGCTAGTACTATGACATTAATGCATTAAGTGTACACAGATGTTCTGAATATTTACCTGTTGGTCAGGACAGCAGGAAACATGGCTTGGTGAGCCCCAGTGAGTTGAGCCAAGATAGCAGGATCCCACCCCAGCCAACGACCCATCTTGCCACCACGTTCACCCCTCCTTGCTGCTTTCAGACATGGTCCACAGCACAGCACCTCTGTCATCATGGTGTACCAGCTGGATATGTCACAGACATGACGTACCTGCAATATCAAAACACATTTTGTTTGAATAGTTCCAACAGCTAGCAGTGGATTGTTATTATTATTATTATTAGTGTGTTATTGTGTTGACATGTTCACTAATAAAATAATGTAGGAATAAGTTATACCCTCTGGTAGTAGCCGGACTTGTAGAGGAAGTTCTGTCCTTTGCCCGCACATCCATCACCAAGAGGACACTTCAGTGAGCACCTCCACACCCCAAGAGGCCGCCACATGAAGATGCGACTCCTAAAAAAAAGATGTGGAGATGGCAGAGCACCCGCAATGTAGGCTGGAGCTTCTGGAGGGTAAAACCACATCCTGTCCGACTTCAACACCCGGCGCCTCTTCAACACTCCAGTGTGGTCCTGGTAGGTTTGAACAGGGGTAAACAGCCCTCTTTCGGCGTCTTCCTTCACCCACGAGATGTCCGCCAGCGCGATCCCACCTGGATTTTCCCAGAGCCGCACCCAACCCTCTAGCTCAACCTGAAACATGTCCACATTTTTTGTAAGTATGCAAAGTTTATGTAGTTGTAAATATCATCTCATTCAGTGGATTACTTCATTATTTTGGATTATATTATTTATTAGTTTTTAATATCTTCTCATTAAAATAATGGTTGGTGAATATTACTTACAGGGGAGTCACTCAAAGATGGCGCAGCGGTGGTCAGCTGGGGCCTGGCAGTCGGTGCAGCGGTCAGCTGGGACCTGGCAGTCGGTGCAGCGGTCAGCTGGGACCTGGCAGTCGGTGCAGCGGTGGTCAGCTGGGGCCTGGTAGTCGGCTGGGGCCTGGCAGTCGGTGCAGCGGTGGTCAGCTGGGGCCTGGCAGTCGGTGCAGCGGTCAGCTGGGGCCTGGCAGTCGGTGCAGCGGTGGTCAGCTGGGGCCTGGCAGTCGGTGCAGCGGTCAGCTGGGACCTGGCAGTCGGTGCAGCGGTGGTCAGCTGGGGCCTGGCAGTCGGTGCAGCAGTCGGCTGGGGCCTGGTAGTCGGCTGGGACTGGGAGCCGTGTAATTCCTAGACAGCAAAAACATTGTAAACGTCTGGACTTACAATACATTCTAGATATCTAGCCTACAGTATCTGACATAATAGCACATTAATAATCATGTCACTCTGCAATTCTGTTCTGTGTGCTCAGACAACTTACTTGGTCCTTCTTATCGTAAATGTACTTCCTAAACCTCTTCATCTGTGCTGTTGAGATGTGGGTCGGAGGGGTATGTAACCACCTCTGTATGGAGCTATAGGCCTGTGAGATGACTGCCTTCCTCTCACTGCTGAAGTCATCTGGCCTAGCTTTCAGGGCGGTGTACTGCCGGTAAAGCTCCCACATCTCCAGGAAGGTGGTGTTCTCAAACCCTTTCTGGCCGTAGATGGACCTATCGATGTTGGCCTCTAGGTTAATGGCCACCTGTGGAAAGCTCTCTGCATACTCGGCCAGAAAGTCCTTGATCCACTTGAGGTTTATGTCCCCCTTTCTACCTGGGACTGCCTCCTCTGCTCTGTGCTTGTCAATAACACTGCAATTATAGTACAATGCATTACAACATTAATGATGTTATTATTGCTGTTATTACTCTCGTACCTGTTATCAGACTGTGTTGATAGATGAAAGCAACCATGCATAGGCTTGTATAAACATATCTAGAAGTAATTTTCTGTCAGCATCTCACTGGAATGACAGTAAAGCTTGAAATCATACAACTCTGAATCAAATACTGTATATGTACTCACTACTTCATGTAGCCCACATCATTCTGGACAAGCCAGTGGAATGAAGCATTCAGGTACTGTCCAAATGGAACCACCAACTTCCCCAGGCACTGCTGGCGCGACGGTGCTGGGATGCCCTCAGCATGGAGGAGTCGCTCAGCATGGGAAAGGGCTGTGGACTGGATCAGCAGCTGCTGGGGGGGTGCTGGGAAGGTCTTCTTCTTCTCCCTGTAGAGGCGGGACTCCCTGGTCTGCGCCAATATGGCCTGTTGGCGGCTCTCAGGGGCATTTGGGTTCACCACCCGGATCACTGGCGTTGCCATCTTTGAACTAAACTGAAATGATTTCTGGTTATGATCTGGTATTCTGAGACTGCTTCCTTAATCTTTGTTGAATTGTTAAATGTTTTTTATGGCAGAAATTAAAGATCTATCAAACAACAACTGGGTGACCTATCATATATAATCAATTGACCCTTTTCACAGCAGACATGTAGCAGGTCATAGCAGGTAAACAGTGTAATTACTAACATTAATTATGACCTAATACTGTATTGTGTTTGCTGGCTTACTGGAATGGCTGCTACACACTAAATAGAATGGGGATTATAATTAATTTGATCAATTACAACTGTGTTTAGTCATCATGGCTGCTGTGAAAAGGGTCTATACTATAACAGGGTCTTCAGTTGTAGCCAGCTGAGGCTTGAATTAAGTACAAGCACAATATTCTATATTGCCACCGCCACAAACATTGTCACTGTGGTAAATCAGAGATTAATAACATATATAGCTAGGTAATTTTAAGCAACTCCGATCTCGATCTGGCTAACGTTACCGAGAGAGACGATGGCTAACTAGCGGGAACGTTACCTGTTAACAGAACTTCTTTTCGTTCGAAGAAGATGGATGTAATGGAAGGAATTCGACGAAAAGACAAACAACAAGAGCATAACAGCAATATAATGTAAATAGCAGTGTATTCTACGGTTAAATTGATCTTAAATGTAATAATTGTTCTTACCAAAAAATAACGCACCTGTCTCTAGCTCAATCTCCCGCACGAACTCTGATTTGCATATCTGACTTCTGATTGGTAGTCTACGGTCAAAACTGCGATCCGATTGGGAGTCTACGGTCAAAACTGCGATCTGATTGGGAGTCTACGGTCGGCTAGACCAATCAGAAGGCGTTATTGTCTACAGTGACCGTAGACTTTTGCACTACCGTAGACTCGACGTCTGCGAATTCCCCAAATGTGGGAATCTCGACTGCATAATTTCTGGTAGTGGGGGACTGCGTCCGCGCTCTCCCCTGATTAAAACTGTCTAATGGTATTTCAGTGCTGAAAATAGGACAAAGTGGGTGCCTCGTAAACAACGGCTCGTGAGCCCCAAGCGCAACTACGGCAGCTTTTAATGAGGATGCGCAACTACGGCAGCTTTTAATGAGGATGCGGCTGTGTGTCTATCTCAGCTCTCTCTGCGCCTTGGTTGGGGAAACAGTGCCCCCTATTGCAGAGGCAAGGGCCAAAAAGCTTACAGCACCTGGTATTCCCAGGCGGTCTCCCATCCAAGTACTAACCAGGCCCGACCCTGCTTAGCTTCCGAGATCGGGCGTGTTCAGGGTGGTATGGCCGTAAGCGGAGGAGCAAGACGGAGGTAAGCCTCTTATACTTTGCCTGGCTCTGCTCTCTCCCTTTTGGACTTGGTGTTTTTTTTCTGTCTTTCTTTCTTTCTTTTTCTTTCTTTCTTTCTCTCTTTCTTTCTTTCTAACGTTCTCTCTATCTTTCTTACTTTTTTGTCAAGTGAAAGGGCTTCACTAGCATGGGAAACATATGTTTACATTGTCAAAGCAGGTTCTCTCGTGATTGAAAGGGTATCAAATTATTTCAGCAGTGAAAGAGCAAACACCAGCTCGCAACCACAAAGCGCAACTACAGTTGGGAGAATTATGATGTGGCTCTGCATGTATCTCTTCTCTCTCTTCCCTATGGCTGGGGAGACAGTGCCCTCTGTCGGAGGGGCAAGGGACAAAAAGCTTGAAGCACTATGTAATATAAATCTAAATGATGATGACGATTATTGTATTCCCAGGCAGTCTCCTATCCAAGTACTAACCACGCCCTCGAGGCCGGCTACCCGTGGCTACGGCTGCTGAGGTGGCAAAGGGCTGGAGGGAGGAGCGGGGCGAGCGTCAAAGACTCTGGTTTCTCTTCATCACGAATAAGCCTTTCGCCTTTTACTAAAGACTTCCGTGGAGAGGAACGATGACGAGTTAAAGATATTTTTGGGAGGCTTTGCCTGACGGCAGAGCCTGCGTGTCCTGTTTGAAAGCAAAATATCGTCCCGCGGTGGATCTCCTTTTCCTGGTTGTGCGCGTTTCCATCCCAATGTTCAATATGGCGCCCCTGTTAATTTTGAGTTGAATAATTCTGCCTCACAATTTTTACTAATTGAATTGTGCAGAATTTACAAAATACAGAGATGCATAAAACACAAACGCAAAACATATATTAAAACATAAATATCATAACCCAATGTTCAATCTCTAAGCCCCAATCTTTTGCTTATTCTTGTCTGAGCCAGGGCTTCTGGGTTTCTCAGCGTTTGGTGAAGTGGGGTGGTGTGCTGGGCGGGGGGAGGGAGAGGCCGTATGATCCTGTCCCCTCCCCCAGCCGCCGTGAGAGTTTGGGACACCATTCCCAATGGCGTGAGAGGACTTGTGCCATTTCCAACTCATACTTACCTGGCAGGGGAGACACCTTGATCATGAAGGAGGTTCACCCAGGGCGAGGCTCAGCCATTGCACTCCGGCTGTGCTGACCCTTGCGAATTCCCCAAATGTGGGAATCTCGACTGCATAATTTCTGGTAGTGGGGGACTGTGTCCGCGCTCTCCCCTGATTAAAACTGTCTAATGGTATTTCAGTGCTGAAAATAGGACAAAGTGGGTGCCTCGTAAACAACAGCTCGTGAGCCCCAAGCGCAACTACGGCAGCTTTTAATGAGGATGCGCAACTACGGCAGCTTTTAATGAGGATGCGGCTGTGTGTCTATCTCAGCTCTCTCTGCGCCTTGGTTGGGGAAACAGTGCCCCCTATTGCAGAGGCAAGGGCCAAAAAGCTTACAGCACCTGGTATTCCCAGGCGGTCTCCCATCCAAGTACTAACCAGGCCCGACCCTGCTTAGCTTCCGAGATCGGGCGTGTTCAGGGTGGTATGGCCGTAAGCGGAGGAGCAAGACGGAGGTAAGCCTCTTATACTTTGCCTGGCTCTGCTCTCTGCCTTTTGGACTTGGTGTTTTTTTTCTGTCTTTCTTTCTTTCTTTCTTTTTCTTTCTTTCTTTCTCTCTTTCTTTCTTTCTAACGTTCTCTCTATCTTTCTTACTTTTTTGTCAAGTGAAAGGGCTTCACTAGCATGGGAAACATATGTTTACATTGTCAAAGCAGGTTCTCTCGTGATTGAAAGGGTATCAAATTATTTCAGCAGTGAAAGAGCAAACACCAGCTCGCAACCACAAAGCGCAACTACAGTTGGGAGAATTATGATGTGGCTCTGCATGTATCTCTTCTCTCTCTTCCCTATGGCTGGGGAGACAGTGCCCTCTGTCGGAGGGGCAAGGGACAAAAAGCTTGAAGCACTATGTAATATAAATCTAAATGATGATGACGATTATTGTATTCCCAGGCAGTCTCCTATCCAAGTACTAACCACGCCCTCGAGGCCGGCTACCCGTGGCTACGGCTGCTGAGGTGGCAAAGGGCTGGAGGGAGGAGCGGGGCGAGCGTCAGAGACTCTGGTTTCTCTTCATCACGAATAAGCCTTTCGCCTTTTACTAAAGACTTCCGTGGAGAGGAACGATGACGAGTTAAAGATATTTTTGGGAGGCTTTGCCTGACGGCAGAGCCTGCGTGTCCTGTTTGAAAGCAAAATATCGTCCCGCGGTGGATCTCCTTTTCCTGGTTGTGCGCGTTTCCATCCCAATGTTCAATATGGCGCCCCTGTTAATTTTGAGTTGAGTAATTCTGCCTCACAATTTTTACTAATTGAATTGTGCAGAATTTACAAAATACAGAGATGCATAAAACACAAACGCAAAACATATATTAAAACATAAATATCATAACCCAATGTTCAATCTCTAAGCCCCAATCTTTTGCTTATTCTTGTCTGAGCCAGGGCTTCTGGGTTTCTCAGCGTTTGGTGAAGTGGGGTGGTGTGCTGGGCGGGGGGAGGGAGAGGCCGTATGATCCTGTCCCCTCCCCCAGCCGCCGTGAGAGTTTGGGACACCATTCCCAATGGCGTGAGAGGACTTGTGCCTTTTCCAACTCATACTTACCTGGCAGGGGAGACACCTTGATCATGAAGGAGGTTCACCCAGGGACGTATCCTCTGTAGGCTGGAGTCGTGCGGTGTATGGGGCACAGCCACAGAGTCCTGCGGACTGCTAACGCAACATGGCCTCAGCGTCGAACCAAACCAACAGGCGGAATGCTGTCCGTTTTGAGCTCCAGAGCAACATGGAGATGGACCGGCTGCAGTTCTCAAGAAGGATTTTACAAGCTGAACTGGAGTTTACACCTGCCCAGCTGGATTATATCTTTGCCCTGCCAGGGAAAAAAGTGTTTGAGGTAATCTTCTCAACATTTTACTACTTTGAGCAATGTCTTGAACGATTTACACAGAAGAAAGCTAGTAATCTCAGACTGGAAAACATTGTCCTGACCCCCTTGTCAGAAAGAGACTCTAAAAATATCACAGTTCTCATGTATTCTGAGAAAGTCACAACTGAGGACATTCAGACCTGGTTGTCTAGATACTGCGTGGTGAACAGAGGAATGGAGATGAGGGACCAGGATGGCATCCGTACAGGAGCACGGCGCTTTTATGTGAAGCTCCGGAGGCAAGCGTTTGATGGTAGAGAGCAGCTGAGCCATGTGCCCTCAACGATCCAGCTGGGGCAGGTCAGGGGGCAGGTATTCTACCAAGGCCAACCAAAGGAATGCAGAAAGTGTGGAGCCGAAGGACATCTGGCCGCTGACTGCATCGTCACCTTCTGCAGGAACTGCAGGAACTCCAGCCACGCCACCAGGGACTGCAACCAGCCGATGAGGTGCAATCTCTGTGGGGAAAATACACATTCCTTCAGAGACTGCCCTCAGTCATACGCAAACCGGACAAGGCAGCAAGTCCCCCCCCAACCCGATCAACCAGCAGCAGAGAACCACCCTGCCCCAGATGGCAGACAACCCAGTGCCCAGGCAGACGGCACCGGTCCCCCGGCAGTGATGGCAGGGGGAACTCCAGCAAAAGCAGCGGGGGAGCAGATGGCATCGACGGCAGAGGGAACCCCGGCGGCGAGAGCAGGGGGAGATGCGGCGAGGGCAGAGGGACCCCCAGTGGCAGCGGAGCAGGCGGCGGCGAGGGCAGACGGAAACCCGGCGGCAGTGGAGCAGATGGCGGCGAGGGCGGACGGAAACCCGGCGACGGCAGAGGGAACGCCGGCGGCGGAGAGGGCAGAGCAGGCGAGGGCAAAGGGAACCCTGGTGGCAACAGAGGAACAGGCTGTGGACCCCGCTGATGAAGTCGACCGACTGGACTGGAGTGCAGAGCACTCCGGGGATGAGGACGACTCCAGGCTGGCCCCCAACCGTCCAGAATGGGCAGCTATCAGCCAGGAGACCGAGGCTGACCTTCAAGCTGCGCAGGACACAGCCCCGGTGAACTCCACTGCCATCTCAGCCCAGGACTGCAGAGACTTCCTGGATAACCTGATGGCAGGGCTAGGAGCGTCCCCTGGAGGCCACGCTACCATCTCCGAGGTGGAAAAGGGAGCACCACAGCTCTCGTCCCTGTCATCAGAAGAGCCCCCCTTCCACTCTTCAGAAGAGCCACTCCTCCAAGACCCCGAGAGCCGAACCCCATCGCAGAAGCGACTGCTCCAGGACTCATCTGAAGAGTCACTCTTACAAGACGCCCAGGTATGGCCCGCTCTAACCTCTAGGTCCGGCTCCTTCCTGGATGCTCAAAGCCTGAGTGTCTTCTCCACTGCCACCCAGATGAAGGTGGGGAGGAGGGATGAAGTCGGGCATCAGAAAGAGCCAAAGAAGAAGAAAAGAGATAGAGAGAAGAGGCAAGTCCCCTGAACCCCTTAGAATGCGATCCCATTAAAAATCCTCTATGGCCCCCTTTTCTATTATCACCATTAACACCAGAGGCCTCAATGACCCCATCAAATGTCAGTCTGTGGTTGATGATTTGTATGGGGACAATGGTGATATCATTTTATTACAGGAATGCAACATCCCATATATGGACAATTATTCTTGTTATCAGAAAAGATGGCCCCATGGTGAATCAGTCTGGTCAGGAGACAACAGGAACAGATCATCTGGAGTTGCAATACTCCTGAGAGGACAGTCCTTTGTTACCAAAAGAGTCCAGAGAGTTATTGATGGACGCCTGCTCTGTGTTGACCTTGAGGTTAATGGTAAAAAACTCAGAGTAATAAATATCTATTGTCCCTCTGAACTCCAAGATCGGCTAGAAACCATACAGTCTGTTCAACCGCTGGTTTTCTGTGGGTGGGAGGTGATCATAGGTGGAGACTTTAACTGTATTTGCGAAAAAAAGGACAGAAGGTCGATATCTACTGCTGATGTCAGATTAGATGCTAGTTCTCATGCATTGGTCAACTTGATTGACGACTGTAGGCTAACTGACACCTTCCTTTTTACAAACCCTCAAACCCCAGGCTTCACATGGTCAAATGGTAGAACCCTTTCCCGTATCGATTTGCTCCTCACCTCTGCAGGAGTGACCCCAGTAGCCAGCTCTGTAACACCAGTCCCATACTCGGATCATGCAAAACTCACCTGCTGCTTTGAGATTAAAGATACAGTACGCCAACGCCCAGGTTCCTGGAAATTAAACATAAGTTTATTGGAAAATGTCACTACTGTATCAAAATTTAAAGGAAAATTGGAACAGTGGAAAACCTTGCAGTGCATGTATGATTCGTTAGGGGACTGGTGGGAAGAAACAAAGCAGAGAGCTAAAGCATTCTTCATGCTGGAGGGCAGAAGACTTGCGGCAATGAAACGGTCCTACCAGGGTAGACTTCAAGGTAGACTTCAGCGCTGTTACTCCCTTGCCCTCTCAGGGTTTGATGTTAGAGAGGACATCTCTAATTTAAAAAAAGAGATGATGAGACTAACAAATGAAAAGAGTAAAGGCCTCCTCACAAGAAGTCGCATACAACACCTGGAGGAGAATGAAAGATGTACCCGCTACTTCTTCAGAAGACTGTCTAAGCCAAAACATCGCATCCAAACTGTGCTAGATCGAGAGGGGGAAGAGGTGAAGGACACACAACACATTTTAAAGGTTGTAAAGTCCTATTACTCAGACCTCTACCAAGAGAGACAGATTTCTGAGAATGAAGTGAGTTCATTTCTTTCCCAATTGACCACAGGAGTCGATAATAGCACTAGAGATAAGCTGGAGGAAGTTTTGACAACAGGAGAATTAACAAAGGCCTTACAGAGCATGGAAAATAATAAAACTCCAGGTTTAGATGGTTTACCCAAGGAATTTTATATTACATTCTGGGACCAGTTAAAAGATCCTTTATTAGAAGTCTTTAAAGAGAGTCTGGACAGGGGTACATTACCTTTATCTTTGAAAAAAGGTTCAATATCCCTGTTGTACAAGAAGGGCCCAATAGAAGACCTTAAGAACTGGAGACCCCTGACACTGTTAGGAGTAGATGTTAAAATCCTTGCAAAAGCGCTGTATTTCAGACTCCAACCAGTAGTTGGCAGCATTGTCCACTTAGACCAAACCTGTAGCATCCCAGGACGGTCTATGTGTGATAGTCTAGCACTTGTAAGAGACACGTACCTCTACTGTCAGGATCGTAATCACCCTTTATGTATTTTGGGCCTAGATTTGGAGAAGGCCTTTGACAGTGTTAGTCATAACTATCTAAAAGTTGTCCTCGCCCACCTCAAATTTGGTTCAACCTTTAGGAGGTGGGTTGAGTTACTATACACAGATTGTACCAGTGTAGTAATGGTAAATGGGGAGACCACAGACCCTGTAGACATACAAGCAGGCGTGCGGCAAGGCTGCCCGCTTTCCGCAGCCCTTTTTGTCCTTGCCATTGAACCCCTGGCATGCGCCCTTAGAAACCATAGGAACATTAATGGGATATCGGTACCAGGGAGTAGCGGGAGACAAGCCAAACTCTCCATTTACATGGATGACCTCACCCTTCTGTTAGCGGACAATGCATCTGTCAGAGAGACCCTAACAGTGTGTGACAACTTCACATTGGCCTCTGGCACTAGAGTAAATAAGAACAAGTGTGAGACACTGCACATCAACTGGCAGGAGCCTATTGACCACCTGGGCCTGTTGGAAAGACGAGATACCATTAAAGTGCTGGGCGTCCAGATTGGTAAAAACATGGAATCCTGCAACTGGGCTGCCAAATTACCTAAAGTAAGAGGCAAACTAATCCAGTGGCAGGACAGGGAGCTCACCCTTACTGGGAAGGTGTTAGTAGTGAAGGCAGAAGTCCTAGCCTCCCTATCACATCTGGCAGCCACCTTTCCAATCCCCCAGAAGGCCATGGTGTCTCTTAGAAAGGTTGTATTCCATTTCATCTGGGGGTGCCAACAGGAGAAGTTGAGGAGAGACATCATGCACAAATCGATTGCAAAGGGTGGAAGGGCAGTTCCAGAATTTGAAACAAAGTTTAAGGCCATGTTTGTATCCCCAATCCTAAAAGCCTGTCTTAGTGAGGGACAGGGTCCAATCTGGACTGACTTTGCCAGACTGTGGGTTGGTCGCAATGTTTTAACTACATGGGGGAAAAGACCAGCCCTAAATATACCTTATGCTGAGAGCTGCCCACCAATCTACAACATGGTATTGAAGACGTTACCACAGGGGCTTGCAGTAATCCCACCACAGAGGATGGCAAGAGTAGAGGTAGAGAAAGTGTTGTCCCCACAGCTACAATTACTAGCTCCGGTGGGCGCACTGACAGAGGACAAGTGTACACTGGTTTGGGCAAACGTAAACAACAACACCCTGACCAATATACACAAAGACCTAGCATGGCAGGTCGCCCACCAATGTTTACCCACTAGAGCCTTCCTTAAGAGGAGACGCTGTACCAGGAGCCCCATGTGTCCTAGAACAACTTGTGGGAGTGATGAGACCGTAGCCCACTTACTGTGGTCATGCCCCTATGCTAAGAGGGTGTGGGCACTAGTAGCCCCTTGGTTGCAGAACCTATATAGAGCCCCTTCAACCTTTGACGATATTGCATATGGTGTTTTACTTGGTAAATCTCCAGAGAATGTAATTAAGTGGTGGGTTATAATAAATTGTGTAAAGGACTGTCTCTGGAGATCCAGGAATGTATGGGTCTATAAGAAACATAGCGTCCCAATGTCTGATGTGATGAAAAATTTGATGTCCATTTTTAGAGATTATATTATAAAGGATAAAACTGTTAAAGATGATAAAATTAAGTTAGATTTGTGGAAGGTTCCCCCCAATATACTGATGAATGTAAACTGTTTTTAAATTACTTAATTTGTGATTTGACTAAAGAATTAAGATTGTTGTGTGTCTGCCTGTAATCGTATATTTATCTGCAATTGAACAATAAAAAACCTAAAAAGTGAAAAGTGGTTCACCCAGGGCGAGGCTCAGCCTTTGCACTCCGGCTGTGCTGACCCTTGCGAATTCCCCAAATGTGGGAATCTCGACTGCATAATTTCTGGTAGTGGGGGACTGCGTCCGCGCTCTCCCCTGATTAAAACTGTCTAATGGTATTTCAGTGCTGAAAATAGGACAAAGTGGGTGCCTCGTAAACAACAGCTCGTGAGCCCCAAGCGCAACTACGGCAGCTTTTAATGAGGATGCGCAACTACGGCAGCTTTTAATGAGGATGCGGCTGTGTGTCTATCTCAGCTCTCTCTGCGCCTTGGTTGGGGAAACAGTGCCCCCTATTGCAGAGGCAAGGGCCAAAAAGCTTACAGCACCAGGTATTCCCAGGCGGTCTCCCATCCAAGTACTAACCAGGCCCGACCCTGCTTAGCTTCCGAGATCGGACGAGATCGGGCGTGTTCAGGGTGGTATGGCCGTAAGCGGAGGAGCAAGACGGAGGTAAGCCTCTTATACTTTGCCTGGCTCTGCTCTCTCCCTTTTGGACTTGGTGTTTTTTTTCTGTCTTTCTTTCTTTCTTTCTTTTTCTTTCTTTCTTTCTCTCTTTCTTTCTTTCTAACGTTCTCTCTATCTTTCTTACTTTTTTGTCAAGTGAAAGGGCTTCACTAGCATGGGAAACATATGTTTACATTGTCAAAGCAGGTTCTCTCGTGATTGAAAGGGTATCAAATTATTTCAGCAGTGAAAGAGCAAACACCAGCTCGCAACCACAAAGCGCAACTACAGTTGGGAGAATTATGATGTGGCTCTGCATGTATCTCTTCTCTCTCTTCCCTATGGCTGGGGAGACAGTGCCCTCTGTCGGAGGGGCAAGGGACAAAAAGCTTGAAGCACTATGTAATATAAATCTAAATGATGATGACGATTATTGTATTCCCAGGCAGTCTCCTATCCAAGTACTAACCACGCCCTCGAGGCCGGCTACCCGTGGCTACGGCTGCTGAGGTGGCAAAGGGCTGGAGGGAGGAGCAGGGCGAGCGTCAAAGACTCTGGTTTCTCTTCATCACGAATAAGCCTTTCGCCTTTTACTAAAGACTTCCGTGGAGAGGAACGATGACGAGTTAAAGATATTTTTGGGAGGCTTTGCCTGACGGCAGAGCCTGCGTGTCCTGTTTGAAAGCAAAATATCGTCCCGCGGTGGATCTCCTTTTCCTGGTTGTGCGCGTTTCCATCCCAATGTTCAATATGGCGCCCCTGTTAATTTTGAGTTGAATAATTCTGCCTCACAATTTTTACTAATTGAATTGTGCAGAATTTACAAAATACAGAGATGCATAAAACACAAACGCAAAACATATATTAAAACATAAATATCATAACCCAATGTTCAATCTCTAAGCCCCAATCTTTTGCTTATTCTTGTCTGAGGCAGGGCTTCTGGGTTTCTCAGCGTTTGGTGAAGTGGGGTGGTGTGCTGGGCGGGGGGAGGGAGAGGCCGTATGATCCTGTCCCCTCCCCCAGCCGCCGTGAGAGTTTGGGACACCATTCCCAATGGCGTGAGAGGACTTGTGCTATTTCCAACTCATACTTACCTGGCAGGGGAGACACCTTGATCATGAAGGAGGTTCACCCAGGGCGAGGCTCAGCCATTGCACTCCGGCTGTGCTGACCCTTGCGAATTCCCCAAATGTGGGAATCTCGACTGCATAATTTCTGGTAGTGGGGGACTGCGTCCGCGCTCTCCCCTGATTAAAACTGTCTAATGGTATTTCAGTGCTGAAAATAGGACAAAGTGGGTGCCTCGTAAACAACAGCTCGTGAGTCCCAAGCGCAACTACGGCAGCTTTTAATGAGGATGCGCAACTACGGCAGCTTTTAATGAGGATGCGGCTGTGTGTCTATCTCAGCTTTCTCTGCGCCTTGGTTGGGGAAACAGTGCCCCCTATTGCAGAGGCAAGGGCCAAAAAGCTTACAGCACCTGGTATTCCCAGGCGGTCTCCCATCCAAGTACTAACCAGGCCCGACCCTGCTTAGCTTCCGAGATCGGACGAGATCGGGCGTGTTCAGGGTGGTATGGCCGTAAGCGGAGGAGCAAGACGGAGGTAAGCCTCTTATACTTTGCCTGGCTCTGCTCTCTCCCTTTTGGACTTGGTGTTTTTTTTCTGTCTTTCTTTCTTTCTTTTTCTTTCTTTCTTTCTCTCTTTCTTTCTTTCTAACGTTCTCTCTATCTTTCTTACTTTTTTGTCAAGTGAAAGGGCTTCACTAGCATGGGAAACATATGTTTACATTGTCAAAGCAGGTTCTCTCGTGATTGAAAGGGTATCAAATTATTTCAGCAGTGAAAGAGCAAACACCAGCTCGCAACCACAAAGTACAACTACAGTTGGGAGAATTATGATGTGGCTCTGCATGTATCTCTTCTCTCTCTTCCCTATGGCTGGGGAGACAGTGCCCTCTGTCGGAGGGGCAAGGGACAAAAAGCTTGAAGCACTATGTAATATAAATCTAAATGATGATGACGATTATTGTATTCCCAGGCAGTCTCCTATCCAAGTACTAACCACGCCCTCGAGGCCGGCTACCCGTGGCTACGGCTGCTGAGGTGGCAAAGGGCTGGAGGGAGGAGCGGGGCGAGCGTCAAAGACTCTGGTTTCTCTTCATCACGAATAAGCCTTTCGCCTTTTACTAAAGACTTCCGTGGAGAGGAACGATGACGAGTTAAAGATATTTTTGGGAGGCTTTGCCTGACGGCAGAGCCTGCGTGTCCTGTTTGAAAGCAAAATATCGTCCCGCGGTGGATCTCCTTTTCCTGGTTGTGCGCGTTTCCATCCCAATGTTCAATATGGCGCCCCTGTTAATTTTGAGTTGAATAATTCTGCCTCACAATTTTTACTAATTGAATTGTGCAGAATTTACAAAATACAGAGATGCATAAAACACAAAGGCAAAACATATATTAAAACATAAATATCATAACCCAATGTTCAATCTCTAAGCCCCAATCTTTTGCTTATTCTTGTCTGAGCCAGGGCTTCTGGGTTTCTCAGCGTTTGGTGAAGTGGGGTGGTGTGCTGGGCGGGGGGAGGGAGAGGCCGTATGATCCTGTCCCCTCCCCCAGCCGCCGTGAGAGTTTGGGACACCATTCCCAATGGCGTGAGAGGACTTGTGCCATTTCCAACTCATACTTACCTGGCAGGGAGACACCTTGATCATGAAGGAGGTTCACCCAGGGCGAGGCTCAGCCATTGCACTCCGGCTGTGCTGACCCTTGCGAATTCCCCAAATGTGGGAATCTCGACTGCATAATTTCTGGTAGTGGGGGACTGCGTCCGCGCTCTCCCCTGATTAAAACTGTCTAATGGTATTTCAGTGCTGAAAATAGGACAAAGTGGGTGCCTCGTAAACAACCGCTCGTGAGCCCCAAGCGCAACTACGGCAGCTTTTAATGAGGATGCGCAACTACGGCAGCTTTTAATGAGGATGCAGCTGTGTGTCTATCTCAGCTCTCTCTGCGCCTTGGTTGGGGAAACAGTGCCCCCTATTGCAGAGGCAAGGGCCAAAAAGCTTACAGCACCTGGTATTGCCAGGCGGTCTCCCATCCAAGTACTAACCAGGCCCGACCCTGCTTGTCTTCCGAGATCGGGCGTGTTCAGGGTGGTATGGCCGTAAGCGGAGGAGCAAGACGGAGGTAAGCCTCTTATACTTTGCCTGGCTCTGCTCTCTCCCTTTTGGACTTGGTGTTTTTTTTCTGTCTTTCTTTCTTTCTTTCTTTTTCTTTCTTTCTTTCTCTCTTTCTTTCTTTCTAACGTTCTCTCTATCTTTCTTACTTTTTTGTCAAGTGAAAGGGCTTCACTAGCATGGGAAACATATGTTTACATTGTCAAAGCAGGTTCTCTCGTGATTGAAAGGGTATCAAATTATTTCAGCAGTGAAAGAGCAAACACCAGCTCGCAACCACAAAGCGCAACTACAGTTGGGAGAATTATGATGTGGCTCTGCATGTATCTCTTCTCTCTCTTCCCTATGGCTGGGGAGACAGTGCCCTCTGTCGGAGGGGCAAGGGACAAAAAGCTTGAAGCACTATGTAATATAAATCTAAATGATGATGACGATTATTGTATTCCCAGGCAGTCTCCTATCCAAGTACTAACCACGCCCTCGAGGCCGGCTACCCGTGGCTACGGCTGCTGAGGTGGCAAAGGGCTGGAGGGAGGAGCAGGGCGAGCGTCAAAGACTCTGGTTTCTCTTCATCACGAATAAACCTTTCGCCTTTTACTAAAGACTTCCGTGGAGAGGAACGATGACGAGTTAAAGATATTTTTGGGAGGCTTTGCCTGACGGCAGAGCCTGCGTGTCCTGTTTGAAAGCAAAATATCGTCCCGCGGTGGATCTCCTTTTCCTGGTTGTGCGCGTTTCCATCCCAATGTTCAATATGGCGCCCCTGTTAATTTTGAGTTGAATAATTCTGCCTCACAATTTTTACTAATTGAATTGTGCAGAATTTACAAAATACAGAGATGCATAAAACACAAACGCAAAACATATATTAAAACATAAATATCATAACCCAATGTTCAATCTCTAAGCCCCAATCTTTTGCTTATTCTTGTCTGAGCCAGGGCTTCTGGGTTTCTCAGCGTTTGGTGAAGTGGGGTGGTGTGCTGGGCGGGGGGAGGGAGAGGCCGTATGATCCTGTCCCCTCCCCCAGCCGCCGTGAGAGTTTGGGACACCATTCCCAATGGCGTGAGAGGACTTGTGCCATTTCCAACTCATACTTACCTGGCAGGGGAGACACCTTGATCATGAAGGAGGTTCACCCAGGGCGAGGCTCAGCCATTGCACTCCGGCTGTGCTGACCCTTGCGAATTCCCCAAATGTGGGAATCTCGACTGCATAATTTCTGGTAGTGGGGGTCTGCGTCCGCGCTCTCCCCTGATTAAAACTTTCTAATGGTATTTCAGTGCTGAAAATAGGACAAAGTGGGTGCCTCGTAAACAACAGCTCGTGAGCCCCAAGCCCAACTACGGCAGCTTTTAATGAGGATGCGCAACTACGGCAGCTTTTAATGAGGATGCGGCTGTGTGTCTATCTCAGCTCTCTCTGCGCCTTGGTTGGGGAAACAGTGCCCCCTATTGCAGAGGCAAGGGCCAAAAAGCTTACAGCACCTGGTATTCCCAGGCGGTCTCCCATCCAAGTACTAACCAGGCCTGACCCTGCTTAGCTTCCGAGATCGGACGAGATCGGGCGTGTTCAGGGTGGTATGGCCGTAAGCGGAGGAGCAAGACGGAGGTAAGCCTCTTATACTTTGCCTGGCTCTGCTCTCTCCCTTTTGGACTTGGTGTTTTTTTTCTGTCTTTCTTTCTTTCTTTTTCTTTCTTTCTTTCTCTCTTTCTTTCTTTCTAACGTTCTCTCTATCTTTCTTACTTTTTTGTCAAGTGAAAGGGCTTCACTAGCATGGGAAACATATGTTTACATTGTCAAAGCAGGTTCTCTCGTGATTGAAAGGGTATCAAATTATTTCAGCAGTGAAAGAGCAAACACCAGCTCGCAACCACAAAGCGCAACTACAGTTGGGAGAATTATGATGTGGCTCTGCATGTATCTCTTCTCTCTCTTCCCTATGGCTGGGGAGACAGTGCCCTCTGTCGGAGGGGCAAGGGACAAAAAGCTTGAAGCACTATGTAATATAAATCTAAATGATGATGACGATTATTGTATTCCCAGGCAGTCTCCTATCCAAGTACTAACCACGCCCTCGAGGCCGGCTACCCGTGGCTACGGCTGCTGAGGTGGCAAAGGGCTGGAGGGAGGAGCGGGGCGAGCGTCAAAGACTCTGGTTTCTCTTCATCACGAATAAGCCTTTCGCCTTTTACTAAAGACTTCCGTGGAGAGGAACGATGACGAGTTAAAGATATTTTTGGGAGGCTTTGCCTGACGGCAGAGCCTGCGTGTCCTGTTTGAAAGCAAAATATCGTCCCGCGGTGGATCTCCTTTTCCTGGTTGTGCGCGTTTCCATCCCAATGTTCAATATGGCGCCCCTGTTAATTTTGAGTTGAATAATTCTGCCTCACAATTTTTACTAATTGAATTGTGCAGAATTTACAAAATACAGAGATGCATAAAACACAAACGCAAAACATATATTAAAACATAAATATCATAACCCAATGTTCAATCTCTAAGCCCCAATCTTTTGCTTATTCTTGTCTGAGCCAGGGCTTCTGGGTTTCTCAGCGTTTGGTGAAGTGGGGTGGTGTGCTGGGCGGGGGGAGGGAGAGGCCGTATGATCCTGTCCCCTCCCCCAGCCGCCGTGAGAGTTTGGGACACCATTCCCAATGGCGTGAGAGGACTTGTGCCATTTCCAACTCATACTTACCTGGCAGGGGAGACACCTTGATCATGAAGGAGGTTCACCCAGGGCGAGGCTCAGCCATTGCACTCCGGCTGTGCTGACCCTTGCGAATTCCCCAAATGTGGGAATCTCGACTGCATAATTTCTGGTAGTGGGGGACTGCGTCCGCGCTCTCCCCTGATTAAAACTGTCTAATGGTATTTCAGTGCTGAAAATAGGACAAAGTGGGTGCCTCGTAAACAACAGCTCGTGAGCCCCAAGCGCAACTACGGCAGCTTTTAATGAGGATGCGCAACTACGGCAGCTTTTAATGAGGATGCGGCTGTGTGTCTATCTCAGCTCTCTCTGCGCCTTGGTTGGGGAAACAGTGCCCCCTATTGCAGAGGCAAGGGCCAAAAAGCTTACAGCACCAGGTATTCCCAGGCGGTCTCCCATCCAAGTACTAACCAGGCCCGACCCTGCTTAGCTTCCGAGATCGGACGAGATCGGGCGTGTTCAGGGTGGTATGGCCGTAAGCGGAGGAGCAAGACGGAGGTAAGCCTCTTATACTTTGCCTGGCTCTGCTCTCTCCCTTTTGGACTTGGTGTTTTTTTTCTGTCTTTCTTTCTTTCTTTCTTTTTCTTTCTTTCTTTCTCTCTTTCTTTCTTTCTAACGTTCTCTCTATCTTTCTTACTTTTTTGTCAAGTGAAAGGGCTTCACTAGCATGGGAAACATATGTTTACATTGTCAAAGCAGGTTCTCTCGTGATTGAAAGGGTATCAAATTATTTCAGCAGTGAAAGAGCAAACACCAGCTCGCAACCACAAAGCGCAACTACAGTTGGGAGAATTATGATGTGGCTCTGCATGTATCTCTTCTCTCTCTTCCCTATGGCTGGGGAGACAGTGCCCTCTGTCGGAGGGGCAAGGGACAAAAAGCTTGAAGCACTATGTAATATAAATCTAAATGATGATGACGATTATTGTATTCCCAGGCAGTCTCCTATCCAAGTACTAACCACGCCCTCGAGGCCGGCTACCCGTGGCTACGGCTGCTGAGGTGGCAAAGGGCTGGAGGGAGGAGCGGGGCGAGCGTCAAAGACTCTGGTTTCTCTTCATCACGAATAAGCCTTTCGCCTTTTACTAAAGACTTCCGTGGAGAGGAACGATGACGAGTTAAAGATATTTTTGGGAGGCTTTGCCTGACGGCAGAGCCTGCGTGTCCTGTTTGAAAGCAAAATATCGTCCCGCGGTGGATCTCCTTTTCCTGGTTGTGCGCGTTTCCATCCCAATGTTCAATATGGCGCCCCTGTTAATTTTGAGTTGAATAATTCTGCCTCACAATTTTTACTAATTGAATTGTGCAGAATTTACAAAATACAGAGATGCATAAAACACAAACGCAAAACATATATTAAAACATAAATATCATAACCCAATGTTCAATCTCTAAGCCCCAATCTTTTGCTTATTCTTGTCTGAGCCAGGGCTTCTGGGTTTCTCAGCGTTTGGTGAAGTGGGGTGGTGTGCTGGGCGGGGGGAGGGAGAGGCCGTATGATCCTGTCCCCTCCCCCAGCCGCCGTGAGAGTTTGGGACACCATTCCCAATGGCGTGAGAGGACTTGTGCCATTTCCAACTCATACTTACCTGGCAGGGGAGACACCTTGATCATGAAGGAGGTTCACCCAGGGCGAGGCTCAGCCATTGCACTCCGGCTGTGCTGACCCTTGCGAATTCCCCAAATGTGGGAATCTCAACTGCATAATTTCTGGTAGTGGGGGACTGCGTCCGCGCTCTCCCCTGATTAAAACTGTCTAATGGTATTTCAGTGCTGAAAATAGGACAAAGTGGGTGCCTCGTAAACAACAGCTCGTGAGCCCCAAGCGCAACTACGGCAGCTTTTAATGAGGATGCGCAACTACGGCAGCTTTTAATGAGGATGCGGCTGTGTGTCTATCTCAGCTCTCTCTGCGCCTTGGTTGGGGAAACAGTGCCCCCTATTGCAGAGGCAAGGGCCAAAAAGCTTACAGCACCTGGTATTCCCAGGCGGTCTCCCATCCAAGTACTAACCAGGCCCGACCCTGCTTAGCTTCCGAGATCGGACGAGATCGGGCGTGTTCAGGGTGGTATGGCCGTAAGCGGAGGAGCAAGACGGAGGTAAGCCTCTTATACTTTGCCTGGCTCTGCTCTCTCCCTTTTGGACTTGGTGTTTTTTTTCTGTCTTTCTTTCTTTCTTTCTTTTTCTTTCTTTCTTTCTCTCTTTCTTTCTTTCTAACGTTCTCTCTATCTTTCTTACTTTTTTGTCAAGTGAAAGGGCTTCACTAGCATGGGAAACATATGTTTACATTGTCAAAGCAGGTTCTCTCGTGATTGAAAGGGTATCAAATTATTTCAGCAGTGAAAGAGCAAACACCAGCTCGCAACCACAAAGCGCAACTACAGTTGGGAGAATTATGATGTGGCTCTGCATGTATCTCTTCTCTCTCTTCCCTATGGCTGGGGAGACAGTGCCCTCTGTCGGAGGGGCAAGGGACAAAAAGCTTGAAGCACTATGTAATATAAATCTAAATGATGATGACGATTATTGTATTCCCAGGCAGTCTCCTATCCAAGTACTAACCACGCCCTCGAGGCCGGCTACCCGTGGCTACGGCTGCTGAGGTGGCAAAGGGCTGGAGGGAGGAGCGGGGCGAGCGTCAAAGACTCTGGTTTCTCTTCATCACGAATAAGCCTTTCGCCTTTTACTAAAGACTTCCGTGGAGAGGAACGATGACGAGTTAAAGATATTTTTGGGAGGCTTTGCCTGACGGCAGAGCCTGCGTGTCCTGTTTGAAAGCAAAATATCGTCCCGCGGTGGATCTCCTTTTCCTGGTTGTGCGCGTTTCCATCCCAATGTTCAATATGGCGCCCCTGTTAATTTTGAGTTGAATAATTCTGCCTCACAATT
The DNA here is from genome assembly GCF_949987555.1 of Borostomias antarcticus. Classification (NCBI taxonomy): domain Eukaryota; kingdom Metazoa; phylum Chordata; class Actinopteri; order Stomiiformes; family Stomiidae; genus Borostomias; species Borostomias antarcticus. The sequence goes on along the minus strand of NW_028175549.1, from coordinate 309,560 downwards.
TTTACTAATTGAATTGTGCAGAATTTACAAAATACAGAGATGCATAAAACACAAACGCAAAACATATATTAAAACATAAATATCATAACCCAATGTTCAATCTCTAAGCCCCAATCTTTTGCTTATTCTTGTCTGAGCCAGGGCTTCTGGGTTTCTCAGCGTTTGGTGAAGTGGGGTGGTGTGCTGGGCGGGGGGAGGGAGAGGCCGTATGATCCTGTCCCCTCCCCCAGCCGCCGTGAGAGTTTGGGACACCATTCCCAATGGCGTGAGAGGACTTGTGCCATTTCCAACTCATACTTACCTGGCAGGGGAGACACCTTGATCATGAAGGAGGTTCACCCAGGGCGAGGCTCAGCCATTGCACTCCGGCTGTGCTGACCCTTGCGAATTCCCCAAATGTGGGAATCTCGACTGCATAATTTCTGGTAGTGGGGGACTGCGTCCGCGCTCTCCCCTGATTAAAACTGTCTAATGGTATTTCAGTGCTGAAAATAGGACAAAGTGGGTGCCTCGTAAACAACAGCTCGTGAGCCCCAAGCGCAACTACGGCAGCTTTTAATGAGGATGCGCAACTACGGCAGCTTTTAATGAGGATGCGGCTGTGTGTCTATCTCAGCTCTCTCTGCGCCTTGGTTGGGGAAACAGTGCCCCCTATTGCAGAGGCAAGGGCCAAAAAGCTTACAGCACCTGGTATTCCCAGGCGGTCTCCCATCCAAGTACTAACCAGGCCCGACCCTGCTTAGCTTCCGAGATCGGACGAGATCGGGCGTGTTCAGGGTGGTATGGCCGTAAGCGGAGGAGCAAGACGGAGGTAAGCCTCTTATACTTTGCCTGGCTCTGCTCTCTCCCTTTTGGACTTGGTGTTTTTTTTCTGTCTTTCTTTCTTTCTTTTTCTTTCTTTCTTTCTCTCTTTCTTTCTTTCTAACGTTCTCTCTATCTTTCTTACTTTTTTGTCAAGTGAAAGGGCTTCACTAGCATGGGAAACATATGTTTACATTGTCAAAGCAGGTTCTCTCGTGATTGAAAGGGTATCAAATTATTTCAGCAGTGAAAGAGCAAACACCAGCTCGCAACCACAAAGCGCAACTACAGTTGGGAGAATTATGATGTGGCTCTGCATGTATCTCTTCTCTCTCTTCCCTATGGCTGGGGAGACAGTGCCCTCTGTCGGAGGGGCAAGGGACAAAAAGCTTGAAGCACTATGTAATATAAATCTAAATGATGATGACGATTATTGTATTCCCAGGCAGTCTCCTATCCAAGTACTAACCACGCCCTCGAGGCCGGCTACCCGTGGCTACGGCTGCTGAGGTGGCAAAGGGCTGGAGGGAGGAGCGGGGCGAGCGTCAAAGACTCTGGTTTCTCTTCATCACGAATAAGCCTTTCGCCTTTTACTAAAGACTTCCGTGGAGAGGAACGATGACGAGTTAAAGATATTTTTGGGAGGCTTTGCCTGACGGCAGAGCCTGCGTGTCCTGTTTGAAAGCAAAATATCGTCCCGCGGTGGATCTCCTTTTCCTGGTTGTGCGCGTTTCCATCCCAATGTTCAATATGGCGCCCCTGTTAATTTTGAGTTGAATAATTCTGCCTCACAATTTTTACTAATTGAATTGTGCAGAATTTACAAAATACAGAGATGCATAAAACACAAACGCAAAACATATATTAAAACATAAATATCATAACCCAATGTTCAATCTCTAAGCCCCAATCTTTTGCTTATTCTTGTCTGAGCCAGGGCTTCTGGGTTTCTCAGCGTTTGGTGAAGTGGGGTGGTGTGCTGGGCGGGGGGAGGGAGAGGCCGTATGATCCTGTCCCCTCCCCCAGCCGCCGTGAGAGTTTGGGACACCATTCCCAATGGCGTGAGAGGACTTGTGCCATTTCCAACTCATACTTACCTGGCAGGGGAGACACCTTGATCATGAAGGAGGTTCACCCAGGGCGAGGCTCAGCCATTGCACTCCGGCTGTGCTGACCCTTGCGAATTCCCCAAATGTGGGAATCTCGACTGCATAATTTCTGGTAGTGGGGGACTGCGTCCGCGCTCTCCCCTGATTAAAACTGTCTAATGGTATTTCAGTGCTGAAAATAGGACAAAGTGGGTGCCTCGTAAACAACAGCTCGTGAGCCCCAAGCGCAACTACGGCAGCTTTTAATGAGGATGCGCAACTACGGCAGCTTTTAATGAGGATGCGGCTGTGTGTCTATCTCAGCTCTCTCTGCGCCTTGGTTGGGGAAACAGTGCCCCCTATTGCAGAGGCAAGGGCCAAAAAGCTTACAGCACCTGGTATTCCCAGGCGGTCTCCCATCCAAGTACTAACCAGGCCCGACCCTGCTTAGCTTCCGAGATCGGACGAGATCGGGCGTGTTCAGGGTGGTATGGCCGTAAGCGGAGGAGCAAGACGGAGGTAAGCCTCTTATACTTTGCCTGGCTCTGCTCTCTCCCTTTTGGACTTGGTGTTTTTTTTCTGTCTTTCTTTCTTTCTTTTTCTTTCTTTCTTTCTCTCTTTCTTTCTTTCTAACGTTCTCTCTATCTTTCTTACTTTTTTGTCAAGTGAAAGGGCTTCACTAGCATGGGAAACATATGTTTACATTGTCAAAGCAAGTTCTCTCGTGATTGAAAGGGTATCAAATTATTTCAGCAGTGAAAGAGCAAACACCAGCTCGCAACCACAAAGCGCAACTACAGTTGGGAGAATTATGATGTGGCTCTGCATGTATCTCTTCTCTCTCTTCCCTATGGCTGGGGAGACAGTGCCCTCTGTCGGAGGGGCAAGGGACAAAAAGCTTGAAGCACTATGTAATATAAATCTAAATGATGATGACGATTATTGTATTCCCAGGCAGTCTCCTATCCAAGTACTAACCACGCCCTCGAGGCCGGCTACCCGTGGCTACGGCTGCTGAGGTGGCAAAGGGCTGGAGGGAGGAGCGGGGCGAGCGTCAAAGACTCTGGTTTCTCTTCATCACGAATAAGCCTTTCGCCTTTTACTAAAGACTTCCGTGGAGAGGAACGATGACGAGTTAAAGATATTTTTGGGAGGCTTTGCCTGACGGCAGAGCCTGCGTGTCCTGTTTGAAAGCAAAATATCGTCCCGCGGTGGATCTCCTTTTCCTGGTTGTGCGCGTTTCCATCCCAATGTTCAATATGGCGCCCCTGTTAATTTTGAGTTGAATAATTCTGCCTCACAATTTTTACTAATTGAATTGTGCAGAATTTACAAAATACAGAGATGCATAAAACACAAACGCAAAACATATATTAAAACATAAATATCATAACCCAATGTTCAATCTCTAAGCCCCAATCTTTTGCTTATTCTTGTCTGAGCCAGGGCTTCTGGGTTTCTCAGCGTTTGGTGAAGTGGGGTGGTGTGCTGGGCGGGGGGAGGGAGAGGCCGTATGATCCTGTCCCCTCCCCCAGCCGCCGTGAGAGTTTGGGACACCATTCCCAATGGCGTGAGAGGACTTGTGCCATTTCCAACTCATACTTACCTGGCAGGGGAGACACCTTGATCATGAAGGAGGTTCACCCAGGGCGAGGCTCAGCCATTGCACTCCGGCTGTGCTGACCCTTGCGAATTCCCCAAATGTGGGAATCTCGACTGCATAATTTCTGGTAGTGGGGGACTGCGTCCGCGCTCTCCCCTGATTAAAACTGTCTAATGGTATTTCAGTGCTGAAAATAGGACAAAGTGGGTGCCTCGTAAACAACAGCTCGTGAGCCCCAAGCGCAACTACGGCAGCTTTTAATGAGGATGCGCAACTACGGCAGCTTTTAATGAGGATGCGGCTGTGTGTCTATCTCAGCTCTCTCTGCGCCTTGGTTGGGGAAACAGTGCCCCCTATTGCAGAGGCAAGGGCCAAAAAGCTTACAGCACCTGGTATTCCCAGGCGGTCTCCCATCCAAGTACTAACCAGGCCCGACCCTGCTTAGCTTCCGAGATCGGACGAGATCGGGCGTGTTCAGGGTGGTATGGCCGTAAGCGGAGGAGCAAGACGGAGGTAAGCCTCTTATACTTTGCCTGGCTCTGCTCTCTCCCTTTTGGACTTGGTGTTTTTTTTCTGTCTTTCTTTCTTTCTTTCTTTTTCTTTCTTTCTTTCTCTCTTTCTTTCTTTCTAACGTTCTCTCTATCTTTCTTACTTTTTTGTCAAGTGAAAGGGCTTCACTAGCATGGGAAACATATGTTTACATTGTCAAAGCAGGTTCTCTCGTGATTGAAAGGGTATCAAATTATTTCAGCAGTGAAAGAGCAAACACCAGCTCGCAACCACAAAGCGCAACTACAGTTGGGAGAATTATGATGTGGCTCTGCATGTATCTCTTCTCTCTCTTCCCTATGGCTGGGGAGACAGTGCCCTCTGTCGGAGGGGCAAGGGACAAAAAGCTTGAAGCACTATGTAATATAAATCTAAATGATGATGACGATTATTGTATTCCCAGGCAGTCTCCTATCCAAGTACTAACCACGCCCTCGAGGCCGGCTACCCGTGGCTACGGCTGCTGAGGTGGCAAAGGGCTGGAGGGAGGAGCGGGGCGAGCGTCAAAGACTCTGGTTTCTCTTCATCACGAATAAGCCTTTCGCCTTTTACTAAAGACTTCCGTGGAGAGGAACGATGACGAGTTAAAGATATTTTTGGGAGGCTTTGCCTGACGGCAGAGCCTGCGTGTCCTGTTTGAAAGCAAAATATCGTCCCGCGGTGGATCTCCTTTTCCTGGTTGTGCGCGTTTCCATCCCAATGTTCAATATGGCGCCCCTGTTAATTTTGAGTTGAATAATTCTGCCTCACAATTTTTACTAATTGAATTGTGCAGAATTTACAAAATACAGAGATGCATAAAACACAAACGCAAAACATATATTAAAACATAAATATCATAACCCAATGTTCAATCTCTAAGCCCCAATCTTTTGCTTATTCTTGTCTGAGCCAGGGCTTCTGGGTTTCTCAGCGTTTGGTGAAGTGGGGTGGTGTGCTGGGCGGGGGGAGGGAGAGGCCGTATGATCCTGTCCCCTCCCCCAGCCGCCGTGAGAGTTTGGGACACCATTCCCAATGGCGTGAGAGGACTTGTGCCATTTCCAACTCATACTTACCTGGCAGGGGAGACACCTTGATCATGAAGGAGGTTCACCCAGGGCGAGGCTCAGCCATTGCACTCCGGCTGTGCTGACCCTTGCGAATTCCCCAAATGTGGGAATCTCGACTGCATAATTTCTGGTAGTGGGGGACTGCGTCCGCGCTCTCCCCTGATTAAAACTGTCTAATGGTATTTCAGTGCTGAAAATAGGACAAAGTGGGTGCCTCGTAAACAACGGCTCGTGAGCCCCAAGCGCAACTACGGCAGCTTTTAATGAGGATGCGCAACTACGGCAGCTTTTAATGAGGATGCGGCTGTGTGTCTATCTCAGCTCTCTCTGCGCCTTGGTTGGGGAAACAGTGCCCCCTATTGCAGAGGCAAGGGCCAAAAAGCTTACAGCACCTGGTATTCCCAGGCGGTCTCCCATCCAAGTACTAACCAGGCCCGACCCTGCTTAGCTTCCGAGATCGGACGAGATCGGGCGTGTTCAGGGTGGTATGGCCGTAAGCGGAGGAGCAAGACGGAGGTAAGCCTCTTATACTTTGCCTGGCTCTGCTCTCTCCCTTTTGGACTTGGTGTTTTTTTTCTGTCTTTCTTTCTTTCTTTTTCTTTCTTTCTTTCTCTCTTTCTTTCTTTCTAACGTTCTCTCTATCTTTCTTACTTTTTTGTCAAGTGAAAGGGCTTCACTAGCATGGGAAACATATGTTTACATTGTCAAAGCAGGTTCTCTCGTGATTGAAAGGGTATCAAATTATTTCAGCAGTGAAAGAGCAAACACCAGCTCGCAACCACAAAGCGCAACTACAGTTGGGAGAATTATGATGTGGCTCTGCATGTATCTCTTCTCTCTCTTCCCTATGGCTGGGGAGACAGTGCCCTCTGTCGGAGGGGCAAGGGACAAAAAGCTTGAAGCACTATGTAATATAAATCTAAATGATGATGACGATTATTGTATTCCCAGGCAGTCTCCTATCCAAGTACTAACCACGCCCTCGAGGCCGGCTACCCGTGGCTACGGCTGCTGAGGTGGCAAAGGGCTGGAGGGAGGAGCGGGGCGAGCGTCAAAGACTCTGGTTTCTCTTCATCACGAATAAGCCTTTCGCCTTTTACTAAAGACTTCCGTGGAGAGGAACGATGACGAGTTAAAGATATTTTTGGGAGGCTTTGCCTGACGGCAGAGCCTGCGTGTCCTGTTTGAAAGCAAAATATCGTCCCGCGGTGGATCTCCTTTTCCTGGTTGTGCGCGTTTCCATCCCAATGTTCAATATGGCGCCCCTGTTAATTTTGAGTTGAATAATTCTGCCTCACAATTTTTACTAATTGAATTGTGCAGAATTTACAAAATACAGAGATGCATAAAACACAAACGCAAAACATATATTAAAACATAAATATCATAACCCAATGTTCAATCTCTAAGCCCCAATCTTTTGCTTATTCTTGTCTGAGCCAGGGCTTCTGGGTTTCTCAGCGTTTGGTGAAGTGGGGTGGTGTGCTGGGCGGGGGGAGGGAGAGGCCGTATGATCCTGTCCCCTCCCCCAGCCGCCGTGAGAGTTTGGGACACCATTCCCAATGGCGTGAGAGGACTTGTGCCATTTCCAACTCATACTTACCTGGCAGGGGAGACACCTTGATCATGAAGGAGGTTCACCCAGGGCGAGGCTCAGCCATTGCACTCCGGCTGTGCTGACCCTTGCGAATTCCCCAAATGTGGGAATCTCGACTGCATAATTTCTGGTAGTGGGGGACTGCGTCCGCGCTCTCCCCTGATTAAAACTGTCTAATGGTATTTCAGTGCTGAAAATAGGACAAAGTGGGTGCCTCGTAAACAACAGCTCGTGAGCCCCAAGCGCAACTACGGCAGCTTTTAATGAGGATGCGCAACTACGGCAGCTTTTAATGAGGATGCGGCTGTGTGTCTATCTCAGCTCTCTCTGCGCCTTGGTTGGGGAAACAGTGCCCCCTATTGCAGAGGCAAGGGCCAAAAAGCTTACAGCACCTGGTATTCCCAGGCGGTCTCCCATCCAAGTACTAACCAGGCCCGACCCTGCTTAGCTTCCGAGATCGGACGAGATCGGGCGTGTTCAGGGTGGTATGGCCGTAAGCGGAGGAGCAAGACGGAGGTAAGCCTCTTATACTTTGCCTGGCTCTGCTCTCTCCCTTTTGGACTTGGTGTTTTTTTTCTGTCTTTCTTTCTTTCTTTTTCTTTCTTTCTTTCTCTCTTTCTTTCTTTCTAACGTTCTCTCTATCTTTCTTACTTTTTTGTCAAGTGAAAGGGCTTCACTAGCATGGGAAACATATGTTTACATTGTCAAAGCAAGTTCTCTCGTGATTGAAAGGGTATCAAATTATTTCAGCAGTGAAAGAGCAAACACCAGCTCGCAACCACAAAGCGCAACTACAGTTGGGAGAATTATGATGTGGCTCTGCATGTATCTCTTCTCTCTCTTCCCTATGGCTGGGGAGACAGTGCCCTCTGTCGGAGGGGCAAGGGACAAAAAGCTTGAAGCACTATGTAATATAAATCTAAATGATGATGACGATTATTGTATTCCCAGGCAGTCTCCTATCCAAGTACTAACCACGCCCTCGAGGCCGGCTACCCGTGGCTACGGCTGCTGAGGTGGCAAAGGGCTGGAGGGAGGAGCGGGGCGAGCGTCAAAGACTCTGGTTTCTCTTCATCACGAATAAGCCTTTCGCCTTTTACTAAAGACTTCCGTGGAGAGGAACGATGACGAGTTAAAGATATTTTTGGGAGGCTTTGCCTGACGGCAGAGCCTGCGTGTCCTGTTTGAAAGCAAAATATCGTCCCGCGGTGGATCTCCTTTTCCTGGTTGTGCGCGTTTCCATCCCAATGTTCAATATGGCGCCCCTGTTAATTTTGAGTTGAATAATTCTGCCTCACAATTTTTACTAATTGAATTGTGCAGAATTTACAAAATACAGAGATGCATAAAACACAAACGCAAAACATATATTAAAACATAAATATCATAACCCAATGTTCAATCTCTAAGCCCCAATCTTTTGCTTATTCTTGTCTGAGCCAGGGCTTCTGGGTTTCTCAGCGTTTGGTGAAGTGGGGTGGTGTGCTGGGCGGGGGGAGGGAGAGGCCGTATGATCCTGTCCCCTCCCCCAGCCGCCGTGAGAGTTTGGGACACCATTCCCAATGGCGTGAGAGGACTTGTGCCATTTCCAACTCATACTTACCTGGCAGGGGAGACACCTTGATCATGAAGGAGGTTCACCCAGGGCGAGGCTCAGCCATTGCACTCCGGCTGTGCTGACCCTTGCGAATTCCCCAAATGTGGGAATCTCGACTGCATAATTTCTGGTAGTGGGGGACTGCGTCCGCGCTCTCCCCTGATTAAAACTGTCTAATGGTATTTCAGTGCTGAAAATAGGACAAAGTGGGTGCCTCGTAAACAACAGCTCGTGAGCCCCAAGCGCAACTACGGCAGCTTTTAATGAGGATGCGCAACTACGGCAGCTTTTAATGAGGATGCGGCTGTGTGTCTATCTCAGCTCTCTCTGCGCCTTGGTTGGGGAAACAGTGCCCCCTATTGCAGAGGCAAGGGCCAAAAAGCTTACAGCACCTGGTATTCCCAGGCGGTCTCCCATCCAAGTACTAACCAGGCCCGACCCTGCTTAGCTTCCGAGATCGGACGAGATCGGGCGTGTTCAGGGTGGTATGGCCGTAAGCGGAGGAGCAAGACGGAGGTAAGCCTCTTATACTTTGCCTGGCTCTGCTCTCTCCCTTTTGGACTTGGTGTTTTTTTTCTGTCTTTCTTTCTTTCTTTTTCTTTCTTTCTTTCTCTCTTTCTTTCTTTCTAACGTTCTCTCTATCTTTCTTACTTTTTTGTCAAGTGAAAGGGCTTCACTAGCATGGGAAACATATGTTTACATTGTCAAAGCAGGTTCTCTCGTGATTGAAAGGGTATCAAATTATTTCAGCAGTGAAAGAGCAAACACCAGCTCGCAACCACAAAGCGCAACTACAGTTGGGAGAATTATGATGTGGCTCTGCATGTATCTCTTCTCTCTCTTCCCTATGGCTGGGGAGACAGTGCCCTCTGTCGGAGGGGCAAGGGACAAAAAGCTTGAAGCACTATGTAATATAAATCTAAATGATGATGACGATTATTGTATTCCCAGGCAGTCTCCTATCCAAGTACTAACCACGCCCTCGAGGCCGGCTACCCGTGGCTACGGCTGCTGAGGTGGCAAAGGGCTGGAGGGAGGAGCGGGGCGAGCGTCAAAGACTCTGGTTTCTCTTCATCACGAATAAGCCTTTCGCCTTTTACTAAAGACTTCCGTGGAGAGGAACGATGACGAGTTAAAGATATTTTTGGGAGGCTTTGCCTGACGGCAGAGCCTGCGTGTCCTGTTTGAAAGCAAAATATCGTCCCGCGGTGGATCTCCTTTTCCTGGTTGTGCGCGTTTCCATCCCAATGTTCAATATGGCGCCCCTGTTAATTTTGAGTTGAATAATTCTGCCTCACAATTTTTACTAATTGAATTGTGCAGAATTTACAAAATACAGAGATGCATAAAACACAAACGCAAAACATATATTAAAACATAAATATCATAACCCAATGTTCAATCTCTAAGCCCCAATCTTTTGCTTATTCTTGTCTGAGCCAGGGCTTCTGGGTTTCTCAGCGTTTGGTGAAGTGGGGTGGTGTGCTGGGCGGGGGGAGGGAGAGGCCGTATGATCCTGTCCCCTCCCCCAGCCGCCGTGAGAGTTTGGGACACCATTCCCAATGGCGTGAGAGGACTTGTGCCATTTCCAACTCATACTTACCTGGCAGGGGAGACACCTTGATCATGAAGGAGGTTCACCCAGGGCGAGGCTCAGCCATTGCACTCCGGCTGTGCTGACCCTTGCGAATTCCCCAAATGTGGGAATCTCGACTGCATAATTTCTGGTAGTGGGGGACTGCGTCCGCGCTCTCCCCTGATTAAAACTGTCTAATGGTATTTCAGTGCTGAAAATAGGACAAAGTGGGTGCCTCGTAAACAACGGCTCGTGAGCCCCAAGCGCAACTACGGCAGCTTTTAATGAGGATGCGCAACTACGGCAGCTTTTAATGAGGATGCGGCTGTGTGTCTATCTCAGCTCTCTCTGCGCCTTGGTTGGGGAAACAGTGCCCCCTATTGCAGAGGCAAGGGCCAAAAAGCTTACAGCACCTGGTATTCCCAGGCGGTCTCCCATCCAAGTACTAACCAGGCCCGACCCTGCTTAGCTTCCGAGATCGGACGAGATCGGGCGTGTTCAGGGTGGTATGGCCGTAAGCGGAGGAGCAAGACGGAGGTAAGCCTCTTATACTTTGCCTGGCTCTGCTCTCTCCCTTTTGGACTTGGTGTTTTTTTTCTGTCTTTCTTTCTTTCTTTCTTTTTCTTTCTTTCTTTCTCTCTTTCTTTCTTTCTAACGTTCTCTCTATCTTTCTTACTTTTTTGTCAAGTGAAAGGGCTTCACTAGCATGGGAAACATATGTTTACATTGTCAAAGCAGGTTCTCTCGTGATTGAAAGGGTATCAAATTATTTCAGCAGTGAAAGAGCAAACACCAGCTTGCAACCACAAAGCGCAACTACAGTTGGGAGAATTATGATGTGGCTCTGCATGTATCTCTTCTCTCTCTTCCCTATGGCTGGGGAGACAGTGCCCTCTGTCGGAGGGGCAAGGGACAAAAAGCTTGAAGCACTATGTAATATAAATCTAAATGATGATGACGATTATTGTATTCCCAGGCAGTCTCCTATCCAAGTACTAACCACGCCCTCGAGGCCGGCTACCCGTGGCTACGGCTGCTGAGGTGGCAAAGGGCTGGAGGGAGGAGCGGGGCGAGCGTCAAAGACTCTGGTTTCTCTTCATCACGAATAAGCCTTTCGCCTTTTACTAAAGACTTCCGTGGAGAGGAACGATGACGAGTTAAAGATATTTTTGGGAGGCTTTGCCTGACGGCAGAGCCTGCGTGTCCTGTTTGAAAGCAAAATATCGTCCCGCGGTGGATCTCCTTTTCCTGGTTGTGCGCGTTTCCATCCCAATGTTCAATATGGCGCCCCTGTTAATTTTGAGTTGAATAATTCTGCCTCACAATTTTTACTAATTGAATTGTGCAGAATTTACAAAATACAGAGATGCATAAAACACAAACGCAAAACATATATTAAAACATAAATATCATAACCCAATGTTCAATCTCTAAGCCCCAATCTTTTGCTTATTCTTGTCTGAGCCAGGGCTTCTGGGTTTCTCAGCGTTTGGTGAAGTGGGGTGGTGTGCTGGGCGGGGGGAGGGAGAGGCCGTATGATCCTGTCCCCTCCCCCAGCCGCCGTGAGAGTTTGGGACACCATTCCCAATGGCGTGAGAGGACTTGTGCCATTTCCAACTCATACTTACCTGGCAGGGGAGACACCTTGATCATGAAGGAGGTTCACCCAGGGCGAGGCTCAGCCATTGCACTCCGGCTGTGCTGACCCTTGCGAATTCCCCAAATGTGGGAATCTCGACTGCATAATTTCTGGTAGTGGGGGACTGCGTCCGCGCTCTCCCCTGATTAAAACTGTCTAATGGTATTTCAGTGCTGAAAATAGGACAAAGTGGGTGCCTCGTAAACAACAGCTCGTGAGCCCCAAGCGCAACTACGGCAGCTTTTAATGAGGATGCGCAACTACGGCAGCTTTTAATGAGGATGCGGCTGTGTGTCTATCTCAGCTCTCTCTGCGCCTTGGTTGGGGAAACAGTGCCCCCTATTGCAGAGGCAAGGGCCAAAAAGCTTACAGCACCTGGTATTCCCAGGCGGTCTCCCATCCAAGTACTAACCAGGCCCGACCCTGCTTAGCTTCCGAGATCGGGCGTGTTCAGGGTGGTATGGCCGTAAGCGGAGGAGCAAGACGGAGGTAAGCCTCTTATACTTTGCCTGGCTCTGCTCTCTGCCTTTTGGACTTGGTGTTTTTTTTCTGTCTTTCTTTCTTTCTTTCTTTTTCTTTCTTTCTTTCTCTCTTTCTTTCTTTCTAACGTTCTCTCTATCTTTCTTACTTTTTTGTCAAGTGAAAGGGCTTCACTAGCATGGGAAACATATGTTTACATTGTCAAAGCAGGTTCTCTCGTGATTGAAAGGGTATCAAATTATTTCAGCAGTGAAAGAGCAAACACCAGCTCGCAACCACAAAGCGCAACTACAGTTGGGAGAATTATGATGTGGCTCTGCATGTATCTCTTCTCTCTCTTCCCTATGGCTGGGGAGACAGTGCCCTCTGTCGGAGGGGCAAGGGACAAAAAGCTTGAAGCACTATGTAATATAAATCTAAATGATGATGACGATTATTGTATTCCCAGGCAGTCTCCTATCCAAGTACTAACCACGCCCTCGAGGCCGGCTACCCGTGGCTACGGCTGCTGAGGTGGCAAAGGGCTGGAGGGAGGAGCGGGGCGAGCGTCAGAGACTCTGGTTTCTCTTCATCACGAATAAGCCTTTCGCCTTTTACTAAAGACTTCCGTGGAGAGGAACGATGACGAGTTAAAGATATTTTTGGGAGGCTTTGCCTGACGGCAGAGCCTGCGTGTCCTGTTTGAAAGCAAAATATCGTCCCGCGGTGGATCTCCTTTTCCTGGTTGTGCGCGTTTCCATCCCAATGTTCAATATGGCGCCCCTGTTAATTTTGAGTTGAATAATTCTGCCTCACAATTTTTACTAATTGAATTGTGCAGAATTTACAAAATACAGAGATGCATAAAACACAAACGCAAAACATATATTAAAACATAAATATCATAACCCAATGTTCAATCTCTAAGCCCCAATCTTTTGCTTATTCTTGTCTGAGGCAGGGCTTCTGGGTTTCTCAGCGTTTGGTGAAGTGGGGTGGTGTGCTGGGCGGGGGGAGGGAGAGGCCGTATGATCCTGTCCCCTCCCCCAGCCGCCGTGAGAGTTTGGGACACCATTCCCAATGGCGTGAGAGGACTTGTGCTATTTCCAACTCATACTTACCTGGCAGGGGAGACACCTTGATCATGAAGGAGGTTCACCCAGGGCGAGGCTCAGCCATTGCACTCCGGCTGTGCTGACCCTTGCGAATTCCCCAAATGTGGGAATCTCGACTGCATAATTTCTGGTAGTGGGGGACTGCGTCCGCGCTCTCCCCTGATTAAAACTGTCTAATGGTATTTCAGTGCTGAAAATAGGACAAAGTGGGTGCCTCGTAAACAACAGCTCGTGAGCCCCAAGCGCAACTACGGCAGCTTTTAATGAGGATGCGCAACTACGGCAGCTTTTAATGAGGATGCGGCTGTGTGTCTATCTCAGCTTTCTCTGCGCCTTGGTTGGGGAAACAGTGCCCCCTATTGCAGAGGCAAGGGCCAAAAAGCTTACAGCACCTGGTATTCCCAGGCGGTCTCCCATCCAAGTACTAACCAGGCCCGACCCTGCTTAGCTTCCGAGATCGGACGAGATCGGGCGTGTTCAGGGTGGTATGGCCGTAAGCGGAGGAGCAAGACGGAGGTAAGCCTCTTATACTTTGCCTGGCTCTGCTCTCTCCCTTTTGGACTTGGTGTTTTTTTTCTGTCTTTCTTTCTTTCTTTTTCTTTCTTTCTTTCTCTCTTTCTTTCTTTCTAACGTTCTCTCTATCTTTCTTACTTTTTTGTCAAGTGAAAGGGCTTCACTAGCATGGGAAACATATGTTTACATTGTCAAAGCAGGTTCTCTCGTGATTGAAAGGGTATCAAATTATTTCAGCAGTGAAAGAGCAAACACCAGCTCGCAACCACAAAGTACAACTACAGTTGGGAGAATTATGATGTGGCTCTGCATGTATCTCTTCTCTCTCTTCCCTATGGCTGGGGAGACAGTGCCCTCTGTCGGAGGGGCAAGGGACAAAAAGCTTGAAGCACTATGTAATATAAATCTAAATGATGATGACGATTATTGTATTCCCAGGCAGTCTCCTATCCAAGTACTAACCACGCCCTCGAGGCCGGCTACCCGTGGCTACGGCTGCTGAGGTGGCAAAGGGCTGGAGGGAGGAGCGGGGCGAGCGTCAAAGACTCTGGTTTCTCTTCATCACGAATAAGCCTTTCGCCTTTTACTAAAGACTTCCGTGGAGAGGAACGATGACGAGTTAAAGATATTTTTGGGAGGCTTTGCCTGACGGCAGAGCCTGCGTGTCCTGTTTGAAAGCAAAATATCGTCCCGCGGTGGATCTCCTTTTCCTGGTTGTGCGCGTTTCCATCCCAATGTTCAATATGGCGCCCCTGTTAATTTTGAGTTGAATAATTCTGCTTCACAATTTTTACTAATTGAATTGTGCAGAATTTACAAAATACAGAGATGCATAAAACACAAAGGCAAAACATATATTAAAACATAAATATCATAACCCAATGTTCAATCTCTAAGCCCCAATCTTTTGCTTATTCTTGTCTGAGCCAGGGCTTCTGGGTTTCTCAGCGTTTGGTGAAGTGGGGTGGTGTGCTGGGCGGGGGGAGGGAGAGGCCGTATGATCCTGTCCCCTCCCCCAGCCGCCGTGAGAGTTTGGGACACCATTCCCAATGGCGTGAGAGGACTTGTGCCATTTCCAACTCATACTTACCTGGCAGGGGAGACACCTTGATCATGAAGGAGGTTCACCCAGGGCGAGGCTCAGCCATTGCACTCCGGCTGTGCTGACCCTTGCGAATTCCCCAAATGTGGGAATCTCGACTGCATAATTTCTGGTAGTGGGGGACTGCGTCCGCGCTCTCCCCTGATTAAAACTGTCTAATGGTATTTCAGTGCTGAAAATAGGACAAAGTGGGTGCCTCGTAAACAACCGCTCGTGAGCCCCAAGCGCAACTACGGCAGCTTTTAATGAGGATGCGCAACTACGGCAGCTTTTAATGAGGATGCAGCTGTGTGTCTATCTCAGCTCTCTCTGCGCCTTGGTTGGGGAAACAGTGCCCCCTATTGCAGAGGCAAGGGCCAAAAAGCTTACAGCACCTGGTATTGCCAGGCGGTCTCCCATCCAAGTACTAACCAGGCCCGACCCTGCTTGTCTTCCGAGATCGGGCGTGTTCAGGGTGGTATGGCCGTAAGCGGAGGAGCAAGACGGAGGTAAGCCTCTTATACTTTGCCTGGCTCTGCTCTCTCCCTTTTGGACTTGGTGTTTTTTTTCTGTCTTTCTTTCTTTCTTTCTTTTTCTTTCTTTCTTTCTCTCTTTCTTTCTTTCTAACGTTCTCTCTATCTTTCTTACTTTTTTGTCAAGTGAAAGGGCTTCACTAGCATGGGAAACATATGTTTACATTGTCAAAGCAGGTTCTCTCGTGATTGAAAGGGTATCAAATTATTTCAGCAGTGAAAGAGCAAACACCAGCTCGCAACCACAAAGCGCAACTACAGTTGGGAGAATTATGATGTGGCTCTGCATGTATCTCTTCTCTCTCTTCCCTATGGCTGGGGAGACAGTGCCCTCTGTCGGAGGGGCAAGGGACAAAAAGCTTGAAGCACTATGTAATATAAATCTAAATGATGATGACGATTATTGTATTCCCAGGCAGTCTCCTATCCAAGTACTAACCACGCCCTCGAGGCCGGCTACCCGTGGCTACGGCTGCTGAGGTGGCAAAGGGCTGGAGGGAGGAGCGGGGCGAGCGTCAAAGACTCTGGTTTCTCTTCATCACGAATAAGCCTTTCGCCTTTTACTAAAGACTTCCGTGGAGAGGAACGATGACGAGTTAAAGATATTTTTGGGAGGCTTTGCCTGACGGCAGAGCCTGCGTGTCCTGTTTGAAAGCAAAATATCGTCCCGCGGTGGATCTCCTTTTCCTGGTTGTGCGCGTTTCCATCCCAATGTTCAATATGGCGCCCCTGTTAATTTTGAGTTGAATAATTCTGCCTCACAATTTTTACTAATTGAATTGTGCAGAATTTACAAAATACAGAGATGCATAAAACACAAACGCAAAACATATATTAAAACATAAATATCATAACCCAATGTTCAATCTCTAAGCCCCAATCTTTTGCTTATTCTTGTCTGAGGCAGGGCTTCTGGGTTTCTCAGCGTTTGGTGAAGTGGGGTGGTGTGCTGGGCGGGGGGAGGGAGAGGCCGTATGATCCTGTCCCCTCCCCCAGCCGCCGTGAGAGTTTGGGACACCATTCCCAATGGCGTGAGAGGACTTGTGCCTTTTCCAACTCATACTTACCTGGCAGGGGAGACACCTTGATCATGAAGGAGGTTCACCCAGGGCGAGGCTCAGCCATTGCACTCCGGCTGTGCTGACCCTTGCGAATTCCCCAAATGTGGGAATCTCGACTGCATAATTTCTGGTAGTGGGGGACTGCGTCCGCGCTCTCCCCTGATTAAAACTGTCTAATGGTATTTCAGTGCTGAAAATAGGACAAAGTGGGTGCCTCGTAAACAACAGCTCGTGAGCCCCAAGCGCAACTACGGCAGCTTTTAATGAGGATGCGCAACTACGGCAGCTTTTAATGAGGATGCGGCTGTGTGTCTATCTCAGCTCTCTCTGCGCCTTGGTTGGGGAAACAGTGCCCCCTATTGCAGAGGCAAGGGCCAAAAAGCTTACAGCACCAGGTATTCCCAGGCGGTCTCCCATCCAAGTACTAACCAGGCCCGACCCTGCTTAGCTTCCGAGATCGGACGAGATCGGGCGTGTTCAGGGTGGTATGGCCGTAAGCGGAGGAGCAAGACGGAGGTAAGCCTCTTATACTTTGCCTGGCTCTGCTCTCTCCCTTTTGGACTTGGTGTTTTTTTTCTGTCTTTCTTTCTTTCTTTCTTTTTCTTTCTTTCTTTCTCTCTTTCTTTCTTTCTAACGTTCTCTCTATCTTTCTTACTTTTTTGTCAAGTGAAAGGGCTTCACTAGCATGGGAAACATATGTTTACATTGTCAAAGCAGGTTCTCTCGTGATTGAAAGGGTATCAAATTATTTCAGCAGTGAAAGAGCAAACACCAGCTCGCAACCACAAAGCGCAACTACAGTTGGGAGAATTATGATGTGGCTCTGCATGTATCTCTTCTCTCTCTTCCCTATGGCTGGGGAGACAGTGCCCTCTGTCGGAGGGGCAAGGGACAAAAAGCTTGAAGCACTATGTAATATAAATCTAAATGATGATGACGATTATTGTATTCCCAGGCAGTCTCCTATCCAAGTACTAACCACGCCCTCGAGGCCGGCTACCCGTGGCTACGGCTGCTGAGGTGGCAAAGGGCTGGAGGGAGGAGCGGGGCGAGCGTCAAAGACTCTGGTTTCTCTTCATCACGAATAAGCCTTTCGCCTTTTACTAAAGACTTCCGTGGAGAGGAACGATGACGAGTTAAAGATATTTTTGGGAGGCTTTGCCTGACGGCAGAGCCTGCGTGTCCTGTTTGAAAGCAAAATATCGTCCCGCGGTGGATCTCCTTTTCCTGGTTGTGCGCGTTTCCATCCCAATGTTCAATATGGCGCCCCTGTTAATTTTGAGTTGAATAATTCTGCCTCACAATTTTTACTAATTGAATTGTGCAGAATTTACAAAATACAGAGATGCATAAAACACAAACGCAAAACATATATTAAAACATAAATATCATAACCCAATGTTCAATCTCTAAGCCCCAATCTTTTGCTTATTCTTGTCTGAGCCAGGGCTTCTGGGTTTCTCAGCGTTTGGTGAAGTGGGGTGGTGTGCTGGGCGGGGGGAGGGAGAGGCCGTATGATCCTGTCCCCTCCCCCAGCCGCCGTGAGAGTTTGGGACACCATTCCCAATGGCGTGAGAGGACTTGTGCCTTTTCCAACTCATACTTACCTGGCAGGGGAGACACCTTGATCATGAAGGAGGTTCACCCAGGGCGAGGCTCAGCCATTGCACTCCGGCTGTGCTGACCCTTGCGAATTCCCCAAATGTGGGAATCTCGACTGCATAATTTCTGGTAGTGGGGGACTGCGTCCGCGCTCTCCCCTGATTAAAACTGTCTAATGGTATTTCAGTGCTGAAAATAGGACAAAGTGGGTGCCTCGTAAACAACAGCTCGTGAGCCCCAAGCGCAACTACGGCAGCTTTTAATGAGGATGCGCAACTACGGCAGCTTTTAATGAGGATGCGGCTGTGTGTCTATCTCAGCTCTCTCTGCGCCTTGGTTGGGGAAACAGTGCCCCCTATTGCAGAGGCAAGGGCCAAAAAGCTTACAGCACCAGGTATTCCCAGGCGGTCTCCCATCCAAGTACTAACCAGGCCCGACCCTGCTTAGCTTCCGAGATCGGACGAGATCGGGCGTGTTCAGGGTGGTATGGCCGTAAGCGGAGGAGCAAGACGGAGGTAAGCCTCTTATACTTTGCCTGGCTCTGCTCTCTCCCTTTTGGACTTGGTGTTTTTTTTCTGTCTTTCTTTCTTTCTTTCTTTTTCTTTCTTTCTTTCTCTCTTTCTTTCTTTATAACGTTCTCTCTATCTTTCTTACTTTTTTGTCAAGTGAAAGGGCTTCACTAGCATGGGAAACATATGTTTACATTGTCAAAGCAGGTTCTCTCGTGATTGAAAGGGTATCAAATTATTTCAGCAGTGAAAGAGCAAACACCAGCTCGCAACCACAAAGCGCAACTACAGTTGGGAGAATTATGATGTGGCTCTGCATGTATCTCTTCTCTCTCTTCCCTATGGCTGGGGAGACAGTGCCCTCTGTCGGAGGGGCAAGGGACAAAAAGCTTGAAGCACTATGTAATATAAATCTAAATGATGATGACGATTATTGTATTCCCAGGCAGTCTCCTATCCAAGTACTAACCACGCCCTCGAGGCCGGCTACCCGTGGCTACGGCTGCTGAGGTGGCAAAGGGCTGGAGGGAGGAGCGGGGCGAGCGTCAAAGACTCTGGTTTCTCTTCATCACGAATAAGCCTTTCGCCTTTTACTAAAGACTTCCGTGGAGAGGAACGATGACGAGTTAAAGATATTTTTGGGAGGCTTTGCCTGACGGCAGAGCCTGCGTGTCCTGTTTGAAAGCAAAATATCGTCCCGCGGTGGATCTCCTTTTCCTGGTTGTGCGCGTTTCCATCCCAATGTTCAATATGGCGCCCCTGTTAATTTTGAGTTGAATAATTCTGCCTCACAATTTTTACTAATTGAATTGTGCAGAATTTACAAAATACAGAGATGCATAAAACACAAACGCAAAACATATATTAAAACATAAATATCATAACCCAATGTTCAATCTCTAAGCCCCAATCTTTTGCTTATTCTTGTCTGAGCCAGGGCTTCTGGGTTTCTCAGCGTTTGGTGAAGTGGGGTGGTGTGCTGGGCGGGGGGAGGGAGAGGCCGTATGATCCTGTCCCCTCCCCCAGCCGCCGTGAGAGTTTGGGACACCATTCCCAATGGCGTGAGAGGACTTGTGCCTTTTCCAACTCATACTTACCTGGCAGGGGAGACACCTTGATCATGAAGGAGGTTCACCCAGGGCGAGGCTCAGCCATTGCACTCCGGCTGTGCTGACCCTTGCGAATTCCCCAAATGTGGGAATCTCGACTGCATAATTTCTGGTAGTGGGGGACTGCGTCCGCGCTCTCCCCTGATTAAAACTGTCTAATGGTATTTCAGTGCTGAAAATAGGACAAAGTGGGTGCCTCGTAAACAACAGCTCGTGAGCCCCAAGCGCAACTACGGCAGCTTTTAATGAGGATGCGCAACTACGGCAGCTTTTAATGAGGATGCGGCTGTGTGTCTATCTCAGCTCTCTCTGCGCCTTGGTTGGGGAAACAGTGCCCCCTATTGCAGAGGCAAGGGCCAAAAAGCTTACAGCACCAGGTATTCCCAGGCGGTCTCCCATCCAAGTACTAACCAGGCCCGACCCTGCTTAGCTTCCGAGATCGGACGAGATCGGGCGTGTTCAGGGTGGTATGGCCGTAAGCGGAGGAGCAAGACGGAGGTAAGCCTCTTATACTTTGCCTGGCTCTGCTCTCTCCCTTTTGGACTTGGTGTTTTTTTTCTGTCTTTCTTTCTTTCTTTCTTTTTCTTTCTTTCTTTCTCTCTTTCTTTCTTTCTAACGTTCTCTCTATCTTTCTTACTTTTTTGTCAAGTGAAAGGGCTTCACTAGCATGGGAAACATATGTTTACATTGTCAAAGCAGGTTCTCTCGTGATTGAAAGGGTATCAAATTATTTCAGCAGTGAAAGAGCAAACACCAGCTCGCAACCACAAAGCGCAACTACAGTTGGGAGAATTATGATGTGGCTCTGCATGTATCTCTTCTCTCTCTTCCCTATGGCTGGGGAGACAGTGCCCTCTGTCGGAGGGGCAAGGGACAAAAAGCTTGAAGCACTATGTAATATAAATCTAAATGATGATGACGATTATTGTATTCCCAGGCAGTCTCCTATCCAAGTACTAACCACGCCCTCGAGGCCGGCTACCCGTGGCTACGGCTGCTGAGGTGGCAAAGGGCTGGAGGGAGGAGCGGGGCGAGCGTCAAAGACTCTGGTTTCTCTTCATCACGAATAAGCCTTTCGCCTTTTACTAAAGACTTCCGTGGAGAGGAACGATGACGAGTTAAAGATATTTTTGGGAGGCTTTGCCTGACGGCAGAGCCTGCGTGTCCTGTTTGAAAGCAAAATATCGTCCCGCGGTGGATCTCCTTTTCCTGGTTGTGCGCGTTTCCATCCCAATGTTCAATATGGCGCCCCTGTTAATTTTGAGTTGAATAATTCTGCCTCACAATTTTTACTAATTGAATTGTGCAGAATTTACAAAATACAGAGATGCATAAAACACAAACGCAAAACATATATTAAAACATAAATATCATAACCCAATGTTCAATCTCTAAGCCCCAATCTTTTGCTTATTCTTGTCTGAGCCAGGGCTTCTGGGTTTCTCAGCGTTTGGTGAAGTGGGGTGGTGTGCTGGGCGGGGGGAGGGAGAGGCCGTATGATCCTGTCCCCTCCCCCAGCCGCCGTGAGAGTTTGGGACACCATTCCCAATGGCGTGAGAGGACTTGTGCCATTTCCAACTCATACTTACCTGGCAGGGGAGACACCTTGATCATGAAGGAGGTTCACCCAGGGCGAGGCTCAGCCATTGCACTCCGGCTGTGCTGACCCTTGCGAATTCCTCAAATGTGGGAATCTCAACTGCATAATTTCTGGTAATGGGGGACTGCGTCCGCGCTCTCCCCTGATTAAAACTGTCTAATGGTATTTCAGTGCTGAAAATAGGACAAAGTGGGTGCCTCGTAAACAACAGCTCGTGAGCCCCAAGCGCAACTACGTCAGCTTTTAATGAGGATGCGCAACTACGGCAGCTTTTAATGAGGATGCGGCTGTGTGTCTATCTCAGCTCTCTCTGCGCCTTGGTTGGGGAAACAGTGCCCCCTATTGCAGAGGCAAGGGCCAAAAAGCTTACAGCACCTGGTATTCCCAGGCGGTCTCCCATCCAAGTACTAACCAGGCCCGACCCTGCTTAGCTTCCGAGATCGGACGAGATCGGGCGTGTTCAGGGTGGTATGGCCGTAAGCGGAGGAGCAAGACGGAGGTAAGCCTCTTATACTTTGCCTGGCTCTGCTCTCTCCCTTTTGGACTTGGTGTTTTTTTTCTGTCTTTCTTTCTTTCTTTTTCTTTCTTTCTTTCTCTCTTTCTTTCTTTCTAACGTTCTCTCTATCTTTCTTACTTTTTTGTCAAGTGAAAGGGCTTCACTAGCATGGGAAACATATGTTTACATTGTCAAAGCAGGTTCTCTCGTGATTGAAAGGGTATCAAATTATTTCAGCAGTGAAAGAGCAAACACCAGCTCGCAACCACAAAGCGCAACTACAGTTGGGAGAATTATGATGTGGCTCTGCATGTATCTCTTCTCTCTCTTCCCTATGGCTGGGGAGACAGTGCCCTCTGTCGGAGGGGCAAGGGACAAAAAGCTTGAAGCACTATGTAATATAAATCTAAATGATGATGACGATTATTGTATTCCCAGGCAGTCTCCTATCCAAGTACTAACCACGCCCTCGAGGCCGGCTACCCGTGGCTACGGCTGCTGAGGTGGCAAAGGGCTGGAGGGAGGAGCGGGGCGAGCGTCAAAGACTCTGGTTTCTCTTCATCACGAATAAGCCTTTCGCCTTTTACTAAAGACTTCCGTGGAGAGGAACGATGACGAGTTAAAGATATTTTTGGGAGGCTTTGCCTGACGGCAGAGCCTGCGTGTCCTGTTTGAAAGCAAAATATCGTCCCGCGGTGGATCTCCTTTTCCTGGTTGTGCGCGTTTCCATCCCAATGTTCAATATGGCGCCCCTGTTAATTTTGAGTTGAATAATTCTGCCTCACAATTTTTACTAATTGAATTGTGCAGAATTTACAAAATACAGAGATGCATAAAACACAAACGCAAAACATATATTAAAACATAAATATCATAACCCAATGTTCAATCTCTAAGCCCCAATCTTTTGCTTATTCTTGTCTGAGCCAGGGCTTCTGGGTTTCTCAGCGTTTGGTGAAGTGGGGTGGTGTGCTGGGCGGGGGGAGGGAGAGGCCGTATGATCCTGTCCCCTCCCCCAGCCGCCGTGAGAGTTTGGGACACCATTCCCAATGGCGTGAGAGGACTTGTGCCATTTCCAACTCATACTTACCTGGCAGGGGAGACACCTTGATCATGAAGGAGGTTCACCCAGGGCGAGGCTCAGCCATTGCACTCCGGCTGTGCTGACCCTTGCGAATTCCCCAAATGTGGGAATCTCAACTGCATAATTTCTGGTAGTGGGGGACTGCGTCCGCGCTCTCCCCTGATTAAAACTGTCTAATGGTATTTCAGTGCTGAAAATAGGACAAAGTGGGTGCCTCGTAAACAACAGCTCGTGAGCCCCAAGCGCAACTACGGCAGCTTTTAATGAGGATGCGCAACTACGGCAGCTTTTAATGAGGATGCGGCTGTGTGTCTATCTCAGCTCTCTCTGCGCCTTGGTTGGGGAAACAGTGCCCCCTATTGCAGAGGCAAGGGCCAAAAAGCTTACAGCACCTGGTATTCCCAGGCGGTCTCCCATCCAAGTACTAACCAGGCCCGACCCTGCTTAGCTTCCGAGATCGGACGAGATCGGGCGTGTTCAGGGTGGTATGGCCGTAAGCGGAGGAGCAAGACGGAGGTAAGCCTCTTATACTTTGCCTGGCTCTGCTCTCTCCCTTTTGGACTTGGTGTTTTTTTTCTGTCTTTCTTTCTTTCTTTCTTTTTCTTTCTTTCTTTCTCTCTTTCTTTCTTTCTTTCTAACGTTCTCTCTATCTTTCTTACTTTTTTGTCAAGTGAAAGGGCTTCACTAGCATGGGAAACATATGTTTACATTGTCAAAGCAGGTTCTCTCGTGATTGAAAGGGTATCAAATTATTTCAGCAGTGAAAGAGCAAACACCAGCTCGCAACCACAAAGCGCAACTACAGTTGGGAGAATTATGATGTGGCTCTGCATGTATCTCTTCTCTCTCTTCCCTATGGCTGGGGAGACAGTGCCCTCTGTCGGAGGGGCAAGGGACAAAAAGCTTGAAGCACTATGTAATATAAATCTAAATGATGATGACGATTATTGTATTCCCAGGCAGTCTCCTATCCAAGTACTAACCACGCCCTCGAGGCCGGCTACCCGTGGCTACGGCTGCTGAGGTGGCAAAGGGCTGGAGGGAGGAGCGGGGCGAGCGTCAAAGACTCTGGTTTCTCTTCATCACGAATAAGCCTTTCGCCTTTTACTAAAGACTTCCGTGGAGAGGAACGATGACGAGTTAAAGATATTTTTGGGAGGCTTTGCCTGACGGCAGAGCCTGCGTGTCCTGTTTGAAAGCAAAATATCGTCCCGCGGTGGATCTCCTTTTCCTGGTTGTGCGCGTTTCCATCCCAATGTTCAATATGGCGCCCCTGTTAATTTTGAGTTGAATAATTCTGCCTCACAATTTTTACTAATTGAATTGTGCAGAATTTACAAAATACAGAGATGCATAAAACACAAACGCAAAACATATATTAAAACATAAATATCATAACCCAATGTTCAATCTCTAAGCCCCAATCTTTTGCTTATTCTTGTCTGAGCCAGGGCTTCTGGGTTTCTCAGCGTTTGGTGAAGTGGGGTGGTGTGCTGGGCGGGGGGAGGGAGAGGCCGTATGATCCTGTCCCCTCCCCCAGCCGCCGTGAGAGTTTGGGACACCATTCCCAATGGCGTGAGAGGACTTGTGCCATTTCCAACTCATACTTACCTGGCAGGGGAGACACCTTGATCATGAAGGAGGTTCACCCAGGGCGAGGCTCAGCCATTGCACTCCGGCTGTGCTGACCCTTGCGAATTCCCCAAATGTGGGAATCTCAACTGCATAATTTCTGGTAGTGGGGGACTGCGTCCGCGCTCTCCCCTGATTAAAACTGTCTAATGGTATTTCAGTGCTGAAAATAGGACAAAGTGGGTGCCTCGTAAACAACAGCTCGTGAGCCCCAAGCGCAACTACGGCAGCTTTTAATGAGGATGCGCAACTACGGCAGCTTTTAATGAGGATGCGGCTGTGTGTCTATCTCAGCTCTCTCTGCGCCTTGGTTGGGGAAACAGTGCCCCCTATTGCAGAGGCAAGGGCCAAAAAGCTTACAGCACCTGGTATTCCCAGGCGGTCTCCCATCCAAGTACTAACCAGGCCCGACCCTGCTTAGCTTCCGAGATCGGACGAGATCGGGCCAAGCCCCCAGGATCAGCTTGGTGCATTGAAGCCACCATGGGCTTTCAGGCCAAGCCCGGTATTGCAGGGCATGCGGCCCAAGAACCCTTATTTCCCATGTTAGTGGATGATGATAGATAGGGCTAGAAAAGGAAAACAAAATTTTTCTGGGTATCATTCAGCATCAGAGACCAATCTTATCAATATAAACTTTTAGTTTTAGGGGTTTTGGGGTTTTTGAAGCCACCAATACCTGTATTGAGCCATTTAAACATGTGCTGTGCACGAGCCTCGGGGACGCGCTGGTCGTGCGTTCGTGAGTCCTGCGAGCTCGGGAAAGCACGTGACCATAGGAAGACCCGCCCTACTCTGCCTCTGATTGGATAGGAAGTCATGTAATGACGTCGGTTAACGTTTGCTATGCTTTAGCAATGAAGCTTATGATCATGCTAATGTTAGATATGAACGTATGTCTATGATGCAAATGATCATGACATGTGGTTACTTTAGGACATCGTTGGAAAAGATCTAGAGGGTAAGTGGGTCAATGTTGAATAACTTAGCTAACATTACCTAATGTTACATTTCTTTATATTAACATCAACTATATTGATAGGCTAGCTATGCTAACGGTAGCTAATGCTAACGGCTTAGGGTTAACAGGTCTCAGATGTATTTCAATTTTAACAATGTTGAGCATGATCAATGTGACATTGTTCATACATTGATTACAGTCTGTAATCTTGTCTGGCATTATTTAGCTTTAGTGGGCTGATGCTTGCTGCTGCTACTATAGCATTTGCCACATTATACATCAAATTAATCAAGCATAGTGTTATTACCTGAAGGCATTATTACCATTGCAAGTAAGCATGCCATGTATATGCCATGCCTGGAAATCAAGCCAGGCCTTTAAACCAAGCCAGGCCTTTTATAGTTGTGTTTTGTGTTTTTCTGTTTGCTTAAGTGTCTAATATTGAAGGTACAAAACCTTTAAAAAAGAAAAGAAAAAAGAAGCCCCTTCCTTCCCATAAAATTCCTGCGATTGTAACAGGTGTATTGATTCCACCACACTTGCCCACACTGGGTTCAAACCCGGGTCCTCTGACTTAGGAACGCACCCACCTTTCTAGAACACTGCCACCAGCTATCCCAATGAAAAGCTAGCGAATCAATTGTGCACATGGGCAGTACTAATACTGAGGACAGAGTTTAAACCAGTTCAACCAGATATTCACTGAGCCTGATGGGCACCTGCCAGCTAAAAAACCTAGTACTGTCACCCTCGACTTCTGCTGCGCCTGTATCCAGCCATAGGGGCTGATTATTTATAATGATGTTGGTGAAGTTTAAAACCTTATTTACACATAGTGTTTGCTGTTTTAAAAGATAAATGCAGTGATATGAGGCGCCACCTATTGGTGAGGACAAAATCATTTTTTGACTGACTAGATGAGATAATGAATTCCTGATGTGCATAATGATGTCACTAAATCCCACTGTGATTGCTTTTTCAGTCAGTGAACAGGAAGCAGAGCAACCCCTCTGTGTTCGATCACCTGATAGAAGAACCTCCTAGGTGAGACCACACTACAGTACGTTGCTCCAGTAAACATATGAAGACCCAGACGTATTTAAGCTGTCTTGTCTAATTTGAGCTGTCTTGTGAAGTCCCTGTTTTTCACATACTCCCCCCAATCCCCCCCCACCTACAGATGTGTAGTGCTCTGATCTACAGTCCCCCAAGTACAGGCAAGACCCCAGTGGCGCGGGTGCAGACTAACGAGTGTAGGCAGGGAAACACAAAGGTGTCTATAAGGAAAGGAGCTGACTGCCTTAGCAAGTGGGTTGGTGAATCAGAACACATAATCAGCTCTGCCTTCTCTTTGACCAGGTTAGCCAATGGGGCAACTGTGGCGGTTGGGGGAGGGGGGTATAATTATTGGACAGGACACCTGACCATCATCCTCAGTGTTGACTGAGAGCTTGTGATGGCTGTTTGTTGGTCTCTCCCCAGGTCAACCTAATGAGACCCTCCTTCATCTTCTTCAACAAGATAGACCGGCTGTCCCCAGTATGCTCCAGCAGACAGGACCAGATACACAGGTGAGGCCTGTCTGTCACGGAGCCACCGCCTCGCTCCGCCTCTGGTGTAACTCGGTTCTTGAGCTTGGCTGCGTACTTGATTGATGTTGCACATGGGCGATTGGAACTAAACTAACCTTGCGTTGCATTTGTCTCTCTCTCTCTGGCTCTATCGTGTCCACTCTGCTGGCGCTGATGGATGGGTTGGACAGTCAAGGGGAGCCAGTGGTCCAGTTCCTGTTCATGCTTGGTTGTTGCCTACTCACCTTCCCATCTCCTGCATCACCTGCCACCTGTCTCCACTCTGCCCAGCTGCACCTCATCCCTCATTACTCTTAGCATTAATACCAGTCAATTTCCCTTGGTTCTCTGTAAGATCATCCAGTCATCTACCAAGTCTGCTCAGCTCTTCTGTCTGCCATATTTTGAAGTTGTTTATTGAAATTGAGTTAAAGTAGTTTGTATGGGTCAAGCATCCTCCAGTTTGTATGACTCAAGATCTGTTTACTGCCATGTATATGGTTCACACATACTAGAAATTTGACTAGGGTTAAGGCATACACTGGTGACATGTTTTTAATTGTTTTGTGATCACTGTCTTTGTGATATTTTCTGATGACCAAGCCTTTGATCTAAGCAGAGCCTTAGCACATTATGGAGGAACCATGTCCCTTTCTTTTACCGATCCCTGAGAGCAAGACCTGTGAATGTCCTGAACAGTGTGGTGGCCACATTTGTTGGGAATTTGGGTGGAAACAGTGTGGAACATCATTGCATAGTTTGACTGCCATTTCATACCAACATTAAGAGAAAGTGGAGAAGTAGGCTATACCTAGAAAATACTATAGTTGTGCAATTCGTTTGTACAGTCTAGTAGTTAAATGGTTAAAAATGGGCAAGCAATAACATTGGAGGGAAATGTATACTGACACTGATGATTGTTTCAGAAATGGTCTGAGACAAAATAATGAAATGTTATACATCAGTATTGTGAAACACTGAACATATTTTAATGACTGACAAGGAGAGAGGAAACAGTCCAAGTTAATCAATAATAACTAGGCTCACTATGAACAGTGTGTATTATTGGCTCTGTTCTGACATCAGTGCACAGTTCATTCCACCACTGTGAGGCCAGGACAGAAAAAAGCCATGGCCACGCCAATCTGCCGTAGGGGGGCTTGGAGCAACTGGGGAACCAATCACCTCAAGGCAGCAGAGCTTGACCACAGCCTGGAGGTCGGAGGGAGCTGTTCATTTGCCCTGTAGGCTCGAACCACAGTCCTAAACTGGATGGGACAGCGCAGGGAGCCAGTGCAGAGAACAGAGTAGGGAAGTTTTGTGGAAGAGCATGGGGCTGTTGAACACCAGGTCAGCAGCAGCTTTCTCCAGGAGTCTGATGGCCAACGCTGCAGGATGGCAGCAAGTAGGGAGTTGCAGGAGTCCAGGCGGGAGATGACAACAGCCTGGATGAGCACTAGCGACGAATCACAGCCAGATTTCTTTCCTAGCACAAAGTTTGATAAAAGAGATGAGTATTAGCAAAGGCAAGGAGAATGATTATATCAGTGTACAATGAGCTATGATGGGGAATAATTACACTATTAATTTGATTTCCAGGCATGGCATATACATGGCATGCTTACTTGCAATGGTAATAATGCCTTCAGGTAATAACACTATGCTTGATTAATTTGATGTATAATGTGGCAAATGCTATAGTAGCAGCAGCAAGCATCAGCCCACTATAGCTAAATAATGCCAGACAAGATTACAGACTGTAATCAATGTATGAACAATGTCACATTGATCATGCTCAACATTGTTAAAATTGAAATACATCTGAGACCTCCGAACGTAACGTTAGCATTAACTAACTAACGTTAACCCTAAGCCGTTAGCATTAGCTACCGTTAGCATAGCTCCCTAGCCTATCAATATAGTTGATGTTAATATAAAGAAATGTAACATTAGGTAATGTTAGCTAAGTTATTCAACATTGACCCACTTACCCTCTAGATCTTTTCCAACGATGTCCTAAAGTAACCACATGTCATGATCATTTGCATCATAGACATACGTTCATATCTATGATTAGCATGATCATAAGCTTCATTGCTAAAGCATAGCAAACGTTAACCGACGTCATTACATGACTTCCTATCCAATCAGAGGTAGAGTAGGGCGGGTCTTCCTATGGTCACGTGCTTTCCCGAGCTCGCAGGACTCACGAACGCGCGACCAGCGCGTCCCCGAGGCTCGTGCACAGCACATGTTTAAATGGCTCAATACAGGTATTGGTGGCTTCAAAAACCCCAAAACCCCTAAAACTAAAAGTTTATATTGATAAGATTGGTCTCTGATGCTGAATGATACCCAGAAAAATTTTGTTTTCCTTTTCTAGCCCTATCTATCATCATCCACTAACATGGGAAATAAGGGTTCTTGGGCCGCATGCCTTGATTTGACTTGCAATACCGGGCTTTGGCCACTACGTCAAATGGCTTCATGCGCCGGTGAGCAACTTTCATTGAAATGAATAGGCAGCCATTTTCAATGCCGTCTCCAGTTATATTATACCTCCATGGATCGGGCGTGTTCAGGGTGGTATGGCCGTAAGCGGAGGAGCAAGACGGAGGTAAGCCTCTTATACTTTGCCTGGCTCTGCTCTCTCCCTTTTGGACTTGGTGTTTTTTTTCTGTCTTTCTTTCTTTTTCTTTCTTTCTTTCTCTCTTTCTTTCTTTCTAACGTTCTCTCTATCTTTCTTACTTTTTTGTCAAGTGAAAGGGCTTCACTAGCATGGGAAACATATGTTTACATTGTCAAAGCAGGTTCTCTCGTGATTGAAAGGGTATCAAATTATTTCAGCAGTGAAAGAGCAAACACCAGCTCGCAACCACAAAGCGCAACTACAGTTGGGAGAATTATGATGTGGCTCTGCATGTATCTCTTCTCTCTCTTCCCTATGGCTGGGGAGACAGTGCCCTCTGTCGGAGGGGCAAGGGACAAAAAGCTTGAAGCACTATGTAATATAAATCTAAATGATGATGTCGATTATTGTATTCCCAGGCAGTCTCCTATCCAAGTACTAACCACTGTCTCCCTGAAATCCCTGTGGTGTTATGGGATTTATCAGTACCGGTCATCTCCAAGGATGCCACTACGCTTATGCTCTCGCGAGATTTACCCTTCAGAGAATTGCACAATACGTTTGAGCTACAACCGGTAAATCGAACAGACGCGCCCGACTGCTAACGGTCTTCTTCCCAGAGCTCTCCCTATTTCAGTTTACTGGGTCGCCCTCTCTGTGACCTAAGAGAGAGGGGCACCCGCTAGTATACCGCTCTGGTTCACGACCGCTCTGTTCCTTATTGACAGCTGTTACGTGTCGGGTTAGGAGGATTAGCAATATTATTTACTGCAAGGGAGTATTATCACACTGAGTCTAGAATCAACCTTTAAAGAGCTTGAGATGTTATGCCTGGACAGCTTAATTATTTACATTACAGGAATAATAATGATGAATGAAACAACTCGGTCCCTTTAGAGGAAATTTTAATGAATTAAATGATTAAAATGGTTATACAAAATTTAATGATTAACTGATCTTACAAGTTTTACTTGTTGCACATTGCTAGCCACCAAGAGCGCACAATTGAACACAGCAATAAAACTTTGATAAAAAGAATGAACCAAATCAGTACTAACTTTAGGATCAAAACACAAAACATACTAATTTTATATATATTTCTTATACAATCTAAGTGGTAATAATGTGTCCTAACCTGTTATAATCAGAATTTATCCTGTCAATGAACCTATGATTAATTATCACACAATATTAATATAAAACTTCACCTTAAAAACCCTTCTTAATCAACAATATGCATACACGAAACCCGTATACCATGATCGAGAGTAGAAGAATAGGATGTTAGTGGAGCAGAGAACACCTGGACCTTGGTACTCGCTTCACCACAGAACACAATTCTCACCAGGCGCGGCCCCTCCGGAACGGAAGGGGATGTTGGTCGTGTCGCAACGGCTGCTGCAAAGTCTGGTTTTCTCTGCAAAGAGGAGACGGAGACAGCCCGTCGGAACGCCGTGGATGTAGAACTGGGAGAGTCTTTCAGTCGGAACGTCTGCTTCGGGAGGGTCGGGCGAGGCTCGCGGGCAGTTGTAGACATCTCATCTGACTAACAGTCAAATCTTCCTTATATACCCCATGCTCGCCTTCGAGAACCTTCGAATCAACCGGTGAATCTTCAGCCTCACCATATTTGGAAGCCACCATTTTGTCCCATCTCAGCATGCCGCCAATGGAAAGTCCCCAAGCCACCTCTTGTACACGTGATCGTATCATGCCTTTTGTAACAGTACTTAGACCTCCAGAGGGACTCTCACATGAGAAACATCCCTCTGAAAGTCACTCATTGTACCTTTAAACAGTCAGTTTGTAGAATGTTCAGTTCATAGGCCTACAGTGTCATGAGGCCAAAAGTGCGCACGCACCCTCAGCCTCTGTGTGTTCTGTGTAGCGTAGCACCAAGCAGGCAATTGCTCCACATCCCACTTCCTCTCAATCTTTCACCACCGAGCTTCTAAACAAA
Source organism: Borostomias antarcticus (assembly GCF_949987555.1). Lineage (NCBI taxonomy): Eukaryota > Metazoa > Chordata > Actinopteri > Stomiiformes > Stomiidae > Borostomias > Borostomias antarcticus. The sequence goes on along the minus strand of NW_028175549.1, from coordinate 278,146 downwards.
AACTCAAAAGTGGTTACGACATGGTGCGCCGCCCAGGCACATGTAAAACATACTGTAATCTCCTTCTAAAGTTAAAATCTTTCAATGCTTTCACAATCTTTCTTTCAAACAAATCATTTCTTATGACTAAACTTAAACACATTTCTATTACATCTTAAAAATATAGTTTATGTATTTGTAACATGTGTATATTTGCTCTTTCATTGTTCTGAGTCTGCGTGTGTGTGCGTCTGAGTGTCTGCTTGTGTGTGTGTCTATGTTTTTCTCCTACCTTCCATGTTGCTTTTGTCCTTTCTTAACTGTAAGCGTGTTAGCACAGCATATCAAGCACTTTTCAACAGATCAGATTAGCATTCAGCACGGATGAGCACAGTCGACAGATCAGGTTCGCGTCCATCAAGGTGTTACACGTAAGAATCTGTTAACCTCCGTATGGCGGTTATGCACTCTTCTGTCCCAGCAGGCCCAGGGGCCGCAGCCGGGAGGTCGATCATACTCTGCTCTGTACTTCCCTCTCCTATGAGGCCTACGCTAACAGGCCTAGTGATCTCAACAGGGAGGTCGATCATACTTGGCCCTGTGAATCCCTCTCCTGTGAGGCCTACGAAAGGATCTCTGGAAAAACCTCTACTGACAGGGTCCTGTCCCATATTCGAGTAACTCAGAAGAGCGGCCTCAATGCTGTGGGGATCAATGGGGGTGTACTGGGGGTCAAGTGATCAAAAGGTCCAGTTTGGCTGCTCTGGCTCTTGTTTAATCTCAGCTTGCCCTGGTTCTGGCTGGGCCTCAGTCTTAATTACCTTACTCAATCTCCTTGCTTGTGCCTCTCTGTTCCTTTCCTCCAAAACGACTGACCTCTCTTGCTTAGTCATTTTCCTCCAATCTGATGTAGGAATCCTGACATGAAACTTCTTCTTATCCGCTTTAACTAACCTTTTCTTTCCTTCGTCTGGTACCCCTGTCTCCCTACTGGGGGTACTGACCATAGGTTGAATACTAACGGTTGAATCCCAAGCAGGCGAACCTGTGGTTTTGGCTGCCAGGTCGACACCCCCACCACGCCTGATTGGGTCATCCGTTACCAGATCTGTCCCCTCAAGGGGGGGGTCTAATGAGGATAATATCGCACTCATTCTCAAAACACTGCACTCTGGCAAGTGAGTAGAAATGCGATATTTCCCCCGGTTTGGACCATATTCGTAGGCCCAACCCAACACTGACACGGGACGAAAGATCCCGTCTCCACTGTTATTTGGCCCGCTTTGCCATCCCCCTGCCCCTAGTAGGGACTGTCTGACAATGCGGGCCGTGAGCGCTAGCTCTCTCATTGCACCTTCTCGGTAGAATTTCATCATCCATGGCGAGCCTGGGTGAATCAGGACACCATGAATGAGCCAGTCATCTGGCTCGTCTCTCCCACCGTTACACGTGGGAAAACACTGGTTACAGTACAGCCATTCCTGCGGTCCGTAAACCCAGAGATAGCTTCCGCTAACTCCCAGATGTACCGAACACCGACCGCACCGGACGTTCCCCTGTACACGTAACACCATATTGACAAACAAACATAACACAACATAAAACAAAACAAACGCAACACAACATAAAACAAACAGTTAGGCTTCCTCTTATAAACTAGGCCTGGTAGGGCGTGAACCCCACTTCCCTATTGCGGAGGACTTGCTCCTCGCTGTAAGCTAGCTCTTCTGGCCCTAGCAGTGAGAGGAGAAGAAACAGGCATTGTAACAGAACCCGTATGACTATCAGGCCTTCTAGTTGACTTTCCTGGAAAGAATGCAGCATATGTCATGAACCATGCAACTAAAGGCTCTGTCCTTAGTAATTTGAGTAATATTAAAACACCTAATACGGCCCACACTATCGCCCAAAGAATCAAGGAAACAACCCCCCGCACCCAAGGAGCTGGGTGATGTTTAATCCTACATATTAATTCTATCTGAGAAATCAACATGCCTGAAACCATGGTACCCATACAGATCGCTGCCAATATCTCTGATAATGGATAGAAAGCCCCTATCATTGTACACGTAGCCCAAAGAAGGATTAAGCCTCTTTTCAATGCTCCTCTCCAGGTCCTCATCTCTGATAATTTATATCGCCCCAACATATATACTATAAACCAGGTTAAAACAAATCGTTGTCTATTGTTCAACACATTGTTCTTAACTTCTTCTATTATTGCTGCAATTATACAAGTAAGCCGTGCTGGTTCAAAAGGTCTCCAGGTTCCTACCAAAGAATATAATACCCAAATTGTCTCTATTAACCAAAAATGAATCAAACTACTACTCACATCAAGTGGAATGTCTTTTTGGATATCTTGTTCGAATATTGACGTTTGGTTCGCCATCGTTAAAGTTTGAGATCTTATCACTCAATTTTACAGTACTATCTCCGATGTTGATGTGAAATTGAATGACATTTACTTCCGATCCTGACTAGTTATTACGCCCTTTGGCTTCGGCACCTCCTTCTGAATCATCACCTCCTCCGGCTCCTCCTCCTTAAGAATCATCATTTCTAATGACTCTACCCCCTCACCTGAGGTTTTCGTCGGGCCTCGCCCGTCACACCGCCCAAAAGCAGCCTTTATGCCCCCCTTATAGAGGACAAAGGTCATCAGGCATCCGCCCAATACCCCAACTCCAGCTAGGAGATACGGCCACATCGCCGCGAAGAAACCATGTAACAAACTAAAGGCAACCTTGCCTACTGCTGCTACGCCTTCACCTATCTCCTCCAGCACCGCTCCTCCAACGGTTTTCACTTCCCCCCAGAACCACGACCCCGCCAACTCAATCCAGGTGCACTCGTGGTCACCTCCGAGAGAGCAATGCAACCAGTGTTCCGATGGGCTTTGGCAAGTTCCATTGTTGTACAGGCGGTTCGGGCCAACCCACTCAAAACCAACCATCTCTTTTCCTTGACAGAGGTTTTGACGGAAGGCCTGACCCTCAGCATATCCATGCGCCGCGTCAGCAACATACGGTATTACTGTAGCGTACGTCACCTTTGTCCTTGACAACATTCTACCCATGAAACCCGCATAACAACCCGCTTTGTTCCTAAAACGTTCCCATGTACCGTCTCTGGACTTAACCCATCTCGCCCCTTGATAATAAGTTTGGAAATCACCTTCATACCGTTTTGCACAGAATGTGTCCCAATCTTTTAAATTTGAACAGTCAACTCTTGCTAACTGAATATCGCAAGTTGTGTTTGCGCTGTCGCAGACCAACATCCAAGGGCGGGGTTCCACAGCCGCCTCTTTGTATGCATTATAAGAATATCTTTTACGATATTTAGAGTATACTGTTGCGACATATTGGTATTTTATCCAGTAATTATATTCCGGTTTTAGACAAGGCCTCACCCAATCCTGCATCTCCTGCTCTTGCCATCCAAACCAAGTGGTGTCCATGTCACGTTTATGATGTTCAGCCCAGCCCTGTAAACTACCTTTAATTGTCTGATTCCTCAACATACCATCACAATCATATCGCCATGTACCCCAGTCATTCACCCACACCTGCCATAGTTCACACCTTGGAGAATTTCCAGTATCTACCCAGTCCGTGTTATTGAGTGCATGATGCAACCGTTGTACTACACATTCGTCTATTTTCTGAAACTGATCCTTAGGGGCATTCCGCAAATCATCTGGGTTTGGTAATTTCTGAATATACATTTCCTGGTTACGCGGGCCCAGGAAGTCAAACTCCCCTCTGGGGTATCCCCATCCAATCAGGTGGGATACTGGCGTATACCATACCCATGGTAAAGTCTCATTTATTCTAGCGTCATATGTTACTGGTATAGAGGAGGGCCCTCCCCATGTTGTTGGTTTATACATAGAGTACACTAATTCCAGTATTTTACTACCATACATTTCGTGTGCACTCCAAATGCTACCAGAAGCTAAAACCAAATATTTCTGACCCTCACACCGATTACTTGTTGACCAATAACAAGGCTCCATTTTATCCATAACCTCTGCCAAGCACTGCTTGTTCTGTTGCAGACGTTTCCGTTGCTGGCTCTGCCATTGCTCCGCTTTCGACTTAATAGCATACTGCACAGTGTTATCCCATACTTGGTTATACCTCTCTCTTGCCGGTCCCTGCTGATCATTTAAAACCTCCGATATGGGATTCTTATTTAATATAGGATGCTGCCATATACTAGTTATTGGTGTGCTTCTCCGCTTCCTACGCAAAGGTCGAGGCCCAAATAACCTTTTCCTCTGCTTTTGCAGCTTACTATGGGCCCTCCGCCCACACGTGAGATCTAAATATCCCCACCGATCTTTATTTTCGGGGAGAATATCATAACATGTCACATTTACCTTTCTTGAGGACTGAGGAAATGTCAGGGTGGGTTGTCCATACTTCCAATAGGACCAGTCCAGCGTAGGTTCTTGCACACAAAAGTGGTTACAGTAATAACTGGGGAGGGCTGCGGCGACACCTGTTTCTGGGTCTATAGGACGTATCCAATTACACTGGCCAGGCCGTAGCACCTCCACAGTCTTTTCAAGCCAATGTATTACGATAGTCCTATTCCTGACCTCCAGGCCTTGCACCAGGCCCTTAGCCTGCATCAACGTGCAAATTACTGACCACGTTGCTCCCTGGGGTGTACATTTCTGCGAGCTCACTATGGTCATTAACCCAGTCATGACTATTCGCATACTCTGCCCCTCGGCCCCACGCTCTCTGTACCACCGTCTTATCATAGTTCTCCATCCCTTGACACAGGCCCTGTCCCCTGGACCCGACATGTTTATTACTGTGTGTCTCAACTGAGTTTCCCAACACCTCTGCTGGTAATACACAGTTTCGCCATGTTCTAATGCAATCCTTTTCACAATTGGGTTTTGAGCTCCACCTGAGCTTCCCTGACCCAATACGTGGCAGAGTACGGCGGCCAATATCATCGATATTCCTGCCACCCCCACCACGATTTTAGCAGCTACTCCATACCCAGGACCCCGGCCTGGGTCCTCCCTCAGCCTTCCGGCCCGCGCTCTCAACCTCCGTTGTCGCGGCCTTAGGACCCCTCCGTCCATGACTCTACGTAGTACTGGTGATTTTTCAAGTCAAGCACCTGTACAAAGTCTCCTAACCGAGGTTCTGGTTCTTTGTCAGCCAAACCTACCCACATGGGTGCTGACCCTTCCCAACCATACTGGCCTCTGGCCCACTCTCTTGCTTGCTTCAAACCTTCCCCTGCGTACCCCTCCACAGCCCTTCTACTTTTGAGAATACTGTGGGTAAAGAGCAGGCTCATCTGTTTGATCTGCAAGTCCACTTGAGTGTGGTCCAGCTCGTACCGAGGCCTCACCTCTGACAATGCCCCCAGAGTCAACAGGCTTTCCACTGGCCTATTCAACTCACTGAACCCTCTCCACTGGAATCTCCAAGCCCTCCACACCCGAAGGTGAAAGGGCAGGCGAGGTTCCTGGAGTACGTTCCAACTAGACAGTAAACCAAGGTAACTCCTCGTGCCATGCACCGAGAAAGGTAGCTCGTCCACTGTCTCACTTCCTCTCTCAAGGAGCACCAGGTCCGTGACCAGGGGTTCAGGGAATTCACAGATCTGAAATTCCCTACCTCGTACGTGAATCCCTCTGTGGTACCACAGACTTCCTGAATGGTCAAGGTGCCCTTTCTGACAATTTCCAGTCAGGCAATGCTCATCTATTTCAGCGGTCCGTGGTGACTCATACCATGGACCCAAATAGATAACCCATCGCACCAATGGCACATCTCCCAGTCTGTACTCTGTTAAGACTCGTCTCTGCCATCCATGCAGATCCATTTGTAGGGCAGGCCTTCCCATCTGGCCCCACCCCTTCACTTCCGTGATCACTCTGAGGGGGAGGTTTTCATACTCCTCGAGCATCACCTCGCCCCTCCCTGAGCTCCCCAAACGTATCTCCCTCAGCCAAGCAGACATCCATGAGCAATTGGTAAAGCATAAACGATTATGCACCCAAATCTCAATGAACTCTCCTTTCTGAGGACTGATATAGTTTGGCCCTGTTCGGCAGGTTATCCAACCTCCAAACAATGTTGTTTTGGACAGAACTAGCCTAGTCCTGTCCCAAGGCGCCGGCCGTCTGTGTGATAACCAAGCCTCATGTGCCCAGGGGTAATATGGGGCTGCCTGCCCCATATAGCCCCATGGCCATTTTGACTCCTTTTCCCAGACTAAAACCTCCGCTAACTCCACCTCACCTTCTACTGGATCACATGTATCCAGCACTGGAGTTCGAGGTCCGTCTCTAAAAGGAATTCGTTGAGTTGTAAGCCTATAATGCCCCCATTCGCACTCCTCTAATGCTCCTTCCTCATTGTTAGGGCCATCCCGCGGGGTTCTTTCTCCTGCCGTCTTTTTCCTCCTTTTCCTCTGACGGTTAACCCCCGCAGGTTGACTCATAACTAAGGAGAGACTAAGTTGAGGGCTTACTCTGAAGCGAGGGAACAGGTTTACCGGTCTGTTTCTTTTTCAGCAGCTTACTGCACACCGCTGCTAAACCTTTTGACTTTCGGCTAGACTTCTTTTTAACCTGCTTCTTTGCTCCTCCTACTACCTCTTTCTCAAGGGCTACCTCTTTCTCAAGGGCTACCTCTTTCTCAAGGGCTGGGGGTGTGTCTCTACCCTCCTTCCCTTCTGACGGGCCTCTCGACCCTGCTGTGCTTTCAGGCAGACTTGTACCACTCATTGGTGACCCTACAGGCAACCAATCCACCCCCGAACTGCCAGGCAGAACCCCGGCTTCGGAGATCAAGTACTGTCCCCCTCCACTCGCTCCCTCAGCCATCGCATGCTGGAGAGGAGAATGTAGGATCTCCAAGGGTCCTGGAACTGCCCTACTATCCCACATATATGGATTTGCTGCTGATCGTACTGGGATGATATCCACCCCCAATGAATACATGCCCTCTAGTGGCACCACCACTGCTTTGAAAACTACTTCCACATGGGCTGTCAGTAATGGATACTTTGGGCTTGCAGCCCTTTCGACTAGTGACCCTATCACCTGCGGTCTGTCATCCCTGAGTCTGTCCTCCGGGGTGATGCATACCCTCACCCTCTTTTCCTTGGTCTCAACTCCCCTTAGGTTCCAGCCATCCAGCTGGGTCCCCATAAAGGTCAGTTTTGAGTCCCTCGACCCACATTCCCTTGGCAGGGGATGATCAAGGTTGATCCAAGGTTCAGGGCGGTCATGGAGCAGTTCTCTTAACAGCGTTCCCCAATTTGTGAGCCCCCATGGTCCTGTCCATTTATCAGCGAACCCCGCTGGTAGGCCTTTTCCATCCTGGTCTCGGAGGAACCTATTCCAGGCCACATTAGCAGGCTCCCATCCTGCGGGGTCCCTCCCAAAAGAGGGATTGCCTACTGACCTTTGGACCATATTACTTGGTACCTCTACTCCACAGCCCACATCTGTGGGCTGGCTGGACTCCTCTCTCCAGACCCTCAAGAGTTGCCCCTTGGTCTGAGATAACCAGCCTCTCTCTCCTTCTGTATTGTATTCCCAATACTCATCTGGCCATCCTTCTGACAACACCCTCTCCCATGCCGCATAGTCCACCCCCGCGCTCCTACGCAGGATTATACCATCGGTTACTGAGGGCCCTGCCATCAGGCTCAGCATGTCACCGTTTCCGGTATATGGAAGCGACCAGTCCCCTGCTGGTTTCCACCCTGCTCCACCATCATAGTGGGACATCAATCCCCTGAGACCTAGCCCGTCCACTCCATCGAATCTCATCAATGGGTCCCAGGCTTTTCTCACCTGCCAACCACTCCCTTGGCTGGCACAGACTAAAGACCGTGGGCCTCCTGATGTCCTCCCCAGGGCAAATTGGCACACTCCACAACTCTGGAGTTTCTCGCCATCCCATAGGCATTGACACTCATTGGCCAACCAGTCAAAATCCTTTAATCCTGACTCAGTACTATGCTGTGCATAGAACTCGAGTCTCGCCAGTTCTTTCACCCGACACTGACCACAGACATAATTATGCATAACCATGCATGGTGATGCCACACCTCCATAGGACTTAGGTCCTGTTCGTAAAAAGACCTGTGGCCTACTGTCTCCTGGTCCTAGATATAAAATATCTAGCTCAGGCCCATTTAGGCAGACTACACATCCTGCTACTAGTCTGCTCCATACCAGTTTCTCTGGTTCTGTTGTTATCTTACCTTTTTTAGCCTCCTTCAACTTGGCTAACGCTCGTCCTACCCACAAAACTTCCTTTGTTCTCCTAGTAATAACCACCCCCTTTACCGTGGCTGCACGAATCCAGGGTGGTAAGCTATCTGGCCTCATAAGGACCTTGGACAGGCTTTCAGCCATTAAAAAGCTCCTAGTTGATTCTAGATTGAAACTGGTTTTAGCTGTTCTACTCCTTGGATCCCATACTTCTCTAACTCTACTGTGTTACTGTCAACTATTCTCACTACAGTATCTTCTTTCTCATACTTCGCTTTTACTGCTGCGTCTGTTGGGTGTAGCCTAGCTTTAATCCACACTTTCTGACCAACTCTAAGAGGGACTCTCATTCTAAGCCCTCCCCCTTTATCCTGGCCCCTCCCTATGTCCTCAGACCGGAAAGGGCGCTGGTTGAGTTGCTCAGCCGGCGAGGCCCGCTTGGCTCGGTGTCTGTCATTTAGAGCTAGACCTATGTCTAAGGCCTTCGTGCTCCAGTCTCGGGTATTCGCGTTCTTAGCGATCCATCCTTTAACTAAGCCTATTGTCCTTTCTACCACTCCATTCGCCTGTGGAGTGTAGGGAGGTGAATAGACCCTTATGACACCGTGCCTTTGGCACCATGCATCTACCTGTGCGTTCTTGAAGTGAGAACCATTATCTGTTCTCAGTTCTCTGGGCACCCCCAGTGTAGCACAGGTCTGATCTAGCATGGTTACCACACTGCTACCATTAGCAGCTCGGACTGGTTTGACAATTACAAACCCTGACATAGAGTCCACCAAAACCAACAGGTATCTTTCACCCTTTTTCCCGTTCACCCCCATGGGGCCCGCGACATCCATGCACACGGATCCCCAGGGCACAGTACTTTTTATGGTCTGGCCTCCAACTCTCTGTCCTCGTCTCCCAGCGTTATACTTAGCACACGCATCACACGCCGCCAATACTCGGCGAACTTTTACCTCTGAGACCCAGAGATCTTGCTTTCCCAGCTCCTTTCGTGTGGGAAATAGTCCGACGTGACCCAGTGCTTCATGCACCGCCGTGACTACTTCACCCACACACTCATCTGGGACCACCCTACCCTTGGGTGTTCTGTCCCACTTCTCAGCACCGATCAAAACAATTTGTCTCTCTTGCACGTAGCGGTCTACTTCCGCATTGCCCCGCCAATGTTCCCCCTTGGTGGTGTGCGCCCTCTGGTGCACCACCTCCAATGTCATATTTAATATCAGCTCGGCAATCTTGAGCCACAGGTCTCGATGGGCCACAGGTTTCCCCTTTGCCCCCTCGAACCCGTTCTCTTGCCATATCTCTAAGTCCTCTTTCAAGGCCTGGGCGCAGTAGTAGCTGTCGGTAATTACTCGAGCTCTTTTGATCTTATTTTTCTCAAGCTCGAGCAATCCCTCTAACACTGCGTTCACCTCTCCAGTTTGAGCTGTACCGGACACACGGCCTCTCTGGCGGCTTCTCTCTACTCCATCCTCCTTGAGGATGAAGCCCCAGATAGCCTTAGAGTCGCTCCCTTTTCTGGAGCCATCCGTGTACAGTTCCCACTGCCAGGCTTCTTTTGTCACATCCGGTTTTGGCTTAGTTCTCTTAGCCGGGCCCTCCGGGCCTATATCCAGATCAGGGTCAAGGAGAATATCCCTCCACCTACCCCATCGGATATTCGTTGCCTTGGTGCTTTCGATCGTTTCCTTCATCAAGAAACGATGCACCACACTTTGTGTTGTCACTTTGATTTTCTGACCTTGAGCCAGCTCTTTTAGGGAGCCCCAGTACTTTGCTAACGTTGCTAGTTCTTTCTCCTCCAGTGGATACTTATGCTCCACTGAGGATAGAGTGTAGCTCCATAGCGTTACTAGACCCCCACCGTGGTTTTTCACACGCACCACTGCGCTGTCGTCCTCGACATAGATTGTGACATCTAGGCCACATTCCAGTGTCCTAGGCTCGAGAGTCACTGCTCGTAGAATAGCTGTTTTTAGTGCCTCTAGGTTACTCTGATCTGTGGCTGACCACGCCCAAGCTTTCTTGCCTATGGGCATCTCGCCCTCAGGCTTTCTCAGCCGAGCATACAGTGGACGGGCATACTTTTGGTATCCCTCCACATGGTCACGCACATAGTTACAGAGTCCTAGCACCTTCTGCAGCTCATTCAATGAGCCTGGCGGCCTAATCCTGGCCACCTTCTCTCGATACCCCTCAGACAGTCCCAATTCTGTCGATACCTGGAACCCCAGGTAATTGACTTGGAACTGCCCAAACTGGCATTTCTTTAGGCTCAACTTCAGTCCCGCTTGTGTGAGTCTACTCACCACCTGTTCTAGCCGGTCTAGGTGTGCCTCCTCCTCGTCATCTGCTATGTACACATCATCTATGTATACCGTAGCACCGAGGCCAGCCAACACTTCCATTACCGCTGCTTGGAACACATTCGGACTGTTTTTGTAGCCTTGTGGAAGCCTCTCCCATACATAACTCCTGCATTTATGAGTAAATGCTGTTTTGCCTTGGGAGGCTTTTGCCAGAGGTAAACTGAAAAACCCATTAGCCAAATCAATGCATGATTTAAACCGCTTGACTTCTAACGTCTTCAGCGTCCCCTGAGGGTTTATTAGACTCGCCCTATTGGAGATCGTGCGTCTGTTCAGAGCTTTAAAGTTGATCACCGGTCGCCATCCACCCCCGCTACTCTCAGGCTTTTTTACGGCCTGTATAGGGCTATTGGTGATGGGATTTTGTTCAACCCTGATTACCCCTAGAGCCAGTAGTTCATGGACTATCTTGTCCATCTCCTCTACTGCTCCTGGGTTCAGTGGATACTGCCGCACCGGCGGATGCACCCCACCCTCTATGGTGTGAGTGAACTCCGGCCCCAGCTTCCCACAATCATTCTTGAACCTTGACACACTTGCTCTCGCCAATATGCCTCTCAGGCGTTCCTTCCCCTCCGGGGTGAGGTCACTCTCTAGCACCCTGTGCTCAGTGGCCTCCGCAACATCAATTGGTTTATACCATGGTTGTATTAGAGAAGCACTAGTGAGACTACCTAGTCCCAATACCCGTGCACAAAGCACCTTCTCCGCCTCCACCACGTCCCTTCGCTGCCTGCGAGGTTTATAGAGATTCGCTAAATCTCTCGTAGTTATCAAATTAGAAGGCCCCAGTAGCCACACAATGCCACTCCAGACCCCATAGGTCATTGAGCGCACCATGCCATCGGCTAGCCGCACCTTTAAATACCCCCTTACCGGGAGTATTCGTCGGGTCATCGATACCTCGGCCCCAGTGTCTACTAAGTAGGGTTCTCCCTCCACCTTAGTGAAGATCTCATCCCCTACCCAATAGGCATTCTCCAAGGTGACCCGACGCAGTGCTGCCATTACTTCTCTTGCTCTCGAGCCTGAGCTCGAGCTTCGAAGAGTGCCTTCTTCTCTTCCGGTGTCATTTTAGCGAACTCCTCAGGAGGTACGTAATTACGCCCTCCCCCTTGCTTCCGCTGGGCTGCGGTTCTGGGCGGAGCCTGAGCTCCCTGTTGCCCCTCCCCCCCTTGGGGAGCTGCCGCCTTCACGGCAGACGCGCCAGTCACGGGAGGTGGCCCCCACCTCCCTTTGGCCGGGGCCTGTCTCACAGAGTTCTCCTTCCCCTTTTCAGTGGGGAGGCCCTGCTTAGCACCGTTTCGTGCCTTCTCGTTATACCAGCGCCTAGCCTGGTCCCACGACACTACCGCTCGGTCTATGTCCTTGTCAAACATTCCCCTTTTGGGGAGTTTGACAAAGTCCATTTCCCCGGGGAACCCCTTGGTAAGAGCCTGTAGCACCCTCACCTGGCGGTCCACCGGGATCTCGTCTTTCATGGCATACCATACCCCAGACAGAGAACCATCATCTCTCAGTTTCTTTCGACCTCGTTGTATCAGAGCCTCCTCATCCCCCTCATCCTCATTAGTGTATCGAGCATAATGCTCCTCAGCGGTTAGCCTACCCCTCAAAGCCGTCCCTATCACTCGACCTAGCCAGCCCCTTCGGGCGGCCTCGCACTCAGTGGCTCCCCTCACCATGGGCCAGACCTCAACCAGGTAGTCCTGTTTGGACTCCCCTGGGTCTATGTTCCGTACCATGGCTTGGATCTTTTTTAACTCTTTGAAGTCATCCCATCTATTGGGACTTCTTCCTGAGACCACTGAAACTGCAGACCGCATAGGAGATTTACCTCTCCCCCTACCGGGTGACAGGCTTAGCTGTCGTACAGCCCGCTCGAGTGACACACCTGGTCTCACATCCCCTAGCTGCCTTTCCTCGTCAGAGGAAGACAGCACCTCAGGGTCTGTGTCTGGGTTCTCCCGAGCCCATTTCCAGGCGGCTTTCTTGAGCCTCTTTAGCATGGTGTCGTACGCTACTCCCAGGTACGCCTCCCTAAAGGGGGCCGTTAACCTGGGGTCCTCGATCAACTTAGCATACGGAGGCATGGCCAGAAGATTTCCCATCTCTCCCAGTGTAAGGGCCACACCAATTTTTACCTCATCCTGAGGCTTGGTGGCCCACCTTCTAGGGACGGTGAAATCCTTCTGACCTACCTCCGGGATGTGCACTTTACGCCCATCCTTTGCTTCTAGTGGACCATATACCAACGTACGAGCCAGTCTCTCCGAGGCCTTGAGTGGGTCCTTGACCACTACAGGCTTTTTAGCCCTTCTCATACTAGCCGACTTTAGGGCTTGCCACGGGCCCTCGGTGTGGAGCCTCCACTCCGAGACCCTGCTCGCCCCTGAGCCCCCTTTCTGTGCAGTTGTCCCAGCTTCCTCCTCTGGTAACTCCTCCTCTGAGGAGCTCTCTGAGGTGCTCAGGATTCTCTGCCTCCCCCAATGGGGCTTTTTCACAGGGATTTTTGGGGCTCCTAACTCAAAACCCTCGTCATGACACCATTCTGATGTCTCCTTCCCTTGGGGCTTGGGAGTCAACGCTCTCACTGTGTGCCTCTCACCAGCCCCCTGGTCCTTTCTGAGGACCGATGGCCTGGATGCACGGGAAGAGGCCCTAGTCTCCCTCCTCTGGGGAGACTTCGCCTCACGTAGTGAGCTATAGGAATGGTCTGCACCACCCGGTCGACCCACACTCCCTGCACCTTCGAGATACTTAGTTCGCTCCAGCCATGCTTGTTCCTGCTCTTCTGTGAAGGCTACTATTATTTCCCTTACAGAGCCACAATCATAGCCACACTGTTCTTTCACCGCTCTCATGATCCCAGCCTCCGCTACTGACCAGCTGCATCCCGCAGCCCTCATAGCGTTTAGGCCTATCATCACCCGTTTCATTCCTAGTGAGTGAGCCTCCTCCAGTGCCCTTTGGGTAGCTAACTGCACACAGAGTTCCTGGGCTTCCACCCCTTCCTTTACCATTTCAAGGACAGTGTGGATCACCGTTCTGGCCTGCAGATGAGACGATCTGAGTACTACCACATGTCTGGTATGCTCAGAGTCCACCTGCCTCCGCATGGCCCGATCCAAAGCCTCTTTGTACGCATCCGTGGCCTCCCTGGCCACTAGCATGCGCTCCTCAGGCTTATGAATCTTCAACATCCGTGTTGTAGCTACCACTACACCATCGGATTGAACATCATTTATTCCACCCACCCAACGGTACACACAGACATCAGCGGCATCATTTATGTTTTCTACATGGTCCGGTATGTGTTCTAACCTCTCCTTCAGTATCTTTCGCAGCTCTGCGGTGTATTGCTCCTCTGGGTCTGGGTAGTCCTTACGCTTGGAAACATGCTTTCCAAACGCCTTGACTGTCCCCGGCCCAGGGTCACACCGACTTCCTGCAGGCGGTTCCTCCTGCCACCTTGTCTCCTGGCCAGGGCCCCTTTTGGGAGCCCCGCCTTGGGACTGAGACTTTGGCGAACCTTGGAGAGATGTAAGCGGACCCAGGGTACTCGATGGCGGGGAGCTCAGCTGAGGCATGAGGGGCCCTCCCGTCATGCCCCTGCCTACCCCCGCCTCTATTCGGTCTTGTGATGCTTTCACAGTACTCAATAGTTGCACAGCATTAGAAATCAGCCGACTCTCTATAGATAGTGCTCTAACTGGGGTGTGTCTACCATTGAGAAACCCTTCTGGAGGGCCCTGCCCTCCTCCGGGTCCCCTGGGGAGGTCCTCCTCCTCCTCTTCACTCAACCCCAGTGTGTCTGTACTTTCTGTTTTACGCAGCATTGCAGTCTGGGCTCTGTTCTCTCTCTCCCTCTCTTCCCGAGCCCACTTTCTTAGCTGTTCCGCTTTCTCTCTATTGTCTTTTTTGATTGGCTCTGCTCGCACCTCTGATACCGTAGCACACAGCTGATATCCCAGACCTGCGGTTTGAGCCATCATTTTTACCATCGAATCATGATCTGTATTCGGACTCATCATCTGCCCTACCAGTCCAGGAAGGGGGTCCTGTCGCCCTTCTAGCACTCGCGTCACCCATCCTAGCCATTCCTCCACCGCTGGTGGACCCAATAATCGGGGCCCTGGAATGACTACTATTATGGATGGGTCATGACCCGCCTCCTGTGCCTCATGAGCGTACCACCTTTTCCCTGCGACACGGGCTTCACCATAGTGGCGGTATGCTTCGCCCTGTTGCATGTTCACACATCTCTTCAATGTGTCCTGCACCTGGGGGTCTAGGTCCTCCCAAGCACCCCCCATAGGTAGCAGTGTCACCACGGCATTTGGCCCGGAGCTCTCACCGCTCCCGGCCCCTGTGCCTTGTCTTATTTCATCATCGTCTCTTACGAAACCACTTTGGCTTTCATGGGGACTTCCCTCTTTTGACATGATCGGCTGCCGAGTCGCTGTTCCACTAATCTCCTCCATCACGTTTACAGAGCACTAGAAAAGTGGTCTAGCTCAGCTCGTTAGGTCACTTGAAGACAGTCGAGTTAAACTATTGCAATAGTGTACACTCAACTGCTTCAACACTGTGGTAGTCGGTTTTCTCTACACCGATGTCCCACCTGCTTGGGTCTACTCACCGCGCGGCTTCCTGCCTGCGGTCTGCCCTTGCTCTTGCAACAGCTACCAGCAGTCTCACTACTGTAGCTGCCGCCTTGAGCACTTCCCCAACTTTTAGTTGGTCTGTGTTCTGTCTTATACTGCACCTTCAGAACCTACCTTTGTTCCTTAGGGGTACCCCCTGGATCTGTAATCACACAAAAACAAGAGATTACCAAGTAATGACAGTTCACTTTTCTATTGGTGGACGATTTCAATCAAATCGTGCCCACCCAGGGACGCCAAAAATGTCTCCCTGAAATCCCTGTGGTGTTATGGGATTTATCAGTACCGGTCATCTCCAAGGATGCCACTACGCTTATGCTCTCGCGAGATTTACCCTTCAGAGAATTGCACAATACGTTTGAGCTACAACCGGTAAATCGAACAGACGCGCCCGACTGCTAACGGTCTTCTTCCCAGAGCTCTCCCTATTTCAGTTTACTGGGTCGCCCTCTCTGTGACCTAAGAGAGAGGGGCACCCGCTAGTATACCGCTCTGGTTCACGACCGCTCTGTTCCTTATTGACAGCTGTTACGTGTCGGGTTAGGAGGATTAGCAATATTATTTACTGCAAGGGAGTATTATCACACTGAGTCTAGAATCAACCTTTAAAGAGCTTGAGATGTTATGCCTGGACAGCTTAATTATTTACATTACAGGAATAATAATGATGAATGAAACAACTCGGTCCCTTTAGAGGAAATTTTAATGAATTAAATGATTAAAATGGTTATACAAAATTTAATGATTAACTGATCTTACAAGTTTTACTTGTTGCACATTGCTAGCCACCAAGAGCGCACAATTGAACACAGCAATAAAACTTTGATAAAAAGAATGAACCAAATCAGTACTAACTTTAGGATCAAAACACAAAACATACTAATTTTATATATATTTCTTATACAATCTAAGTGGTAATAATGTGTCCTAACCTGTTATAATCAGAATTTATCCTGTCAATGAACCTATGATTAATTATCACACAATATTAATATAAAACTTCACCTTAAAAACCCTTCTTAATCAACAATATGCATACACGAAACCCGTATACCATGATCGAGAGTAGAAGAATAGGATGTTAGTGGAGCAGAGAACACCTGGACCTTGGTACTCGCTTCACCACAGAACACAATTCTCACCAGGCGCGGCCCCTCCGGAACGGAAGGGGATGTTGGTCGTGTCGCAACGGCTGCTGCAAAGTCTGGTTTTCTCTGCAAAGAGGAGACGGAGACAGCCCGTCGGAACGCCGTGGATGTAGAACTGGGAGAGTCTTTCAGTCGGAACGTCTGCTTCGGGAGGGTCGGGCGAGGCTCGCGGGCAGTTGTAGACATCTCATCTGACTAACAGTCAAATCTTCCTTATATACCCCATGCTCGCCTTCGAGAACCTTCGAATCAACCGGTGAATCTTCAGCCTCACCATATTTGGAAGCCACCATTTTGTCCCATCTCAGCATGCCGCCAATGGAAAGTCCCCAAGCCACCTCTTGTACACGTGATCGTATCATGCCTTTTGTAACAGTACTTAGACCTCCAGAGGGACTCTCACATGAGAAACATCCCTCTGAAAGTCACTCATTGTACCTTTAAACAGTCAGTTTGTAGAATGTTCAGTTCATAGGCCTACAGTGTCATGAGGCCAAAAGTGCGCACGCACCCTCAGCCTCTGTGTGTTCTGTGTAGCGTAGCACCAAGCAGGCAATTGCTCCACATCCCACTTCCTCTCAATCTTTCACCACCGAGCTTCTAAACAAAAACTCAAAAGTGGTTACGACATGGTGCGCCGCCCAGGCACATGTAAAACATACTGTAATCTCCTTCTAAAGTTAAAATCTTTCAATGCTTTCACAATCTTTCTTTCAAACAAATCATTTCTTATGACTAAACTTAAACACATTTCTATTACATCTTAAAAATATAGTTTATGTATTTGTAACATGTGTATATTTGCTCTTTCATTGTTCTGAGTCTGCGTGTGTGTGCGTCTGAGTGTCTGCTTGTGTGTGTGTCTATGTTTTTCTCCTACCTTCCATGTTGCTTTTGTCCTTTCTTAACTGTAAGCGTGTTAGCACAGCATATCAAGCACTTTTCAACAGATCAGATTAGCATTCAGCACGGATGAGCACAGTCGACAGATCAGGTTCGCGTCCATCAAGGTGTTACACGTAAGAATCTGTTAACCTCCGTATGGCGGTTATGCACTCTTCTGTCCCAGCAGGCCCAGGGGCCGCAGCCGGGAGGTCGATCATACTCTGCTCTGTACTTCCCTCTCCTATGAGGCCTACGCTAACAGGCCTAGTGATCTCAACAGGGAGGTCGATCATACTTGGCCCTGTGAATCCCTCTCCTGTGAGGCCTACGAAAGGATCTCTGGAAAAACCTCTACTGACAGGGTCCTGTCCCATATTCGAGTAACTCAGAAGAGCGGCCTCAATGCTGTGGGGATCAATGGGGGTGTACTGGGGGTCAAGTGATCCAAAGGTCCAGTTTGGCTGCTCTGGCTCTTGTTTAATCTCAGCTTGCCCTGGTTCTGGCTGGGCCTCAGTCTTAATTACCTTACTCAATCTCCTTGCTTGTGCCTCTCTGTTCCTTTCCTCCAAAACGACTGACCTCTCTTGCTTAGTCATTTTCCTCCAATCTGATGTAGGAATCCTGACATGAAACTTCTTCTTATCCGCTTTAACTAACCTTTTCTTTCCTTCGTCTGGTACCCCTGTCTCCCTACTGGGGGTACTGACCATAGGTTGAATACTAACGGTTGAATCCCAAGCAGGCGAACCTGTGGTTTTGGCTGCCAGGTCGACACCACGCCCTCGAGGCCGGCTACCCGTGGCTACGGCTGCTGAGGTGGCAAAGGGCTGGAGGGAGGAGCGGGGCTAGCGTCAAAGACTCTGGTTTCTCTTCATCACGAATAAGCCTTTCGCCTTTTACTAAAGACTTCCGTGGAGAGGAACGATGACGAGTTAAAGATATTTTTGGGAGGCTTTGCCTGACGGCAGAGCCTGCGTGTCCTGTTTGAAAGCAAAATATCGTCCCGCGGTGGGTCTCCTTTTCCTGGTTGTGCGCGTTTCCATCCCAATGTTCAATATGGCACCCCTGTTAATTTTGCGTTGAATAATTCTGCCTCACAATTTTTACTAATTGAATTGTGCAGAATTTACAAAATACAGAGATGCATAAAACACAAACGCAAAACATATATTAAAACATAAATATCATAACCCAATGTTCAATCTCTAAGCCCCAATCTTTTGCTTATTCTTGTCTGAGCCAGGGCTTCTGGGTTTCTCAGCGTTTGGTGAAGTGGGGTGGTGTGCTGGGCGGGGGGAGGGAGAGGCCGTATGATCCTGTCCCCTCCCCCAGCCGCCGTGAGAGTTTGGGACACCATTCCCAATGGCGTGAGAGGACTTGTGCCATTTCCAACTCATACTTACCTGGCAGGGGAGACACCTTGATCATGAAGGAGGTTCACCCAGGGCGCCTCCTGGGGGAACCTTGAACACTTGACCACATCTTGACTACATAACGTGAAATCCAAAATGGCTACACCAGTGACGAGGAGGAATGCTGTCCGTTTTGAATTACAAGGCAACCTGGAGATGGACCGCCTGCAGTTTTCAAGGAAGATTCTACAAACAGAATTGGGATTTGCAGCTGCCCAGCTTGATTACATCTTTGCCCTTCCAGGAAGAAAAGTATTTGAGGTAATTTTTGCAACGTTTGACTTCTTTGAGCAGTGTGTGGAGAGATTCAGAAGGAAAAAAGTGAACAATCCCAGGCTGGACAATATTACATTCACTCCACTGTCAGAAAGGGATGCTAGAACAGTCACAGTCATCATGTATTCAGAAAAAGTGACAACAGAGGATATACAAACCTGGATTTCACACTACTGTGCCGTGCAGAGAGGCATTGAACTCAGAGATCAAGATGGCATCCGGACAGGGGCGCGGCGCTTCTATGTCAAGCTGAGGCGGGAAGAGAACAATGGGCAGCTTCGTCATCTTCCCTCCACAATCCACCTGGGGGCAGTGAGAGGCCATGTGTTCTATCAAGGCCAGCCCAAGGAGTGTAGGAGGTGTGGCTCATTGGGACACCTAGCTGCCGACTGTAACATTACATTCTGCAGGAATTGTAAGAGTTCCAGCCATGCCACTAGGGACTGTGATCAGACAAGGAGGTGCAACCTCTGTGGAGATAACACCCACTCCTTCCGAGGTTGCCCTCAATCCTACGCCAACAGGACAGCTAACAGGACAAGGCAGCCAGATCCGTTCCAGGTAGAGGGACCAGCAGCAGCAGACCGACCCGCCCCAGAGGAGGTGCAGCCAAGGCCTGAGGCTCAGGAGGAACAACCTCCCCAGCAGGAAGGTGTAACATCCAACATCCAGCAAAACCTGCAAGCTGAGCTAGCAGCGGACCAGACGCCCGGGCAGCCCAGTGAGAGAGAGCATCACATCGAGAGTGGGCGGCTGGACTGGAGTGATGACCCAGCAGACATCTCAGGGGACAAGGACAACTCCAGGCTGTCCCCCAACTGTCCAGCATGGGCAGTAGACAGCCAGGAGACCCAGGTGGACCTGCTAGTGGTGCAGCATCCGGCCCCAGCAAACTCCACCGCCATCTCTGCCAGGGACTGCAGAGACCTACTGGACACCATGATGGCTGCCCTACCAGTGACCCCTGAAGGCCGCCCCGATACCTCTGTCTTGGGGGGCGGACCGGAGGAGGCAGAGAGACCAACCCAGCCCCCGCCCTTGCTCCTGGACAGCTCGTCAGAACAGCAGACTTCATCACAGAAGCGCCAGCAGCAGGAGTCGTCAGGAGAGTCCCTCCTCCTGGGACCCCAGGTATGGCCCTCCCCAACATCCATGTCTGCGTCCTTCCTGGATGCTGAGAGTCTGACTGCCTTCTCCTCCGCCACTCAAATGAAGGAGGCGGAGGGGGAGGGCATTTGGCATCAGAAACCACCTAGGAAGAAAAAGAAGAATGGGAGGAGGGGACAGGATAGTCCGGACCCCTGACCCCTGCCCCCCATAGATTGTGACCCCCCCCAAGTATACCCTATGGCTCCTATAGCTATTGCATCACTTAACACTAGAGGCCTGAACGACCCTGTAAAGTGTTTATCAGCATTTACATTTTTGAATTCAGAGGGCACTGACATCTTCCTATTACAGGAGTGCAACATACCCTACAGGGAAAACTACAAGCTTTATGAGGATAGATGGAGCCATGGACAGTCAGTGTGGTCAGGTGACAATAAAAACAGGTCATCTGGGGTGGCGGTGTTATTTAAAGGGTGGGGATTCAATATTCAGAGGGTACAACGTATAATAGATGGGAGAATTCTAGTTGTTGATGGGGAATGGAAGAATGTCAACTTGAGACTAATTAATGTCTACTGCCCAGCAGAACTACAAGAACGCCAAGATACCTTAAAAGCCATACAGCCTCTGTTGTTGTGTGGCAGGGAGGTGGTCTTGGGTGGCGATTT
The DNA here is from genome assembly GCF_949987555.1 of Borostomias antarcticus. Lineage (NCBI taxonomy): Eukaryota > Metazoa > Chordata > Actinopteri > Stomiiformes > Stomiidae > Borostomias > Borostomias antarcticus. The sequence goes on along the minus strand of NW_028175549.1, from coordinate 257,351 downwards.
CAATTGCCTGGTAGACACAAAAGACAGATTGACTACCAGTACAGTGAGGCTGGACTCCAGCTCTGAGACATTAAAGAACATCATACAAGACTTTAAACTGACAGACACATTCCGTACCATAAACCCTAGTCTGCCTGGGTACACATGGACAAATGGAAGAACTCATTCCAGAATTGACTTTATACTTACTTCAGGGGGATTGCAGGTTGCCGATGCCTCAGTGACGCCGGTTTTCTTTTCGGACCATGCCAAGATTGACTGCTCTCTGGTTCTGAAAGATAAAACAGAAAAGGGTAAAGGGTCATGGAAGTTAAATATTTCCCTGCTTCAAGATGGAAAGGTGGTCAGTAGACTTAAAGAAAAACTGTTTCAGTGGTCCTCGCTTCAGTTTGCCTTTGACTCTGTGGGAGAATGGTGGGAGGATGTGAAGGGTAGAGTTAAGACCTTTTTCATAGAGGTTGGGAAGAAAGCAGCCAAGAACAAACGTTTTAAGTGTAAAAACTATCAGGCACAATTACAACGTCTGTATACAATGGCTCATGCAGGGTTTGAAACAGCAGAGGACATAGCAAGGTTGAAGAGGGACATGCTACGTCTGTCTACAGAGGCTAGTCGTGGACTACTAACACGCAGCAGAATCCAACATATGGAGGAGCATGAGAAATGTTCTAGGTACTTCTTTAGAAAGCTAGCCCGGCCTAGAAACATCATGGAAGCAATTAAAGACAAACAAGGTAATGAACAGACAGAAATAAAAGACATACTTACCAGTGTACATACCTTCTATACAGACCTCTATAGGTGTGAAGACCTGGACAGAGCATCCTTAGAAAGCCTCCTGTCAAAAGTAAACAAAAATGTCAATGATTGTAATGATATGTTGGACTGTGAACTGTCTGTGAATGAACTGACCAAAGCGGTAGACAGCATGCAGAATAACAAGGCACCTGGGGCTGATGGTCTGCCTAAAGAATTTTACATCACCTTTTGGGCAGAACTAAAGGGCCCCCTTTTGGAAATGTTCAATGAGAGTCTCTGCAAGGGTAAACTACCATCATCCCTGAGAGAAGGCACTATTTCTCTGTTGTTTAAAAAAGGTGATAAAAAGGACATTAAGAACTGGAGGCCACTTACACTGCTGGGGGTGGACCGTAAAATCCTGGCAAAGGCCCTGTTCTTCAGGTTGCAGGGGGTGGCTGGGAAGGTGGTGGGAGAGGACCAGACCTGTGTGGTACCGGGGCGGTCCATGGGCGACAGCCTCGCCCTGGTGAGAGACTCATACCTCTATGCGGTGGACCGCGGTGTACCCCTTTGCATAGCCGGCCTGGACCTGGAAAAGGCCTTTGACAGAATCAATCATACTTATTTAAAAGAAGTGATGGAGAGTTTTGGTTTTGGGCCTAAAATGAGAGCCTGGATAGACCTGCTCTATAATGACTGTGTGAGTAGGGTGGTCGTGAATGGAAACACCACAGATACCTTCAAGGTGCAATCGGGGGTCAGGCAAGGTTGCCCTCTGTCTGTGGTCCTGTTTATCCTGGCAATGGAGCCACTGGCCTGCGCGATACGCCAGGACTCCTCCATCCGAGGCCTCCTTGTACCAGGGAGCAGTGGGAAGGAGGCAAAGCTGACCCTGTACATGGATGACCTGACTATCCTTTGCACCGACAACAGCTCAGCGGTCAAGGCCCTCAGGTGGAGTGACTGTTTTTCCAGGGCATCGGGGGCCAAGCTCAACAGGTCAAAGAGCGAAATCCTGTACGTCAACTGGAGGAGCCAAAAGCAGGAGCTGGGCCTGAAGGAGAACAATGACAGACTGAGAATCCTAGGCGTGGAGATAGGGAAGGACATGGAGAAAGTCAACTGGGAGAAAAGGCTCCCAATGATTAAAGGGAAACTACTCCAGTGGAAGGATAGAGACCTCACCATCACAGGGAAGGTGTTAGTTATAAAAGCGGAGGTGCTGGCGTCTATGACATTCTTGGCGGTCACCCTGCCAGCCCCCAGCTCTTTTTTGACACCACTGAGGAGAACCATCTTCCAGTTCATATGGGGGTCCCAGCAGGAAAATGTAAAGAGGGAAATAATGTATAAGCCATTAGAGAAGGGTGGTAAGGCTGTACCAGAGTTGAGTGCCAAGCTAAATGCCTTGTTTTTAACGCCAATCTTAAATGCGGTTTTAAAAGACAGTAATGATAGCCTATGGAACAATTTTGCCAAGTTCTGGGTGGGCCGGAAGATCCTGACCAGAATGGGGAAAAGGCCCCCGCTCGACACCCCCCACGCCGAAACAAGGCCAAAACTGTACGACAAGGCATTGTCGCTTTTGGAGGCGACAAGCCTAGGAGAACCCCCGCTAGGGCAGGTGAATAGGGGTATGGTGGAAAGAGGCCTGTCCCCTCAGTCTGAGAGAATGGTACCGGTGGGGACCATGACAGACAATATGTGCATCCAAGTTTGGAAAAATGTCAACTCCCCGTTCCTGTCCAATCTAAATAAGGACTTAGCTTGGAAAATAGTTCACAGTTGCCTGCCAACAAAGACCTTTTTGAAAAAGAGACGTTGTTCAAGGAGTGCAAAATGCCCCAGACCCAATTGCAGTGGGGAAGAAAGTGTGGGCCATCTTTTCTGGTCTTGCTTCTATGCACAAAGGGTGTGGGGACTGTTAAGGCCATGGCTAAGGGAGCTGTACAAAGAACCTGGGGAAAGTGACATCTTGTTTGGTAATTTGGGGAAAGGGGAAGGTAAAAAATGGGAAAGATGGTGGGCAGTGATTAACTGTATGAAGGAAGGGCTGTGGAGGGGAAGAAACATGGTGGTATTTAAAACATTTTACCTGGAGCCTGAGGCTGTAGTGAAGGTAGGCCTCACGATGGTCAGAGACTATGTCCTAAGGGAGAAAAAGAAATACAGTGACTCAGAACTGAAAAAAAGGTGGAAGATAGGTGATCAAAATGCTCTAATTGATGTATTTTAAAGTAACAATGTGGGTGTAAATGTGATGAAATGGCAAATGGAATGAAGTTTTTCTAGACTGTAATGAAATAGAATTTTGGTGTGGGTATGAGTAATGTATTTATTGTATGTATTCTGTATGGAAATATATGTTTTGTGTTTTACTTGCAAATGATTAATAAAGTTTCTAAAAATTGAAATTGGTTCACCCAGGGCGAGGCTCAGCCATTGCACTCCGGCTGTGCTGACCCTTGCGAATGGGGGGTGGACTGTACCGTAGTGCAATTTGTCGCAAAGCGATAGGTTCAAAGTCCACGGTCAAAAATCAATAATTTGGGGGAGGGTCTCAGAGGTGTACATGCATAATTAAAGGAATATGCTCGTTTTTGACAACCTGGACCTTATTTACGACATATTATAAGAAGTTTGACTCACCCAGATCACTTTTTTGTTGTTCGGAGGCCTGTAGAAGAAATATAAAATCCAGCGCGAGCCAGTATATCCATGTAATGGCGACGCACGGGGCATAGGGAATGCCGTTTCTCAAAATCCATTTTCGGCCGCTAAACGGTTGTTTTCATCAATCACATTGCATGAATCGACAGTTGATATTCCTCTACGCCAGCCATTGTTGTTTTGGTTCCAAATAAGGGGTCTTGATCCTCTGTAACATGCTCTTTACAAGCCTCTCCCCCACTTGCTCCAGCACGCATGCGCACAGGCCAGCGCGCAGACTTGCTATTCTCCGTCTGTAGGCTACACTCGCGGCTCACATTCTCTGCGCTACGATCGGATTGTTATATGCATATGTTATTTGTAGTCTACTTACTCAATTGAAAGTTGGCCATTTGGTCCTAAAGGCTTTGGCTGGGTCTTCCAGTTCACTTTTGGCACACGAAAGAAAGTTTCGACCACTGCCCGGTTGATCAGAGATGGAAAATCCTCAAGAGTTGTGAGACACTGTTGTGTGGGGTCCGATGTGTCGTTATTTCTCGAGACTTCCAGACGTGCATCGTCTGGCCTCAAGTCCCACTCAGAGCAACAAATGCATTCCTCCTCTGTTGGCATAGGGTGACAATGTAGGCAAAAACACCACCAGTTACCATCTCTTCGGGAGCGTGCAGCGGTTTGTTCTCGAGCCAGCTGTTCCTCTCTCTGTCTCCTCACCCTCCTTTCAAGGAGCTCTTCGTCCGTATACTCTGGCTCAAAACGATATGGACGTCCGTCATATTCTAATTCATTTTCTAGATCCTCTAAATCTGACAAATATTCAGCCATATTGCACACAATATTCTAGGCACCAACAATCCGATCGTAGCGCAGAGAATGTGAGCCGCGAGTGTAGCCTACAGACGGAGAATAGCAAGTCTGCGCGCTGGCCTGTGCGCATGCGTGCTGGAGCAAGTGGGGGAGAGGCTTGTAAAGAGCATGTTACAGAGGATCAAGACCCCTTATTTGGAACCAAAACAACAATGGCTGGCGTAGAGGAATATCAACTGTCGATTCATGCAATGTGATTGATGAAAACAACCGTTTAGCGGCCGAAAATGGATTTTGAGAAACGGCATTCCCTATGCCCCGTGCGCCGCCATTACATGGATATACTGGCTCGCGCTGGATTTTATATTTCTTCTACAGGCCTCCGAACAACAAAAAAGTGATCTGGGTGAGTCAAACTTCTTATAATATGTCGTAAATAAGGTCCAGGTTGTCAAAAACGAGCATATTCCTTTAAGTAGCCATGTGTTTTTACGTTTTGTTTTGTCCGATGGCACCTTCTAGTGGGCGAAAGTGGGAACATCGCAAATGTAAATCCACAACTTTCTTGACCATTGTCAAAACATATCGGACTCATTAGTAGATCTCAATATGTCACAACCTCATTTTGTTATACTGTATTAATCCGTGAGAATACTTTGTCTTTACCTAAATTCCATTTATTTGTGTAATTACTATCTTTTTGCAGGTCCTTATGGTTAACTTCAGTCCAATGGAGGTTGATGGCTGACCACTGCTCCAGGCTTCAGAGGAAGGAAAGGTGGATGGGATAAATAGAGGAAGGAAAGAGGATATTTCTTCTGCAAACACTTGCATGCTTGTTTCAGTGCCGCTGCTTCCTGCACATGTATGAATGTGTCATACGGTGAGACTAATAGATTACCTGTACCTTCTTCCCTGTCCGTCTCCTTGAAAGTACTTCAATGTTTCTGAGGCTGATTAAAGCTACTTTAATGGTCCTATGGCTGTGTAAAATGATATTGTTGTACTATAGGCACATGTCCTCACCTGTAAGTAATCTTGCACTCTATAGCTGTGTCCCTCTGTTTTGATAAACAAATATAACCCCATTGGTGCATTTATTAATTGATTTTCCACAAGGCACTGTTACTGTAGTACTCACCACTTTATTGAATAAAGTTCATGAAATAGTAAACACTTAGACAAAACACATCACTACAATGTCACTACGTTGTTTTCTTATACTGTATTAATCCCCCAGGCTGGCATGTCAACCTAAAACATCTGTAATAAACACAAGCCTTTGCTTATCACTGGATGGAGTGATATTGTCTAATGCGTCTCATTAATAAAATGCATAAGAGAACATTTCCACAGTCTTTAACAGTACAAGCAATCACATCAAATGAGAACTGTGCTTGATATAATACTTAAAGACAGTAGTAGTAGTAGTAGTAGTAGTAGTGGTAGTAGTAGTAGTAGTAGTGGTAGTAGTAGTAGTAGTAGTAGTAGTAGTAGTAGTGGTAGTAGTGGTAGTAGTAGTAGTAGTAGTAGTAGTAGTGGTGGTAGTGGGGGGGGGTGGATCGACATTAGTCTGGTGTCTCCCTTCAGAACCGCTTGTCATGTTAGACTGTTGCCATGCTAGACTACACAGTATAGCTCTGAAGGTCCTCAACACACACACAAGCCTCTACACCACGTCAAGGTCTCGATCCCGGTAGAGGAAAATGATGAACTATGTACAATAAAATGAGGGATGAGAAGGGCACTAGAGGGGAAGTGTCCATTCTTCTCAGAGGGCAGGGATGAGAAGAGCACTAGAGGGGAAGTGTCCATTCTTCTCAGAGGGCAGGGATGAGAAGGGCACTAGAGGGGAAGTGTCCATTCTTCTCAGAGGGCAGGGATGAGAAGGGCACTAGAGGGGAAGTGTCCATTCTTCTCAGAGGGCAGGGATGAGAAGGGCACTAGAGGGGAAGTGTCCATTCTTCTCAGAGGGCAGGGATGAGAAGGGCACTAGAGGGGAAGTGTCCATTCTTCTCAGAGGGCAGGGATGAGAAGGGCACTAGAGGGGAAGTGTCCATTCTTCTCAGAGGGCAGGGGGGTGGGGGTGCTAGAGGCACAAACTCAGGGCAGCTCATCCACAGCTTTTGTGAACTGTTCAAAGCTGTTGAACACTCTCCCTTCCAGTCCCTTTGATGAAGACATGCTCTTTACGGGGCAGAATGTCTTCTTCTTGTATTTGCTGTTCCCCTGGCTTGGTCCTTTGCAGAGTGAACAAAGGGGGAAGTTGACCACCCGTGATTGTTTCCCCGCAACAGTGGTGGGAGGGGCTAGCTTCCTTTTATAGATAGTGGACTTAGCCCACTCAGAAGGCCTGCCTGCACTCTGTGATGGACCTGGTTGGCTGGCGGACATCGCTGCAGGTGCACTGGCTGATGCGCTGGTTGATGGTTGGCTGGTGGGAACAATGGGCACGCACTGAGCAGTTGGGGCGGATGATGTGGGTCTGGCGATGGTTGGTGTGGCCAGAGAGAGGTTTTGGAGGAGCGTTGGTGTCAGACGAAGGTGTGCGTAGCTGGGAGTGGGAGGAGGAGGAGGGGTGGGCAGGTTGGGCAGCACGATGCTCTCCCTCTTCTTCACCACCTTGGTCCCTGCAGTGCTCGGGGTGTGGATGTAGTCCAGCTGGGTGTAGTCAGCTGGAGGGAGGACAGACGGTTGAAGTGGTGCTGGAGGGAGGTCCTGGGATGAGATGGAGGTGGTTTTGGAGATGCAGGAGGGTGTTTTGGTGGAGTGGAGGTTGATGAGCTTCTCCTGCCGACGGATGAAGTCACGAACGGTCTTTGTATTTATTTTTGGCAGAGGAATGCCAGTTCTGCACAGCACTGGATCGTCCACCAACACGAAGTGCTGGATCCGCCCGTACTGCTTGGCGATCCTCTCCTTCTCTGGGCTGGACCGAGCGCCACCAGGTACCCTCAACCACAGAAGTTTCACCAGCGTGTACATGACCCTGTTGTGCTCCGCGCTGATGTTTTGCTGAGCTGGAGCGTACCGCTTCGCCATCTTCACTCGCTGTACCACAGCAGCCTCAACAAGGTCATCCCTTTTGGTGCGACAGTAGAGCGTGTTGCCCCAGTGGGTTCTGTAGAGCTGAGTGAACTTCTGTGGTTGTTTGTCATGCTCCTCCAGATCATTCCACGCCGCGATGAGCTCGTTCCTCTGAGTTGTCGTGATGGTCAGGTTGCCTTCGGTGCTCAGGCAGATGTCCACCAGCAGAGAGCAGAACCGTTCCACCTTTTGGAAGCCTGGGAGAGGGTTCAGACTACAGGTGTCCTCCTGTTGCAAAATACAATAATACCATGATAAGTTGGTGACATGTCAACATGTCAATGTTTACATTGATCAGATGCATTTTAACATTAATCTAACACACAAAAAATGAAACATTAAATACTTACAAAGGCCGGAGGGTGCACTTCACTCTTCTCATTGGTGGTGAGCACGATGTGGGGTAGGGCGGCAGCCACCATGTAGTCACCTCCCTCTGCGTCACTCAGGTACGCCTCATCTTCCTCTGGGTCGGACTGACCAGGTAGCAGCACCTCCTCCTCTGGACCAGGACCGTCATCTCTGATGTTGTCCAACGTGAAGCGGTCAGATTCCCCTGTGCTCTGGCTGAACAGGTATTCCAACCCGAGCAGCTCGTTGGACTTGACCTCTGCCAGGGCCCGGAAGTTTTCCTCCACTGTCTCCCCAAACAGCTGTTGGCAGCGGGTGTTCAGGCGATCCAGCAGTGGTGCCGAGTAGGTCCGGTGATGGCGGCCTTTTCCACCGTACACCGCGTCTGAACTCCGGTCTGAGTTCCACCGTGCGATTCCGCTGATCAGGTAAACCTGGTAGGGACGAGCTGCACAGTGGGGACCTGGAAATTACAATGAAATACATTAGTATATTTTCCAAAGTATTAGAAGGGATTCTCTTGGATATGCTTCAAGAATAAATGTGAAATCAAAAAAAGTGAAAAAACACGACACCAAAGCTGCAGCACATAGTAAAGGCAACGGCATGAACACATAATTTCAGCATCAACTTGAGCACAGGAATATACTGTAGGTTGTTATAAAAATAAATATATTGAATAAATTGTACCTGGTGTGTGGCAGGAATTTGTGGAATCCCTCCAAGCTGTTGCTTCCACGTATGCACTTGTAATAGGGCACGTCTACACCATTGATTGTGGTAGAGCGAGCCACCCTATACATCGCCATGTCTGGAGGGTCCTGGAGGCATTCCAGGTGCCTCTGCTGTGCTGCCCACTTCAGATCTATGGCTTCTGTGAATAAACCAAAAAGATGGATGGTAATACATGTACAGAAGCAGCACATGATACAGTAAATAAATAACGTATTGATATTGAAATAGTATTAATAACTGTTTAAATACATTTGAATAGATTTTTACCTGGTGTTGTGAACAAGCTGACTCCACTCTCGTCAAGCCGAGCAGGACCTTTCAGCTCCTCAATGGCAGTGTGGACGAGGTTGAAGGTCGCCTGAGCTCCCAGGGTGACTCTTCGCACATGGTGCTTCAGCTGCTCCCTCGAGACGTGGAGCCGCATCATGTCCTCGTCTGTGAGAGACGCCAGAGCCTCCGGGTTCTTTGCTCTCACTGCCTTGATCAGCAGGTCCAGGTCTGCGCGGTTGTAGGCCATCACTGCTCCTGCCAGGGCGGACTTGAACACAGGGTACTTGGAATGGCTCTCCGTACGAATGGCTCCATCAAAGCGATGCATCCAATGGAAGATGTCCAAACGCACCACCATGCCGCCGTTCACCTGTAGTGGTGAAAAAGTGATGATTTTATGGAATGTGTGCCTATATGGTTGGACTGATGATGTCACTTTGGGGTTTTGGTATATCTGTTTGTGTCTCTGGATTTTTTTGTTTCCAGTTCTCTGGAGGTTAGATATACCTGTAAGCTTACAATTAAACATTACCTAAATGCGCATTGTTCTCTGGAATATTTATTTAAAGACTGACTAGCACCCATAAACCTAGAACTAGACTCTTGAGGTCAAGAAAATATCATCAACACACCCATGGCTGGAACAAGGTCTCCAGAGCTGTCGCGCCTTGCTCAAAGCAACACCCACGATCCACGTAGAGGATCTTCGGCACAGGCTGATTGGCCTGCTGGAACCGGTCCATCACACCGTCACACATAGGCTTCAGCTTGGCAGAGGACTCTTCGCAGGTGAGGACGAATGTGACCACCTGGGACAGTTCATTGGCTATGCTGGTGAACCACTCAGCCGTGGCCTTGCCCTCGCCAGACAGCTTCTTCACCACCTGTAAATAGAACATGTTCACAAGCTATGAATAAATGTTTAGTTCAACACTGATAATGAAATAGGTCACGCACATCCAAAGACCTTCAAGGCAGGACACTTACTTTATATTTAGTTCCAACACTGAACCAAGCAAGACAAGAGCATGGTTGCACATTTTGTTTGTCTTGAGGGCCAGAGACCCTGTCTCGATGAGATTTACCTGTCTAAATGAAGGTTAAATAAAATAAAATAAAAACTCACCTTCTTGGTGGAGTCCATCTTAAGCACCGTGCCAAAGGTGGAGAGAATCTGGGTCCTGTAGTCCTGGACGTGGTCTGCTTCTTCCAGCAGGAAGGCGTGAAGCAGCAGACGGGCAGAGGGTACCTCCCTCGGAGGAGGTGGAGCCTGGAAAGTGTGGCCTAACGCTGAGACTATACCGCCAGGTTGCACCACAGTCATCAGCAATGTGGTGTACAGATCCTTCCTATGGAGGTACTCCTCATAGTGGTTCTCCTGGATTTGCCGCCACACTATGTTATAATCAGTACACCAACATTAGCTAGTACTATGACATTAATGCATTAAGTGTACACAGATGTTCTGAATACTTACCTGTTGGTCAGGACAGCAGGAAACATGGCTTGGTGAGCCCCACTGAGTTGAGCCAGGATAGCAGGATCCCACCCCAGCCAACGACCCATCTTGCCACCACGTGGCTGGATATGTCACAGACATGACGTACCTGCAATATCAAAACACATTTTGTTTGAATAGTTCCAACAGCTAGCAGTGGATTGTTATTATTATTATTAGTGTGTTATTGTGTGACATGTTATTCACTAATAAAATAATGTAGGAATAAGTTATACCCTCTGGTAGTAGCCGGACTTGTAGAGGACGTTCTGTCCTTTGCCCCTACATCCATCACCAAGAGGACACTTCAGTGAGCACCTCCACACCCCAAGAGGCCGCCACATGAAGATGCGACTCCTAAAAAAAAGATGTGGAGATGGCAGAGCACCCGCAATGTAGGCTGAAGCTTCTGGAGGGTAGAACCACATCCTGTCCGACTTCAACACCCGGCGCCTCTTCAACACTCCAGTGTGGTCCTGGTAGGTTTGAACGGGGGTAAACAGCCCTCTTTCGGCGTCTTCCTTCACCCACGAGATGTCCGCCAGCGGGATCCCACCTGGATTTTCCCAGAGCCGCACCCAACCCTCTAGCTCAACCTGAAACATGTCCACATTTTTTGTAAGTATGCAAAGTTTATGTAGTTGTAAATATCATCTCATTCAGTGGATTACTTGATTATTTTGGATTATATTATTTATTAGTTTTTAATATCTTCTCAATAAAATAATGGTTGGTGAATATTACTTACAGGGGAGTCACTCAAAGATGGAGCAGCGGTGGTCAGCTGGGGCCTGGCAGTCGGTGCAGCGGTGGTCAGCTGGGGCCTGGCAGTCGGTGCAGCGGTGGTCAGCTGGGGCCTGGCAGTCGGTGCAGCGGTGGTCAGCTGGGGCCTGGCAGTCGGTGCAGCGGTGGTCAGCTGGGGCCTGGCAGTCGGTGCAGCGGTCAGCTGGGGCCTGGCAGTCGGTGCAGCGGTGGTCAGCTGGGGCCTGGCAGTCGGTGCAGCGGTGGTCAGCTGGGGCCTGGCAGTCGGTGCAGCGGTGGTCAGCTGGGGCCTGGCAGTCGGTGCAGCAGTCGGCTGGGGCCTGGTAGTCGGCTGGGGCCTGACAGTCGGTGCAGCGGTGGTCAGCTGGGGCCTGGCAGTCGGTGCAGCGGTGGTCAGCTGGGGCCTGGCAGTCGGTGCAGAGGTGGTCAGCTGGGGCCTGGCAGTCGGTGCAGCGGTGGTCAGCTGGGGCCTGGCAGTCGGTGCAGCGGTGGTCAGCTGGGGCCTGGCAGTCGGCTGGGACTGGGAGCCGTGTAATTCCTAGACAGCAAAAACATTGTAAACGTCTGGACTTACAATACATTCTAGATATCTAGCCTACAGTATCTGACATAATAGCACATTAATAATCATGTCACTCTGCAATTCTGTTCTGTGTGCTCAGACAACTTACTTGGTCCTTCTTATCATAAATGTACTTCCTAAACCTCTTCATCTGTGCTGTTGAGATGTGGGTCGGAGGGGTATGTAACCACCTCTGTATGGAGCTATAGGCCTGTGAGATGACTGCCTTCCTCTCACTGCTAAAGTCATCTGGCCTAGCTTTCAGGGCGGTGTACTGCCGGTAAAGCTCCCACATCTCCAGGAAGGTGGTGTTCTCGAACCCTTTCTGGCCGTAGATGGACCTATCGATGTTGGCCTCTAGGTTAATGGCCACCTGTGGAAAGCTCTCTGCATACTCGGCCAGAAAGTCCTTGATCCACTTGAGGTTAATGTCCCCCTTTCTACCTGGGACTGCCTCCTCTGCTCTGTGCTTGTCAATAACACTGCAATTATAGTACAATGCATTACAACATTAATGATGTTATTATTGCTGTTATTACTCTCGTACCTGTTATCAGACTGTGTTGATAGATGAAAGCAACCATGCATAGGCTTGTATAAACATATCTAGAAGTAATTTTCTGTCAGCATCTCACTGGAATGACAGTAAAGCTTGAAATCATACAACTCTGAATCAAATACTGTATATGTACTTACTACTTCATGTAGCCCACATCATTCTCGACAAGCCAGTGGAATGAAGCATTCAGGTACTGTCCAAATGGAACCACCAACTTCCCCAGGCACTGCTGGCGCGACGGTGCTGGGATGCCATCAGCATGGAGGAGTCGCTCAGCCTGGGAAAGGGCTGTGGACTGGATCAGCAGCTGCTGGGGGGGTGCTGGGAAGGTCTTCTTCTTCTACCTGTAGAGGCGGGACTGCCTGGTCTGCGCCAATATGGCCTGTTGGCGGCTCTCAGGGGCATTTGGGTTCACCACCCGGATCATTGGCGTTGCCATCTTTGAACTAAACTGAAATTATTTCTGGTTATGACCTGGTATTCTGAGACTGCTTCCTTTATCTTTGTTGAATTGTTAAATGTTTTTTATGGCAGAAATTAAAGATCTATCAAACAACAACTGGGTGACCTATCATATATAATCAATTGACCCTTTTCACAGCAGACATGTAGCAGGTCATAGCAGGTAAACAGTGTAATTACTAACATTAATTATGACCTAATACTGTATTGTGTGTGCTGGCTTACTGGAATGGCTGCTACACACTAAATAGAATGGGGATTATAATTAATTTGATCAATTACAACTGTGTTTAGTCATCATGGCTGCTGTGAAAAGGGTCTATACTAGTATAACAGGGTCTTCAGTTGTAGCCAGCTGAGGCTTGAATTAAGTAATACAAGCACAATATTCTATATTGCCACCGCCACAAACATTTTCACTGTGGTAAATCAGAGATTAATAACATATATAGCTAGGTAATTTTAAGCAACTCCGATCTCGATCTGGCTAACGTTACCGAGAGAGACGATGGCTAACTAGCGGGAACGTTACCTGTTAACAGAACTTCTTTTCGTTCGAAGAAGATGGATGTAATGGAAGGAATTCGACGAAAAGACAAAAAACAAGAGCATAACAGCAATATAATGTAAATAGCAGTGTATTCTACGTTTAAATTGATCTTAAATGTAATAATTGTTCTTACCAAAAAATAACGCACCTGTCTCTAGCTCAATCTCCCGCACGAACTCTGATTTGCATATCTGACTTCTGATTGGTAGTCTACGGTCAAACTGCGATCCGATTGGGAGTCTACGGTCAAAACTGCGATCTGATTGGGAGTCTACGGTCGGCTAGACCAATCAGAAGGCGTAATTGTCTACAGTGACCGTAGACTTTTGCACTACCGTAGACTCGACGTCTGCGAATTCCCCAAATGTGGGAATCTCGACTGCATAATTTCTGGTAGTGGGGGACTGCGTCCGCGCTCTCCCCTGATTAAAACTGTCTAATGGTATTTCAGTGCTGAAAATAGGACAAAGTGGGTGCCTCGTAAACAACAGCTCGTGAGCCCCAAGCGCAACTACGGCAGCTTTTAATGAGGATGCGCAACTACGGCAGCTTTTAATGAGGATGCGGCTGTGTGTCTATCTCAGCTCTCTCTGCGCCTTGGTTGGGGAAACAGTGCCCCCTATTGCAGAGGCAAGGGCCAAAAAGCTTACAGCACCTGGTATTCCCAGGCGGTCTCCCATCCAAGTACTAACCAGGCCCGACCCTGCTTAGCTTCCGAGATCGGGCGTGTTCAGTGTGGTATGGCCGTAAGCGGAGGAGCAAGACGGAGGTAAGCCTCTTATACTTTGCCTGGCTCTGCTCTCTCCCTTTTGGACTTGGTGTTTTTTTTCTGTCTTTCTTTCTTTCTTTTTCTTTCTTTCTTTCTCTCTTTCTTTCTTTCTAAAGTTCTCTCTATCTTTCTTACTTTTTTGTCAAGTGAAAGGGCTTCACTAGCATGGGAAACATATGTTTACATTGTCAAAGCAGGTTCTCTCGTGATTGAAAGGGTATCAAATTATTTCAGCAGTGAAAGAGCAAACACCAGCTCGCAACCACAAAGCGCAACTAGAAAATTGCATTTCCTGCAGAAAATGCGTGTGAATACTGAGCAGCTGAACGGAATAGCAAAAGCATTGCTGAAAATGTATGAATGTGAAAAATCTGATATGTCAAATGCATCACACCTGAACAGCTGAAAATCCTGGAAATTGAAAAGCCTGGAAGCTGAAAAACCTTGAAGCTTAGCTGAACTGTGAAACTGGCAGAATTGGAAGCTGAAGTGCATTACATAAAGAAGTTAAGAACTTCAATACATTGCTACAAAAGCTGGAAGATTAACTGTTACACTGTAATGATGGAATGTATTGCTAAAAAGATTGGAAGCTGAAAAACCTGGAAGCTTAGCTGAAATATGAAACTGGCAGAATTGGAAGCTGAACGGCATTGCCTGAATAAGCTAAAAACAAACACATTGCTACAAAAGCTGGAAGATAAACTGTAATACTGTCAAAGCTGAAACGGAATAGATGATGGAATGTATTGCTAAAAAGCTTGTAAGCTGGAAAACCTGGAAGCTCAACTGAAATGTGAAACTGGCAGAATTGGAACTGCATTACCTAAAGAAGCTAAGAACTTAAATACTTTTAAACTTTTCAACCTGAGTAGTTTAAGCCTTGAAATGAGCCTTTAGCTTGAAAGATGAACAATAGAGTAATACTGTCAAAGCTGAACGATGGAATAAATTATGGAATGTATAGCTTAAAAGCGTGTCGGGACATTACAGTGACCACTGGGCGATCTCTATGCACCAGACGGTGAAGAGCGTGTGTCTCTAGACCACATGGGCTGAGTTCTGTGGTCCATGGCGTGGATAGTGGCGTGGTGGCGAGACTCCACCCCCTTGAGTCAGAGCCAGTCGTGGACACTGTAGGCCGTGCCGGGCTACCCACCTGCCTTCATCAGTGAAGACCGTGTGTCTCTAGCCACCTCAGAGGCTGTGTTGTGAGGTCCGAGGCGTGGTAGTGGCGTGGTGGCGAGACTCCGCCCCCTCGGGTCAGAGCCGGTCGGGGGCAGTGCACTGAAATCCGGGCAATCTCCCTGCACCCACCAGTGTAGACTGTGTGTCTGTAGCTCACTCAGGGTCTTAGTTGTGGTGTCTGTGGCGTGGATAGTGGCGTGGTGGCGAGACTCCGCCCACTTGGGTGATAGCCGGTCTTGGACAGTATAGGCCGTGCCGGGCTACCCACCTGCCTTCAGCAGTGAAGACCGTGTGTCTCTCGCCACCTCAGAGGCTGTGTTGTGAGGTCCGTGGCGTGGATTGTGGCGTGATGGCGAGACTCCGCCCCCTCCGGACAGAGCAGGTCGGGGGCAGTGCACTGACATCCGGGCAATCTCCATGCACCCTACAGTGAAGACCGTGTGTCTGTAGCTCACTCAGGTGTTGAGATGTGGGGACAGTGGCGTGAATAGTGGCGTGGTGACGAGACTCCGCCCCATCGGGTCAGAGCCGGTCGAGGACAGTCTACTGCTCCCCGGGCCACACGCATGCACCCAACCGTGAAAACAGCATCTTAAGCCAACTCAGGGTCTGAGATGTGGGGACGGTGGCGTGGATAGTGGCGTGGTGGCTAGACTCCACCCCCTCAGGTCAGAGGTTGTGGGGGGCAGGTCAGTGATTGCTAGGCCATCCCCATGCACCCCTCATTGGAGACCATGTGTCTATAGCCCAGTCCGGGGCGGAGCAGTAGCTGTAGAGGTGTTGTATGGAAGTCGAGGTTAGAAGAAGTAGCAGTGAAAAGCAGTAGGTGTTTGTTATAAGTACTGCTAGTACTACACTCAAAAATAGATTAGACCACTCATCATAACTCATAGTTTTATTGAGTTCAATAGCTGAAAGAGGAGAAAAGATATTAATATGAGTTTGCAGCCTGAAAAAGAGTGTCATTCTAAATATTTATTTGAATATAAGGAAGGAAGGAAGGAAGGAAGGAAGGAAGGAAGGAAGGAAGGAAGGAAGGAAGGAAGGAAGGAAGGAAGGAAGGAAGGAAGGAAGGAAGGAAGGAAAGAAGGAAGGAAGGAAATAAGGAAGGATGTATGGAAGGAAGGAAGGAAGGAAGGAAGGAAGGAAGGAAGGAAGGAAGGAAGGAAGGAAGGAAGGAAGGAAGGAAGGAAGGACGGAAGGAATGAAGGAAGGAGGGAAGGAAGGAAGGAAGGAAGGAAAGAAGGAAGGAAGGAAGGAGGGAGGGAGGGAGGGAAGGAAGGAAGGAAGGAAGGATGGAATGAAGGAATATGAATGCTACTACAGTAGTCATAAAAGGGTGCCTGTACAGAGAGCGTGCATGTCCCCAAATTCAAATCCCAACTGACACTGTGAGCATCCTCTCATTCACTTCAATGGAAAGGCATGCCGGCTTCAGACAGCTCTCTCATAAAAAGTATAAAGGTCACAGCCTAGATATTGACACCGTAGGAATCCTGAGAAAATGTTGAGTATTTAAGGCTATGATATGTCAGTGTAGCTTAAAAACTGTAGGCATGGCGATGAGTTAGAAAAAGGGTAAACATGCAAAATTAGCAGCTCAAAAGTTAGTGTGGGCCCATACGTCTCAATGGAGAGTGCAGTTGCCGAACAAATTGTCATGCAGCGAAAACTATAAGTCATACGGCTTAGATACTTACATTGTACGAATTAGCACAGTTGTGTGAACGTTTTAATGTAGAATATGTGTATGAGCTGTTAAAACTGTAGGAGCGACAGCAGTTTACAAAACGTGTAGATGTTTTCAAAATACGAGCTGCTACACTCTAGAAACTGAACATTCCACACATCCACTTCAATGTTAAAAAGGGTCCAAAACAAACTTAAATTACATAAAAACTATAAGGAATTTAAAAAATCTGAATAGATCGTTTACTCAGCTAAAGGTCCTGAATATTTTAAATTTCGAACGAGGTTTCTAGCACAAAAAATGAAGGAGGAAATAGGTTACAAAGCTGAAGAGGATTTCAAGGTCCGCCCATAGACTTCCATTGTAAAAAAAATATTGAAAAAGCTGAATATTTTAAAAAGTATGAAAGATATTAAAAATCTGAAAGAAGTCCCATCGTGTCCATAAAAAGACAAACATTTAGATATTTGAATGGTTTCTGTAGCTCAAAGTATGAGGGAGTTAAGGAGAGCCAAAGTATGTACGGAAGGAAAAAAGAGAGGTGTCAATTCTAATACTAGAAAATTGCATTTCCTGCAGAAAATGCGTGTGAATGCTGAGCAGCTTAACGGAATAGCAAAAGCATTGCTGAAAATGCATGAATGTGAAAAAATCTGAAATGTCAAATGCATCACACCTGAATGGTTGAAAATCCTGGAAGCTGAAAAGCCTGGAAGCTGAAAAACCCTGAAGCTTAGCTGAACTGTGAAACTGGCAGAATTGGAAGCTGAAGTGCATTACATCAAGAAGCTAAGAACTTAAATACATTGCTACAAAAGCTGGAAGATAAACTGTTACACTGTAATGATGGAATGTATAGCTAAAAGGATTGGAAGCTGAAAAACCTGGAAACTTAGCTGAAATATAAAACTGGCAGAGTTGGAATCTGAACTGCATTGCCTAAAGGAGCTCAACATTTAAATACATTGCTACAAAAGCTGGAAGATGAACTGTAATACTGTCAAAACTGAAACATGGAATAAATGATGGAATGTATTGCTAAAAAAGCTTGTAAGCTGGAACACCTGGAAGCTTAGCTGAAATGTGAAACTGGTAGAATTGGAACTGCATTACCTAAAAAAGCTAAGAACTTAAATACTTTTAAACTTTTCAACCTGAGTAGTTTAAACCTTGAACTGAATCTTTAGCTTGAAAGATGAGCAATAGAGTAATACTGTCAAAGCTGAAAGATGGAATGAATGATGGAATGTATGGCTTAAAAGCTTGGAAGCCTGTCGGGACAGTACAGTGACCACTGGGCAATCTCTATGTACCAGACGGTGAAGAGCGTGTGTTTCTAGACCATATGGGCTGAGTTCTGTGGTCCATGGCGTGGATAGTGGCGTGGTGAAAAGACTCCGCCCCCTTGGGTCAGAGCTGGTCGGGGGCAGTGCAATGACCTCTGGGCAGTGTCCTTGCATCCACTGGTGAAGACCGTGTGTCTCTAGCTCACTCAGGGGCTTAGTTGTGGGGTCTGAGGCGTGGTGGCAAGACTCCGCCCCCTTGGGTCAGAGCCAGTAGTGAACAGTGTAGGTCACACCGGGCTACCCACCTGCCTTCACCAATGAAGACCGTGTGTCTCCGGCCCACTCAAGGATTGAGTTATGGTGTCCATAGCATGTTCAGTGGCGTGGTGACGAGACTCCGCCCCCTCGGGTCAGAGCTGGTCGTGGACAGTGTAGGCCGCACCGGGTTACCCACCTGCCTTCACCAGTGAAGATCGTGTGTCTCTAGCCACCTCAGAGGCTGTGTTGTGTGGTCCGTGGCGTGGATAGTGGCATGATGGTGAGACTCCGCCCCCTCCAGTCAGAGTAGGTCGGGGGCAGTGCCCTGACATCCGGGCCATCTCCATGCACCCACCAGTGAAGACCGTGTGTCTGTAGCTCACTCAGGGTCTTAGTTGTGGTGTCTGTGGCGTGGATAGAGGCGTGGTGGCGAAACTCCGCCCCCTAGGGTCAGAGCCGGTCGATGACAGTGTACTGCTCCCCGGGCCACCCACATGCACCCAACCGTGAAAACTGCATCTTTAGCCAACTCAGGGTCTGAGATGTGGGGACGGTGGTGTGGATTGTGGCGTGGTGGCGAGACTCCACCCCCTCAGATCAGAGGTTGTGGGGGGCAGGTCAGTGATTGCCAGGCCATCCCCATGCACCCCTCATTGGAGACCATGTGTCTATAGCCCACTCCGGGGCGGAGCAGTAGCTGTAGAGGTGTTGTATGGAAGTCGAGGTTAGAAGAAGTAGCAGTGAAAAGCAATATGTGTTTGTTTTAAGTACTGCTAGTACTACACTCAAAAATAGATTAGACCACTCATCATAACTCATAGTTTTATTGAGTTCAATAGCTGAAAGAGGAGAAAATATATTAATATGAGTTTGCAGCCTGAAAAAGAGTGTCATTCTAAATATTTCTCTGAATATAAGGAAGCAAGGAAGGAAGGAAGGAAGGAAATAAGGAAGGATGGATGGATGGATGGATGGATGGAAGAAAGAAAGGAAGGAAGGAAGGAAGGAAGGAAGGAAGGAAGGAAGGAAGGAAGGAAGGAAGGAAGGAAGGAAGGAAGGAAGGAAGGATGGAAGAAAGGAAGGATGGAAGGAAGGAAGGAAGGAAGGATGGAAGGAATATGAATGCTACCACAGTAGTCATAAAAGGGTGCCTGTACAGAGAGCCTGCGCGTGTCAAATCTCAACTGACACTGAGCATCCTCTCATTCACTTCAATGGAAAGGCATGCCGGCTTCAGACAGCTCTCTCTCAAAAAGTATAAAGGCTACAGCTTAGCTATTGACATCGTAGGAATCCTGAGAACTTGCTGAACATTTGTATGTATAACTGTCTGTGTAGCTTAAAAACTGTAGGCATGGCAACGAGTTAGAAAATGTGTAAAAATGCAAAATGAGCAGCTCAAAAGTCAGAGTGTGGGCCAATACGTTTCAATGAAGAGCGCAGTTGCCGAACGAATCGTCATAGAGCGAAAACTATAAGTCACACGGCTTAGAGACTTAGATTGTACGAATCAGCACAGTTGTGTGAACGTTTTAATGTAGAATATGTGTATGAGCTGTTAAAACTGTAGGAGCGACAGCAGTTTACAAAACATGTAGATGTTTTCAAAATACGAGCTGCTACACTCTAGAAACTGAACATTCCACACATCCACTTCAATGTTAAAAAGGGTACAAAACAAACTTGAATTACATAAAAACTATAAGGAATTTTAAAAATCTGAATAAGAATTTTACTCAGCTAAAGGTCCTGAACATTTTAAACTTTGAAGGAGGTTTCTAGCACAAAAAATGAAGGAGGAGATAGGTTTCAAAGCTGACAAGGGGTTTCAAGGTCTGCCATAGACTTCCATTGTAAAAAAAATATTGAAAAAGCTGAATATTTTAAAAAGTATAAAAGATATTAAAAATCTGAAAGATATCCCACAAAGACCTTAAAGAGCTGAACATTTTGATAGTTGAATGGTTTCTGTAGCTCAAAGTATGAAGGAGTTGAAGGCTGAAGAAGGTTTCAAAACTCCCCCATTGACTTCCATTCAAAAAAAATGTTGAAAAAGCTGAATATTTTAAAAAGTATAAAAGGTATTAAAAATCTGAAAGAGGTCCCATCGTGTCCTTAACAAGCTGAACATTTTGATAGTTGAATGGTTTCTGTAGCTCAAAGTATGAAGGAGCTACAGCGAGCCAAAATACGTACGGAAGAATAATAATAATAACTAGAAAGTACATTTCCTGGAGAAAATGTGAGGTGGGCTAGCTGCTGCAGCTGTATGTAACAGTTACTGCTAGAACTACTACGGACCAGACAATCTCCATGCACCCACCGGTGAAGACCGTGCGTCTCTAGCCCACTCAGGGGCTGAGTTGTGGGGTCTGTGGCGTGGACAGTGGCATGGTGGTGAGACTCCGCCCCCTCAGGTCAGAGCTGGTCGAGGACAGTGTACCCCTCTCCGCGCCACCTACCCGCCTTCACCAGTGAAGACTGTGTGTCTCTAGCCACCTCAGAGGCTGTGTTGTAAGGTCCGTGGCATGGATAGTGGCGTGATGGCGAGACTCCGCCCCCTCCGGTCAGAGCAGGTCGGGGGCAGTGCACTGACATCCGGGCAATCTCCATGCACCCAACAGTGAAGACCGTGTGTCTGTAGCTCACTCAGGGGCTGAGATGTGGGGACACTGGCGTGGATAGTGGCGTTGTGACGAGACTCCGCCCCCTCGGGTCAGAGCCGGTCTAGGACAGCGTACTGCTCCCCGGACCACCCACATGCACCCAACTGTGAAAACTGTGTCTTTAGCCAACTCAGGGTCTGAGATGTGGGGACGGTGGCGTGGATAGTGGCGTGGTGGCGAGACTCCGCCCCCTCAGGTCAGAGGTTGTGGGGGGCAGGTCAGTGATTGCCAGGCCATCCCCATGCACCCCTCATTGGAGACCATGTGTCTATAGCCCACCCCGGGCGGAGCAGTAGCTGTGGAGTTCTTGCAGTAGGTGTTTGTTATAAGTACTGCTAGTACTACACTCAAAAATAGATTAGACCACTCATCATAACTCATAGTTTTATTCAATTCAATAGCTGAAAGAGGAGAAAATATATTAATATGAGTTTGCAGCCTGAAAAAGATTGTCATTCTGAATATTTCTTTGAATATAAGGAAGGAAGAAAGAAAGAAAGAAAGAAAGAAAGAAAGGAAGAAAGAAAGAAAGGAAGGATGGAAGGAATGAAATAAGGATGGAAGGAAGGAAGGAAAGATGGAAGGAAGGAAAGGAAGGTAGGAAAGAAGGAAGGAAAGAAAGAAGGAAGGAAGGGAAGGGTGGAAGGATGGAAGGAAGAATGGAAGGATGGAAGGAAGGAAGGAAGGAAGGAAAGAAAGCAAGAAGGAAGGAAGGATGGAAGGAAGGAAGGATGGATGGAAGGAAGGATGGAAGAAAGGAAAGGAAGGTAGGAAGGAAGGAAGGAAGGAAGGAAGGATGGAAGGAAGGAAAGGAAAGGAAAGGAAAGGAAAGGAAAGGAAAGGAAAGGAAAGGAAAGGAAAGGAAGAAAGGAAGGAAGGAAAGATAGAAGGATGGATGGAAGTAAGGGAAGGAAGGATGGAAGGAAGGATGGAAGGAAGGAAAAGAATGAAGGATGGAAGGAAGGAAAGAAAGAAAGAAGGAAGGATGGAAGGAAGGATGGAAGAAAGGAAAGAAAGGAGGAAGGAAGGATGGAAGGAAGGAAGGAAAAAAGGAAGGATGGAAGGGAAGGAAGGATGGAAGGAAGGAAGGAAGGAAGGAAGGAAGGAAAGAAAGAAAGAGGAAGGAAGGATGGAAGGAAGGATGGAAGGAAAGATGGAAGGAAGGAAGGAAAGGAAGGATGGAAGGAAGGAAAGAAAGAAAGAAAGAAAGAAGGAAGGATGGAAGGAAGGAAGGATGGAAGGAAGGGAGGATGGAAGGAAGGATGGATGGAAGGAAGGAAGGAAAGGAAGGAAGGAAGGAAGGAAGGAAGGAAGGAAGGAAGGAAGGAAAGGAAAGGAAAGGAAAGGAAGGAAAGGAAGGAAGGAAATAAAGAAAGAAGGAAGGATGGAAGTAAGGGAAGGAAGGAAGGATGGAAGGAAGGAAGGATGGAAGGACGGATGGAAGGATGGAAGGAAGAAAGGAAAGAAGGAAGGAAAGGAAGGGTGGAAGGAAGGAAAGGAATGAAGGATGGAAGGAAAGAAAGAAGGATGGATGGATGGAAGGAAGGAAAGAAAGGAGGAAGGAAGGATGGAAGGAAGGAAGGAAGGAAAGAAAGAAGGAAGGATGGAAGGGAAGGAAGGATGGAAGGAAGGATGGAAGGAAGGAAGGAAAGAAGGAAGGAAAGAGAGAAGGAAGGAAGGATGGAAGGAAGGAAGGGAAAGATGGAAGGAAGGATGGAAGGAAGGAAGGAAAGAAAGAAAGAAGGATGGAAGGAAGGGAAGGAAGGATGGAAGGAAGGATGGAAGGGAAGGGAAGGAAGGAAAGAAAGAAGGAAGGGAAGGAAGGATGGAAGGAAGGAAAGGAAAGAAAGAAAGAAAGAAAGAAGGAATGGAAGGAGGGAGGAAGGATGGAAGGAAGGATGGAAGGAAGGATGGCGGAAGGATGGAAGGAAGGAAAGAAGGAAGGACAGAAGGAAGGAAGGAAAGGAAAGGAAGGATAGAAGGAAGGAAGGAAAGAAAGAAAGAAAGAAGGAAGGAAGGATGGAAGGAAGGAAGGAAGGAAGGATGGAAGGAAGGATGGAAGGAAGGAAGGAAAGGAAGGATGGAAGGCAGGAAAGGAAGGAAGGAAAGAAAGAAAGAAGGAAGGATGGAAGTAAGGGAAGGAAGGATGGAAGTAAGGGAAGGAAGGATGGAAGGAAGGAAGGATGGAAGGAAGGACGGATGGAAGGAAAGGAAGGATGGAAGGAAGAAAGGAAAGAAGGAAGGAAGGAAAGGAATGAAGGATGGAAGGAAAGAAAGAAGGAAGGAAGGATGGAAGGATGGAAGGAAGGATGGAAGGAAGGAAAGAAAGGAGGAATGAAGGATGGAAGGAAGGAAGGAAAGAAAGAAAGAAAGAAGGAAGGAAGGATGGAAGGAAGGAAGGATGGAAGGAAGGAAGGAAAGAGAGAAGGAAGGAAGGATGGAAGGAAGGAAGGGAAGGATGGAAGGAAGGATGGAAGGATGGAAGGAAGGAAGGAAGGAAGGAAGGAAAGAAAGAAAGAAAGAAAGAAAGAAAGAAAGAAAGAAAGAAGGAAGGATGGAAGGAAGGGAAGGAAGGATGGAAGGAAGGATGGAAGGAAGGGGAGGAAGGAAGGAAAGAAGGAAGGGATGGAAGGAAGGAAGGAAGGAAGGAAGGAAGGAAGGAAGGAAGGAAAGGAAGGAAAGAAGGAAGGAATGGAAGGAGGGAAGGAAGGATGGAAGGAAGGATGGAAGGAAGGAAGGAAGGATGGAAGGCAGAAGGATGGAAGGAAGGAAGGAAGGAAGGAAGGACAGAAGGAAGGACAGAAGGAAGGAAGAGAAGGGAAGGAAAGGAAGGAAGGATGGATGGATGGATGGATGGATGGATGGAAGGAAGGAAGGAAGAAAGGAAGGAAGGAATATGAATGCTACCACAGTAGTCATAAAAGGGTGCCTGTACAGAGAGCCTGCACATGTCCCCAAATTCAAATCCCAACTGACACTGTGAGCATCCTCTCATTCACTTCAATGGAAAGGCATGTTGGCTTCAGACAGCTCTCTCTCAAAAAGTATAAAGGTCACAGCCTAGATATTGACACCGTAGGAATCCTGAGAAAATGCTGAACATTTTAAACTATGATATGTCCGTGTAGCTTAAAAACTGTAGGCATGGCGACGAGTTAGAAAAAGGGTAAAAAAGCAAAATTAGCAGCTCAAAAGGTAGAGTGTGGGCCCATACGTTTCAATGGAGAGCGCAGTTGCCGTACAAATCGTCATACAGCGAAAACTATAAGTCACACGGCTTAGATACTTACATTGTACGAATCAGCACAGTTATGAGAACGTTTTGATATATAATATGTGTATGAGCTGTTAAAACTGTAGGCATAGCGACAAGTTAGAAAAAGAGTAAAAATGCAAAATTAGCATTTCAAAAGCTAGAGTGCAGCGCAATAGGTTTAAATGGGGAGCGCAGTTGCCGAACAAATCATCATACAGCGAAAAGTATAAGTCACACAGCTTAGATACTTACATTGTACGAATCAGCACAGTTGTGTGAAAGTTTTGATGTATAATATGTGTGTGAGCTTTCAAAACTGTAGTAGTGCCAGCAGTTTACAAAATGTGTAAATATTTTCAAAGCAACAGCTGCCACCACTCTAAAAACATAATGATACTGAACATTCCACCAGCAGTTTCAATGGCACAAAAAATACTATTAAAAGTTAAATTACTAAAAAACTATAAAAAATATCAAAAATCTGAATACATCCGTTAAAGAGCTAAACGTCGTGAACATTTTAAAGTTTGAATGAAGTTTCTAGCACAAAGTATGAAGAAGTTATAAAGGAGACAAAAAACGGGGAGAATAATAATAAAGAAAGAAATAGTGGGAATATCACAAGTTGGGCTAGCTTTTACAAGCTAGCCCACCTAATAATAAAGAACTGGATAACAATAGTGTGAATGCTCTAAAGCATTCACACTAACTAGAAAATTGCATTTCCTGCAGAAAATGCGTGTGAATGCTGAGCAGTTGAACGGAATAGCAAAAGCATTGCTGAAAATGCATGAATGTGAAAAATCTGAAATGTCAAATGCATCACACCTGAATGGTTGAAAATCCTGGAAGCTGAAAAGCCTGGAAGCTGAAAAACCTTGAAGCTTATTTGAACTGTGAAACTGGCAGAATTTGAAGCTGAAGTGCATTACATAAAGGAGCTAAGAACTTCAATACATTGCTACAAAAGCTGGAAGATTAACTGTTACACTGTAATGATGGAATGTATTGCTAAAAAGATTGGAAGCTGTAAAACCTGGAAGCTTAGCTGAAATATGAAACTGGCAGAATTGGAAGCTGAACGGCATTGCCTAAATAAGCTAAAAACAAACACATTGCTACAAAAGCTGGAAGATAAACTGTAATACTGTCAAAGCTGAAACGGAATAGATGATGGAATGTATTGCTAAAAAGCTTGTAAGCTGGAAAACCTGGAAGCTCAACTGAAATGTGAAACTGGCAGAATTGGAACTGCATTACCTAAAGAAGCTAAGAACTTAAATACTTTTAAACTTTTCAACCTGAGTAGTTTAAGCCTTGAAATGAGCCTTTAGCTTGAAAGATGAACAATAGAGTAATACTGTCAAAGCTGAAAGATGGAATAAATGATGGAATGTATAGCTTGGAAGCCTGTCGGGACAGTACAGTGACCTCTGGGCATTCTCTATGCACCCAACGGTGAAGACCATGTGTCTCTAGCCCACGTGGGCTGAGTTCTGTGGTCTATGGCGTGGATAGTGGCATGGTGGAAAGACTCCGCCCCCTCGAGTGAGAGTTGGTCGGGGGCAGTGCATTGACTTCTGGGCAATCTCCTTGCACCCACTGGTGAAGCCCGTTTGTCTCTAGCCCACTCAAGGGCTGAGTTGTGGTGTCCGTGGCGTGTTCAGTGGCGTGGTGGTGAGACTCCGCCCCTTTGGGTCAGAGCCAGTCGTGAACAGTGTAGGCCGCGCTGGGCTACCCACCTGCCTTCACCAGTGAAGACCGTGTGTCTCTAGCCACCTCAGAGGTTGTGTTGTGAGGTCCGTGGCGTGGTAGTGGCGTGATGGCGAGACTCCGCCCCCTTGGGTCAGAGCCGGTAGTGAACAGTGTAGGCCGCGCCGGGCTACCCACCTGTCTTCACCAGTGAAGACCGTGTGTCTCTAGCCACCTGAGAGGCTGTGTTGTGAGGTCCGTGGCGTGGATAGTGGCGTGATAGCGAGACTCCGCCCCCTCCGGTCAGAGCAGGTCGGCGGCAGTGCACTGACATCCGGGCAATCTCCATGCACCCTACAGTTAAGACCGTGTGTCTGTAGCTCACTCAGGGGCTGAGATGTGGGGACAGTGGAGTGGATAATGGCGTTGTGACGAGACTCCGCCACCTCGGGTCAGAGCCGGTCTAGGACAGTGTACTGCTCCCCGGACCACCCACATGCACCCAACCGTGAAAACTGCGTCTTTAGCCAACTCAGGGGCTGAGATGTGGGGACGGTGGCGTGGATAGTGGCGTGGTGGCGAGACTCCGCCCCCTCAGGTCAGAGGTTGTGGGAGGCAGGTCAGTGATTGCCAGGCCATCCCCATGCACCCCTCATTGGAGACCATGTGTCTATAGCCCACTCCGGGGCGGAGCAGTAGCTGTAGAGGTGTTGTATGGAAGTCGAGGTTAGAAGAAGTAGCAGTGAAAAGCAATAGGTGTTTGTTATAAGTACTGCTAGTACTACACTCAAAAATAGATTAGACCACTCATCATAACTCATAGTTTTATTGAGTTCAATAGCTGAAAGAGGAGAAAAGATATTAATATGAGTTTGCAGCCTGAAAAAGAGTGTCATTCTAAATATTTCTTTGAATATAAGGAAGGAAGGAAGGAAGGAAGGAAGGAAGGAAGGAAGGGAAGGAAGGAAGGAAGGGAAGGAAGGAAGGAAGGAAGGCAGGAAGGAAAGAAGGAAGGAAAGAAGGAAGGAAGGAAGGAAATAAGGAAGGAAGGATGGATGGAAGAAAGGAAGGATGGAAGGAAGGAAGGAAGGAAGGAAGGAAGGAAGGAAGGAAGGAAGGAAGGAAGGAAGGAAGGAAGGAAGGAAGGAAGGAAGGAAAGAAGGAAGGATGGATGGAAGAAAGGAAGGATGGAAGGAAGGAAGGAAGGAAGGATGGAAGGAAGGAATATGAATGCTACCACAGTAGTCATAAAAGGGTGCCTGTACAGAGAGCCTGCG
The DNA here is from genome assembly GCF_949987555.1 of Borostomias antarcticus. Lineage (NCBI taxonomy): Eukaryota > Metazoa > Chordata > Actinopteri > Stomiiformes > Stomiidae > Borostomias > Borostomias antarcticus. Next base: position 230,218 of record NW_028175549.1, on the reverse strand, counting down.
CGTGTCCCCAAATTCAAATCTCAACTGACACTGAGCATCCTCTCATTCACTTCAATGGAAAGGCATGCCGGATTCAGACAGCTCTCTCTCAAAAAGTATAAAGGCTACAGCTTAGCTATTGACATAGTAGGAATCCTGAGAACTTGCTGAACATTTGTATGTATAACTGTCCGTGTAGCTTAAAAACTGTAGGCATGGCGACGAGTTAGAAAACGTGTAAAAATGCAAAATGAGCAGCTCAAAAGTCAGAGTGTGGGCCAATACGTTTCAATGAAGAGCGCAGTTGCCGAACGAATCGTCATAGAGCGAAAACTATAAGTCACACGGCTTAGAGACTTACATTGTACGAATCAGCACAGTTGTGTGAAAGTTTTGATGTATAATATGTGTGTGAGCTTTCAAAACTGTAGGAGTGCCAGCAGTTTACAAAATGTGTAAATATTTTCAAAGCAACAGCTGCCACCACTCTAAAAGCATAATGATACTGAACATTCCACCAGCAGTTTCAATGGCACAAAAATGACTATTAAAAGTTAAATTACTAAAAAACTATAAAAAATATCAAAAATCTGAATACATCCGTTAAAGAGCTAAACATCGTGAACATTTTAAAGTTTGAATGAAGTTTCTAGCACAAAGTATGAAGAAGTTATAAAGGAGACAAAAAACGGGGAGAATAATAATAATAATAACTAGAAAGTACATTTCCTGGAGAAAATGTGAGGTGGGCTAGCTGCTGCAGCTGCATGTAACAGCTACTGCTAGAACTACTATGGACCAGGCAATCTCCATGCACCCACCGGCGAAGACCGTGCGTCTCTAGCCCAATCAGGGACTGAGTTGTGGGGTCTGTGGCGTGGATAGTGGCGTGGTAGTGAGACTCCACCACCTCAGGTCAGAGCCAGTCGGGGACAGTGTACCCCTCTCCGGGCCACCTACCTGACTCCACCATGAAGACCTCTGGGCAGTCTCCTTGCACCCACTGGTGAAGACTGTGTCTCTAGCTCAATCAGGGGCTGAGTTGTGGGGTCTGTGGCGTGGTGGCGAGACTCCGCCCGCTTGGTTAAGAGCCAGGCGTGAACAGTGTAGGCCGCACCGGGCTATCCACCTGCCTTCACCAGTGAAGACCGTGTGTCTCCAGCCCACTCAAGGGCTGAGTTGTGGTGTCCGTAGCATGTTCAGTGGCGTGGTGGCGAGACTCCGCCCCCTTGGGTCAGAGCTGGTTGTGGATAGTGAAGGCCATGCCGGGCTACCCACCTGCCTTCACCAGTGAAGACTGTGTGTCTCTAGCCACCTCAGAGGCTGTGTTGTGAGGTCCGTGGCGTGGATAGTGGCGTGATGGCGAGACTCCGCCCCCTCTGGTCAGAGCAGGTCGGGGGCAGTGTACTGACATCCGGGCAATCTCCATGCACCAACCAGTGAAGACCGTGCGTCTCTAGCCCACTCAGGGGCTGAGTTGTGGGGTCTGTGGCGTGTACAGTGGCATGGTGGTGAGACTCCGCCCCCTCAGGTCAGAGCTGGTCGAGAACAGTGTACCCCTCTCCACGCCACCTACCCGCCTTAACCAGTGAAGACTGTGTGTCTCTAGCCACCTCAGAGGCTGTGTTGTGAGGTCCGTGGCATGGATAGTGGCGTGATGGCAAGACTCCGCCCCCTCCGGTCAGAGCAGGTCGGGGGCAGTGCACTGACATCCGGGCAATCTCCATCCACCCACCAGTGAAGACCGTGTGTCTGTAGCTCACTCAGGGGCTGAGATGTGGGGACAGTGGCGTGGATAGTGGCGTTGTGACGAGACTCCGCCTCCTCGGGTCAGAGCCAGTCTAGGACAGCGTACTGCTCCCCGGACCACCCACATGCACCCAACCGTGAAAACTGCATCTTTAGCCAACTCAGGGTCTGAGATGTGGGGACGGTGGTGTGGATAGTGGCGTGGTGGCGAGACTCCGCCCCCTCAGGTCAGAGGTTGTGGGGGGCAGGTCAGTGATTGCCAGGCCATCCCAATGCACCCCTCATTGGAGACCATGTGTCTATAGCCCACCCCGGGCGGACCAGTAGCTGTGGAGGTGTTGCAGTAGGTGTTTGTTATAAGTACTGCTAGTACTACGCTAAAAAAAATAGATTAGACCACTCATCATAACTCATAGTTTTATTGAGTTCAATAGCTGAAAGAGGAGAAAATATATTAATATGAGTTTGCAGCCTGAAAAAGAGTGTCATTCTGAATATTTCTTTGAGGAAGAAAGAAAGAAAGAAAGAAAGAAAGAAAGAAAGAAAGAAAGAAAGAAAGAAAGAAAGAAAGAAAGAAAGAAAGGAAGGAAGGAAGGAAGGAAGGAAGGGAAGGATGGAAGGATGGATGGATGGAAGGAAGGATGGAAGGAAGGAAGGAAGGAAGGAAGGAAGGAAGAAAGGAAGAAAGAAAGAAAGAAAGAAAGAAAGAAAGGAAGGAAAGATGGAAGTAAGGGATGGAAGGAAAGGAAAGGAAGGAAGGAAGGAAGGAAGGATGGAAGGAAAGGAAGGATGGAAGGAAGGAAAGGAATGAAGGATGGAAGGAAGGAAAGAAAAAGAAAGAAAGAAAGAAAGAAGGAAGGGAAGGATGGAAGGAAGGAAGGAAAGAAAGCAGGAAGGAAGGAAGGAAATAAGGAAGGATGGAAGTAAGGGAAGGAAGGAAGGATGGAAGGACGGATGGAAGGACGGATGGAAGGAAGGAAGGAAGGAAGGATGGATGGAAGGAAAGAAGGAAGGAAGGAAAGAAAGAAAGGAAGGATGGAAGGAAGGAAAGGAAAGGAAAGGAAGGAAGGATGGAAGGAAAGAAAGAAGGAAGGGAAGGAAGGATGGAAGGATGGAAGGAAGGAAAGGAAGGAAGGATGGAAGGAAGGAAGGATGGAAGGAAGGAAGGAAGGAAGGAAGGAAGGGAAGGAAAGGAAAGGAAGGAAGGAAGGAAGGAAGGAAGGAAGGAAGAAAGAAAGAAAGAAAGAAAGAAAGAAAGAAAGAAAGAAAGAAAGAAAGAAAGAAAGAAAGAAAGAAAGAAAGAAAGAAAGAAAGAAGGAAGGATGGAAGGAAGGATGGAAGGAAAGAAGGAAGGAAAGGAAGGAAGGAAGGAAAGGAATGAAGGATGGAAGGAAGAAAGGAAGGAAAGGAAGGATGGAAGGAAAGAAAGACGGAAGGAAGGATGGAAGTAAGGGAAGGAAGGAAGGATGGAAGGAAAGGAAGGATGGAAGGAAGGAAAGGAATGAAGGATGGAAGGGAGAAAGGAAGGAAGGAAAGGAAGGAAGGAAGGAAGGATGGAAGGAAGGAAAGAAAGAAAGAAAGAAGGAAGGATGGAAGGAAGGATGGAAGGACGGATGGAAGGAAGGAAAGGAAGGAAGGAAAGGAAGGAAGGATGGATGGAAGGAAGGAAGGAAGGAAAGAAGGAAGGAAAGGAAGGAAGGAAGGATGGAAGGAAAGAAGGAAAGAAAGGAAGGAAGGAAGGAAGGAAGGAAGGAAGGAAGGAAGGAAGGAAGGAAGGAAGGAAGGAAGGAAGGATGGAAGGAAGGAAGGAAAGGAAGGAAGAAAGGAAGGAAGGAAAGGAAGGATGGAAGGAAGGAAAGAAAGAAAGACGGAAGGAAGGATGGAAGTAAGGGAAGGAAGGATGGAAGGAAGGATGGAAGGAAAGGAAGGAAGGAAAGGAATGAAGGATGGAAGGAAGAAAGGAAAGGAAGGAAGGAAGGATGGAAGGAAGGAAAGAAAGAAAGAAGGAAGGATGGAAGTAAGGGAAGGAAGGATGGAAGGAAGGATGGAAGGATGGATGGAAGGAAGGAAAGGAAGGAAGGAAAGGATGGAAGGAAGGAAAGAAAGGAAGGATGGAAGGAAGGAAGGAAAGGAATGAAGGATGGAAGGAAGGAAGGAAGGAAGGAAGGAAGGAAGGAAGGAAGGAAGGAAGGAAGGAAGGAAGGAAAGAAGGAAGGAAGGAAGGAAGGAAAGGAAGGAAGGATGGATGGATGGATGGATGGATGGAAGGAAGGAAAGAAAGAAAGAAGGAAGGAAGGATGGAAGTAAGGGAAGGAAGGATGGAAGGAAGGATGGAAGGAAGGATGGAAGGAAAGGAAGGAAAGAAGGAAGGACAGAAGGAAGGAAGGGAAGGAAGGAAGGAAGGAAGGAAGGAAGGAAGGAAGGAAGGAAGGAAGGAAGGAAGGAAGGAATGAATATGAATTAGTCATAAAAGGGTGCCTCTACAGAGAGCCTGCACGTGTCCCCAAATTCAAATCCCAACTGACACTGTGAGCATCCTCTCATTCACTTCAATGGAAAGGCATGCCGGCTTCAGACAGCTCTCTCTCAAAAAGTATAAAGGTGCCAGCCTAGATATTGACACCGTAGGAATCCTGAGAAAATGCTGAACATTTTAGGCTATGATATGTCCGTGTAGCTTAAAAACTGTAGGCATGGCGACGAGTTAGAAAAAGGGTAAAAATGCAAAATTAGCAGCTCAAAAGGTAGAGTGTGGGCCCATACGTTTCAATGGAGAGCGCAGTTGCCAAACAAATCGTCATACAGCGAAAATTATAAGTCACACGGCTAAGATACTTACATTGTACGAATCAGCACAGTTGTGTGAAAGTTTTGATGTATAATATGTGTGTGAGCTTTCAAAACTGTAGGAGTGCCAGCAGTTTACAAAATGTGTAAATATTTTAAAAGCAACAGCTGCCACCACTCTAAAAACATAATGATACTGAACATTCCACCAGCAGTTTCAATGGCACAAAAATGACTATTAAAAGTTAAATTACTAAAAAACTATAAAAAATATCAAAAATCTGAATACATCCGTTAAAGAGCTAAACATCGTGAACATTTTAAAGTTTGAATGAAGTTTCTAGCACAAAGTATGAAGAAGTTATAAAGGAGACAAAAAACGGGGAGAATAATAATAATAATAAAGAAAGAAAGAAATAGTGGGAATATCACAAGTTGGGCTAGCTTCTGCAAGCTAGCCCACCTAATAATAAAGAAAGAAATAGTGGGAATATCACAAGTTGGGCTAGCTTTTACAAGCTAGCCCACCTAATAACTAGAAAATTGCATTTCCTGCAGAAAATGCGTGTGAATGTTGAGCAGCTGAACTGAATAGCAAAAGCATTGCTGAAAATGCATGAATGTTAAAAATCTGAAATGTCAAATGTATCACACCTGAACAGCTGAAAATCCTGAAAGCTGAAAAAACCTGGAAGCTGAAAAAACCTTGAAGCTTAGCTGAAACTGGCAGAATTGGAAGCTGAAGTGCATTACCTAAAGAAGCTAAGAACTTAACTACATTGCTACAAAAGCTGGAAGATAAACTGTTACACTGTAATGATGGAATGTATAGCTAAATAGATTGGAAGCTGAAAAATCTGGAAGCTTAGCTGAAATATGAAATTGGGAGAGTTGGAATCTGAACTGCATTGCCTAAAGAAGCTAAAAACATAAACACATTGCTACAAAAGCTGGAAGATAAACTGTAATACTGTCAATGCTGAAACATGGAATAAATGACGGAATGTATTGCTAAAAAGCTTGTAGGCTGGAAAACCTGGAAGCTTAGCTGAAATGTGAAACTGGCAGAATTGGAACTGCATTACCTAAAGAAGCTAAGAACTTAAATACTGTTAAACTTTTGAACCTGAGTAGTTTAAGCCTTGAACTGAGCCTTTAGCTTGAAAGATGAGCAACAGAGTAATACTGTCAAAGCTGATGGAATTCATGATGGAATGTATAGCTTGGAAGCCTGTCAGGGACAGTACAGTGACCTGTGGGCAATCTCTATGCACCAGACGGTCAAGACCGTATGTCTCTAGCCCACAAGGGCTGAGTTCTGTGGTTCATGGCGTGGATAGTGGTGTGGTGGAAAGACTCCACCCCCTTGGGTCACAGGGCTGGTCGGGGGCAGTGCACCCACTGGTGAAGACCGTGTGTCTCTAGCTCACTCAGGGGCTGAGTTGTGGGATCTGTGGTGTGGATAGTGGCGTGGTGGCAATTCTCCGCCTCCTTTGATCACAACCCGTCGGGGACAGTACAGTGACCTCTTGGCAATCTCTGTGCACCCACCTGTGAAGATCATGTGTCTCTAGCCCACTCAAGGGCTGAGTTGTGGTGTCCGTGGCGTGGCGGCGCGACTCCGCACCCTTGGGTCAGAGCCGGTCATGGACAGTATAGGCCACACTGGGCTACCCACCTGCCTTCAACAGTGAAGACCGTGTGTCTCTAGCCACCTCAGAGGCTGTGTTGTGAGGTCCGTGGCGTGGATAGTGGCGTGATGGCGAGACTCCGCCCCCTCCGGTCAGAGCAGGTTGAGGGCAGTGCACTGACATCCGGGCAATCTTCACACACCCAACAGTGAAGACCGTGTATCTGTAGCTCACTCAAGGTCTTAGTTGTGGTGTCTGTGGCGTGGATAGTGGCGTGGTGGCGAGACTCTGCCCCCTCGGGTCAGAGCCAGTCATGGACAGTGAAGGCCACAACGGGCTACCCACCTGCCTTCACCAGTGAAGACCGTGTGTCTCTAGCCACCTCAGAGGCTGTGTTGTGAGGTCCGAGGCGTGGTAGTGGCGTGGTGGCGAGACTCTGCCCCCTCGGGTCAGAGCCAGTCGTGGACAGTGTAGGCCGCACCGGGTTACCCACCTGCCTTCACCAGTAAAATCGTGTGTCTCTAGCTACCTCAGAGGCTGTGTTGTGAGGTCTGTGGCGTGGTAGTGGCGTGATGGCGAGACTCCGCCCCCTCGGGTCAGAGCAGGTAGCTGGCAGTGCAGTGACGTCTGGGCAATCTCCCTGTACCCACCAGTGAAGACCGTGTGTCTGTAGCTCACTCAGGGTCTTAGTTGTGGTGTTTGTGGCGTGGATAGTGGCGTGGTGGCGAGACTCCGCCCCCTTGGGTCATAGCCGGTCTTGGACAGTGTAGACCGTGCCGGGCTACTCACCAGCCTTCACCAGTGAAGACCGTGTGTCTCTAGCCACCTCAGAGGCTGTGTTGTGAGGTCAGTGGCGTGGATTGTGGCGTGATGGCGAGACTCCGCCCCCTCCAGTCAGAGCAGGTCGAGGGCAGTGCATTGACATCCGGGCAATCTTCATGCACCCAACAGTGAAGACCGTGTGTCTGTAGCTCACTCAGGGGCTGAGATGTGAGGTCAGTGGCGTGGATATTGGCGTGGTGGTGAGACTCCGCCCCCTTGGGTCAGAGCCGGTCATGGACAGTGTAGGCCGTGCCGGGTTACCCACCTGCCTTCACCAGTGAAGACCGTGTGTCTCTAGTCACCTCAGATGCTGTGTTGTGAGGTCGGTGGCGTGGATAGCGGCGTGATGGCGAGACTCCGCCCCCTCCAGTCAGAGCAGGTCGGGGGCAGTGCACTGACATCCGGACAATCTTCATGCACCCAACAGTGAAGACCGTGTGTCTGTAGCTCACTCAGGGGCTGAGATGTGGGGACAGTGGCGTGGATAGTGGCAGAGCCGGTCAAGGACAGTGTACTGCTCCCCGGGCCACCCACATGCAACCAACCGTGAAAACTGCTTCTTTAGGCAACTCAGGGTCTGAGATGTGGGGACGGTGGCGTGGATAGTGGCGTGGTGGCGAGACTCCACCCCCTCAGATCAGAGGTTGTGGGGGGCAGGTCAGTGATTGCCAGGCCATCCCCATGCACCCCTCATTGGAGACCATGTGTCTATAGCCCACTCCGGGGCGGAGCAGTAGCTGTAGAGGTGTTGTATGGAAGTCGAGGTTAGAAGAAGTAGCAGTGAAAAGCAATATGTGTTTGTTATAAGTACTGCTAGTACTACACTCAAAAATAGATTAGACCACTCATCATAACTCATAGTTTTATTGAGTTCAATAGCTGAAAGAGGAGAAAAGATATTAATATGAGTTTGCAGCCTGAAAAAGAGTGTCATTCTAAATATTTCTTTGAATATAAGGAAGGAAGGAAGGAAGGAAGGAAGGAAGGAAGGGAAGGAAGGAAGGAAGGGAAGGAAGGAAGGAAGGAAGGAAGGCAGGAAGGAAAGAAGGAAGGAAAGAAGGAAGGAAGGAAGGAAATAAGGAAGGAAGGATGGATGGAAGTAAGGGAAGGAAGGATGGAAGGAAGGATGGAAGGAAGGATGGAAGGAAAGGAAGGAAAGAAGGAAGGACAGAAGGAAGGAAGGGAAGGAAGGAAGGAAGGAAGGAAGGAAGGAAGGAAGGAAGGAAGGAAGGAAGGAAGGAATGAATATGAATTAGTCATAAAAGGGTGCCTCTACAGAGAGCCTGCACGTGTCCCCAAATTCAAATCCCAACTGACACTGTGAGCATCCTCTCATTCACTTCAATGGAAAGGCATGCCGGCTTCAGACAGCTCTCTCTCAAAAAGTATAAAGGTGCCAGCCTAGATATTGACACCGTAGGAATCCTGAGAAAATGCTGAACATTTTAGGCTATGATATGTCCGTGTAGCTTAAAAACTGTAGGCATGGCGACGAGTTAGAAAAAGGGTAAAAATGCAAAATTAGCAGCTCAAAAGGTAGAGTGTGGGCCCATACGTTTCAATGGAGAGCGCAGTTGCCAAACAAATCGTCATACAGCGAAAATTATAAGTCACACGGCTAAGATACTTACATTGTACGAATCAGCACAGTTGTGTGAAAGTTTTGATGTATAATATGTGTGTGAGCTTTCAAAACTGTAGGAGTGCCAGCAGTTTACAAAATGTGTAAATATTTTAAAAGCAACAGCTGCCACCACTCTAAAAACATAATGATACTGAACATTCCACCAGCAGTTTCAATGGCACAAAAATGACTATTAAAAGTTAAATTACTAAAAAACTATAAAAAATATCAAAAATCTGAATACATCCGTTAAAGAGCTAAACATCGTGAACATTTTAAAGTTTGAATGAAGTTTCTAGCACAAAGTATGAAGAAGTTATAAAGGAGACAAAAAACGGGGAGAATAATAATAATAATAAAGAAAGAAAGAAATAGTGGGAATATCACAAGTTGGGCTAGCTTCTGCAAGCTAGCCCACCTAATAATAAAGAAAGAAATAGTGGGAATATCACAAGTTGGGCTAGCTTTTACAAGCTAGCCCACCTAATAACTAGAAAATTGCATTTCCTGCAGAAAATGCGTGTGAATGTTGAGCAGCTGAACTGAATAGCAAAAGCATTGCTGAAAATGCATGAATGTTAAAAATCTGAAATGTCAAATGTATCACACCTGAACAGCTGAAAATCCTGAAAGCTGAAAAAACCTGGAAGCTGAAAAAACCTTGAAGCTTAGCTGAAACTGGCAGAATTGGAAGCTGAAGTGCATTACCTAAAGAAGCTAAGAACTTAACTACATTGCTACAAAAGCTGGAAGATAAACTGTTACACTGTAATGATGGAATGTATAGCTAAATAGATTGGAAGCTGAAAAATCTGGAAGCTTAGCTGAAATATGAAATTGGGAGAGTTGGAATCTGAACTGCATTGCCTAAAGAAGCTAAAAACATAAACACATTGCTACAAAAGCTGGAAGATAAACTGTAATACTGTCAATGCTGAAACATGGAATAAATGACGGAATGTATTGCTAAAAAGCTTGTAGGCTGGAAAACCTGGAAGCTTAGCTGAAATGTGAAACTGGCAGAATTGGAACTGCATTACCTAAAGAAGCTAAGAACTTAAATACTGTTAAACTTTTGAACCTGAGTAGTTTAAGCCTTGAACTGAGCCTTTAGCTTGAAAGATGAGCAACAGAGTAATACTGTCAAAGCTGATGGAATTCATGATGGAATGTATAGCTTGGAAGCCTGTCAGGGACAGTACAGTGACCTGTGGGCAATCTCTATGCACCAGACGGTCAAGACCGTATGTCTCTAGCCCACAAGGGCTGAGTTCTGTGGTTCATGGCGTGGATAGTGGTGTGGTGGAAAGACTCCACCCCCTTGGGTCACAGGGCTGGTCGGGGGCAGTGCACCCACTGGTGAAGACCGTGTGTCTCTAGCTCACTCAGGGGCTGAGTTGTGGGATCTGTGGTGTGGATAGTGGCGTGGTGGCAATTCTCCGCCTCCTTTGATCACAACCCGTCGGGGACAGTACAGTGACCTCTTGGCAATCTCTGTGCACCCACCTGTGAAGATCATGTGTCTCTAGCCCACTCAAGGGCTGAGTTGTGGTGTCCGTGGCGTGGCGGCGCGACTCCGCACCCTTGGGTCAGAGCCGGTCATGGACAGTATAGGCCACACTGGGCTACCCACCTGCCTTCAACAGTGAAGACCGTGTGTCTCTAGCCACCTCAGAGGCTGTGTTGTGAGGTCCGTGGCGTGGATAGTGGCGTGATGGCGAGACTCCGCCCCCTCCGGTCAGAGCAGGTTGAGGGCAGTGCACTGACATCCGGGCAATCTTCACACACCCAACAGTGAAGACCGTGTATCTGTAGCTCACTCAAGGTCTTAGTTGTGGTGTCTGTGGCGTGGATAGTGGCGTGGTGGCGAGACTCTGCCCCCTCGGGTCAGAGCCAGTCATGGACAGTGAAGGCCACAACGGGCTACCCACCTGCCTTCACCAGTGAAGACCGTGTGTCTCTAGCCACCTCAGAGGCTGTGTTGTGAGGTCCGAGGCGTGGTAGTGGCGTGGTGGCGAGACTCTGCCCCCTCGGGTCAGAGCCAGTCGTGGACAGTGTAGGCCGCACCGGGTTACCCACCTGCCTTCACCAGTAAAATCGTGTGTCTCTAGCTACCTCAGAGGCTGTGTTGTGAGGTCTGTGGCGTGGTAGTGGCGTGATGGCGAGACTCCGCCCCCTCGGGTCAGAGCAGGTAGCTGGCAGTGCAGTGACGTCTGGGCAATCTCCCTGTACCCACCAGTGAAGACCGTGTGTCTGTAGCTCACTCAGGGTCTTAGTTGTGGTGTTTGTGGCGTGGATAGTGGCGTGGTGGCGAGACTCCGCCCCCTTGGGTCATAGCCGGTCTTGGACAGTGTAGACCGTGCCGGGCTACTCACCAGCCTTCACCAGTGAAGACCGTGTGTCTCTAGCCACCTCAGAGGCTGTGTTGTGAGGTCAGTGGCGTGGATTGTGGCGTGATGGCGAGACTCCGCCCCCTCCAGTCAGAGCAGGTCGAGGGCAGTGCATTGACATCCGGGCAATCTTCATGCACCCAACAGTGAAGACCGTGTGTCTGTAGCTCACTCAGGGGCTGAGATGTGAGGTCAGTGGCGTGGATATTGGCGTGGTGGTGAGACTCCGCCCCCTTGGGTCAGAGCCGGTCATGGACAGTGTAGGCCGTGCCGGGTTACCCACCTGCCTTCACCAGTGAAGACCGTGTGTCTCTAGTCACCTCAGATGCTGTGTTGTGAGGTCGGTGGCGTGGATAGCGGCGTGATGGCGAGACTCCGCCCCCTCCAGTCAGAGCAGGTCGGGGGCAGTGCACTGACATCCGGACAATCTTCATGCACCCAACAGTGAAGACCGTGTGTCTGTAGCTCACTCAGGGGCTGAGATGTGGGGACAGTGGCGTGGATAGTGGCAGAGCCGGTCAAGGACAGTGTACTGCTCCCCGGGCCACCCACATGCAACCAACCGTGAAAACTGCTTCTTTAGGCAACTCAGGGTCTGAGATGTGGGGACGGTGGCGTGGATAGTGGCGTGGTGGCGAGACTCCACCCCCTCAGATCAGAGGTTGTGGGGGGCAGGTCAGTGATTGCCAGGCCATCCCCATGCACCCCTCATTGGAGACCATGTGTCTATAGCCCACTCCGGGGCGGAGCAGTAGCTGTAGAGGTGTTGTATGGAAGTCGAGGTTAGAAGAAGTAGCAGTGAAAAGCAATATGTGTTTGTTATAAGTACTGCTAGTACTACACTCAAAAATAGATTAGACCACTCATCATAACTCATAGTTTTATTGAGTTCAATAGCTGAAAGAGGAGAAAAGATATTAATATGAGTTTGCAGCCTGAAAAAGAGTGTCATTCTAAATATTTCTTTGAATATAAGGAAGGAAGGAAGGAAGGAAGGAAGGAAGGAAGGGAAGGAAGGAAGGAAGGGAAGGAAGGAAGGAAGGAAGGAAGGCAGGAAGGAAAGAAGGAAGGAAAGAAGGAAGGAAGGAAGGAAATAAGGAAGGAAGGATGGATGGAAGTAAGGGAAGGAAGGATGGAAGGAAGGATGGAAGGAAGGATGGAAGGAAAGGAAGGAAAGAAGGAAGGACAGAAGGAAGGAAGGGAAGGAAGGAAGGAAGGAAGGAAGGAAGGAAGGAAGGAAGGAAGGAAGGAAGGAAGGAAGGAAGGAAGGAAGGAATGAATATGAATTAGTCATAAAAGGGTGCCTCTACAGAGAGCCTGCACGTGTCCCCAAATTCAAATCCCAACTGACACTGTGAGCATCCTCTCATTCACTTCAATGGAAAGGCATGCCGGCTTCAGACAGCTCTCTCTCAAAAAGTATAAAGGTGCCAGCCTAGATATTGACACCGTAGGAATCCTGAGAAAATGCTGAACATTTTAGGCTATGATATGTCCGTGTAGCTTAAAAACTGTAGGCATGGCGACGAGTTAGAAAAAGGGTAAAAATGCAAAATTAGCAGCTCAAAAGGTAGAGTGTGGGCCCATACGTTTCAATGGAGAGCGCAGTTGCCAAACAAATCGTCATACAGCGAAAATTATAAGTCACACGGCTAAGATACTTACATTGTACGAATCAGCACAGTTGTGTGAAAGTTTTGATGTATAATATGTGTGTGAGCTTTCAAAACTGTAGGAGTGCCAGCAGTTTACAAAATGTGTAAATATTTTAAAAGCAACAGCTGCCACCACTCTAAAAACATAATGATACTGAACATTCCACCAGCAGTTTCAATGGCACAAAAATGACTATTAAAAGTTAAATTACTAAAAAACTATAAAAAATATCAAAAATCTGAATACATCCGTTAAAGAGCTAAACATCGTGAACATTTTAAAGTTTGAATGAAGTTTCTAGCACAAAGTATGAAGAAGTTATAAAGGAGACAAAAAACGGGGAGAATAATAATAATAATAAAGAAAGAAAGAAATAGTGGGAATATCACAAGTTGGGCTAGCTTCTGCAAGCTAGCCCACCTAATAATAAAGAAAGAAATAGTGGGAATATCACAAGTTGGGCTAGCTTTTACAAGCTAGCCCACCTAATAACTAGAAAATTGCATTTCCTGCAGAAAATGCGTGTGAATGTTGAGCAGCTGAACTGAATAGCAAAAGCATTGCTGAAAATGCATGAATGTTAAAAATCTGAAATGTCAAATGTATCACACCTGAACAGCTGAAAATCCTGAAAGCTGAAAAAACCTGGAAGCTGAAAAAACCTTGAAGCTTAGCTGAAACTGGCAGAATTGGAAGCTGAAGTGCATTACCTAAAGAAGCTAAGAACTTAACTACATTGCTACAAAAGCTGGAAGATAAACTGTTACACTGTAATGATGGAATGTATAGCTAAATAGATTGGAAGCTGAAAAATCTGGAAGCTTAGCTGAAATATGAAATTGGGAGAGTTGGAATCTGAACTGCATTGCCTAAAGAAGCTAAAAACATAAACACATTGCTACAAAAGCTGGAAGATAAACTGTAATACTGTCAATGCTGAAACATGGAATAAATGACGGAATGTATTGCTAAAAAGCTTGTAGGCTGGAAAACCTGGAAGCTTAGCTGAAATGTGAAACTGGCAGAATTGGAACTGCATTACCTAAAGAAGCTAAGAACTTAAATACTGTTAAACTTTTGAACCTGAGTAGTTTAAGCCTTGAACTGAGCCTTTAGCTTGAAAGATGAGCAACAGAGTAATACTGTCAAAGCTGATGGAATTCATGATGGAATGTATAGCTTGGAAGCCTGTCAGGGACAGTACAGTGACCTGTGGGCAATCTCTATGCACCAGACGGTCAAGACCGTATGTCTCTAGCCCACAAGGGCTGAGTTCTGTGGTTCATGGCGTGGATAGTGGTGTGGTGGAAAGACTCCACCCCCTTGGGTCACAGGGCTGGTCGGGGGCAGTGCACCCACTGGTGAAGACCGTGTGTCTCTAGCTCACTCAGGGGCTGAGTTGTGGGATCTGTGGTGTGGATAGTGGCGTGGTGGCAATTCTCCGCCTCCTTTGATCACAACCCGTCGGGGACAGTACAGTGACCTCTTGGCAATCTCTGTGCACCCACCTGTGAAGATCATGTGTCTCTAGCCCACTCAAGGGCTGAGTTGTGGTGTCCGTGGCGTGGCGGCGCGACTCCGCACCCTTGGGTCAGAGCCGGTCATGGACAGTATAGGCCACACTGGGCTACCCACCTGCCTTCAACAGTGAAGACCGTGTGTCTCTAGCCACCTCAGAGGCTGTGTTGTGAGGTCCGTGGCGTGGATAGTGGCGTGATGGCGAGACTCCGCCCCCTCCGGTCAGAGCAGGTTGAGGGCAGTGCACTGACATCCGGGCAATCTTCACACACCCAACAGTGAAGACCGTGTATCTGTAGCTCACTCAAGGTCTTAGTTGTGGTGTCTGTGGCGTGGATAGTGGCGTGGTGGCGAGACTCTGCCCCCTCGGGTCAGAGCCAGTCATGGACAGTGAAGGCCACAACGGGCTACCCACCTGCCTTCACCAGTGAAGACCGTGTGTCTCTAGCCACCTCAGAGGCTGTGTTGTGAGGTCCGAGGCGTGGTAGTGGCGTGGTGGCGAGACTCTGCCCCCTCGGGTCAGAGCCAGTCGTGGACAGTGTAGGCCGCACCGGGTTACCCACCTGCCTTCACCAGTAAAATCGTGTGTCTCTAGCTACCTCAGAGGCTGTGTTGTGAGGTCTGTGGCGTGGTAGTGGCGTGATGGCGAGACTCCGCCCCCTCGGGTCAGAGCAGGTAGCTGGCAGTGCAGTGACGTCTGGGCAATCTCCCTGTACCCACCAGTGAAGACCGTGTGTCTGTAGCTCACTCAGGGTCTTAGTTGTGGTGTTTGTGGCGTGGATAGTGGCGTGGTGGCGAGACTCCGCCCCCTTGGGTCATAGCCGGTCTTGGACAGTGTAGACCGTGCCGGGCTACTCACCAGCCTTCACCAGTGAAGACCGTGTGTCTCTAGCCACCTCAGAGGCTGTGTTGTGAGGTCAGTGGCGTGGATTGTGGCGTGATGGCGAGACTCCGCCCCCTCCAGTCAGAGCAGGTCGAGGGCAGTGCATTGACATCCGGGCAATCTTCATGCACCCAACAGTGAAGACCGTGTGTCTGTAGCTCACTCAGGGGCTGAGATGTGAGGTCAGTGGCGTGGATATTGGCGTGGTGGTGAGACTCCGCCCCCTTGGGTCAGAGCCGGTCATGGACAGTGTAGGCCGTGCCGGGTTACCCACCTGCCTTCACCAGTGAAGACCGTGTGTCTCTAGTCACCTCAGATGCTGTGTTGTGAGGTCGGTGGCGTGGATAGCGGCGTGATGGCGAGACTCCGCCCCCTCCAGTCAGAGCAGGTCGGGGGCAGTGCACTGACATCCGGACAATCTTCATGCACCCAACAGTGAAGACCGTGTGTCTGTAGCTCACTCAGGGGCTGAGATGTGGGGACAGTGGCGTGGATAGTGGCAGAGCCGGTCAAGGACAGTGTACTGCTCCCCGGGCCACCCACATGCAACCAACCGTGAAAACTGCTTCTTTAGGCAACTCAGGGTCTGAGATGTGGGGACGGTGGCGTGGATAGTGGCGTGGTGGCGAGACTCCGCCCCCTCAGGTCAGAGGTTGTGGGGGGCAGGTCAGTGATTGCCAGGCCATCCCCATGCACCCCTCATTGGAGACCATGTGTCTATAGCCCACTCCGGGGCGGAGCAGTGGCTGTAGAGGTGTTGTATGGAAGTCGAGGTTAGAAGAAGTAGCAGTGAAAAGCAGTAGGTGTTTGTTATAAGTACTGCTAGTACTACACTCAAAAATAGATTAGACCACTCATCATAACTCATAGTTTTATTGAGTTCAATAGCTGAAAGAGGAGAAAATATATTAATATGAGTTTGCAGCCTAAAAAAGAGTGTCATTCTAAATATTTCTTTGAATGGAAGGAAGGAAGGAAGGAAGGAAGGAAGGAAGGAAGGAAGGAAGGAAGGAAGGCAGGAAGGAAAGAAGGAAGGAAAGAAGGAAGGAAATAAGGAAGGATGGATGGAAGAAAGGAAGGAAGGAAGGAAGGAAGGAAGGAAGGAAGGAAGGAAGGAAGGAAGGAAGGAAGGAAGGAAAGAAGGATGGATGGATGGATGGATGGAAGAAAGGAAGGATGGAAGGAAGGAAGGAAGGAAGGATGGAAGGAAGGAATATGAATGCTACCACAGTAGTCATAAAAGGGTGCCTGTACAGAGAGCCTGCGCGTGTCCCCAAATTCAAATCTCAACTGACACTGAGCATCCTCTCATTCACTTCAATGGAAAGGCATGCCGGCTTCAGACAGCTCTCTCTCAAAAAGTATAAAGGCTACAGCTTAGCTATTGACATCGTAGGAATCCTGAGAACTTGCTGAACATTTGTATGTATAACTGTCCGTGTAGCTTAAAAACTGTAGGCATGGCGACGAGTTAGAAAACGTGTAAAAATGCAAAATGAGCAGCTCAAAAGTCAGAGTGTGGGCCAATACGTTTCAATGAAGAGCGCAGTTGCCGAACGAATCGTCATAGAGCGAAAACTATAAGTCACACGGCTTAGAGACTTAGATTGTACGAATCAGCACAGTTGTGTGAACGTTTTAATGTAGAATATGTGTATGAGCTGTTAAAACTGTAGGAGCGACAGCAGTTTACAAAACATGTAGATGTTTTCAAAATATGAGCTGCTACACTCTAGAAACTGAACATTCCACACATCCACTTCAATGTTAAAAAGGGTCCAAAACAAACTTGAATTACATAAAAACTATAAGGAATTTTAAAAATCTGAATAAGAGTTTTACTCAGCTAAAGGTCCTGAACATTTTAAACTTTGAAGGAGGTTGCTAGCACAAAAAATGAAGGAGGAGATAGGTTTCAAAGCTGACAAGGGGTTTCAGGGTCTGCCATAGACTTCCATTGTAATTTTTTTTTGAGAAAAGCTGAATATTTTGAAAAGTATAAAAGATAGAAAAAATCTGAAATATATGCCATAAAGACCTTAACAAGCTGAACATTTTGATAGTTGAATGGTTTCTGTAGCTCAAAGTATGAAGGAGTTGAAGGCTGAAGAGGTTTTCAAAACTCCCCCATTGACTTCCATTCAAAAAAAAAGTTGAAAAAGCTGAATATTTTAAAAAGTATTAAAGGTATTAAAAATCTGAAAGAGGTCCCATCGTGTCCTTAACAAGCTGAACATTTTGATAGTTGAATGGTTTCTGTAGCTCAAAGTATGAAGGAGCTACAGAGAGCCAAAAAACGTACGGAAGTGGAATAATAATAATAATAATAAAGAACTGGATAACAATAGTGTGAATGCTTGCAGCATTCACACTAACTAGAAAATTGCATTTCCTGCAGAAAATGCGTGTGAATGCTGAGCAGCTGAATGGAATAGCACCAGCATTGCTGAAAATGCATGAATGTGAAATATCTGAAATGTCAAATGCATCACACCTGAATGGTTGAAAATCCTGGAAACTGAAAAGCCTGGAAGCTGAAAAACCTTGAAGCTTAGCTGAACTGTGAAACTGGCAGAATTGGAAGCTTAAGTGCATTACACAAAGAAGCTAAGAACTTATACACATTGCTACAAAAGCTGGAAGATAAACTGTTACACTGTAATGATGGAATGTATTGCTAAAAAGATTGGAAGCTGAAAAACCTGGAAGCTGAAATGTGAAACTGGCAGAATTGGAAGCTGAATTGCATTGCCTAAAAAAGCTAAAAACTTAAATACATTGCTACAAAAGCTGGAAGATAAACTGTAATACTGTCAAAGCTGGAACATGGAATAAATGATGGAATATATTGCTAAAAAGCTTGTAGGCTGGAAAACCTGGAAGCTTAGCTGAAATGTGAAACTGGCAGAATTGGAACTGCATTACCTGTAGAAGCTAAGAACTTAAATACTTTTAAACTTTTCAACCTGAGTAGTTTAAGCCTTGAACTGAGCCTTTAACTTGAAAGATGAGCTATAGAGTAATACTGTCAAAGCTGAAAGATGGAATAAATTATGGAATGTATAGCTTAAACGATTGGAAGCCTGTCGGGGACAGTACAGTGATCTCTGGGCAATCTCTATGCACCAGATATTGAAGAACGTGTCTCTAGCTCACTCAGGGACTGAGTTGTGGGGTATGTGGCGTGGATAGTGGCGAGGTGGCAAGACTCCTTGGGTCACAACCCGTCGGGGACAGTACAGTGACCTCTTGGCAAATTCCATGCACCCTCCAGCGAAGACAATGTGTCTCTAGCCGCCTCAGAGGCTGTGTTGTGAGGTCCGTGGCGTGATAGTGGTGTGGTGGCAAACTCCGCCCCCTTGGGTCAGAGCCAATCGTGAACAGTGTAGGACGTGCCGGGCTACCCACCTGCCTTCACCAGTGAAGACCGTGTGTCTCTAGCCACCTCAGAGGCTGTGTTGTGAGGTCCGTGGCGTGGTAGTGGCATGGTGGTGAGACTCCGCCCCCTTGGGTCAGAGCTGGTCATGGACAGTATAGGCCGCACTGGGCTACCCACCTGCCTTCACCAGTGAAGACCATGTGTCTCTAGCCACCTCAGAGGCTGTGTTGTGAGGTCTGTGGCGTGGATAGTGGCGTGATTGCGAGACTCCGCCCCCTCGGGTCAGAGCCGGTTGTGGACAGTGTAGGCCGCACTAGACTACCCACCTGCCTTCACCAGTGACTTGCTACAGGCTGCTCCAGGAGATGGTGATTCCTCTCCCTGTCATCAGAACCCTTCAAACAAGAACCAGGAGTGTTAGGGGAGGTCTTTGACATGCTGAACCTCAAGGTAACTACTGCTGAATACCACCTGTTCATTTTGATAGCCTATGTTTGAAAAGTGCAATGCAGTAAGGTAATTAAACAAACATCACAATTTCTCAACCATGTTACCTACAGTCGTGGATCTACTTACTGCCACTGATTGAACACATACAGTGCCTGTTATGTCTCACATCTGTCCTGTTTACTACTGCTTTATAATTACATCCTTCACTGGATCAATATTGAATATGAGTCTGAGGTTTGTTTGTCTGATTACATCAGGCCCAGTGCAGAGGACATCAACTGGGCTTTGTGTCCGACAAAAAACATTACTGCCAGCAGCATTGAGGGTTAATCTGAAAGTCATTGACCACATTGTTTCCTCAGAAGACAGACATCTGGTGACTGATAACATACTCTTCACGAATGCACAGATGCCATACACAAGACTAGTTGGATATAATAGTATAGTATTTTGTACTATATCTTCACTCTGTTGTATAGAATTGCATGGCTATGCCCATAACTTTAAGACCTGTTTGAAAGAACAGGTGTATGTCTTTAATTACCTCATATTGATACATGTACTTCATTCTAAAGGCCATAGATGGCAAAGTCTATTGGCTGATGGTAGGTGGTATGTTGGCACCCGGTGTTCGGGTTGAGTTTCATGATGTTTATCCTCATTATAGCAGGGCAACACAATCATCTCAGCCCTGCCCAGTGCCTTGCACAGAGATACAGTAGATTTACGCAACTACTACTACCAGAACACACACACCTTAAAGATTTGCTTTGATACACTAGTTTGAGTTAAAAGGCTTCACAAGAGCTAAATACTGTTTTTCTCTGATCTTAAAGCCATTCCCCCAACACACAGAACTGAATCAAGAAGCGATATTGTTGCAAGTGACCTCTTGTGTTCTGGTCCTAGATGAGTCCACCAACATCCCCATGACCTGGAACCTCCGGGCCTCCAGGACCAGGGGACGGCACTCCTTACAGTCCAGGACCAGCGAGCCTGAAATGGAATATATATTTTGTATAGTATAAAAGATATAAATAATCTGAAAGAACGTGTACATGACATCCGTCACATAACATGTGTGGGCATTTGTAAAGCATAGAACATGCAATTCACTTACTGTGGCCGTGCACTACTAGTACATATATTATACAATGGGTCTGAGATGGGCTTAAAGGTGAACATGCTGATACTTAAATGGTTTTAAGTAGCTCAAAGTATGAAGGAGTTGACTGCTAAAAACGTACGGAAGATGACATCAAGGAAGACATTCAACATCAGTATACAGCCTTGTTGATACACAACAAGCAGCATTCATTTAACAATGCTATTTAATGTAAGGGAGGAGGATGGCATATCTGCACATTTATAGTCCTTACCTCTCCATGGTCAATGTCCATAGACTCCAAGTCAACGTCTATGCAACTCCGTTTCAGGTCAATCTCTGATGAGAAGGCGAGAGAGGGAGAGCAAAAGAAGTGGCATAAGAGATCTGTGTTAAAGCTAACAACTGAAAGAGGTATTGGAAGGTTGTAGAGAAGAGTGTGCGCTCTCACCTCACTCCTAAGTGTGTAAGTGATTGGAGGAGGGAACAAGACAGAAATAATAGAGCTGAAAATAGCTGTGTTGAGACAACTGAACCCTCAAGGGAGAGTGAAGCATGTGAAAAAAGAGCAAGACAAACAGTACTGACCTGCATTTTGACAGTGTTCTGATGGTTACATGCGCCAGAGTGGCATTCATGACGGTGGCGGACGCTGTCATTGTGTGATCTGTATAATCCAACAGCTTCTCCCCTAAAGCGTACTGGAAGGAGAGCCGCTACTAAACCACAAACATGGGACATGAAAGGTCATCATTATAAACGTTATCTTTATTTAATTTTACGCTGGCCTAAGACCCAGTGGGTGCTTTGACTTGTTCACTGGTAGATGCAAGCATGCCCAATATGGTGTGGTAAATACAGTCTTATTCAGTACGAGTGTGTAGTAATCCTCACTTGGTCCTTGCAAGCTATCTGGTCTCCAGTGTGTATGTGTTCATCTAAGTTCACATCGTCCACTATGCTTTATAAGCATTCTACTGTAGAATGAAGACGAGTATGTTCAGTCTGTGTAGTGACGAGGCAGTGTTTTCAAAACATCACAGCCAACACCCCTGATATCGTTGCTGTCAGTGAAAATCTTAGAGTTCATTCTGGAGGTCGGCCGTACCTTCAATTACAGCTTAAAGGTAGCTTTCTAACCAAGGTGCTAAAATACCAACATATAGACGAGAGCAGACCATATCACATCTAGGCTACATGTGTAGACTTAGACCCCGTTTACACCTTGCATTAAAATGCGTCTTGTATCGAGATTGTATCTAGATAATGATTTAGCCTGATTACATTTACACCTGGCATTAATATGCGTTTCGAGTATCTTCAACCCGATCCGTTCGAGATCCCACATGCACCCAACTGTGAAAACTGTCTTTAGACAACTCAGGGTCTGAGATGTTGGGACGGTGGCGTGGATAGTGGCGTGGTGGCGAGACTCCGCCCCCTCAGGTCAGAGGTTGTGGGGGGCAGGTCAGTGATTGCCAGGCCATCCCCATGCACCCCTCATTGGAGACCATGTGTCTATAGCCCACTCCGGGCTGAGCAGTAGCTGTGGAGGTGTTGTATGGAAGTTGAGGTGAGAAGCAGTAGGTGTTTGTTACTGTACTGTTGTTACTGCTAGTACTACATACTCATTGTTTTGAGTTCAATAGCTGAAAGACTAGAAAAGGTATTGATATGAGTTTACAGCCTGGAAAAGAGTGTCATTCTGAATATGTCTTTGAATATAAGGAAGGAAGGACAGAAGGAATGTAAATGCTACCACAGTGTCATAAAACGGTGCCTGCACCTTTACGAGAGCATGCTTGTGTCCCTAAATTCCAACTGCTCTAAATTCACTTCAATGTAAAGGCATGCCGGCTTGGCGAGCTGAGGAGTGGGAGATATGTGCAAGTAAACATTTCTTATTAAAGATAATGGGTCACTTTCTGAACAACTCACACTCCTCATCGTCATCATCCTCTTCATCTTCCTCTTTCGACTCCTCCTTGGCTTTGACCGTTCCTGTCTTCTTGTAGCTGAAGTGTGTCCCTCTCTTGTTCTGCATCTGTAAAGCACAACAGTTGCAGATTAAGTCAAACACAGAGGCTCCACAGTCAGTGGGACATAGGAGTAGCTATAATGGGCCATTTATTTATCCTCCATCAGCAGGCATCTGATCAAAGTGACACATTCAGTATTGTCCCTCCGACATTAAACAGCTAGCTAGTTAGCTTGCATGATACGTTCATTATTCAGTTAGCCTGCCTCTTGTGCAACGTTCACTTAGTTGCTAGCTAGCTACCATTGGCTAACTTAGCCAGCTAGCAATTAAGTTCGCAAGGCAGTTTCAGCAGCTAATAACTAGCTAGCTAACTATCGAGAACGGGCATAATCGCTAAGCTGCCTTTGCTAGCTTCTGAGGACTGACCCTGGCTCAAGCTAGCCAGCTACTAGATATTCGATTGAACTTTTGGCTGTAGCTAGAGATCTAGATAGATCACTAGCTGACGTTGCTGTGTTCCCTCACACACACAGTCCTTCTTCAACAGGGGATAGGTAACGTTAGCTTACCCCATCGCAAGGCAGAATGTAGAGCGTTATATCCATGGTTTCAACTTCAAACTGGATGTAAACAAAAGCGGCGTGCTGCTGTCATGTGTGAGAGATGTCGCCAGAAACTCCAGCAACAATAGCCACAAGCAGTCGACTCGGCCAGCCCACGACTTGATGACTTATTTCTTCTCCTCTCAGTTTTATGGCGGATCGCAAAACAACATAAGACGCATACCGCCACCTACATGCCGGAATGTGCAGCATCAGTTTGCCTGTCCACCGTGTCCCCAAATCCCAACTGACACAGCTATTCATTGACTTCAATGCAAAAGCATGCCGGCTTCAGACAGCTCTCTCTCAAAAATTATAAAGGCTACAGCTTAGCTATGGACACCGTAGGAATCCTGAGAACTTGCTGAACATTTCTATTTATAATTGTCCGTGTAGGTTAAAAACTGTAGGCATGGCGACGAGTTAGAAAAAGTGTAAAAATGCAAAATTAGCAGCTCAAAAGTTAGAGGGTGGGCCCATACGTTTCAATGGAGAGCGCAGTTGCCGAACAAATCGTCATACAGCCAAAACTATAAGTCACATGGCTTAGAGACTTACATTGTACGAATCAGCACAGTTGTGTGAACATTTTAATGTATAATATGTGTAAGAGCTGTTAAAACTGTAGGAGCGACAGCAGTTTACAAAACGTGTAGATGTTTTAAAAAAACAGGCTACCACACTCTAGAAACTGAACATTCCACACATCCACTTCAATGTTAAAAAAGGTCCAAAACAAATTTAAATTACATAAAAACTATAAGGAATTTTAAAAATCTGTTGAATGCGTTAAATGTGCTAAAGGTCCTGAACATTTTAAACTTTGAAGGAGGTTTCTAGCACAAAAAATGAAGGAGGAGATAGGTTTCAAAGCTGACAAGGGGTTTCAAGGTCTGCCATAGACTTCCATTGTAATTTTTTTTTGAAAAAAGCTGAATATTTTAAAAAGTATGAAAGTTATAAAAAATCTGAAAGATTTTAACAAGCTGAACATTTTGATAGTTGAATGGTTTCTGTAGCTCAAAGTATGAAGGAGTTGAAGGCTGAAGAAGGTTTCAAAACTCCCCCATTGACATCCATTCAAAAAAAAAGTTGAAAAAGCTGAATATTTTAAATAGTATTAAAGGTATTAAAAATCTGAAAGAGGTCCCATCGTGTCCTTAACAAGCTGAACATTTTGATAGTTGAATGGTTTCTGTAGCTCAAAGTATGAAGGAGCTACAGAGAGCCAAAAAACGTACGGAAGAATAATAATAATAATAATAATAAAGAACTGGATAACAATAGTGTGAATGCTCTAAAGCATTCACACTAACTAGAAAGTACATTTCCTGGAGAAAATGTGAGGTGGGCTAGCTGCTGCAGCTGTATGTAACAGCTACTGCTAGAAATACTACGGACCAGGCAATCTCCATGCACCCACCGGCGAAGACCATGCGTCTCTAGCCCACTCAGGGGCTGAGTTGTGGGGTCTGTGGCGTGGAAAATGGCATGGTGGTGAGACTCCGCCCCCTCAGGTCAGATCTGGTCGAGGACAGTGTACCCCTCTCCGGGCCACATACCCGCCCGCACCGGTGAAGACCATGTGTCTCTAGCCCAATCAGGGGCTGAGTTGTGGGGCCCGTGGCGTGGTGGTGAGACTCCGCCCCCTCAGGTCAGAGCTGGTCGAGGACAGTGTACCCCTCTCCAGGCCACCTATCCGCCCGCACCGGTGAAGACCATGTGTCTCTAGCCCACTCGGGCTGAGTTGTGGGGCCGTGGCATGGATAGTGGCGTGGGGGTGAGACTCCGCCCCCTCAGGTCAGAGCCAGTCAGGGACAGTGTAGCCCTCTCCGGGCCACCTACCTGACTCAACCGGTGCAGACCGTGTGTCTCTAGCCCACTCAGGGGCTGAGTTGTGGGGACCGTGGCGTGGATAGTGGCGTGCTGGTTAGGCCCCGCCCCCTTGGGTCACAGCTAGTCGCGGACAGTACAGTGACCTCTGGGCAATTTCAATGCATCCACCAATGAAGACTGTGTCTCTAGCCCACTCAAGAGTTGAGTTGTGGGGCCGTGGCGTGGATAGTGGCGTGGTGATGAGACTCCACCCCCTCAGGTCAGAGCCAGTCGGGGACAGTGTACCCCTCTCCGGGCCACCTACCTGACTCCACCATGAAGACCTCCGGGCAGTCTCCTTGCACCCACTGGTGAAGACTGTGTGTCTCTAGCTCAATCAGGGGCTGAGTTGTGGGGACTGTGGCGTGGTGGCGAGACCACCACGCCACCACGAAGAGAAAGAAAGAAAGAAAGAAAGAAAGAAAGAAAGAAAGAAAGAAAGAAAGAAAGAAAGAAAGAAAGAAAGAAAGAAAGAAAGAAAGAAACAAGGAAGGATGGAAGGAAGGATGGAAGGAAGGAAGAAAGGATGGAAGGAAGGAAGGAAGGATGGAAGGATGGATGGAAGGATGGAAGGAAGGATGGAAGGAAGGATGGAAGGAAGCAAGGATGGAAGGAAGCAAGGATGGAAGGATGGAAGGAAGGATGGAAGGATGGAAGGAAGGATGCAAGGAAGGAAGGAAGGAGGGAAGGAAGGATGGATGGATGAAAGAAAGATACAAAGTAAGAAAGATGGATGGATGGATGAAAGAAAGAAAGAAAGAAAGAAAGAAAGAAAGAAAGAAAGAAAGATGGATGGATGAAAGAAAGAAGGATGGATGGAAGAAAGAAAGAAAGAAAGAAAGAAAGAAAGAAAGAAAGAAAGAAGGATGGATGGATGGATGGATGGATGAAAAAAAGAAAGAAAGAAAGAAAGATAGAAAGAAGGATGGATGGATGGATGAAAGAAAGAAAGAAAAAGAAGGAAGGAAGGATGGAAGGAAGGATGGAAGGAAGGAAGGATGGAAGGAAGGAAGGAAGGAAGGAAGGAAGGAAGGAAGGAAGGATGGAAGGAAGGAAGGAAGGAAGGAAGGAAGGAAGGAAGGAAGGAAAGAAAGGAAGGAAGGAAGGAAGGAAGGATGGAAGGAAGGAAAGGAAGGAAGGAAGGAAGGATGGATGGATGGATGGATGGATGGATGGATGGAAGGAAGGAAGGATGGAAGGAAGGAAAGAAGGAAGGATGGAAGGATGGAAGGATGGATGGAAAGGATGGAAGGAAGGAAGGAAGGAAGGAAGGAAGGAAGGAAGGAAGGAAGGAAGGAAGGAAAGAAAGAAAGGAAGGAAGGAAGGAAGGATGGAAGGAAGGAAAGGAAGGAAGGAAGGATGGATGGATGGATGGATGGAAGGAAGGAAGGATGGAAGGAAGGAAGGAAAGAAGGAAGGATGGAAGGATGGATGGAAAGGAAGGAAGGAAGGAAGGAAGGAAGGAAGGAAGGAAGGAAGGAAGGAAGGAAGGAAGGAAAGAAGGAAGGAAGGAAGGAAGGATGGAAGGAAGGATGGAAGGAAGGAAGGAAGGAAGGAAGGAAGGAAGGAAGGAAGGAAGGAAGGGAAGAAAGGAAGGATGGATGGAGGGAAGGAAGGAAGGAAAGAAGGATGGAAGGAAGGAAGTGAATGAATGAATATGAATGCTACCACAATAGTCATAAAAGGGTGCCTGTACAGAGAGCCTGCACGTGTCCCCAAATTCAAATCCCAACTGACACTGTGAGCATCCTCTCATTCACTTCAATGGAAAGGCATGTCCGATTCAGACAGCTCTCTCTCAAAAAGTATAAATGTCACAGCCTAGATATTGACACCGTAGGAATCCTGAGAAAATGCTGAACATTTAAGGATATGATATGTCCGTGTAGCTTAAAAACTGTAGGCATGGCGACGAGTTAGAAAAAGGGTAAAAATGCAAAATTAGCAGCTCAAAAGGTAGTGTGTGGGCCCATACGTTTCAATGGAGAGCGCAGTTGCCGAACAAATCGTCATACAGCGAAAACTATAAGTCACACGGCTTAGATACTTACATTGTACGAATCAGCACAGTTATGGGAACGTTTCGATATATAATATGTGTATGAGCTGTTAAAACTGTAGGCATAGCGACAAGTTAGAAAAAGAGTAAAAATGCAAAATTAGCAGCTCAAAAGCTAGAGTGCGTTGCCATACGTTTCAATGAGGAGCGCAGTTGCCGAACAAATCGTCATACAGCGAAAACTATGAGTCACACTGCTTAGATACTTACATTGTACGAATCAGCACAGTTGTGTGAATGTTTTGATGTATAATATGTGTGTGAGCTTTCAAAACTGTAGGAGTGCCAGCAGTTTACAAAATGTGTGAATATTTTCAAAGCAACTGCTGCCACCACTCTAAAAACATAAAATTTCTGAACATTCCAAAAGCATTTCAAGCAGTTTCAATAGGACAAAAAAATGTTTTAAAAGTTAAATTTCTTAAAAACTATAAAAAATATCAAAAATCTGAATGGATCCGTTCAAGAGCTGAACGTCATGAACATTTTAAAGTTTGAATGAAGTTTCTAGCACAAAGTATGAAGAACTAGTTAACGTCCAAAAAAGCGGGGAGAATAATAAAGAAAGAAAGAAAGAAAGAAATAGTGGGAATATCACAAGTTGGGCTAGCTTCTGCAAGCTAGCCCACCTAATAATAATAATAAAGAACTGGATAACAATAGTGTGAATGCTTGCAGCATTCACACTAACTAGAAAATTGCATTTCCTGCAGAAAATGCGTGTGAATGCTGAGCAGCTGAACGGAATAGCAAAAGCATTGCTGAAAATGCATGAATATGAAAAATCTGAAATGTCAAATGCATCACACCTGAACGGCTGAAAATCCTGAAAGCTAAAAAGCCTGGAAGCTGAAAAACCTTGAAGCTCATTTGAACTGTGAAACTGGCAGAATTGGAAGCTGAAGTGCATTACATAAAGCAGCTAAGAACTTAAATACATTGCTACAAAAGCTGGAAGATACACTGTAATGATGGAATGTATAGCTAAAAAGATTGGAAGCTGAAGAACCTGGAAGCTTAGCTGAAATATGAAACTGGGAGAGTTGGAATCTGAACTGCATTGCCTAAATAAGCTAAAAGCTTAAATACATTGCTACAAAAGCTGGAAGATAAACTGTAATACTGTCAAAGCTGGAACATTAAATAAATGATGGAATGTATTGCTAAAAAAGCTTGTAAGCTGGAAAACCTGGAAGCTTAGCTGAAATGTCAAACTGGCATAATTGGAACTGCATTACCTAAAGAAGATAAGAACTTAAATACTTTTAAACTTTTCAACCTGAGTAGTTAAACCTTGAACTGAGTCTTTGGCTTGAAAGATGAGCAATAGAGTAATACTGTCAAAGCTGAAAGATGGAATAAATAATGAGATGTATAGCTTAAAAGCTTGGAAGCCTATCAGGGACAGTACAGTGACCTCTGGGCAATCTCTATGCACCCAACGGTGAAGACCGTGTGTCTCTAGCACACATGAGCTGAGTTCTGTGGTCCATGGCGTGGATAGTGGCATGGTGGAAAGACTCCGCCCCCTCGAGTGAGAGACGGTCGGGGGCAGTGCATTGACCTCCGGGCAATCTCCTTGCACCCACTGCGCCCGTTTGTCTCTAGCTCACTCAGGGGCTGAGTTGTGGGGTCTGTGGCGTGGATAGTGGCGAGGTGGTGAGACTCCTTTGGGTCAGAGCCAGTCGTGGACAGTGTAGGCCGTGCCGGGCTACCCACCTGCCTTCATCAGTGAAGACCGTGTGTCTCTAGCCGCCTCAGAGACTGTGTTGTGAGGTCCGTGGCGTTTTAGTGGCATGATGGCGAGACTCCGCCCCCTTGGGTCAGAGCCGGTAGTGAACAGTGTAGGCCGCGCTGGGCTCCCCACCTGCGTTCACCAGTGAAGACCGTGTGTCTCTAGCCACCTCAGAGGCTGTGTTGTGAGGTCCGTGGCGTGGTAGTGGCGTGATGGCGAGACTCCGCCCCCTTGGGTCAGAGCCGGTCTTGGACAGTGTATGCCACTCAGGGCCTCCCACATGCCCCCACCTGTGAAGACCATGTGTCTCTAGCCCACTCAGGGTCGGAGTTGTAGGGTGCGTGGCGTGGTGGCGAGACTCCGGCCCCTTGGGTCAGAGCCGGTCGTGAAAAGTGTAGGCCGTGCCGCGCTACCCACCTGCCTTCACCAGTGAAGACCGTGTGTCTCTAGCCACCTCAGAGGCTGTGTTGTGAGGTCCGTGGCGTGGTAGTGGCGTGGTGGCGAGACTCCGCCCCCTCGGGTCTGAGCAGGTCACGGGCAGTGCAGTGACGTCCGGGCAATCTCCCTGCACCCACCAGTGAAGACCGTGTGTCTGTAGCTCACTCAGGGTCTTAGTTGTGGTTTCTGTGGCGTGGATAGTGGCGTGGTGGCGAGACTCCGTTCCCTCGGGTCAGAGCCGGTTGTGGACAGTGTAGGCCGCACCGGTCTACCCACCTGCATTCACCAGTGAAGACCGTGTGTCTCTAGCCACCTCAGAGGCAGTGTTGTGAGGTCCGTGGCGTGGATAGTGGCGTGATGGTGAGACTCCGCCCCCTGGGGTCAGAGCCGGTCAAGGACAGTGTACTGCTCTCTGGGCCACCCACATTCTCCAGGCCACCCACATACATGCAACTGTGAAAACTGTGTCTTTAGCCAACTCAGGGGCTGAGATGTGGGGACCGTGGCGTGGATAATGGCGTGATGGTGAGACTCCATCCCCTTGGGTCAGAGCCAGTCAGGAGCAGGTCAGTGACCGCCAGGCCATCCCCATGCACCCCTAATTGGAGACCGTGTGTCTATAGCCCCCTCCGTGGCTGAGCAGTAGCTGTGGAGGTTTTGTATGGAAGTTGAAGTGAGAAGCAGTTGCAGTGAGAAGCAGTGTGTTTGTTATAAGTGCAGCTACTATAGTACTACACTGAAAATTGATTTAACCACTCATCATAACTCATAGTTTTATTGACTGCAATAGCTGAAAGAGTAGAAAAGGTATTAATATGAGTTTACAGCCTGAAAAAGAGTGTCATTCTGAATGTTTATTTGAATATAAGGAAGGTAGGAAGGACGGAAGGAGTGAAGGAAGGAGGGAAGGAAGGAAGGAAGGAAGGAAGGAAGGAAGGAAGGAAGGAAGGAGGGAGGGAGGGAGGGAGGGAGGGAGGGAGG
Organism: Borostomias antarcticus; assembly: GCF_949987555.1. Lineage (NCBI taxonomy): Eukaryota > Metazoa > Chordata > Actinopteri > Stomiiformes > Stomiidae > Borostomias > Borostomias antarcticus. The sequence continues at coordinate 200,574 of NW_028175549.1, read as the reverse complement.
GAAGGAAGGATGGAATGAAGGAATATGAAAGCTACTACAGTAGTCAATAAAGGGTGCCTGTACAGAGAGCGTGCATGTCCCCAAATTCAAATCCCAACTGACACTGTGAGCATCCTCTCATTCACTTCAATGGAAAGGCATGCCGGATTCAGACAGCTCTCTCATAAAAAGTATAAAGGTCACAGCCTAGATATTGACACCGTAGGAATCCTGAGAAAATGTTGAATATTTAAGGCTATGATATGTCCGTGTAGCTTGAAAACTGTAGGCATGGCGACGAGTTAGAAAAAGGGTAAACATGCAAAATTAGCAGCTCAAAAGTTACAGTGTGGGCCCATACGTTTCAATGGAGAGCGCAGTTGCCGAACAAATTGTCATACAGTGAAAACTATAAGTCACACGGCTTAGATACTTACATTGTACGAATCAGCACAGTTGTGTGAACGTTTTAATGTAGAATATGTGTATGAGCTGTTAAAACTGTAAGAGCGACGGCAGTTTACAAAACGTGTAGATGTTTTCAAAATAAGAGCTGCTACACTCTAGAAACTGAACATTCCACACATCCACTTCAATGTTAAAAAGGGTCCAAAACAAACTTAAATTACATAAAAACTATAAGGAATTTAAAAAATCTGAATAGATCGTTTACTCAGCTAAAGGTCCTGAATATTTTAAACTTCGAAGGAGGTTTCTAGCACAAAAAATGAAGGAGGAGATAGGTTTCAAAGCTGAAGAGGATTTCAAGGTCCGCCCATAGACTTCCATTGTAAAAAAAATATTGAAAAAGCTGAATATTTTAAAAAGTATGAAAGATATTAAAAATCGGAAAGAAGTCCCATCGTGTCCATAAAAAGACAAACATTTTGATATTTGAATGGTTTCTGTAGCTCAAAGTATGAGGGAGTTAAGGAGAGCCAAAGTATGTACGGAAGGAAAAAAGAGAGGTGTCAATTCTAATACTAGAAAATTGCATTTCCTGCAGAAAATGCGTGTGAATGCTGAGCAGCTGAACGGAATAGCAAAAGCATTGCTGAAAATGCATGAATGTGAAAAATCTGAAATGTCAAATGCATCACACCTGAATGGTTGAAAATCCTGGAAGCTGAAAAGCCTGGAAGCTGAAAAACCTTGAAGCTTAGCTGAACTGTGAAACTGGCATGATTGGAAGCTGAAGTGCATTACATAAAGAAGCTAAGAACTTAAATACATTGCTACAAAAGCTGGAAGATAAACTGTTACACTGTAATGATGGAATGTATTGCTAAAAAGATTGGAAGCTGAAAAACCTGGAAGCTGAAATGTGAAACTGGCAGAATTGGAAGCTGAATTGCATTGCCTAAAGAAGCTAAAAACTTAAATACATTGCTATAAAAGCTGGAAGATAAACGGTAATACTGTCAAAGCTGGAACATGGAATAAATGATGGAATATATTGCTAAAAAGCTTGTAGGCTGGAAAACCTGGAAGCTTAGCTGAAATGTGAAACTGGCAGAATTGGAACTGCATAACCTAAAGAAGCTAAGAACTTAAATACTTTTAAACTTTTCAACCTGAGTAGTGTAAGCCTTGAACTGAGCCTTTAGCTTGAAAGATGAGCAATAGAGTAATACTGTCAAATCTGAAAGATGGAATAAATGATGGAATGTATAGCTTAAGAGCTTGGAAGCCTGTCGGTGACAGTACAGTGATCTCTGGGCAATCTCTATGCACCAGATGGTGAAGGCCGTGTGTCTCTAGCCCACATGGGCTGAGTTCTGTGGTCTATGGCGTGGATAGTGGCGTGGTGGAAAGACTCCGCCGCCTTGGTCACCGTTGGTCAGGGGCAGTGCATTGACCTCCGGGAAAATCTCCTTAGTGAAGGCCGTGTGTCTCTAGCTCACTCAGGGGCCGAGTTGTGGGGTCTGTGGTGTAGATAGTGGCGTGGTGGCGAGACTCCCCCTCCTTGGGTCACAACATGTCGGGGACAGTACAGTGACCTCTTGGTAATCTCCATGCACCCACCCGTGAAGACCATGTGTCTCTAACCCGGTCTGAGTTGTGTTGTCCGTGGCATGTTCAGTGGTGTGGTGAAGAGACTCCGCCCCCTCGGGTCAGAGCCGGTAATGGCCAGTGTAGACCGTGCCGACCTGTCTTCACCAGTGAAGACCGTGTGTCTCTAGCCACCTCAGAGGCTGTGTTGTGAGGTCCGTGGCGTGGTAGTGGCATGGTGGTGAGACTCCGCCCCCTTGGGTCAGAGCTGGTCATGGACAGTATAGGCCGCACTGGGCTATCCACCTGCCTTCACCAGTGTAGACCGTGTGTCTCTAGCCACCTCAGAGGCTGTGTTGTGAAGTCCGTGGCGTGGATAGTGGCGTGATTGCGAGACTCCGCCCCCTCGGGTCAGAGACGGTTGTGGACGGTGTAGGCCGCACCGGACTACCCACCTGCCTTCACCAGTGACGACCGTGAGTCTCTAGCCACCTCAGAGGCTGTGTTGTGAGGTCCGAGGCGTGGTAGTGGCGTGGTGGCGAGACTCCGCCCCCTCGGGTCAGAGCCGGTTTTGGACAGTATAGGCCGCACTGGGCTACCCACCTGCCTTCACCAGTGAAGGCCGTGTGTCTCTAGCCACCTCAGAGGCTGTGTTGTGAGGTCCGTGGCGTGGATAGTGGCGTGATTGCGAGACTCCGCCCCCTCGGGTCAGAGCCGGTTGTGGACAGTGTAGGCCGCACCGGACTACCCACCTGCCTTCACCAGTGACGACCGTGTGTCTCTAGCCACCTCAGAGGCTGTGTTGTGAGGTCCGAGGCGTGGTAGTGGCGTGGTGGCGAGACTCCGCCCCCTCGGGTCAGAGCCGGTTGTGGACAGTGTAGGCCGCACCGGACTACCCACCTGCCATCACCAGTGAAGACCGTGTGTCTCTAGCCACCTCAGAGGCTGTGTTGTGAGGTCCGAGGCATGGTAGTGGCGTGGTGGCGAGACTCCGCCCCCTCGGGTCAGAGCCAGTCGTGGACAGTGTAGACCGCACCGGGTTACCCACCTGCCTTCACCAGTGAAGACCGTGTGTCTCTAGCTGCCTCAGAGGCTGTGTTATGAGGTGCGTGGCGTATTAGTGGCATGATGGCGAGACTCCGCCCCCTTGGGTCCGAGCCGGTCTTGGACAGTGTACGCTGCTCTGGGCCTCCCACCTGCCCCCACCGGCAATGACCCTGTGTCCTTAGCCCACTCAGGGTCTGAGTTGTGGGGTGCGTGGCGTGGATAGTGGCGTGGTGGTGAGACTCCGCCCCCTTGGGTCAGAGCTGGTCGTGGACAGTGTAGGCCGTGCCGGGCTACCCACCTGCCTTCACCAGTGAGGACCGTGTGTCTCTATCCACCTCAGAGGCTGTGTTGTGAGGTCCGTGGCATGGATAGTGGCGTGATGGCAAGACTCCGCCCCCTCTGGTCAGAGCAGGTCGGGGAATTGCCATGCACCCAACAGTGAAGCCGTGTCTGTAGCTCACTCAGGGACTGAGATGTGGGGACAGTGGCGTGGATAGTGGCGTGGAGACGAGACTCCGCCCCCTCAGGTCAAAGCTGGTCGAGGAGAGTGTACTGCTCCCCGGGCCACCCACATGCACCCAACCGTGAAAACTGCATCTTTAGCCAACTCAGGGTCTGAGATGTTGGGACGGTGGCGTGGATAGTGGCGTGGTGGCAAGACTCCGCCCCCTCAGGTCAGAGGTTGTGGGGGGCAGGTCAGTGATTGCCAGGCCATCCCCATGCACCCCTCATCCCACCATGTGTCTATAGCCCACTCCGGGGCCGAGCAGTAGATGTGGAGATGTTGTATGGAAGTTGAGGTTAGAAGCAGTAGTAGTGAAAAGCAGTAGGTGTTTGTTATAAGTACTGCTAGTACTACACTCAAAATTGGATTAGACCACTCATCATAACTCATAGTTTTATTGAGTTCAATAGCTGAAAGAGGAGAAAATATATTAATATGAGTTTACAGCCTGAAAAAGTGTCATTCTGAATATTTCTTTGAATATAAGTAAGGAAGGAAGGAAGGAAAGAAGGATGGATGAAAGGAAGGAAGGATGGAAGGAAGGAAGGATGGAAGAAAGGAATATGAATGCTGCCACAATAGTCATAAAAGGGTGCCTGTACAGAGAGCCTGCGCGTGTCCCCAAATTCAAATCTCAACTGACACTGTGAGCATCCTCTCATTCACTTCAATGGAAAGGCATGCCGACTTCAGACAGCTCTCCCTCAAAAAGTATGAAGGTCACAGCCTAGATATTGACACCCTAGGAATCCTGAGAAAATGCTGAACATTTTAGGCTATGTCCATGTAGCTTAAAAACTGTAGGCATGGCGACGAGTTAGAAAAAGTGTAAAAATGCAAAATTAGCAGCTCAAAAGTTAGAGGGTGGGCCCATACGTTTCAATGGAGAGCGCAGTTGCCGAACAAATCGTCATACAGCCAAAACTATAAGTCACACGGCTTAGAGACTTAGATTGTACGAATCAGCACAGTTGTGTGAACGTTTTAATGTAGAAAATGTGTATGAGCTGTTAAAACTGTAGGAGCGACAGCAGTTTACAAAACGTGCAGATGTTTTCAAAATACGAGCTGCTACACTGTAAAAACTGAACATTCCACACATCCACTTCAATGTTAAAAAGGGTCCCAAACAAACTTAAATTACATAAAAACTAAAAGGAATTTCAAAAATCTGAATGGTTAGTTTACTCACCTAAAGGTCCTGAACATTTTAAACTTTGAAGGAGGTTTCTAGCACAAAAAATGAAGGAGGAGATAGGTTTCAAAGCTGATGAGGGGTTTCAAGGTCTGCCCATAGACTTCCATTGTAAAAAATTGTTGAAAAAAGCTGAATATTTTAAAAAGTATGAAAGTTATTAAAAATCTGAAAGATATCCCATAAAGACCTTAACAAGCTGAACATTTTGATAGTTGAATGGTTTCTGTAGCTCAAAGTATGAAGGAGTTGAAGGCTGAAGAAGATTTCAAAACTCCCCCATTGACTTCCATTCAAAAAAATTGTTGAATAAGTTGAATATTTTAAAAAGTATAAAAGGTATAAAAAATCTGAAAGGATTCCGATAATGTCCTTAACAAGCTGAACATTTTGATACTTGAATGGTTTAAATAGCTCAAAGTATGAAGGAGCTACAGAGAGCCAAAAAACGTACGGAAGAAGAAGTAAGAATAATAATAAAAAACTATAAAGAACTGGATAACAATAGTGTGAATGCTCTAAAGCATTCACACTAACTAGAAAATTGCATTTCCTGCAGAAAATGCGTGTGAATGCTGAGCAGCTGAACGAAATCGCAAAAGCATTGCTGAAAATACATGAATGTGAAAAATCTGAAATGTCAAATGCATCACACTTGAATGGTTGAAAATCCTGGAAGCTGAAAAGCCTGGAAGCTGAAATGTGAAACTGGCAGAATGGGAAGCTGAACTGCATTGCCTAAACAAGCTAAACAATTAAATACATTGCTACAAAAGCTTGAAGATGAACTGTAATACTGTCAAAGCTGAAACATGGAATAAATGATGGAATGTATTGCTAAAAAGCTTTTAAGATGGAAAACCTGGAGGCTAAAATGTGAAACTGGCAGAATTGGAAGCTGAACTGCATTACCTAAAGAAGGTAAGAATTTAAATACATTGCAACAAAAGCTGGAAAACAAACTATACTAATGTCAAAGCTGAAATATAATGTCAAAGCTGAAATATGGAATAAAGAATGGAATTCATAGCTAAAAAGCTTGGAAGCTGAAGAACCTTGAAGCTTAGCTGAAATGTGAAACTGGCAGAATTGGAAGCTGAAGTGCATTGCCTAAAGAAGCTAAAAACTTAACTACATTGTTACAAAAGCTGGAAGATAAACTGTAATACTGTCAAAGCTGAAACATGAAATAAATGATGGAATGTATTGCTAAAAAGCTTGTAAGCTGGAAAACCGGGAAGCTTAGCTGAAATGTGAAACTGGCAGAATTGGAACTGCATTACCTAAAGAAGCTAAGAACTTAAATACTTTTAAACCTTTCAACCTGAGTAGTTCAAGCCTTGAACTGAGCCTTTAGCTTGAAAGATGAGTAATAGAGTAATACTGTGAAAGCTGAAACATGGAATAAATTATGGAATGTATCGCTTTAAAGCTTGGAAGCCTGTCGGGAACAGTACAGTGAACTCTGGGCAATCTATGCACACAACAGTGAAGACCGTGTCTCTAGCCTACATGGGCTGACCTCTGCGGACCATGGCATGGATAGTGGCGTGGTGGAAAGACTCCGCCCCCTCGAGTGAGAGCCGGTCGGGGGCAGTGCATTGACCTCTGGGCAATCTCCTTGAACCCATTGGTGAAGCCTGTTTGTCTTTAGCTCACTCAGGGGATGAGTTGTGGGGTCTGTGGCGTGGATAGTAGTGAGGTGGCAAGACTCCGCCTCCTTGGGTCACAACCCATCGGGGACAGTACAGTGACCTCTTGGCAATCTCCATGCACCCTCCAGCGAAGACCATGTGTCTCTAGCCCACTCAAGGGCTGAGTTGTGGTGTCCGTGGCGTGTTCAGTGGCGTGGTGGTGAGACTCCGCCCCTTTGGGTCAGAGCCAGTCGTGGACAGTGTAGGCCGTGTCGGGCTACCCACCTGCCTTCATCAGTGAAGACCGTGTGTCTCTAGCTGCCTCAGAAGCTGTGTTGTGAGGTGCGTGGCGTGTTAGTGGCGTGATGGCGAGACTCCCCCTTGGGTCATAGCCGGTCTTGGACAGTGTACGTCGCTCTGGGCCTCCCACCTGCTCTCACCGGCGATGACCCTGTGTCCTTAGCCCACTCAGGGTCGGAGTTGCCAGGTGCGTGGCGTGGTGGCGAGACTCAGCCCCCTTGGGTCAGAGCCAGTTGTGAACAGTGTAGGCCGCGCCGGGCTACCCACCTGCCTTCACCAGTGAAGATCGTGTGTCTCTAGCCAACTCAGAGGCTGTGTTGTGAGGTCCGTGGCGTGGTAGTGGCGTGATGGCGAGACTCCGCCCCCTCGGGTCAGAGCAGGTCGCGGGCAGTGCAGTGACGTCCGGGCAATCTCCCTGCACCCACCAGTGAAGACCGTGTGTCTGTAGCTCACTCAGGGTCTTAGTTGTGGTGTCTGTGGCGTGGATAGTGGCGTGGTGGCGAGACTCTGCCCCCTCGGGTCAGAGCCGGTTGTGGACAGTGCAGGCCGCACCGGGCTACCCACCTGCCTTCACCAGTGAAGACCGTGTGTTTCTAGCCACCTCAGAGGCTGTGTTGTGAGGTCCGAGGCATGGTAGTGGTGTGGTGGCGAGACTCCGCCCCCTTGGGTCATAGCCGGACTTGGACAGTGCAGGCCGTGCCGGGCTACCCACCTGCCTTCACCAGTGAAGACCGTGTGTCTCTAGCCACCTCAGAGGCTGTGTTGTGAGGTCGGTGGCGTGGATAGTGGCGTGATGGCGAGACTCCACCCCCTCCGGTCAGAGCAGGTCGAGGGCAGTGCACTGACATCCGGGCAGTCTTCATGCACCCAACAGTGAAGACCGTGTGTCTGTAGCTCACTCAGGGGCTGAGATGTGGGGACAGTGGCATGGATACTGGCGTGGTGACGAGACTCCGCCCCCTCGGGTCAGAGCCGGTCGAGGACAGGGTACTGCTCCCCGGGCCACCCGCATGCTACCAACCGTGAAAACTGCGTCTTTAGCCAACTCAGGGTCTGAGATGTGGGGACGGTGGCGTGGATAGTGGCGTGGTGCCGAGACTCCGCCCCCTCAGGTTAGAGGTTGTGGGGGGCAGGTCAGTGATTGCCAGGCCATCCCCATGCACCCCTCATTGGAGACCATGTGTCTATAGCCCACTCCGGGGCCGAGCAGTAGCTGGGGAGGTGTTGTATGGAAGTTGAGGTTAGAATCAGTAGCAGTGAAAAGCAGTAGGTGTTTGTTATAAGTACTGCTAGTACTACACTCAAAAATAGATTAGACCACTCATCATAACTCATAGTGTTATTGAGTTCAATAGCTGAAAGAGGAGAAAATATATTAATATGAGTTTACAGCCTGAAAAAGTGTCATTCTGAATATTTCTTTAAATATAAGGAAGGAAGGAAGGAAGGAAGGAAGGAAGGAAAGAAGGAAGGAAGGAAGGAAGGAAGGAAGGAAGGAAGGAAGGAAGGAAGGAAGGAAGGATGGATGGAAGGATGGAAGGAAGGAATATGAATGCTACCACAGTAGTCATAAAAGGGTGCCTGTACAGAGAGCCTGCGCGTGTCCCCAAATTCAAATCTCAACTGACACTGTGAGCATCCTCTCATTCACTTGAATGGAAAGGCATGCCGGCTTATGACAGCTCTCTCTCAAAAAGTATAAAGGTCACAGCTTAGATATTGACACCGTAGGAATCCTGAGAAAATGCTGAACATTTTAGGCTATGTTATGTCCGTGTAGCTTAAAAACTGTATCCATGGCGACGAGTTAGAAAATGGTAAAAATGCAAAATGTGCAGGTCAAAAGTTAGAGGGTGGGCCCATACGTTTCAATGGAGAGCGCAGTTCCCGAACAAATTGTCATACTGAGAAATTTTTAAGTCACACGGCTTAGAGACTTAGATTGTACGAATCAGCACAGTTGTGTGAACGTTTTAATGTAGAATATGTGTATGAGCTGTTAAAACTGTAGGAGCGACAGCAGTTTACAAAACGTGTAGATGTTTTCAAAATACGAGCTGCTACACTCTAGAAACTGAACATTCCACACATCCACTTCAATGTTAAAAAGGGTCCAAAACAAACTTGAATTACATAAAAACTATAAGGAATTTAAAAAATCTGAATAAGAGTTTTACTCAGCTAAAGGTCCTGAACATTTTAAACTTTGAAGGAGGTTGCTAGCACAAAAAATGAAGGAGGAGATAGGTTTCAAAGCTGACAAGGGGCTTCAGGGTCTGCCATAGACTTCCATTGTAATTTTTTTTTATAAAAGCTGAATATTTTGAAAAGTATAAAAGATATTAAAAATCTGAAATATATGCCATAAAGACCTTAACAAGCTGAACATTTTGATAGTTGAATGGTTTCTGTAGCTAAAAGTATGAAGGAGTTGAAGGCTGAAGAAGTTTTCAAAACTCCCCCATTGACTTCCATTCAAAAAAAAAGTTGAAAAAGCTGAATATTTTAAAAAGTATTAAAGGTATTAAAAATCTGAAAGAGGTCCCATCGTGTCCTTAACAAGCTGAACATTTTGATAGTTGAATGGTTTCTGTAGCTCAAAGTATGAAGGAGCTACAGAGAGCCAAAAAACGTACGGAAGTGGAATAATAAAGAACTGGATAACAATAGTGTGAACGCTTGCAGCATTCACACTAATAATAATAAAGAACTGGATAACAATAGTGTGAATGCTCTAAAGCATTCACACTAATAAAGAACTGGATAACAATAGTGTGAATGCTCTAAAGCATTCACACTAACTAGAAAATTGCATTTCCTGCAGAAAATGCGTGTGAATGCTGAGCAGCTGAACGGAATAGCAAAAGCATTGCTGAAAATGCATGAATATGAAAAATCTGAAATGTCAAATGCATCACACCTGAACGGCTGAAAATCCTGAAAGCTAAAAAGCCTGGAAGCTGAAAAACCTTGAAGCTCATTTGAACTGTGAAACTGGCAGAATTGGAAGCTGAAGTGCATTACATAAAGCAGCTAAGAACTTAAATACATTGCTACAAAAGCTGGAAGATACACTGTAATGATGGAATGTATAGCTAAAAAGATTGGAAGCTGAAGAACCTGGAAGCTTAGCTGAAATATGAAACTGGGAGAGTTGGAATCTGAAGTGCATTGCCTAAATATGCTAAAAGCTTAAATACATTGCTACAAAAGCTGGAAGATAAACTGTAATACTGTCAAAGCTGAAACATGGAATAAATGATGGAAATTATTGATAAAAAGCTTGTAGGCTGGAAAACCTGGAAGCCTAGCTGGAATGTGAAACTGGCAGAATTGGAACTGCATTACCTAAAGAAGCTAAGAACTTAAATACTTTCAAACTTTTCAACCTGAGTAGTTTAAGCCTTGAACTGAGCCTTTAGCTTGAAATATGAGCAATAGAGTAATACTGTCAAAGCTGAAAGATGGAATGATTGATGGAATGTATAGCTTAAAAGCTTGGAAGCCTGTCGGGACAGTACAGTGACCACTGGGCAATCTCTATGCACCAGACGGTGAAGAGCGTGTGTCTCTAGACCACATGGGCTGAGTTCTGTGGTCCATGGCGTGGATAGTGGCGTGGTGGAAAGACTCCGCCCCCTTGGGTCACAACCCATCGGGGACAGTACAGTGACCTCTTGGCAATCTCCATGCACCCACCCGTGAAGATCATGTGTCTCTAGCCCACTCAAGGGCTGAGTTGTGGTGTCCGTGGCGTGGTGGCGAGACTCCGCCCCCTTGAGTCAGAGCCAGTCGTGGACACTGTAGGCCGTGCCGGGCTACCCACCTGCCTTCACCAGTGAAGACCGTGTGTCTCTAGCCACCTCAGAGGCTGTGTTGTGAGGTCCGAGGCGTGGTAGTGGCGTGGTGGCTAGACTCCGCCCCCTCGGGTCAGAGCCGGTCGGGGGCAGTGCACTGAAATCCGGGCAATCTCCCTGCACCCACCAGTGTAGACTGTTTGTCTGTAGCTCACTCAGGGTCTTAGTTGTGGTGTCTGTGGCGTGGATAGTGGCGTGGTGGCGAGATTCCGCCCATTTGGGTGATAGCCGGTCTTGGACAGTATAGGCCGTGCTGGGCTACCCACCTGCCTTCAGCAGTGAAGACCGTGTGTCTCTAGCCACCTCAGAGGCTGTGTTGTGAGGTCCGTGGCGTGGATTGTGGCGTGATGGCGAGACTCCGCCCCCTCCGGACAGAGCAGGTCGGGGGCAGTGCACTGACATCCGGGCAATCTCCATGCACCCTACAGTGAAGACCGTGTGTCTGTAGCTCACTCAGGGGCTGAGTTGTGTGGACAGTGGCGTGGATAGTGGCGTGGTGACGAGACTCCGCCCCATCGGGTCAGAGCCGGTCGAGGACAGTCTACTGCTCCCCGGGCCACACACATGCACCCAACCGTGAAAACTGCATCTTAAGCCAACTCAGGGTCTGAGATGTGGGGACGGTGGCGTGGATAGTGGCGTGGTGGCGAGACTCCACCCCCTCAGGTCAGAGGTTGCGGGGGGCAGGTCAGTGATTGCCAGGCCATCCCCATGCACCCCTCATTGGAGACCATGTGTCTATAGCCCACTCCGGGGCGGAGCAGTAGCTGTAGAGGTGTTGTATGGAAGTCGAGGTTAGAAGAAGTAGCAGTGAAAAGCAGTAGGTGTTTGTTATAAGTACTGCTAGTACTACACTCAAAAATGGATTAGACCACTCATCGTAACTCATAGTTTTATTGAGTTCAATAGCTGAAAGAGGAGAAAATATATTAATATGAGTTTACAGCCTGAAAAAGTGTCATTCTGAATATTTCTTTGAATATAAGTAAGGAAGGAAGGAAGGAAAGAAGGATGGATGAAAGGAAGGAAGGATGGAAGGAAGGAAGGATGGAAGGATGGAAGAAAGGAATATGAATGCTGCCACAATAGTCATAAAAGGGTGCCTGTACAGAGAGCCTGCGCGTGTCCCCAAATTCAAATCTCAACTGACACTGTGAGCATCCTCTCATTCACTTCAAAGGAAAGGCATGCCGGCTTCAGACAGCTCTCCCTCAAAAAGTATGAAGGTCACAGCCTAGATATTGACACCCTAGGAATCCTGAGAAAATGCTGAACATTTTAGGCTATGATATGTCCGTGTAGCTTAAAAACTGTAGGCATGGCGACGAGTTAGAAAAAGTGTAAAAATGCAAAATTAGCAGCTCAAAAGTTAGAGGGTGGGCCCATACGTTTCAATGGAGAGCGCAGTTGCCGAACAAATCGTCATACAGCCAAAACTATAAGTCACATGGCTTAGAGACTTACATTGTACGAATCAGCACAGTTGTGTGAACATTTTAATGTATAATATGTGTAAGAGCTGTTAAAACTGTAGGAGCGACAGCAGTTTACAAAACGTGTAGATGTTTTAAAAAAACAGGCTACCACACTCTAGAAACTGAACATTCCACACATCCACTTCAATGTTAAAAAAGGTCCAAAACAAACTTAAATTACATAAAAACTATAAGGAATTTTAAAAATCTGTTGAATGCGTTAAATGTGCTAAAGGTCCTGAACATTTTAAACTTTGAAGGAGGTTTCTAGCACAAAAAATGAAGGAGGAGATAGGTTTCAAAGCTGACAAGGGGTTTCAAGGTCTGCCATAGACTTCCATTGTAATTTTTTTTTGAAAAAAGCTGAATATTTTAAAAAGTATGAAAGTTATTAAAAATCTGAAAGATATCCCATAAAGACCTTAACAAGCTGAACATTTTGATAGTTGAATGGTTTCTGTAGCTCAAAGTATGAAGGAGTTGAAGGCTGAAGAAGGTTTCAAAACTTCCCCATAGACTTCCATTCAAAAAAATTGTTGAAAAAGTTGAATATTTTAAAAAGTATAAAAAGTATTAAAAATCTGAAAGAGTTCCCATCGTGTCCTTAACAAGCTGAACATTTTGATAGTTGAATGGTTTCTGTAGCTCAAAGTATGAAGGAGCTGCAGACAGCCAAAATACGTACGGAAGAATAATAATAATAAAGAACTGGATAACAATAGTGTGAATGCTTTAGAGCATGGGTGTCAAACTCTGGCCCGCGGGCCAAATTTGGCCCGCAGTGTAATTATATTTGGCCCGCGAGGCAATACCAAATGACTACTAGAGCTGGCCCGCCAGTATTATACAGCGCATTCACCGCTAATACTACAAATCCCATAATGCTCTGCTGTGGTTTTGGCGCGTCAATCAAGACAGGACCCAGAAACGCCCTCTCTTCTGTGACAGTAGTCATAGCAATCTCATACTACAACTGTAACCGTGTTACCCCTTCTTTAAAATGGCGAAAAGAAAGTCAGAAAACAGAAACACTAAGCTTTCTGGACAGGTGGGAGGCAGAATATCTGTTTACATATGTAAAAGATAGACCTGTTTGCCTTGTTTGTGGAGCCAACGTGGCTATAACTAAGGAGTACAACATTAGACGACACTATGAAACGAAACACCACGACAAGTACAAGGACCTGGACATGATTAATTTATTATTGTTATTTTATTTTTAAATTTAATAGCCTGTGAAAAAAGTTTATTTTGATATTTAAATCAGAAGGCTGCAAATAGAAAAGAGGCATACGATTTTTATTTAAATTTTATTTTATAAATTAATAACATTGATGTGTTTTTTATTTGAAATTCGATTTTGCATGTCTGCACTATTAAGTTATATATTGTATGGTAATAAGCGTTGCTTGTTCCATATTCAATGTTAAAGCAAAACTTGTTTGGGTCCATATTAAAATATTCATTTGTTCAATGTTGGCCCGCGACTTTGTTCAAGTTTAAAATTTTGGCCCACTGTGTATTTGAGTTTGACACCCCTGCTCTAAAGCATTCACACTAACTAGAAAATTGCATTTCCTGCAGAAAATGCGTGTGAATGCTGAGCAGCTGAACGGAATAGCAAAAGCATTGCTGAAAATGCATGAATGTCAAAAATCTGAAATGTCAAATGCATCACACCTGAACGGCTGAAAATCCTGAAGGCTGAAAAGCCTGAAAGCTGAAAAACCTTGAAGCTTATTTGAACTGTGAAACTGGTAGAATTGGATGCTGAAGTGCATTACATAAAGCAACTAAGAACTTAAATACATTGCTACAAAAGCTGGAAGATAAACTGTTACACTGTAATGATGGAATGTATAGCTAAAAAGATTGGAAGCTGAAGAACCTGGAAGTTTAGCTGAAATATGAAACTGGGAGAGTTGGAATCTGAACTGCATTGCCTTAATAAGCTAAAACTTTAATACAGTGCTACAAAAGCTGGAAGATCAACTGTAATACTGTCAAAGCTGAAACATGGAATAAATGATGGATTTTATTGATAAAAAGCTTGTAGGCTGGAAAACCTGGAAGCTTAGATGAAAATAATAAAAAACAAAGTGAAACTTGTTGGAAAGTTGAAACTTGGTTTTGTGAAACCTCCAATGCATCTGTATCTCCACTGTGTCAGGAAGCTGAAAAATCGGGAAGCTTAGCTGAAATTTCAAACTGTCAGAATTGGAAGCTTAACTGCATTACCTAAAGAAGAACTTATATACGTATAGAGTAGTTTAAGCTTTGAACTGAGCCTTTAGCTTGCAAGTTGTTTAAATTCTGTTTATTGACCCCTCTGAAGAAAATGTGTCCTTGCGGTGTGAAAACAGGCATAATAGTACTATTAATGAGAAAAAATATTTATATATATATATATATATATGTATATACACAAAATAATTTTTAAACGGTTTGAATAATATCTAAATGAGTATAAAGCATGAAAAGTATATTTATACATAAGCATAAGTCATCATTGAGCAGCCTACCAGTTGTGTCTTACATTTTGTTCATGATGACCTGAACATAGAAAGTAGTTTTTCTAAGAATTAGCTACATCAGAAGAAAAAGTCACATATAATATCTAATGATCTAAAATAAAATACAATAAAAAAGAAGAAAAAAAGATTATACAGTAGATTATAAAATGTATTAGACCACTATGGTGACTTATAGTTTCATAAATTGAAAAGCTGTACAAAAAGTAAAAATAAATAAATAAAAGGTATTAATGAGTTTACAGCCTAAAGATTGTCATTCTGACAATTCATGGTGTGAAAAGATTAAGCCTGTTTTAACTGCTCTAATATTAACGCAAAATCCATAACTCATCACCACATTTTGTTTAATGCCTTTTTAACGTGTGAAACAATGTGGTGGTGATTTATGGTTTGTTATGTTAATAAGAGCAGTTAAAACAGACCAGTCAAATTTGGCCTGAAACACTATAATAAGAAGGTAGCCACAAGCAAAAGCTTAAAAGAACCTTAAAATCAATTCTAAAAGAAACAGGTGGCCAGTGCAGTTCAGCTAAAACAGGAGAGATGTGCTCATTCTTCTAGTCAGTTAAAAGAGATCAAGAGAGACCAGTAAATAGTGCATTGCAAAAACTAATAAATAATAATAATAATAAATAATAATAATAATAAAGGAAAATGCAAAAAAAGAAAACAACATAAATAACAAAACAAGATATGATATATAAATTGATAAGATAAAGTGGTTGTTTAAAATAAAATATTAACTTAGAAATGTTTCATATTTAAATGTGTAATTTAGTGAAATTAAATGAATAATCATTATAACAAAAAACTATATAAATAATTTAAAATGATCATGAATGTTTGGTTTATAAATTTAAAAATAATAATAAATATAACACAATTTAAAAATTATTAAGACTGTATGCCCCTGATTGGTCCGGTCACAAAGCAATTTCTGGAAATTGTTCTAGATAGGGGGAAAGCCAGACTAATCTGTGGAGAGAAACGGAATGTGGGCTTGTGAGGTCAGGATAGTCTCACCAGTCTAGAGTAATCGTGATCATGTTTTAGGCTATCCTGAGGCTGAGTAATCATGACTGTGTCTGCCTTAGGTTGTGGCTAACTCACCTATTGCAGGATACCAGTTTCACTTTTTGGCTAACTGTAGAATTTGATGAGGAATCGAATGAGCCCATCTGCGAGGCTCTACGACTTTCGATTCAAAATGTAGCCGATTGAACCACATAATTTTTCATATCTGTACGGTTTTTGTCCGATTTCAAGGACATTTGACACATCATTTTTCAAATCTGTACGGTTTTTGTCAAATATCTCGGAAACGGAAGCTCGTACAGCAAATTTACCTTTGGGGAATGCTAACTAGAATTTGATGAGGAATCGAATGAGCCCATCTGCGAGGCTCTACGACTTTCAATTCAAAACTTATAGCCGTTTGAACCACATAATTTTTCATATCTGTACGGTTTTTGTCAAATATCTCGGAAACGGAAGCTCGTACAGCAAATTTACCTTCGGGGAATGCTAACTGTAGAATTTGATGAGGAATCGAATGAGCCCATCTGCGAGGCTCTACGACTTTCAATTCAAAAGTTATAGCCGTTTGAACCACATAATTTTTCATATCTGTACGTTTTTTGTCAAATATCTCGGAAACGGAAGCTCGTACAGCAAATTTACCTGCATATGGGAATGCTAACTGTAGAATTTGATGAGGAGTAGAATGAGCCCATCTGCGAGGCTCTACGACTTTCGATTCAAAACTTATAGCCGTTTGAACCACATAATTTTTCATATCTGTACAGTTTTTGTCAAATATCTCGGAAACGGAAGCTCGTACAGCAAATTTACCTTCGGGGAATGCTAACTGTAGAATTTGATGAGGAATCGAATGAGCCCATCTGCGAGGCTCTACGACTTTCGATTCAAAATGTAGCCGATTGAACCACATAATTTTTCATATCTGTACGGTTTTTGTCCGATTTCAAGGACATTTGACACATCATTTTTCAAATCTGTACGGTTTTTGTCAAATATCTCGGAAACGGAAGCTCGTACAGCAAATTTACCTGCATATGGGAATGCTAACTGTAGAATTTGATGAGGAGTAGAATGAGCCCATCTGCGAGGCTCTACGACTTTCGATTCAAAAGTTATAGCCGTTTGAACCACATAATTTTTCATATCTGTACGGTTTTTGTCAAATATCTCGGAAACGGAAGCTCGTACAGCAAATTTACCTTTGGGGAATGCTAACTGTAGAATTTGATGAGGAATCGAATGAGCCCATCTGCGAGGCTCTACGACTTTCGATTCAAAATGTAGCCGATTGAACCACATAATTTTTCATATCTGTACGGTTTTTGTCCGATTTCAAGGACATTTGACACATCATTTTTCAAATCTGTACGGTTTTTGTCAAATATCTCGGAAACGGAAGCTCGTACAGCAAATTTACCTTTGGGGAATGCTAACTGTAGAATTTGATGAGGAGTAGAATGAGCCCATCTGCGAGGCTCTACGACTTTCGATTCAAAACTTATAGCCGTTTGAACCACATAATTTTTCATATCTGTACGGTTTTTGTCAAATATCTCGGAAACGGAAGCTCGTACAGCAAATTTACCTTCGGGGAATGCTAACTGTAGAATTTGATGAGGAATCGAATGAGCCCATCTGCGAGGCTCTACGACTTTCGATTCAAAATGTAGCCGATTGAACCACATA
Source organism: Borostomias antarcticus (assembly GCF_949987555.1). NCBI lineage: Eukaryota > Metazoa > Chordata > Actinopteri > Stomiiformes > Stomiidae > Borostomias > Borostomias antarcticus. Next base: position 183,329 of record NW_028175549.1, on the reverse strand, counting down.
ATCTTTCATATCTGTACGGTTTTTGTCCGATTTCAAGGACATTTGACACATCATTTTTCAAATCTGTACGGTTTTTGTCAAATATCTCAGAAACGGAAGCTCGTACAGCAAATTTACCTTTGGGGAATACTAACTGTAGAATTTGATGAGGAGTAGAATGAGCCCATCTGCGAGGCTCTACGACTTTCGATTCAAAACTTATAGCCGTTTGAACCACATAATTTTTCATATCTGTACGGTTTTTGTCAAATATCTCGGAAACGGAAGCTCGTACAGCAAATTTACCTTCGGGGAATGCTAACTGTAGAATTTGATGAGGAATCGAATGAGCCCATCTGCGAGGCTCTACGACTTTCGATTCAAAATGTAGCCGATTGAACCACATAATTTTTCATATCTGTACGGTTTTTGTCCGATTTCAAGGACATTTGACACATCATTTTTCAAATCTGTACGGTTTTTGTCAAATATCTCGGAAACGGAAGCTCGTACAGCAAATTTACCTTTGGGGAATGCTAACTGTAGAATTTGATGAGGAATCGAATGAGCCCATCTGCGAGGCTCTACGACTTTCGATTCAAAATGTAGCCGATTGAACCACATAATTTTTCATATCTGTACGGTTTTTGTCCGATTTCAAGGACATTTGACACATCATTTTTCAAATCTGTACGGTTTTTGTCAAATATCTCGGAAACGGAAGCTCGTACAGCAAATTTACCTTTGGGGAATGCTAACTGTAGAATTTGATGAGGAGTAGAATGAGCCCATCTGCGAGGCTCTACGACTTTCGATTCAAAACTTATAGCCGTTTGAACCACATAATTTTTCATATCTGTACGGTTTTTGTCAAATATCTCGGAAACGGAAGCTCGTACAGCAAATTTACCTGCATATGGGAATGCTAACTGTAGAATTTGATGAGGAGTAGAATGAGCCCATCTGCGAGGCTCTACGACTTTCGATTCAAAAGTTATAGCCGTTTGAACCACATAATTTTTCATATCTGTACAGTTTTTGTCAAATATCTCGGAAACGGAAGCTCGTACAGCAAATTTACCTTCGGGGAATGCTAACTGTAGAATTTGATGAGGAATCGAATGAGCCCATCTGCGAGGCTCTACGACTTTCGATTCAAAATGTAGCCGATTGAACCACATCATTTTTCATATCTGTACGGTTTTTGTCCGATTTCAAGGACATTTGACACATCATTTTTCAAATCTGTACGGTTTTTGTCAAATATCTCGGAAACGGAAGCTCGTACAGCAAATTTACCTTTGGGGAATGCTAACTGTAGAATTTGATGAGGAATCGAATGAGCCCATCTGCGAGGCTCTACGACTTTCGATTCAAAATGTAGCCGATTGAACCACATAATTTTTCATATCTGTACGGTTTTTGTCCGATTTCAAGGACATTTGACACATCATTTTTCAAATCTGTACGGTTTTTGTCAAATATCTCGGAAACGGAAGCTCGTACAGCAAATTTACCTTTGGGGAATGCTAACTGTAGAATTTGATGAGGAATCGAATGAGCCCATCTGCGAGGCTCTACGACTTTCGATTCAAAATGTAGCCGATTGAACCACATAATTTATCATATCTGTACGGTTTTTGTCCGATTTCAAGGACATTTGACACATCATTTTTCAAATCTGTACGGTTTTTGTCAAATATCTCGGAAACGGAAGCTCGTACAGCAAATTTACCTTTGGGGAATGCTAACTGTAGAATTTGATGAGGAGTAGAATGAGCCCATCTGCGAGGCTCTATGACTTTCGATTCAAAACTTATAGCCGTTTGAACCACATAATTTTTCATATCTGTACGGTTTTTGTCAAATATCTCGGAAACGGAAGCTCGTACAGCAAATTTACCTTCGGGGAATGCTAACTGTAGAATTTGATGAGAATCGAATGAGCCCATCTGCGAGGCTCTACGACTTTCAATTCAAAAGTTATAGCCGTTTGAACCACATAATTTTTCATATCTGTACGTTTTTTGTCAAATATCTCGGAAACGGAAGCTCGTACAGCAAATTTACCTGCGTATGGGAATGCTAACTGTAGAATTTGATGAGGAGTAGAATGAGCCCATCTGCGAGGCTCTACGACTTTCGATTCAAAAGTTATAGCCGTTTGAACCACATAATTTTTCATATCTGTACAGTTTTTGTCAAATATCTCGGAAACGGAAGCTCGTACAGCAAATTTACCTTCGGGGAATGCTAACTGTAAAATTTGATGAGGAATCGAATGAGCCCATCTGCGAGGCTCTACGACTTTCGATTCAAAATGTAGCCGATTGAACCACATCATTTTTCATATCTGTACGGTTTTTGTCCGATTTCAAGGACATTTGACACATCATTTTTCAAATCTGTACGGTTTTTGTCAAATATCTCGGAAACGGAAGCTCGTACAGCAAATTTACCTGCATATGGGAATGCTAACTGTAGAATTTGATGAGGAGTAGAATGAGCCCATCTGCGAGGCTCTACGACTTTCGATTCAAAAGTTATAGCCGTTTGAACCACATAATTTTTCATATCTGTACGGTTTTTGTCAAATATCTCGGAAACGGAAGCTCGTACAGCAAATTTACCTTTGGGGAATGCTAACTGTAGAATTTGATGAGGAATCGAATGAGCCCATCTGCGAGGCTCTACGACTTTCGATTCAAAATGTAGCCGATTGAACCACATAATTTTTCATATCTGTACGGTTTTTGTCCGATTTCAAGGACATTTGACACATCATTTTTCAAATCTGTACGGTTTTTGTCAAATATCTCGGAAACGGAAGCTCGTACAGCAAATTTACCTTTGGGGAATGCTAACTGTAGAATTTGATGAGGAGTAGAATGAGCCCATCTGCGAGGCTCTACGACTTTCGATTCAAAACTTATAGCCGTTTGAACCACATAATTTTTCATATCTGTACGGTTTTTGTCAAATATCTCGGAAACGGAAGCTCGTAGAGCAAATTTACCTTTGGGGAATGCTAACTGTAGAATTTGATGAGGAATCGAATGAGCCCATCTGCGAGGCTCTACGACTTTCGATTCAAAATGTAGCCGATTGAACCACATAATTTTTCATATCTGTACGGTTTTTGTCCGATTTCAAGGACATTTGACACATCATTTTTCAAATCTGTACGGTTTTTGTCAAATATCTCGGAAACGGAAGCTCGTACAGCAAATTTACCTTTGGGGAATGCTAACTGTAGAATTTGATGAGGAATCGAATGAGCCCATCTGCGAGGCTCTACGACTTTCGATTCAAAATGTAGCCGATTGAACCACATAATTTTTCATATCTGTACGGTTTTTGTCCGATTTCAAGGACATTTGACACATCATTTTTCAAATCTGTACGGTTTTTGTCAAATATCTCGGAAACGGAAGCTCGTACAGCAAATTTACCTTTGGGGAATGCTAACTGTAGAATTTGATGAGGAATCGAATGAGCCCATCTGCGAGGCTCTACGACTTTCGATTCAAAATGTAGCCGATTGAACCACATAATTTATCATATCTGTACGGTTTTTGTCCGATTTCAAGGACATTTGACACATCATTTTTCAAATCTGTACGGTTTTTGTCAAATATCTCGGAAACGGAAGCTCGTACAGCAAATTTACCTTTGGGGAATGCTAACTGTAGAATTTGATGAGGAGTAGAATGAGCCCATCTGCGAGGCTCTACGACTTTCGATTCAAAAGTTATAGCCGTTTGAACCACATAATTTTTCATATCTGTACAGTTTTTGTCAAATATCTCGGAAACGGAAGCTCGTACAGCAAATTTACCTTCGGGGAATGCTAACTGTAGAATTTGATGAGGAATCGAATGAGCCCATCTGCGAGGCTCTACGACTTTCGATTCAAAATGTAGCCGATTGAACCACATCATTTTTCATATCTGTACGGTTTTTGTCCGATTTCAAGGACATTTGACACATCATTTTTCAAATCTGTACGGTTTTTGTCAAATATCTCGGAAACGGAAGCTCGTACAGCAAATTTACCTTTGGGGAATGCTAACTGTAGAATTTGATGAGGAATCGAATGAGCCCATCTGCGAGGCTCTATGACTTTCGATTCAAAATGTAGCCGATTGAACCACATAATTTTTCATATCTGTACGGTTTTTGTCCGATTTCAAGGACATTTGACACATCATTTTTCAAATCTGTACGGTTTTTGTCAAATATCTCGGAAACGGAAGCTCGTACAGCAAATTTACCTTTGGGGAATGCTAACTGTAGAATTTGATGAGGAATCGAATGAGCCCATCTGCGAGGCTCTACGACTTTCGATTCAAAATGTAGCCGATTGAACCACATAATTTATCATATCTGTACGGTTTTTGTCCGATTTCAAGGACATTTGACACATCATTTTTCAAATCTGTACGGTTTTTGTCAAATATCTCGGAAACGGAAGCTCGTACAGCAAATTTACCTTTGGGGAATGCTAACTGTAGAATTTGATGAGGAGTAGAATGAGCCCATCTGCGAGGCTCTACGACTTTCGATTCAAAACTTATAGCCGTTTGAACCACATAATTTTTCATATCTGTACGGTTTTTGTCAAATATCTCGGAAACGGAAGCTCGTACAGCAAATTTACCTTCGGGGAATGCTAACTGTAGAATTTGATGAGGAATCGAATGAGCCCATCTGCGAGGCTCTACGACTTTCAATTCAAAAGTTATAGCCGTTTGAACCACATAATTTTTCATATCTGTACGTTTTTTGTCAAATATCTCGGAAACGGAAGCTCGTACAGCAAATTTACCTGCATATGGGAATGCTAACTGTAGAATTTGATGAGGAGTAGAATGAGCCCATCTGCGAGGCTCTACGACTTTCGATTCAAAAGTTATAGCCGTTTGAACCACATAATTTTTCATATCTGTACAGTTTTTATCAAATATCTCGGAAACGGAAGCTCGTACAGCAAATTTACCTTCGGGGAATGCTAACTGTAAAATTTGATGAGGAATCGAATGAGCCCATCTGCGAGGCTCTACGACTTTCGATTCAAAATGTAGCCGATTGAACCACATCATTTTTCATATCTGTACGGTTTTTGTCCGATTTCAAGGACATTTGACACATCATTTTTCAAATCTGTACGGTTTTTGTCAAATATCTCGGAAACGGAAGCTCGTACAGCAAATTTACCTGCATATGGGAATGCTAACTGTAGAATTTGATGAGGAGTAGAATGAGCCCATCTGCGAGGCTCTACGACTTTCGATTCAAAAGTTATAGCCGTTTGAACCACATAATTTTTCATATCTGTACGGTTTTTGTCAAATATCTCGGAAACGGAAGCTCGTACAGCAAATTTACCTTTGGGGAATGCTAACTGTAGAATTTGATGAGGAATCGAATGAGCCCATCTGCGAGGCTCTACGACTTTCGATTCAAAATGTAGCCGATTGAACCACATAATTTTTCATATCTGTACGGTTTTTGTCCGATTTCAAGGACATTTGACACATCATTTTTCAAATCTGTACGGTTTTTGTCAAATATCTCGGAAACGGAAGCTCGTACAGCAAATTTACCTTTGGGGAATGCTAACTGTAGAATTTGATGAGGAGTAGAATGAGCCCATCTGCGAGGCTCTACGACTTTCGATTCAAAACTTATAGCCGTTTGAACCACGTAATTTTTCATATCTGTACGGTTTTTGTCAAATATCTCGGAAACGGAAGCTCGTACAGCAAATTTACCTTCGGGGAATGCTAACTGTAGAATTTGATGAGGAATCGAATGAGCCCATCTGCGAGGCTCTACGACTTTCGATTCAAAATGTAGCCGATTGAACCACATAATTTTTCATATCTGTACGGTTTTTGTCCGATTTCAAGGACATTTGACACATCATTTTTCAAATCTGTACGGTTTTTGTCAAATATCTCGGAAACGGAAGCTCGTACAGCAAATTTACCTTTGGGGAATGCTAACTGTAGAATTTGATGAGGAATCGAATGAGCCCATCTGCGAGGCTCTACGACTTTCGATTCAAAATGTAGCCGATTGAACCACATAATTTTTCATATCTGTACGGTTTTTGTCCGATTTCAAGGACATTTGACACATCATTTTTCAAATCTGTACGGTTTTTGTCAAATATCTCGGAAACGGAAGCTCGTACAGCAAATTTACCTTTGGGGAATGCTAACTGTAGAATTTGATGAGGAGTAGAATGAGCCCATCTGCGAGGCTCTACGACTTTCGATTCAAAACTTATAGCCGTTTGAACCACATAATTTTTCATATCTGTACGGTTTTTGTCAAATATCTCGGAAACGGAAGCTCGTACAGCAAATTTACCTTCGGGGAATGCTAACTGTAGAATTTGATGAGGAATCGAATGAGCCCATCTGCGAGGCTCTACGACTTTCGATTCAAAATGTAGCCGATTGAACCACATAATTTTTCATATCTGTACGGTTTTTGTCCGATTTCAAGGACATTTGACACATCATTTTTCAAATCTGTACGGTTTTTGTCAAATATCTCGGAAACGGAAGCTCGTACAGCAAATTTACCTTTGGGGAATGCTAACTGTAGAATTTGATGAGGAATCGAATGAGCCCATCTGCGAGGCTCTACGACTTTCGATTCAAAATGTAGCCGATTGAACCACATAATTTTTCATATCTGTACGGTTTTTGTCCGATTTCAAGGACATTTGACACATCATTTTTCAAATCTGTACGGTTTTTGTCAAATATCTCGGAAACGGAAGCTCGTACAGCAAATTTACCTTTGGGGAATGCTAACTGTAGAATTTGATGAGGAATCGAATGAGCCCATCTGCGAGGCTCTACGACTTTCGATTCAAAATGTAGCCGATTGAACCACATAATTTTTCATATCTGTACGGTTTTTGTCCGATTTCAAGGACATTTGACACATCATTTTTCAAATCTGTACGGTTTTTGTCAAATATCTCGGAAACGGAAGCTCGTACAGCAAATTTACCTTTGGGGAATGCTAACTGTAGAATTTGATGAGGAATCGAATGAGCCCATCTGCGAGGCTCTACGACTTTCGATTCAAAATGTAGCCGATTGAACCACATAATTTTTCATATCTGTACGGTTTTTGTCCGATTTCAAGGACATTTGACACCATTTTTCAAATCTGTACGGTTTTTGTCAAATATCTCGGAAACGGAAGCTCGTACAGCAAATTTAGCTTTGGGGAATGCTAACTGTAGAATTTGATGAGGAATCGAATGAGCCCATCTGCGAGGCTCTACGACTTTCGATTCAAAATGTAGCCGATTGAACCACATAATTTTTCATATCTGTACGGTTTTTGTCCGATTTCAAGGACATTTGACACATATTTTTTCAAATCTGTACGGTTTTTGTCAAATATCTCGGAAACGGAAGCTCGTACAGCAAATTTACCTTTGGGGAATGCTAACTGTAGAATTTGATGAGGAATCGAATGAGCCCATCTGCGAGGCTCTACGACTTTCGATTCAAAATGTAGCCGATTGAACCACATAATTTTTCATATCTGTACGGTTTTTGTCCGATTTCAAGGACATTTGACACATCATTTTTCAAATCTGTACGGTTTTTGTCAAATATCTCGGAAACGGAAGCTCGTACAGCAAATTTACCTTTGGGGAATGCTAACTGTAGAATTTGATGAGGAGTAGAATGAGCCCATCTGCGAGGCTCTACGACTTTCGATTCAAAATGTAGCCGATTGAACCACATAATTTTTCATATCTGTACGGTTTTTGTCCGATTTCAAGGACATTTGACACATCATTTTTCAAATCTGTACGGTTTTTGTCAAATATCTCGGAAACGGAAGCTCGTACAGCAAATTTACCTTTGGGGAATGCTAACTGTAGAATTTGATGAGGAGTAGAATGAGCCCATCTGCGAGGCTCTACGACTTTCGATTCAAAACTTATAGCCGTTTGAACCACATAATTTTTCATATCTGTACGGTTTTTGTCAAATATCTCGGAAACGGAAGCTCGTACAGCAAATTTACCTTCGGGGAATGCTAACTGTAGAATTTGATGAGGAATCGAATGAGCCCATCTGCGAGGCTCTACGACTTTCGATTCAAAATGTAGCCGATTGAACCACATAATTTTTCATATCTGTACGGTTTTTGTCCGATTTCAAGGACATTTGACACATCATTTTTCAAATCTGTACGGTTTTTGTCAAATATCTCGGAAACGGAAGCTCGTACAGCAAATTTACCTGCACAGGGGAATGCTAACTGTAGAATTTGATGAGGAATCGAATGAGCCCATCTGCGAGGCTCTACGACTTTCGATTCAAAATGTAGCCGATTGAACCACATAATTTTTCATATCTGTACGGTTTTTGTCCGATTTCAAGGACATTTGACACATCATTTTTCAAATCTGTACGGTTTTTGTCAAATATCTCGGAAACGGAAGCTCGTACAGCAAATTTACCTTTGGGGAATGCTAACTGTAGAATTTGATGAGGAGTAGAATGAGCCCATCTGCGAGGCTCTACGACTTTCGATTCAAAACTTATAGCCGTTTGAACCACATAATTTTTCATATCTGTACGGTTTTTGTCAAATATCTCGGAAACGGAAGCTCGTACAGCAAATTTACCTTCGGGGAATGCTAACTGTAGAATTTGATGAGGAATCGAATGAGCCCATCTGCGAGGCTCTACGACTTTCGATTCAAAATGTAGCCGATTGAACCACATAATTTTTCATATCTGTACGGTTTTTGTCCGATTTCAAGGACATTTGACACATCATTTTTCAAATCTGTACGGTTTTTGTCAAATATCTCGGAAACGGAAGCTCGTACAGCAAATTTACCTGCACAGGGGAATGCTAACTGTAGAATTTGATGAGGAATCGAATGAGCCCATCTGCGAGGCTCTACGACTTTCGATTCAAAATGTAGCCGATTGAACCACATAATTTTTCATATCTGTACGGTTTTTGTCCGATTTCAAGGACATTTGACACATCATTTTTCAAATCTGTACGGTTTTTGTCAAATATCTCGGAAACGGAAGCTCGTACAGCAAATTTACCTTTGGGGAATGCTAACTGTAGAATTTGATGAGGAGTAGAATGAGCCCATCTGCGAGGCTCTACGACTTTCGATTCAAAAGTTATAGCCGTTTGAACCACATAATTTTTCATATCTGTACGGTTTTTGTCAAATATCTCGGAAACGGAAGCTCGTACAGCAAATTTACCTTCGGGGAATGCTAACTGTAGAATTTGATGAGGAATCGAATGAGCCCATCTGCGAGGCTCTACGACTTTCGATTCAAAATGTAGCCGATTGAACCACATAATTTTTCATATCTGTACGGTTTTTGTCCGATTTCAAGGACATTTGACACATCATTTTTCAAATCTGTACGGTTTTTGTCAAATATCTCGGAAACGGAAGCTCGTACAGCAAATTTACCTTTGGGGAATGCTAACTGTAGAATTTGATGAGGAGTAGAATGAGCCCATCTGCGAGGCTCTACGACTTTCGAGTCAAAACTTATAGCCGTTTGAACCACATAATTTTTCATATCTGTACGGTTTTTGTCAAATATCTCGGAAACGGAAGCTCGTACAGCAAATTTACCTTCGGGGAATGCTAACTGTAGAATTTGATGAGGAATCGAATGAGCCCATCTGCGAGGCTCTACGACTTTCGATTCAAAATGTAGCCGATTGAACCACATAATTTTTCATATCTGTACGGTTTTTGTCCGATTTCAAGGACATTTGACACATCATTTTTCAAATCTGTACGGTTTTTGTCAAATATCTCGGAAACGGAAGCTCGTACAGCAAATTTACCTTTGGGGAATGCTAACTGTAGAATTTGATGAGGAATCGAATGAGCCCATCTGCGAGGCTCTACGACTTTCGATTCAAAATGTAGCCGATTGAACCACATAATTTTTCATATCTGTACGGTTTTTGTCCGATTTCAAGGACATTTGACACATCATTTTTCAAATCTGTACGGTTTTTGTCAAATATCTCGGAAACGGAAGCTCGTACAGCAAATTTACCTTTGGGGAATGCTAACTGTAGAATTTGATGAGGAATCGAATGAGCCCATCTGCGAGGCTCTACGACTTTCGATTCAAAATGTAGCCGATTGAACCACATAATTTTTCATATCTGTACGGTTTTTGTCCGATTTCAAGGACATTTGACACATCATTTTTCAAATCTGTACGGTTTTTGTCAAATATCTCGGAAACGGAAGCTCGTACAGCAAATTTACCTTTGGGGAATGCTAACTGTAGAATTTGATGAGGAGTAGAATGAGCCCATCTGCGAGGCTCTACGACTTTCGATTCAAAACTTATAGCCGTTTGAACCACATAATTTTTCATATCTGTACGGTTTTTGTCAAATATCTCGGAAACGGAAGCTCGTACAGCAAATTTACCTTCGGGGAATGCTAACTGTAGAATTTGATGAGGAATCGAATGAGCCCATCTGCGAGGCTCTACGACTTTCAAATTCAAAATGTAGCCGATTGAACCACATAATTTTTCATATCTGTACGGTTTTTGTCCGATTTCAAGGACATTTGACACATCATTTTTCAAATCTGTACGGTTTTTGTCAAATATCTCGGAAACGGAAGCTCGTACAGCAAATTTACCTTTGGGGAATGCTAACTGTAGAATTTGATGAGGAATCGAATGAGCCCATCTGCGAGGCTCTACGACTTTCGATTCAAAATGTAGCCGATTGAACCACATAATTTTTCATATCTGTACGGTTTTTGTCCGATTTCAAGGACATTTGACACATCATTTTTCAAATCTGTACGGTTTTTGTCAAATATCTTGGAAACGGAAGCTCGTACAGCAAATTTACCTTTGGGGAATGCTAACTGTAGAATTTGATGAGGAATCGAATGAGCCCATCTGCGAGGCTCTACGACTTTCGATTCAAAATGTAGCCGATTGAACCACATAATTTTTCATATCTGTACGGTTTTTGTCCGATTTCAAGGACATTTGACACATCATTTTTCAAATCTGTACGGTTTTTGTCAAATATCTCGGAAACGGAAGCTCGTACAGCAAATTTACCTTTGGGGAATGCTAACTGTAGAATTTGATGAGGAATCGAATGAGCCCATCTGCGAGGCTCTACGACTTTCGATTCAAAATGTAGCCGATTGAACCACATAATTTTTCATATCTGTACGGTTTTTGTCCGATTTCAAGGACATTTGACACATCATTTTTCAAATCTGTACGGTTTTTGTCAAATATCTCGGAAACGGAAGCTCGTACAGCAAATTTACCTTTGGGGAATGCTAACTGTAGAATTTGATGAGGAGTAGAATGAGCCCATCTGCGAGGCTCTACGACTTTCGATTCAAAACTTATAGCCGTTTGAACCACATCATTTTACATATCTGTACGGTTTTTGTCAAATATCTCGGAAACGGAAGCTCGTACAGCAAATTTACCTTCGGGGAATGCTAACTGTAGAATTTGATGAGGAATCGAATGAGCCCATCTGCGAGGCTCTACGACTTTCGATTCAAAATGTAGCCGATTGAACCACATAATTTTTCATATCTGTACGGTTTTTGTCCGATTTCAAGGACATTTGACACATCATTTTTCAAATCTGTACGGTTTTTGTCAAATATCTCGGAAACGGAAGCTCGTACAGCAAATTTACCTGCACAGGGGAATGCTAACTGTAGAATTTGATGAGGAATCGAATGAGCCCATCTGCGAGGCTCTACGACTTTCGATTCAAAATGTAGCCGATTGAACCACATAATTTTTCATATCTGTACGGTTTTTGTCCGATTTCAAGGACATTTGACACATCATTTTTCAAATCTGTACGGTTTTTGTCAAATATCTCGGAAACGGAAGCTCGTACAGCAAATTTACCTGCACAGGGGAATGCTAACTGTAGAATTTGATGAGGAATCGAATGAGCCCATCTGCGAGGCTCTACGACTTTCGATTCAAAATGTAGCCGATTGAACCACATAATTTTTCATATCTGTACGGTTTTTGTCCGATTTCAAGGACATTTGACACATCATTTTTCAAATCTGTACGGTTTTTGTCAAATATCTCGGAAACGGAAGCTCGTACAGCAAATTTACCTTTGGGGAATGCTAACTGTAGAATTTGATGAGGAGTAGAATGAGCCCATCTGCGAGGCTCTACGACTTTCGATTCAAAACTTATAGCCGTTTGAACCACATAATTTTTCATATCTGTACGGTTTTTGTCAAATATCTCGGAAACGGAAGCTCGTACAGCAAATTTACCTTCGGGGAATGCTAACTGTAGAATTTGATGAGGAATCGAATGAGCCCATCTGCGAGGCTCTACGACTTTCGATTCAAAATGTAGCCGATTGAACCACATAATTTTTCATATCTGTACGGTTTTTGTCCGATTTCAAGGACATTTGACACATCATTTTTCAAATCTGTACGGTTTTTGTCAAATATCTCGGAAACGGAAGCTCGTACAGCAAATTTACCTGCACAGGGGAATGCTAACTGTAGAATTTGATGAGGAATCGAATGAGCCCATCTGCGAGGCTCTACGACTTTCGATTCAAAATGTAGCCGATTGAACCACATAATTTTTCATATCTGTACGGTTTTTGTCCGATTTCAAGGACATTTGACACATCATTTTTCAAATCTGTACGGTTTTTGTCAAATATCTCGGAAACGGAAGCTCGTACAGCAAATTTACCTTTGGGGAATGCTAACTGTAGAATTTGATGAGGAGTAGAATGAGCCCATCTGCGAGGCTCTACGACTTTCGATTCAAAAGTTATAGCCGTTTGAACCACATAATTTTTCATATCTGTACGGTTTTTGTCAAATATCTCGGAAACGGAAGCTCGTACAGCAAATTTACCTTCGGGGAATGCTAACTGTAGAATTTGATGAGGAATCGAATGAGCCCATCTGCGAGGCTCTACGACTTTCGATTCAAAATGTAGCCGATTGAACCACATAATTTTTCATATCTGTACGGTTTTTGTCCGATTTCAAGGACATTTGACACATCATTTTTCAAATCTGTACGGTTTTTGTCAAATATCTCGGAAACGGAAGCTCGTACAGCAAATTTACCTGCACAGGGGAATGCTAACTGTAGAATTTGATGAGGAATCGAATGAGCCCATCTGCGAGGCTCTACGACTTTCGATTCAAAATGTAGCCGATTGAACCACATAATTTTTCATATCTGTACGGTTTTTGTCCGATTTCAAGGACATTTGACACATCATTTTTCAAATCTGTACGGTTTTTGTCAAATATCTCGGAAACGGAAGCTCGTACAGCAAATTTACCTGCACAGGGGAATGCTAACTGTAGAATTTGATGAGGAATCGAATGAGCCCATCTGCGAGGCTCTACGACTTTCGATTCAAAATGTAGCCGATTGAACCACATAATTTTTCATATCTGTACGGTTTTTGTCCGATTTCAAGGACATTTGACACATCATTTTTCAAATCTGTACGGTTTTTGTCAAATATCTCGGAAACGGAAGCTCGTACAGCAAATTTACCTTTGGGGAATGCTAACTGTAGAATTTGATGAGGAGTAGAATGAGCCCATCTGCGAGGCTCTACGACTTTCGATTCAAAACTTATAGCCGTTTGAACCACATAATTTTTCATATCTGTACGGTTTTTGTCAAATATCTCGGAAACGGAAGCTCGTACAGCAAATTTACCTTCGGGGAATGCTAACTGTAGAATTTGATGAGGAATCGAATGAGCCCATCTGCGAGGCTCTACGACTTTCGATTCAAAATGTAGCCGATTGAACCACATAATTTTTCATATCTGTACGGTTTTTGTCCGATTTCAAGGACATTTGACACATCATTTTTCAAATCTGTACGGTTTTTGTCAAATATCTCGGAAACGGAAGCTCGTACAGCAAATTTACCTGCACAGGGGAATGCTAACTGTAGAATTTGATGAGGAATCGAATGAGCCCATCTGCGAGGCTCTACGACTTTCGATTCAAAATGTAGCCGATTGAACCACATAATTTTTCATATCTGTACGGTTTTTGTCCGATTTCAAGGACATTTGACACATCATTTTTCAAATCTGTACGGTTTTTGTCAAATATCTCGGAAACGGAAGCTCGTACAGCAAATTTACCTTTGGGGAATGCTAACTGTAGAATTTGATGAGGAGTAGAATGAGCCCATCTGCGAGGCTCTACGACTTTCGATTCAAAAGTTATAGCCGTTTGAACCACATAATTTTTCATATCTGTACGGTTTTTGTCAAATATCTCGGAAACGGAAGCTCGTACAGCAAATTTACCTTCGGGGAATGCTAACTGTAGAATTTGATGAGGAATCGAATGAGCCCATCTGCGAGGCTCTACGACTTTCGATTCAAAATGTAGCCGATTGAACCACATAATTTTTCATATCTGTACGGTTTTTGTCCGATTTCAAGGACATTTGACACATCATTTTTCAAATCTGTACGGTTTTTGTCAAATATCTCGGAAACGGAAGCTCGTACAGCAAATTTACCTTTGGGGAATGCTAACTGTAGAATTTGATGAGGAGTAGAATGAGCCCATCTGCGAGGCTCTACGACTTTCGAGTCAAAACTTATAGCCGTTTGAACCACATAATTTTTCATATCTGTACGGTTTTTGTCAAATATCTCGGAAACGGAAGCTCGTACAGCAAATTTACCTTCGGGGAATGCTAACTGTAGAATTTGATGAGGAATCGAATGAGCCCATCTGCGAGGCTCTACGACTTTCGATTCAAAATGTAGCCGATTGAACCACATAATTTTTCATATCTGTACGTTTTTTGTCCGATTTCAAGGACATTTGACACATCATTTTTCAAATCTGTACGGTTTTTGTCAAATATCTCGGAAACGGAAGCTCGTACAGCAAATTTACCTGCACAGGGGAATGCTAACTGTAGAATTTGATGAGGAATCGAATGAGCCCATCTGCGAGGCTCTACGACTTTCGATTCAAAATGTAGCCGATTGAACCACATAATTTTTCATATCTGTACGGTTTTTGTCCGATTTCAAGGACATTTGACACATCATTTTTCAAATCTGTACGGTTTTTGTCAAATATCTCGGAAACGGAAGCTCGTACAGCAAATTTACCTTTGGGGAATGCTAACTGTAGAATTTGATGAGGAATCGAATGAGCCCATCTGCGAGGCTCTACGACTTTCGATTCAAAATGTAGCCGATTGAACCACATAATTTTTCATATCTGTACGGTTTTTGTCCGATTTCAAGGACATTTGACACATCATTTTTCAAATCTGTACGGTTTTTGTCAAATATCTCGGAAACGGAAGCTCGTACAGCAAATTTACCTTTGGGGAATGCTAACTGTAGAATTTGATGAGGAATCGAATGAGCCCATCTGCGAGGCTCTACGACTTTCGATTCAAAATGTAGCCGATTGAACCACATAATTTTTCATATCTGTACGGTTTTTGTCCGATTTCAAGGACATTTGACACATCATTTTTCAAATCTGTACGGTTTTTGTCAAATATCTCGGAAACGGAAGCTCGTACAGCAAATTTACCTTTGGGGAATGCTAACTGTAGAATTTGATGAGGAGTAGAATGAGCCCATCTGCGAGGCTCTACGACTTTCGATTCAAAAGTTATAGCCGTTTGAACCACATAATTTTTCATATCTGTACGGTTTTTGTCAAATATCTCGGAAACGGAAGCTCGTACAGCAAATTTACCTTCGGGGAATGCTAACTGTAGAATTTGATGAGGAATCGAATGAGCCCATCTGCGAGGCTCTACGACTTTCGATTCAAAATGTAGCCGATTGAACCACATAATTTTTCATATCTGTACGGTTTTTGTCCGATTTCAAGGACATTTGACACATCATTTTTCAAATCTGTACGGTTTTTGTCAAATATCTCGGAAACGGAAGCTCGTACAGCAAATTTACCTGCACAGGGGAATGCTAACTGTAGAATTTGATGAGGAATCGAATGAGCCCATCTGCGAGGCTCTACGACTTTCGATTCAAAATGTAGCCGATTGAACCACATAATTTTTCATATCTGTACGGTTTTTGTCCGATTTCAAGGACATTTGACACATCATTTTTCAAATCTGTACGGTTTTTGTCAAATATCTCGGAAACGGAAGCTCGTACAGCAAATTTACCTGCACAGGGGAATGCTAACTGTAGAATTTGATGAGGAATCGAATGAGCCCATCTGCGAGGCTCTACGACTTTCGATTCAAAATGTAGCCGATTGAACCACATAATTTTTCATATCTGTACGGTTTTTGTCCGATTTCAAGGACATTTGACACATCATTTTTCAAATCTGTACGGTTTTTGTCAAATATCTCGGAAACGGAAGCTCGTACAGCAAATTTACCTTTGGGGAATGCTAACTGTAGAATTTGATGAGGAGTAGAATGAGCCCATCTGCGAGGCTCTACGACTTTCGATTCAAAACTTATAGCCGTTTGAACCACATAATTTTTCATATCTGTACGGTTTTTGTCAAATATCTCGGAAACGGAAGCTCGTACAGCAAATTTACCTTCGGGGAATGCTAACTGTAGAATTTGATGAGGAATCGAATGAGCCCATCTGCGAGGCTCTACGACTTTCGATTCAAAATGTAGCCGATTGAACCACATAATTTTTCATATCTGTACGGTTTTTGTCCGATTTCAAGGACATTTGACACATCATTTTTCAAATCTGTACGGTTTTTGTCAAATATCTCGGAAACGGAAGCTCGTACAGCAAATTTACCTTTGGGGAATGCTAACTGTAGAATTTGATGAGGAATCGAATGAGCCCATCTGCGAGGCTCTACGACTTTCGATTCAAAATGTAGCCGATTGAACCACATAATTTTTCATATCTGTACGGTTTTTGTCCGATTTCAAGGACATTTGACACATCATTTTTCAAATCTGTACGGTTTTTGTCAAATATCTCGGAAACGGAAGCTCGTACAGCAAATTTACCTTTGGGGAATGCTAACTGTAGAATTTGATGAGGAGTAGAATGAGCCCATCTGCGAGGCTCTACGACTTTCGATTCAAAACTTATAGCCGTTTGAACCACATAATTTTTCATATCTGTACGGTTTTTGTCAAATATCTCGGAAACGGAAGCTCGTACAGCAAATTTACCTTCGGGGAATGCTAACTGTAGAATTTGATGAGGAATCGAATGAGCCCATCTGCGAGGCTCTACGACTTTCGATTCAAAATGTAGCCGATTGAACCACATAATTTTTCATATCTGTACGGTTTTTGTCCGATTTCAAGGACATTTGACACATCATTTTTCAAATCTGTACGGTTTTTGTCAAATATCTCGGAAACGGAAGCTCGTACAGCAAATTTACCTGCACAGGGGAATGCTAACTGTAGAATTTGATGAGGAATCGAATGAGCCCATCTGCGAGGCTCTACGACTTTCGATTCAAAATGTAGCCGATTGAACCACATAATTTTTCATATCTGTACGGTTTTTGTCCGATTTCAAGGACATTTGACACATCATTTTTCAAATCTGTACGGTTTTTGTCAAATATCTCGGAAACGGAAGCTCGTACAGCAAATTTACCTTTGGGGAATGCTAACTGTAGAATTTGATGAGGAGTAGAATGAGCCCATCTGCGAGGCTCTACGACTTTCGATTCAAAAGTTATAGCCGTTTGAACCACATAATTTTTCATATCTGTACGGTTTTTGTCAAATATCTCGGAAACGGAAGCTCGTACAGCAAATTTACCTTCGGGGAATGCTAACTGTAGAATTTGATGAGGAATCGAATGAGCCCATCTGCGAGGCTCTACGACTTTCGATTCAAAATGTAGCCGATTGAACCACATAATTTTTCATATCTGTACGGTTTTTGTCCGATTTCAAGGACATTTGACACATCATTTTTCAAATCTGTACGGTTTTTGTCAAATATCTCGGAAACGGAAGCTCGTACAGCAAATTTACCTTTGGGGAATGCTAACTGTAGAATTTGATGAGGAGTAGAATGAGCCCATCTGCGAGGCTCTACGACTTTCGAGTCAAAACTTATAGCCGTTTGAACCACATAATTTTTCATATCTGTACGGTTTTTGTCAAATATCTCGGAAACGGAAGCTCGTACAGCAAATTTACCTTCGGGGAATGCTAACTGTAGAATTTGATGAGGAATCGAATGAGCCCATCTGCGAGGCTCTACGACTTTCGATTCAAAATGTAGCCGATTGAACCACATAATTTTTCATATCTGTACGGTTTTTGTCCGATTTCAAGGACATTTGACACATCATTTTTCAAATCTGTACGGTTTTTGTCAAATATCTCGGAAACGGAAGCTCGTACAGCAAATTTACCTTTGGGGAATGCTAACTGTAGAATTTGATGAGGAATCGAATGAGCCCATCTGCGAGGCTCTACGACTTTCGATTCAAAATGTAGCCGATTGAACCACATAATTTTTCATATCTGTACGGTTTTTGTCCGATTTCAAGGACATTTGACACATCATTTTTCAAATCTGTACGGTTTTTGTCAAATATCTCGGAAACGGAAGCTCGTACAGCAAATTTACCTTTGGGGAATGCTAACTGTAGAATTTGATGAGGAATCGAATGAGCCCATCTGCGAGGCTCTACGACTTTCGATTCAAAATGTAGCCGATTGAACCACATAATTTTTCATATCTGTACGGTTTTTGTCCGATTTCAAGGACATTTGACACATCATTTTTCAAATCTGTACGGTTTTTGTCAAATATCTCGGAAACGGAAGCTCGTACAGCAAATTTACCTTTGGGGAATGCTAACTGTAGAATTTGATGAGGAATCGAATGAGCCCATCTGCGAGGCTCTACGACTTTCGATTCAAAATGTAGCCGATTGAACCACATAATTTTTCATATCTGTACGGTTTTTGTCCGATTTCAAGGACATTTGACACATCATTTTTCAAATCTGTACGGTTTTTGTCAAATATCTCGGAAACGGAAGCTCGTACAGCAAATTTACCTTTGGGGAATGCTAACTGTAGAATTTGATGAGGAGTAGAATGAGCCCATCTGCGAGGCTCTACGACTTTCGATTCAAAAGTTATAGCCGTTTGAACCACATAATTTTTCATATCTGTACAGTTTTTGTCAAATATCTCGGAAACGGAAGCTCGTACAGCAAATTTACCTTCGGGGAATGCTAACTGTAGAATTTGATGAGGAATCGAATGAGCCCATCTGCGAGGCTCTACGACTTTCGATTCAAAATGTAGCCGGTTGAACCACATCATTTTTCATATCTGTACGGTTTTTGTCCGATTTCAAGGACATTTGACACATCATTTTTCAAATCTGTACGGTTTTTGTCAAATATCTCGGAAACGGAAGCTCGTACAGCAAATTTACCTTTGGGGAATGCTAACTGTAGAATTTGATGAGGAGTAGAATGAGCCCATCTGCGAGGCTCTACGACTTTCGATTCAAAACTTATAGCCGTTTGAACCACATAATTTTTCATATCTGTACGGTTTTTGTCAAATATCTCGGAAACGGAAGCTCGTACAGCAAATTTACCTGCATATGGGAATGCTAACTGTAGAATTTGATGAGGAGTAGAATGAGCCCATCTGCGAGGCTCTACGACTTTCGATTCAAAAGTTATAGCCGTTTGAACCACATAATTTTTCATATCTGTACAGTTTTTGTCAAATATCTCGGAAACGGAAGCTCGTACAGCAAATTTACCTTCGGGGAATGCTAACTGTAGAATTTGATGAGGAATCGAATGAGCCCATCTGCGAGGCTCTACGACTTTCGATTCAAAATGTAGCCGATTGAACCACATAATTTTTCCTATCTGTACGGTTTTTGTCCGATTTCAAGGACATTTGACACATCATTTTTCAAATCTGTACGGTTTTTGTCAAATATCTCGGAAACGGAAGCTCGTACAGCAAATTTACCTTTGGGGAATGCTAACTGTAGAATTTGATGAGGAATCGAATGAGCCCATCTGCGAGGCTCTACGACTTTCGATTCAAAATGTAGCCGATTGAACCACATAATTTTTCATATCTGTACGGTTTTTGTCCGATTTCAAGGACATTTGACACATCATTTTTCAAATCTGTACGGTTTTTGTCAAATATCTCGGAAACGGAAGCTCGTACAGCAAATTTACCTTTGGGGAATGCTAACTGTAGAATTTGATGAGGAATCGAATGAGCCCATCTGCGAGGCTCTACGACTTTCGATTCAAAATGTAGCCGATTGAACCACATAATTTTTCATATCTGTACGGTTTTTGTCCGATTTCAAGGACATTTGACACATCATTTTTCAAATCTGTACGGTTTTTGTCAAATATCTCGGAAACGGAAGCTCGTACAGCAAATTTACCTTTGGGGAATGCTAACTGTAGAATTTGATGAGGAGTAGAATGAGCCCATCTGCGAGGCTCTACGACTTTCGATTCAAAAGTTATAGCCGTTTGAACCACATAATTTTTCATATCTGTACGGTTTTTGTCAAATATCTCGGAAACGGAAGCTCGTACAGCAAATTTACCTTCGGGGAATGCTAACTGTAGAATTTGATGAGGAATCGAATGAGCCCATCTGCGAGGCTCTACGACTTTCGATTCAAAATGTAGCCGATTGAACCACATAATTTTTCATATCTGTACGGTTTTTGTCCGATTTCAAGGACATTTGACACATCATTTTTCAAATCTGTACGGTTTTTGTCAAATATCTCGGAAACGGAAGCTCGTACAGCAAATTTACCTTTGGGGAATGCTAACTGTAGAATTTGATGAGGAATCGAATGAGCCCATCTGCGAGGCTCTACGACTTTCGATTCAAAATGTAGCCGATTGAACCACATAATTTTTCATATCTGTACGGTTTTTGTCCGATTTCAAGGACATTTGACACATCATTTTTCAAATCTGTACGGTTTTTGTCAAATATCTCGGAAACGGAAGCTCGTACAGCAAATTTACCTGCACAGGGGTATGCTAACTGTAGAATTTGATGAGGAATCGAATGAGCCCATCTGCGAGGCTCTACGACTTTCGATTCAAAATGTAGCCGATTGAACCACATAATTTTTCATATCTGTACGGTTTTTGTCCGATTTCAAGGACATTTGACACATCATTTTTCAAATCTGTACGGTTTTTGTCAAATATCTCGGAAACGGAAGCTCGTACAGCAAATTTACCTTTGGGGAATGCTAACTGTAGAATTTGATGAGGAGTAGAATGAGCCCATCTGCGAGGCTCTACGACTTTCGATTCAAAACTTATAGCCGTTTGAACCACATAATTTTTCATATCTGTACGGTTTTTGTCAAATATCTCGGAAACGGAAGCTCGTACAGCAAATTTACCTTCGGGGAATGCTAACTGTAGAATTTGATGAGGAATCGAATGAGCCCATCTGCGAGGCTCTACGACTTTCGATTCAAAATGTAGCCGATTGAACCACATAATTTTTCATATCTGTACGGTTTTTGTCCGATTTCAAGGACATTTGACACATCATTTTTCAAATCTGTACGGTTTTTGTCAAATATCTCGGAAACGGAAGCTCGTACAGCAAATTTACCTGCACAGGGGAATGCTAACTGTAGAATTTGATGAGGAATCGAATGAGCCCATCTGCGAGGCTCTACGACTTTCGATTCAAAATGTAGCCGATTGAACCACATAATTTTTCATATCTGTACGGTTTTTGTCCGATTTCAAGGACATTTGACACATCATTTTTCAAATCTGTACGGTTTTTGTCAAATATCTCGGAAACGGAAGCTCGTACAGCAAATTTACCTTTGGGGAATGCTAACTGTAGAATTTGATGAGGAGTAGAATGAGCCCATCTGCGAGGCTCTACGACTTTCGATTCAAAAGTTATAGCCGTTTGAACCACATAATTTTTCATATCTGTACGGTTTTTGTCAAATATCTCGGAAACGGAAGCTCGTACAGCAAATTTACCTTCGGGGAATGCTAACTGTAGAATTTGATGAGGAATCGAATGAGCCCATCTGCGAGGCTCTACGACTTTCGATTCAAAATGTAGCCGATTGAACCACATAATTTTTCATATCTGTACGGTTTTTGTCCGATTTCAAGGACATTTGACACATCATTTTTCAAATCTGTACGGTTTTTGTCAAATATCTCGGAAACGGAAGCTCGTACAGCAAATTTACCTTTGGGGAATGCTAACTGTAGAATTTGATGAGGAGTAGAATGAGCCCATCTGCGAGGCTCTACGACTTTCGAGTCAAAACTTATAGCCGTTTGAACCACATAATTTTTCATATCTGTACGGTTTTTGTCAAATATCTCGGAAACGGAAGCTCGTACAGCAAATTTACCTTCGGGGAATGCTAACTGTAGAATTTGATGAGGAATCGAATGAGCCCATCTGCGAGGCTCTACGACTTTCGATTCAAAATGTAGCCGATTGAACCACATAATTTTTCATATCTGTACGGTTTTTGTCCGATTTCAAGGACATTTGACACATCATTTTTCAAATCTGTACGGTTTTTGTCAAATATCTCGGAAACGGAAGCTCGTACAGCAAATTTACCTGCACAGGGGAATGCTAACTGTAGAATTTGATGAGGAATCGAATGAGCCCATCTGCGAGGCTCTACGACTTTCGATTCAAAATGTAGCCGATTGAACCACATAATTTTTCATATCTGTACGGTTTTTGTCCGATTTCAAGGACATTTGACACATCATTTTTCAAATCTGTACGGTTTTTGTCAAATATCTCGGAAACGGAAGCTCGTACAGCAAATTTACCTTTGGGGAATGCTAACTGTAGAATTTGATGAGGAATCGAATGAGCCCATCTGCGAGGCTCTACGACTTTCGATTCAAAATGTAGCCGATTGAACCACATAATTTTTCATATCTGTACGGTTTTTGTCCGATTTCAAGGACATTTGACACATCATTTTTCAAATCTGTACGGTTTTTGTCAAATATCTCGGAAACGGAAGCTCGTACAGCAAATTTACCTTTGGGGAATGCTAACTGTAGAATTTGATGAGGAATCGAATGAGCCCATCTGCGAGGCTCTACGACTTTCGATTCAAAATGTAGCCGATTGAACCACATAATTTTTCATATCTGTATGGTTTTTGTCCGATTTCAAGGACATTTGACACATCATTTTTCAAATCTGTACGGTTTTTGTCAAATATCTCGGAAACGGAAGCTCGTACAGCAAATTTACCTTTGGGGAATGCTAACTGTAGAATTTGATGAGGAATCGAATGAGCCCATCTGCGAGGCTCTACGACTTTCGATTCAAAATGTAGCCGATTGAACCACATAATTTTTCATATCTGTACGGTTTTTGTCCGATTTCAAGGACATTTGACACATCATTTTTCAAATCTGTACGGTTTTTGTCAAATATCTCGGAAACGGAAGCTCGTACAGCAAATTTACCTTTGGGGAATGCTAACTGTAGAATTTGATGAGGAGTAGAATGAGCCCATCTGCGAGGCTCTACGACTTTCGATTCAAAAGTTATAGCCGTTTGAACCACATAATTTTTCATATCTGTACAGTTTTTGTCAAATATCTCGGAAACGGAAGCTCGTACAGCAAATTTACCTTCGGGGAATGCTAACTGTAGAATTTGATGAGGAATCGAATGAGCCCATCTGCGAGGCTCTACGACTTTCGATTCAAAATGTAGCCGATTGAACCACATCATTTTTCATATCTGTACGGTTTTTGTCCGATTTCAAGGACATTTGACACATCATTTTTCAAATCTGTACGGTTTTTGTCAAATATCTCGGAAACGGAAGCTCGTACAGCAAATTTACCTTTGGGGAATGCTAACTGTAGAATTTGATGAGGAGTAGAATGAGCCCATCTGCGAGGCTCTACGACTTTCGATTCAAAACTTATAGCCGTTTGAACCACATAATTTTTCATATCTGTACGGTTTTTGTCAAATATCTCGGAAACGGAAGCTCGTACAGCAAATTTACCTGAATATGGGAATGCTAACTGTAGAATTTGATGAGGAGTAGAATGAGCCCATCTGCGAGGCTCTACGACTTTCGATTCAAAAGTTATAGCCGTTTGAACCACATAATTTTTCATATCTGTACAGTTTTTGTCAAATATCTCGGAAACGGAAGCTCGTACAGCAAATTTACCTTCGGGGAATGCTAACTGTAGAATTTGATGAGGAATCGAATGAGCCCATCTGCGAGGCTCTACGACTTTCGATTCAAAATGTAGCCGATTGAACCACATAATTTTTCCTATCTGTACGGTTTTTGTCCGATTTCAAGGACATTTGACACATCATTTTTCAAATCTGTACGGTTTTTGTCAAATATCTCGGAAACGGAAGCTCGTACAGCAAATTTACCTTTGGGGAATGCTAACTGTAGAATTTGATGAGGAATCGAATGAGCCCATCTGCGAGGCTCTACGACTTTCGATTCAAAATGTAGCCGATTGAACCACATAATTTTTCATATCTGTACGGTTTTTGTCCGATTTCAAGGACATTTGACACATCATTTTTCAAATCTGTACGGTTTTTGTCAAATATCTCGGAAACGGAAGCTCGTACAGCAAATTTACCTTTGGGGAATGCTAACTGTAGAATTTGATGAGGAATCGAATGAGCCCATCTGCGAGGCTCTACGACTTTCGATTCAAAATGTAGCCGATTGAACCACATAATTTTTCATATCTGTACGGTTTTTGTCCGATTTCAAGGACATTTGACACATCATTTTTCAAATCTGTACGGTTTTTGTCAAATATCTCGGAAACGGAAGCTCGTACAGCAAATTTACCTTTGGGGAATGCTAACTGTAGAATTTGATGAGGAGTAGAATGAGCCCATCTGCGAGGCTCTACGACTTTCGATTCAAAAGTTATAGCCGTTTGAACCACATAATTTTTCATATCTGTACGGTTTTTGTCAAATATCTCGGAAACGGAAGCTCGTACAGCAAATTTACCTTCGGGGAATGCTAACTGTAGAATTTGATGAGGAATCGAATGAGCCCATCTGCGAGGCTCTACGACTTTCGATTCAAAATGTAGCCGATTGAACCACATAATTTTTCATATCTGTACGGTTTTTGTCCGATTTCAAGGACATTTGACACATCATTTTTCAAATCTGTACGGTTTTTGTCAAATATCTCGGAAACGGAAGCTCGTACAGCAAATTTACCTTTGGGGAATGCTAACTGTAGAATTTGATGAGGAATCGAATGAGCCCATCTGCGAGGCTCTACGACTTTCGATTCAAAATGTAGCCGATTGAACCACATAATTTTTCATATCTGTACGGTTTTTGTCCGATTTCAAGGACATTTGACACATCATTTTTCAAATCTGTACGGTTTTTGTCAAATATCTCGGAAACGGAAGCTCGTACAGCAAATATACCTGCACAGGGGAATGCTAACTGTAGAATTTGATGAGGAATCGAATGAGCCCATCTGCGAGGCTCTACGACTTTCGATTCAAAATGTAGCCGATTGAACCACATAATTTTTCATATCTGTACGGTTTTTGTCCGATTTCAAGGACATTTGACACATCATTTTTCAAATCTGTACGGTTTTTGTCAAATATCTCGGAAACGGAAGCTCGTACAGCAAATTTACCTTTGGGGAATGCTAACTGTAGAATTTGATGAGGAGTAGAATGAGCCCATCTGCGAGGCTCTACGACTTTCGATTCAAAACTTATAGCCGTTTGAACCACATAATTTTTCATATCTGTACGGTTTTTGTCAAATATCTCGGAAACGGAAGCTCGTACAGCAAATTTACCTTCGGGGAATGCTAACTGTAGAATTTGATGAGGAATCGAATGAGCCCATCTGCGAGGCTCTACGACTTTCGATTCAAAATGTAGCCGATTGAACCACATAATTTTTCATATCTGTACGGTTTTTGTCCGATTTCAAGGACATTTGACACATCATTTTTCAAATCTGTACGGTTTTTGTCAAATATCTCGGAAACGGAAGCTCGTACAGCAAATTTACCTGCACAGGGGAATGCTAACTGTAGAATTTGATGAGGAATCGAATGAGCCCATCTGCGAGGCTCTACGACTTTCGATTCAAAATGTAGCCGATTGAACCACATAATTTTTCATATCTGTACGGTTTTTGTCCGATTTCAAGGACATTTGACACATCATTTTTCAAATCTGTACGGTTTTTGTCAAATATCTCGGAAACGGAAGCTCGTACAGCAAATTTACCTTTGGGGAATGCTAACTGTAGAATTTGATGAGGAGTAGAATGAGCCCATCTGCGAGGCTCTACGACTTTCGATTCAAAAGTTATAGCCGTTTGAACCACATAATTTTTCATATCTGTACGGTTTTTGTCAAATATCTCGGAAACGGAAGCTCGTACAGCAAATTTACCTTCGGGGAATGCTAACTGTAGAATTTGATGAGGAATCGAATGAGCCCATCTGCGAGGCTCTACGACTTTCGATTCAAAATGTAGCCGATTGAACCACATAATTTTTCATATCTGTACGGTTTTTGTCCGATTTCAAGGACATTTGACACATCATTTTTCAAATCTGTACGGTTTTTGTCAAATATCTCGGAAACGGAAGCTCGTACAGCAAATTTACCTTTGGGGAATGCTAACTGTAGAATTTGATGAGGAGTAGAATGAGCCCATCTGCGAGGCTCTACGACTTTCGAGTCAAAACTTATAGCCGTTTGAACCACATAATTTTTCATATCTGTACGGTTTTTGTCAAATATCTCGGAAACGGAAGCTCGTACAGCAAATTTACCTTCGGGGAATGCTAACTGTAGAATTTGATGAGGAATCGAATGAGCCCATCTGCGAGGCTCTACGACTTTCGATTCAAAATGTAGCCGATTGAACCACATAATTTTTCATATCTGTACGGTTTTTGTCCGATTTCAAGGACATTTGACACATCATTTTTCAAATCTGTACGGTTTTTGTCAAATATCTCGGAAACGGAAGCTCGTACAGCAAATTTACCTGCACAGGGGAATGCTAACTGTAGAATTTGATGAGGAATCGAATGAGCCCATCTGCGAGGCTCTACGACTTTCGATTCAAAATGTAGCCGATTGAACCACATAATTTTTCATATCTGTACGGTTTTTGTCCGATTTCAAGGACATTTGACACATCATTTTTCAAATCTGTACGGTTTTTGTCAAATATCTCGGAAACGGAAGCTCGTACAGCAAATTTACCTTTGGGGAATGCTAACTGTAGAATTTGATGAGGAATCGAATGAGCCCATCTGCGAGGCTCTACGACTTTCGATTCAAAATGTAGCCGATTGAACCACATAATTTTTCATATCTGTACGGTTTTTGTCCGATTTCAAGGACATTTGACACATCATTTTTCAAATCTGTACGGTTTTTGTCAAATATCTCGGAAACGGAAGCTCGTACAGCAAATTTACCTTTGGGGAATGCTAACTGTAGAATTTGATGAGGAATCGAATGAGCCCATCTGCGAGGCTCTACGACTTTCGATTCAAAATGTAGCCGATTGAACCACATAATTTTTCATATCTGTACGGTTTTTGTCCGATTTCAAGGACATTTGACACATCATTTTTCAAATCTGTACGGTTTTTGTCAAATATCTCGGAAACGGAAGCTCGTACAGCAAATTTACCTTTGGGGAATGCTAACTGTAGAATTTGATGAGGAGTAGAATGAGCCCATCTGCGAGGCTCTACGACTTTCGATTCAAAACTTATAGCCGTTTGAACCACATAATTTTTCATATCTGTACGGTTTTTGTCAAATATCTCGGAAACGGAAGCTCGTACAGCAAATTTACCTTCGGGGAATGCTAACTGTAGAATTTGATGAGGAATCGAATGAGCCCATCTGCGAGGCTCTACGACTTTCGATTCAAAATGTAGCCGATTGAACCACATAATTTTTCATATCTGTACGGTTTTTGTCCGATTTCAAGGACATTTGACACATCATTTTTCAAATCTGTACGGTTTTTGTCAAATATCTCGGAAACGGAAGCTCGTACAGCAAATTTACCTGCACAGGGGAATGCTAACTGTAGAATTTGATGAGGAATCGAATGAGCCCATCTGCGAGGCTCTACGACTTTCGATTCAAAATGTAGCCGATTGAACCACATAATTTTTCATATCTGTACGGTTTTTGTCCGATTTCAAGGACATTTGACACATCATTTTTTCAAATCTGTACGGTTTTTGTCAAATATCTCGGAAACGGAAGCTCGTACAGCAAATTTACCTTTGGGGAATGCTAACTGTAGAATTTGATGAGGAGTAGAATGAGCCCATCTGCGAGGCTCTACGACTTTCGATTCAAAAGTTATAGCCGTTTGAACCACATAATTTTTCATATCTGTACGGTTTTTGTCAAATATCTCGGAAACGGAAGCTCGTACAGCAAATTTACCTTCGGGGAATGCTAACTGTAGAATTTGATGAGGAATCGAATGAGCCCATCTGCGAGGCTCTACGACTTTCGATTCAAAATGTAGCCGATTGAACCACATAATTTTTCATATCTGTACGGTTTTTGTCCGATTTCAAGGACATTTGACACATCATTTTTCAAATCTGTACGGTTTTTGTCAAATATCTCGGAAACGGAAGCTCGTACAGCAAATTTACCTTTGGGGAATGCTAACTGTAGAATTTGATGAGGAGTAGAATGAGCCCATCTGCGAGGCTCTACGACTTTCGAGTCAAAACTTATAGCCGTTTGAACCACATAATTTTTCATATCTGTACGGTTTTTGTCAAATATCTCGGAAACGGAAGCTCGTACAGCAAATTTACCTTCGGGGAATGCTAACTGTAGAATTTGATGAGGAATCGAATGAGCCCATCTGCGAGGCTCTACGACTTTCGATTCAAAATGTAGCCGATTGAACCACATAATTTTTCATATCTGTACGGTTTTTGTCCGATTTCAAGGACATTTGACACATCATTTTTCAAATCTGTACGGTTTTTGTCAAATATCTCGGAAACGGAAGCTCGTACAGCAAATTTACCTTTGGGGAATGCTAACTGTAGAATTTGATGAGGAATCGAATGAGCCCATCTGCGAGGCTCTACGACTTTCGATTCAAAATGTAGCCGATTGAACCACATAATTTTTCATATCTGTACGGTTTTTGTCCGATTTCAAGGACATTTGACACATCATTTTTCAAATCTGTACGGTTTTTGTCAAATATCTCGGAAACGGAAGCTCGTACAGCAAATTTACCTTTGGGGAATGCTAACTGTAGAATTTGATGAGGAATCGAATGAGCCCATCTGCGAGGCTCTACGACTTTCGATTCAAAATGTAGCCGATTGAACCACATAATGTTTCATATCTGTACGGTTTTTGTCCGATTTCAAGGACATTTGACACATCATTTTTCAAATCTGTACGGTTTTTGTCAAATATCTCGGAAACGGAAGCTCGTACAGCAAATTTACCTTTGGGGAATGCTAACTGTAGAATTTGATGAGGAATCGAATGAGCCCATCTGCGAGGCTCTACGACTTTCGATTCAAAATGTAGCCGATTGAACCACATAATTTTTCATATCTGTACGGTTTTTGTCCGATTTCAAGGACATTTGACACATCATTTTTCAAATCTGTACGGTTTTTGTCAAATATCTCGGAAACGGAAGCTCGTACAGCAAATTTACCTTTGGGGAATGCTAACTGTAGAATTTGATGAGGAGTAGAATGAGCCCATCTGCGAGGCTCTACGACTTTCGATTCAAAAGTTATAGCCGTTTGAACCACATAATTTTTCATATCTGTACGGTTTTTGTCAAATATCTCGGAAACGGAAGCTCGTACAGCAAATTTACCTTCGGGGAATGCTAACTGTAGAATTTGATGAGGAATCGAATGAGCCCATCTGCGAGGCTCTACGACTTTCGATTCAAAATGTAGCCGATTGAACCACATAATTTTTCATATCTGTACGGTTTTTGTCCGATTTCAAGGACATTTGACACATCATTTTTCAAATCTGTACGGTTTTTGTCAAATATCTCGGAAACGGAAGCTCGTACAGCAAATTTACCTGCACAGGGGAATGCTAACTGTAGAATTTGATGAGGAATCGAATGAGCCCATCTGCGAGGCTCTACGACTTTCGATTCAAAATGTAGCCGATTGAACCACATAATTTTTCATATCTGTACGGTTTTTGTCCGATTTCAAGGACATTTGACACATCATTTTTCAAATCTGTACGGTTTTTGTCAAATATCTCGGAAACGGAAGCTCGTACAGCAAATTTACCTTTGGGGAATGCTAACTGTAGAATTTGATGAGGAGTAGAATGAGCCCATCTGCGAGGCTCTACGACTTTCGATTCAAAAGTTATAGCCGTTTGAACCACATAATTTTTCATATCTGTACGGTTTTTGTCAAATATCTCGGAAACGGAAGCTCGTACAGCAAATTTACCTTCGGGGAATGCTAACTGTAGAATTTGATGAGGAATCGAATGAGCCCATCTGCGAGGCTCTACGACTTTCGATTCAAAATGTAGCCGATTGAACCACATAATTTTTCATATCTGTACGGTTTTTGTCCGATTTCAAGGACATTTGACACATCATTTTTCAAATCTGTACGGTTTTTGTCAAATATCTCGGAAACGGAAGCTCGTACAGCAAATTTACCTTTGGGGAATGCTAACTGTAGAATTTGATGAGGAGTAGAATGAGCCCATCTGCGAGGCTCTACGACTTTCGAGTCAAAACTTATAGCCGTTTGAACCACATAATTTTTCATATCTGTACGGTTTTTGTCAAATATCTCGGAAACGGAAGCTCGTACAGCAAATTTACCTTCGGGGAATGCTAACTGTAGAATTTGATGAGGAATCGAATGAGCCCATCTGCGAGGCTCTACGACTTTCGATTCAAAATGTAGCCGATTGAACCACATAATTTTTCATATCTGTACGGTTTTTGTCCGATTTCAAGGACATTTGACACATCATTTTTCAAATCTGTACGGTTTTTGTCAAATATCTCGGAAACGGAAGCTCGTACAGCAAATTTACCTTTGGGGAATGCTAACTGTAGAATTTGATGAGGAATCGAATGAGCCCATCTGCGAGGCTCTACGACTTTCGATTCAAAATGTAGCCGATTGAACCACATAATTTTTCATATCTGTACGGTTTTTGTCCGATTTCAAGGACATTTGACACATCATTTTTCAAATCTGTACGGTTTTTGTCAAATATCTCGGAAACGGAAGCTCGTACAGCAAATTTACCTTTGGGGAATGCTAACTGTAGAATTTGATGAGGAATCGAATGAGCCCATCTGCGAGGCTCTACGACTTTCGATTCAAAATGTAGCCGATTGAACCACATAATTTTTCATATCTGTACGGTTTTTGTCCGATTTCAAGGACATTTGACACATCATTTTTCAAATCTGTACGGTTTTTGTCAAATATCTCGGAAACGGAAGCTCGTACAGCAAATTTACCTTCGGGGAATGCTAACTGTAGAATTTGATGAGGAATCGAATGAGCCCATCTGCGAGGCTCTACGACTTTCGATTCAAAATGTAGCCGATTGAACCACATAATTTTTCATATCTGTACGGTTTTTGTCCGATTTCAAGGACATTTGACACATCATTTTTCAAATCTGTACGGTTTTTGTCAAATATCTCGGAAACGGAAGCTCGTACAGCAAATTTACCTTTGGGGAATGCTAACTGTAGAATTTGATGAGGAGTAGAATGAGCCCATCTGCGAGGCTCTACGACTTTCGATTCAAAAGTTATAGCCGTTTGAACCACATAATTTTTCATATCTGTACGGTTTTTGTCAAATATCTCGGAAACGGAAGCTCGTACAGCAAATTTACCTTCGGGGAATGCTAACTGTAGAATTTGATGAGGAATCGAATGAGCCCATCTGCGAGGCTCTACGACTTTCGATTCAAAATGTAGCCGATTGAACCACATAATTTTTCATATCTGTACGGTTTTTGTCCGATTTCAAGGACATTTGACACATCATTTTTCAAATCTGTACGGTTTTTGTCAAATATCTCGGAAACGGAAGCTCGTACAGCAAATTTACCTTTGGGGAATGCTAACTGTAGAATTTGATGAGGAGTAGAATGAGCCCATCTGCGAGGCTCTACGACTTTCGAGTCAAAACTTATAGCCGTTTGAACCACATAATTTTTCATATCTGTACGGTTTTTGTCAAATATCTCGGAAACGGAAGCTCGTACAGCAAATTTACCTTCGGGGAATGCTAACTGTAGAATTTGATGAGGAATCGAATGAGCCCATCTGCGAGGCTCTACGACTTTCGATTCAAAATGTAGCCGATTGAACCACATAATTTTTCATATCTGTACGGTTTTTGTCCGATTTCAAGGACATTTGACACATCATTTTTCAAATCTGTACGGTTTTTGTCAAATATCTCGGAAACGGAAGCTCGTACAGCAAATTTACCTTTGGGGAATGCTAACTGTAGAATTTGATGAGGAGTAGAATGAGCCCATCTGCGAGGCTCTACGACTTTCGATTCAAAAGTTATAGCCGTTTGAACCACATAATTTTTCATATCTGTACGGTTTTTGTCAAATATCTCGGAAACGGAAGCTCGTACAGCAAATTTACCTTCGGGGAATGCTAACTGTAGAATTTGATGAGGAATCGAATGAGCCCATCTGCGAGGCTCTACGACTTTCGATTCAAAATGTAGCCGATTGAACCACATAATTTTTCATATCTGTACGGTTTTTGTCCGATTTCAAGGACATTTGACACATCATTTTTCAAATCTGTACGGTTTTTGTCAAATATCTCGGAAACGGAAGCTCGTACAGCAAATTTACCTTTGGGGAATGCTAACTGTAGAATTTGATGAGGAGTAGAATGAGCCCATCTGCGAGGCTCTACGACTTTCGAGTCAAAACTTATAGCCGTTTGAACCACATAATTTTTCATATCTGTACGGTTTTTGTCAAATATCTCGGAAACGGAAGCTCGTACAGCAAATTTACCTTCGGGGAATGCTAACTGTAGAATTTGATGAGGAATCGAATGAGCCCATCTGCGAGGCTCTACGACTTTCGATTCAAAATGTAGCCGATTGAACCACATAATTTTTCATATCTGTACGGTTTTTGTCCGATTTCAAGGACATTTGACACATCATTTTTCAAATCTGTACGGTTTTTGTCAAATATCTCGGAAACGGAAGCTCGTACAGCAAATTTACCTTTGGGGAATGCTAACTGTAGAATTTGATGAGGAATCGAATGAGCCCATCTGCGAGGCTCTACGACTTTCGATTCAAAATGTAGCCGATTGAACCACATAATTTTTCATATCTGTACGGTTTTTGTCCGATTTCAAGGACATTTGACACATCATTTTTCAAATCTGTACGGTTTTTGTCAAATATCTCGGAAACGGAAGCTCGTACAGCAAATTTACCTGCACAGGGGAATGCTAACTGTAGAATTTGATGAGGAATCGAATGAGCCCATCTGCGAGGCTCTACGACTTTCGATTCAAAATGTAGCCGATTGAACCACATAATTTTTCATATCTGTACGGTTTTTGTCCGATTTCAAGGACATTTGACACATCATTTTTCAAATCTGTACGGTTTTTGTCAAATATCTCGGAAACGGAAGCTCGTACAGCAAATTTACCTTTGGGGAATGCTAACTGTAGAATTTGATGAGGAGTAGAATGAGCCCATCTGCGAGGCTCTACGACTTTCGATTCAAAACTTATAGCCGTTTGAACCACATAATTTTTCATATCTGTACGGTTTTTGTCAAATATCTCGGAAACGGAAGCTCGTACAGCAAATTTACCTTCGGGGAATGCTAACTGTAGAATTTGATGAGGAATCGAATGAGCCCATCTGCGAGGCTCTACGACTTTCGATTCAAAATGTAGCCGATTGAACCACATAATTTTTCATATCTGTACGGTTTTTGTCCGATTTCAAGGACATTTGACACATCATTTTTCAAATCTGTACGGTTTTTGTCAAATATCTCGGAAACGGAAGCTCGTACAGCAAATTTACCTTTGGGGAATGCTAACTGTAGAATTTGATGAGGAGTAGAATGAGCCCATCTGCGAGGCTCTACGACTTTCGAGTCAAAACTTATAGCCGTTTGAACCACATAATTTTTCATATCTGTACGGTTTTTGTCAAATATCTCGGAAACGGAAGCTCGTACAGCAAATTTACCTTCGGGTAATGCTAACTGTAGAATTTGATGAGGAATCGAATGAGCCCATCTGCGAGGCTCTACGACTTTCGATTCAAAATGTAGCCGATTGAACCACATAATTTTTCATATCTGTACGGTTTTTGTCCGATTTCAAGGACATTTGACACATCATTTTTCAAATCTGTACGGTTTTTGTCAAATATCTCGGAAACGGAAGCTCGTACAGCAAATTTACCTTTGGGGAATGCTAACTGTAGAATTTGATGAGGAGTAGAATGAGCCCATCTGCGAGGCTCTACGACTTTCGATTCAAAACTTATAGCCGTTTGAACCACATAATTTTTCATATCTGTACGGTTTTTGTCAAATATCTCGGAAACGGAAGCTCGTACAGCAAATTTACCTTCGGGGAATGCTAACTGTAGAATTTGATGAGGAATCGAATGAGCCCATCTGCGAGGCTCTACGACTTTCGATTCAAAATGTAGCCGATTGAACCACATAATTTTTCATATCTGTACGGTTTTTGTCCGATTTCAAGGACATTTGACACATCATTTTTCAAATCTGTACGGTTTTTGTCAAATATCTCGGAAACGGAAGCTCGTACAGCAAATTTACCTGCACAGGGGAATGCTAACTGTAGAATTTGATGAGGAATCGAATGAGCCCATCTGCGAGGCTCTACGACTTTCGATTCAAAATGTAGCCGATTGAACCACATAATTTTTCATATCTGTACGGTTTTTGTCCGATTTCAAGGACATTTGACACATCATTTTTCAAATCTGTACGGTTTTTGTCAAATATCTCGGAAACGGAAGCTCGTACAGCAAATTTACCTTTGGGGAATGCTAACTGTAGAATTTGATGAGGAGTAGAATGAGCCCATCTGCGAGGCTCTACGACTTTCGATTCAAAAGTTATAGCCGTTTGAACCACATAATTTTTCATATCTGTACGGTTTTTGTCAAATATCTCGGAAACGGAAGCTCGTACAGCAAATTTACCTTCGGGGAATGCTAACTGTAGAATTTGATGAGGAATCGAATGAGCCCATCTGCGAGGCTCTACGACTTTCGATTCAAAATGTAGCCGATTGAACCACATAATTTTTCATATCTGTACGGTTTTTGTCCGATTTCAAGGACATTTGACACATCATTTTTCAAATCTGTACGGTTTTTGTCAAATATCTCGGAAACGGAAGCTCGTACAGCAAATTTACCTTTGGGGAATGCTAACTGTAGAATTTGATGAGGAGTAGAATGAGCCCATCTGCGAGGCTCTACGACTTTCGAGTCAAAACTTATAGCCGTTTGAACCACATAATTTTTCATATCTGTACGGTTTTTGTCAAATATCTCGGAAACGGAAGCTCGTACAGCAAATTTACCTTCGGGGAATGCTAACTGTAGAATTTGATGAGGAATCGAATGAGCCCATCTGCGAGGCTCTACGACTTTCGATTCAAAATGTAGCCGATTGAACCACATAATTTTTCATATCTGTACGGTTTTTGTCCGATTTCAAGGACATTTGACACATCATTTTTCAAATCTGTACGGTTTTTGTCAAATATCTCGGAAACGGAAACTCGTACAGCAAATTTACCTTTGGGGAATGCTAACTGTAGAATTTGATGAGGAATCGAATGAGCCCATCTGCGAGGCTCTACGACTTTCGATTCAAAATGTAGCCGATTGAACCACATAATTTTTCATATCTGTACGGTTTTTGTCCGATTTCAAGGACATTTGACACATCATTTTTCAAATCTGTACGGTTTTTGTCAAATATCTCGGAAACGGAAGCTCGTACAGCAAATTTACCTTTGGGGAATGCTAACTGTAGAATTTGATGAGGAGTAGAATGAGCCCATCTGCGAGGCTCTACGACTTTCGATTCAAAACTTATAGCCGTTTGAACCACATAATTTTTCATATCTGTACGGTTTTTGTCAAATATCTCGGAAACGGAAGCTCGTACAGCAAATTTACCTTCGGGGAATGCTAACTGTAGAATTTGATGAGGAATCGAATGAGCCCATCTGCGAGGCTCTACGACTTTCGATTCAAAATGTAGCCGATTGAACCACATAATTTTTCATATCTGTACGGTTTTTGTCCGATTTCAAGGACATTTGACACATCATTTTTCAAATCTGTACGGTTTTTGTCAAATATCTCGGAAACGGAAGCTCGTACAGCAAATTTACCTTTGGGGAATGCTAACTGTAGAATTTGATGAGGAGTAGAATGAGCCCATCTGCGAGGCTCTACGACTTTCGATTCAAAACTTATAGCCGTTTGAACCACATAATTTTTCATATCTGTACGGTTTTTGTCAAATATCTCGGAAACGGAAGCTCGTACAGCAAATTTACCTTCGGGGAATGCTAACTGTAGAATTTGATGAGGAATCGAATGAGCCCATCTGCGAGGCTCTACGACTTTCGATTCAAAATGTAGCCGATTGAACCACATAATTTTTCATATCTGTACGGTTTTTGTCCGATTTCAAGGACATTTGACACATCATTTTTCAAATCTGTACGGTTTTTGTCAAATATCTCGGAAACGGAAGCTCGTACAGCAAATTTACCTTTGGGGAATGCTAACTGTAGAATTTGATGAGGAGTAGAATGAGCCCATCTGCGAGGCTCTACGACTTTCGAGTCAAAACTTATAGCCGTTTGAACCACATAATTTTTCATATCTGTACGGTTTTTGTCAAATATCTCGGAAACGGAAGCTCGTACAGCAAATTTACCTTCGGGGAATGCTAACTGTAGAATTTGATGAGGAATCGAATGAGCCCATCTGCGAGGCTCTACGACTTTCGATTCAAAATGTAGCCGATTGAACCACATAATTTTTCATATCTGTACGGTTTTTGTCCGATTTCAAGGACATTTGACACATCATTTTTCAAATCTGTACGGTTTTTGTCAAATATCTCGGAAACGGAAGCTCGTACAGCAAATTTACCTTTGGGGAATGCTAACTGTAGAATTTGATGAGGAGTAGAATGAGCCCATCTGCGAGGCTCTACGACTTTCGATTCAAAACTTATAGCCGTTTGAACCACATAATTTTTCATATCTGTACGGTTTTTGTCAAATATCTCGGAAACGGAAGCTCGTACAGCAAATTTACCTTCGGGGAATGCTAACTGTAGAATTTGATGAGGAATCGAATGAGCCCATCTGCGAGGCTCTACGACTTTCGATTCAAAATGTAGCCGATTGAACCACATAATTTTTCATATCTGTACGGTTTTTGTCCGATTTCAAGGACATTTGACACATCATTTTTCAAATCTGTACGGTTTTTGTCAAATATCTCGGAAACGGAAGCTCGTACAGCAAATTTACCTGCACAGGGGAATGCTAACTGTAGAATTTGATGAGGAATCGAATGAGCCCATCTGCGAGGCTCTACGACTTTCGATTCAAAATGTAGCCGATTGAACCACATAATTTTTCATATCTGTACGGTTTTTGTCCGATTTCAAGGACATTTGACACATCATTTTTCAAATCTGTACGGTTTTTGTCAAATATCTCGGAAACGGAAGCTCGTACAGCAAATTTACCTTTGGGGAATGCTAACTGTAGAATTTGATGAGGAGTAGAATGAGCCCATCTGCGAGGCTCTACGACTTTCGATTCAAAAGTTATAGCCGTTTGAACCACATAATTTTTCATATCTGTACGGTTTTTGTCAAATATCTCGGAAACGGAAGCTCGTACAGCAAATTTACCTTCGGGGAATGCTAACTGTAGAATTTGATGAGGAATCGAATGAGCCCATCTGCGAGGCTCTACGACTTTCGATTCAAAATGTAGCCGATTGAACCACATAATTTTTCATATCTGTACGGTTTTTGTCCGATTTCAAGGACATTTGACACATCATTTTTCAAATCTGTACGGTTTTTGTCAAATATCTCGGAAACGGAAGCTCGTACAGCAAATTTACCTTTGGGGAATGCTAACTGTAGAATTTGATGAGGAGTAGAATGAGCCCATCTGCGAGGCTCTACGACTTTCGAGTCAAAACTTATAGCCGTTTGAACCACATAATTTTTCATATCTGTACGGTTTTTGTCAAATATCTCGGAAACGGAAGCTCGTACAGCAAATTTACCTTCGGGGAATGCTAACTGTAGAATTTGATGAGGAATCGAATGAGCCCATCTGCGAGGCTCTACGACTTTCGATTCAAAATGTAGCCGATTGAACCACATAATTTTTCATATCTGTACGGTTTTTGTCCGATTTCAAGGACATTTGACACATCATTTTTCAAATCTGTACGGTTTTTGTCAAATATCTCGGAAACGGAAGCTCGTACAGCAAATTTACCTTTGGGGAATGCTAACTGTAGAATTTGATGAGGAGTAGAATGAGCCCATCTGCGAGGCTCTACGACTTTCGAGTCAAAACTTATAGCCGTTTGAACCACATAATTTTTCATATCTGTACGGTTTTTGTCAAATATCTCGGAAACGGAAGCTCGTACAGCAAATTTACCTTCGGGGAATGCTAACTGTAGAATTTGATGAGGAATCGAATGAGCCCATCTGCGAGGCTCTACGACTTTCGATTCAAAATGTAGCCGATTGAACCACATAATTTTTCATATCTGTACGGTTTTTGTCCGATTTCAAGGACATTTGACACATCATTTTTCAAATCTGTACGGTTTTTGTCAAATATCTCGGAAACGGAAGCTCGTACAGCAAATTTACCTTTGGGGAATGCTAACTGTAGAATTTGATGAGGAATCGAATGAGCCCATCTGCGAGGCTCTACGACTTTCGATTCAAAATGTAGCCGATTGAACCACATAATTTTTCATATCTGTACGGTTTTTGTCCGATTTCAAGGACATTTGACACATCATTTTTCAAATCTGTACGGTTTTTGTCAAATATCTCGGAAACGGAAGCTCGTACAGCAAATTTACCTTTGGGGAATGCTAACTGTAGAATTTGATGAGGAATCGAATGAGCCCATCTGCGAGGCTCTACGACTTTCGATTCAAAATGTAGCCGATTGAACCACATAATTTTTCATATCTGTACGGTTTTTGTCCGATTTCAAGGACATTTGACACATCATTTTTCAAATCTGTACGGTTTTTGTCAAATATCTCGGAAACGGAAGCTCGTACAGCAAATTTACCTTTGGGGAATGCTAACTGTAGAATTTGATGAGGAATCGAATGAGCCCATCTGCGAGGCTCTACGACTTTCGATTCAAAATGTAGCCGATTGAACCACATAATTTTTCATATCTGTACGGTTTTTGTCCGATTTCAAGGACATTTGACACATCATTTTTCAAATCTGTACGGTTTTTGTCAAATATCTCGGAAACGGAAGCTCGTACAGCAAATTTACCTTTGGGGAATGCTAACTGTAGAATTTGATGAGGAATCGAATGAGCCCATCTGCGAGGCTCTACGACTTTCGATTCAAAATGTAGCCGATTGAACCACATAATTTTTCATATCTGTACGGTTTTTGTCCGATTTCAAGGACATTTGACACATCATTTTTCAAATCTGTACGGTTTTTGTCAAATATCTCGGAAACGGAAGCTCGTACAGCAAATTTACCTTTGGGGAATGCTAACTGTAGAATTTGATGAGGAATCGAATGAGCCCATCTGCGAGGCTCTACGACTTTCGATTCAAAATGTAGCCGATTGAACCACATAATTTTTCATATCTGTACGGTTTTTGTCCGATTTCAAGGACATTTGACACATCATTTTTCAAATCTGTACGGTTTTTGTCAAATATCTCGGAAACGGAAGCTCGTACAGCAAATTTACCTTTGGGGAATGCTAACTGTAGAATTTGATGAGGAGTAGAATGAGCCCATCTGCGAGGCTCTACGACTTTCGATTCAAAACTTATAGCCGTTTGAACCACATAATTTTTCATATCTGTACGGTTTTTGTCAAATATCTCGGAAACGGAAGCTCGTACAGCAAATTTACCTTCGGGGAATGCTAACTGTAGAATTTGATGAGGAATCGAATGAGCCCATCTGCGAGGCTCTACGACTTTCGATTCAAAATGTAGCCGATTGAACCACATAATTTTTCATATCTGTACGGTTTTTGTCCGATTTCAAGGACATTTGACACATCATTTTTCAAATCTGTACGGTTTTTGTCAAATATCTCGGAAACGGAAGCTCGTACAGCAAATTTACCTTTGGGGAATGCTAACTGTAGAATTTGATGAGGAGTAGAATGAGCCCATCTGCGAGGCTCTACGACTTTCGATTCAAAAGTTATAGCCGTTTGAACCACATAATTTTTCATATCTGTACGGTTTTTGTCAAATATCTCGGAAACGGAAGCTCGTACAGCAAATTTACCTTCGGGGAATGCTAACTGTAGAATTTGATGAGGAATCGAATGAGCCCATCTGCGAGGCTCTACGACTTTCGATTCAAAATGTAGCCGATTGAACCACATAATTTTTCATATCTGTACGGTTTTTGTCCGATTTCAAGGACATTTGACACATCATTTTTCAAATCTGTACGGTTTTTGTCAAATATCTCGGAAACGGAAGCTCGTACAGCAAATTTACCTTTGGGGAATGCTAACTGTAGAATTTGATGAGGAGTAGAATGAGCCCATCTGCGAGGCTCTACGACTTTCGAGTCAAAACTTATAGCCGTTTGAACCACATAATTTTTCATATCTGTACGGTTTTTGTCAAATATCTCGGAAACGGAAGCTCGTACAGCAAATTTACCTTCGGGGAATGCTAACTGTAGAATTTGATGAGGAATCGAATGAGCCCATCTGCGAGGCTCTACGACTTTCGATTCAAAATGTAGCCGATTGAACCACATAATTTTTCATATCTGTACGGTTTTTGTCCGATTTCAAGGACATTTGACACATCATTTTTCAAATCTGTACGGTTTTTGTCAAATATCTCGGAAACGGAAGCTCGTACAGCAAATTTACCTTTGGGGAATGCTAACTGTAGAATTTGATGAGGAATCGAATGAGCCCATCTGCGAGGCTCTACGACTTTCGATTCAAAATGTAGCCGATTGAACCACATAATTTTTCATATCTGTACGGTTTTTGTCCGATTTCAAGGACATTTGACACATCATTTTTCAAATCTGTACGGTTTTTGTCAAATATCTCGGAAACGGAAGCTCGTACAGCAAATTTACCTTTGGGGAATGCTAACTGTAGAATTTGATGAGGAATCGAATGAGCCCATCTGCGAGGCTCTACGACTTTCGATTCAAAATGTAGCCGATTGAACCACATAATTTTTCATATCTGTACGGTTTTTGTCCGATTTCAAGGACATTTGACACATCATTTTTCAAATCTGTACGGTTTTTGTCAAATATCTCGGAAACGGAAGCTCGTACAGCAAATTTACCTTTGGGGAATGCTAACTGTAGAATTTGATGAGGAATCGAATGAGCCCATCTGCGAGGCTCTACGACTTTCGATTCAAAATGTAGCCGATTGAACCACATAATTTTTCATATCTGTACGGTTTTTGTCCGATTTCAAGGACATTTGACACATCATTTTTCAAATCTGTACGGTTTTTGTCAAATATCTCGGAAACGGAAGCTCGTACAGCAAATTTACCTTTGGGGAATGCTAACTGTAGAATTTGATGAGGAGTAGAATGAGCCCATCTGCGAGGCTCTACGACTTTCGATTCAAAACTTATAGCCGTTTGAACCACATAATTTTTCATATCTGTACGGTTTTTGTCAAATATCTCGGAAACGGAAGCTCGTACAGCAAATTTACCTTCGGGGAATGCTAACTGTAGAATTTGATGAGGAATCGAATGAGCCCATCTGCGAGGCTCTACGACTTTCGATTCAAAATGTAGCCGATTGAACCACATAATTTTTCATATCTGTACGGTTTTTGTCCGATTTCAAGGACATTTGACACATCATTTTTCAAATCTGTACGGTTTTTGTCAAATATCTCGGAAACGGAAGCTCGTACAGCAAATTTACCTTTGGGGAATGCTAACTGTAGAATTTGATGAGGAGTAGAATGAGCCCATCTGCGAGGCTCTACGACTTTCGATTCAAAAGTTATAGCCGTTTGAACCACATAATTTTTCATATCTGTACGGTTTTTGTCAAATATCTCGGAAACGGAAGCTCGTACAGCAAATTTACCTTCGGGGAATGCTAACTGTAGAATTTGATGAGGAATCGAATGAGCCCATCTGCGAGGCTCTACGACTTTCGATTCAAAATGTAGCCGATTGAACCACATAATTTTTCATATCTGTACGGTTTTTGTCCGATTTCAAGGACATTTGACACATCATTTTTCAAATCTGTACGGTTTTTGTCAAATATCTCGGAAACGGAAGCTCGTACAGCAAATTTACCTTTGGGGAATGCTAACTGTAGAATTTGATGAGGAATCGAATGAGCCCATCTGCGAGGCTCTACGACTTTCGATTCAAAATGTAGCCGATTGAACCACATAATTTTTCATATCTGTACGGTTTTTGTCCGATTTCAAGGACATTTGACACATCATTTTTCAAATCTGTACGGTTTTTGTCAAATATCTCGGAAACGGAAGCTCGTACAGCAAATTTACCTTTGGGGAATGCTAACTGTAGAATTTGATGAGGAATCGAATGAGCCCATCTGCGAGGCTCTACGACTTTCGATTCAAAATGTAGCCGATTGAACCACATAATTTTTCATATCTGTACGGTTTTTGTCCGATTTCAAGGACATTTGACACATCATTTTTCAAATCTGTACGGTTTTTGTCAAATATCTCGGAAACGGAAGCTCGTACAGCAAATTTACCTTTGGGGAATGCTAACTGTAGAATTTGATGAGGAGTAGAATGAGCCCATCTGCGAGGCTCTACGACTTTCGATTCAAAAGTTATAGCCGTTTGAACCACATAATTTTTCATATCTGTACGGTTTTTGTCAAATATCTCGGAAACGGAAGCTCGTACAGCAAATTTACCTTCGGGGAATGCTAACTGTAGAATTTGATGAGGAATCGAATGAGCCCATCTGCGAGGCTCTACGACTTTCGATTCAAAATGTAGCCGATTGAACCACATAATTTTTCATATCTGTACGGTTTTTGTCCGATTTCAAGGACATTTGACACATCATTTTTCAAATCTGTACGGTTTTTGTCAAATATCTCGGAAACGGAAGCTCGTACAGCAAATTTACCTTTGGGGAATGCTAACTGTAGAATTTGATGAGGAATCGAATGAGCCCATCTGCGAGGCTCTACGACTTTCGATTCAAAATGTAGCCGATTGAACCACATAATTTTTCATATCTGTACGGTTTTTGTCCGATTTCAAGGACATTTGACACATCATTTTTCAAATCTGTACGGTTTTTGTCAAATATCTCGGAAACGGAAGCTCGT
Organism: Borostomias antarcticus; assembly: GCF_949987555.1. Classification (NCBI taxonomy): domain Eukaryota; kingdom Metazoa; phylum Chordata; class Actinopteri; order Stomiiformes; family Stomiidae; genus Borostomias; species Borostomias antarcticus. The sequence goes on along the minus strand of NW_028175549.1, from coordinate 139,480 downwards.
ACAGCAAATTTACCTTTGGGGAATGCTAACTGTAGAATTTGATGAGGAATCGAATGAGCCCATCTGCGAGGCTCTACGACTTTCGATTCAAAATGTAGCCGATTGAACCACATAATTTTTCATATCTGTACGGTTTTTGTCCGATTTCAAGGACATTTGACACATCATTTTTCAAATCTGTACGGTTTTTGTCAAATATCTCGGAAACGGAAGCTCGTACAGCAAATTTACCTTTGGGGAATGCTAACTGTAGAATTTGATGAGGAATCGAATGAGCCCATCTGCGAGGCTCTACGACTTTCGATTCAAAATGTAGCCGATTGAACCACATAATTTTTCATATCTGTACGGTTTTTGTCCGATTTCAAGGACATTTGACACATCATTTTTCAAATCTGTACGGTTTTTGTCAAATATCTCGGAAACGGAAGCTCGTACAGCAAATTTACCTTTGGGGAATGCTAACTGTAGAATTTGATGAGGAGTAGAATGAGCCCATCTGCGAGGCTCTACGACTTTCGATTCAAAACTTATAGCCGTTTGAACCACATAATTTTTCATATCTGTACGGTTTTTGTCAAATATCTCGGAAACGGAAGCTCGTACAGCAAATTTACCTTCGGGGAATGCTAACTGTAGAATTTGATGAGGAATCGAATGAGCCCATCTGCGAGGCTCTACGACTTTCGATTCAAAATGTAGCCGATTGAACCACATAATTTTTCATATCTGTACGGTTTTTGTCCGATTTCAAGGACATTTGACACATCATTTTTCAAATCTGTACGGTTTTTGTCAAATATCTCGGAAACGGAAGCTCGTACAGCAAATTTACCTGCACAGGGGAATGCTAACTGTAGAATTTGATGAGGAATCGAATGAGCCCATCTGCGAGGCTCTACGACTTTCGATTCAAAATGTAGCCGATTGAACCACATAATTTTTCATATCTGTACGGTTTTTGTCCGATTTCAAGGACATTTGACACATCATTTTTCAAATCTGTACGGTTTTTGTCAAATATCTCGGAAACGGAAGCTCGTACAGCAAATTTACCTTTGGGGAATGCTAACTGTAGAATTTGATGAGGAGTAGAATGAGCCCATCTGCGAGGCTCTACGACTTTCGAGTCAAAACTTATAGCCGTTTGAACCACATAATTTTTCATATCTGTACGGTTTTTGTCAAATATCTCGGAAACGGAAGCTCGTACAGCAAATTTACCTTCGGGGAATGCTAACTGTAGAATTTGATGAGGAATCGAATGAGCCCATCTGCGAGGCTCTACGACTTTCGATTCAAAATGTAGCCGATTGAACCACATAATTTTTCATATCTGTACGGTTTTTGTCCGATTTCAAGGACATTTGACACATCATTTTTCAAATCTGTACGGTTTTTGTCAAATATCTCGGAAACGGAAGCTCGTACAGCAAATTTACCTTTGGGGAATGCTAACTGTAGAATTTGATGAGGAATCGAATGAGCCCATCTGCGAGGCTCTACGACTTTCGATTCAAAATGTAGCCGATTGAACCACATAATTTTTCATATCTGTACGGTTTTTGTCCGATTTCAAGGACATTTGACACATCATTTTTCAAATCTGTACGGTTTTTGTCAAATATCTCGGAAACGGAAGCTCGTACAGCAAATTTACCTTTGGGGAATGCTAACTGTAGAATTTGATGAGGAATCGAATGAGCCCATCTGCGAGGCTCTACGACTTTCGATTCAAAATGTAGCCGATTGAACCACATAATTTTTCATATCTGTACGGTTTTTGTCCGATTTCAAGGACATTTGACACATCATTTTTCAAATCTGTACGGTTTTTGTCAAATATCTCGGAAACGGAAGCTCGTACAGCAAATTTACCTTTGGGGAATGCTAACTGTAGAATTTGATGAGGAATCGAATGAGCCCATCTGCGAGGCTCTACGACTTTCGATTCAAAATGTAGCCGATTGAACCACATAATTTTTCATATCTGTACGGTTTTTGTCCGATTTCAAGGACATTTGACACATCATTTTTCAAATCTGTACGGTTTTTGTCAAATATCTCGGAAACGGAAGCTCGTACAGCAAATTTACCTTTGGGGAATGCTAACTGTAGAATTTGATGAGGAGTAGAATGAGCCCATCTGCGAGGCTCTACGACTTTCGATTCAAAACTTATAGCCGTTTGAACCACATAATTTTTCATATCTGTACGGTTTTTGTCAAATATCTCGGAAACGGAAGCTCGTACAGCAAATTTACCTTCGGGGAATGCTAACTGTAGAATTTGATGAGGAATCGAATGAGCCCATCTGCGAGGCTCTACGACTTTCGATTCAAAATGTAGCCGATTGAACCACATAATTTTTCATATCTGTACGGTTTTTGTCCGATTTCAAGGACATTTGACACATCATTTTTCAAATCTGTACGGTTTTTGTCAAATATCTCGGAAACGGAAGCTCGTACAGCAAATTTACCTTTGGGGAATGCTAACTGTAGAATTTGATGAGGAGTAGAATGAGCCCATCTGCGAGGCTCTACGACTTTCGATTCAAAAGTTATAGCCGTTTGAACCACATAATTTTTCATATCTGTACGGTTTTTGTCAAATATCTCGGAAACGGAAGCTCGTACAGCAAATTTACCTTCGGGGAATGCTAACTGTAGAATTTGATGAGGAATCGAATGAGCCCATCTGCGAGGCTCTACGACTTTCGATTCAAAATGTAGCCGATTGAACCACATAATTTTTCATATCTGTACGGTTTTTGTCCGATTTCAAGGACATTTGACACATCATTTTTCAAATCTGTACGGTTTTTGTCAAATATCTCGGAAACGGAAGCTCGTACAGCAAATTTACCTTTGGGGAATGCTAACTGTAGAATTTGATGAGGAGTAGAATGAGCCCATCTGCGAGGCTCTACGACTTTCGAGTCAAAACTTATAGCCGTTTGAACCACATAATTTTTCATATCTGTACGGTTTTTGTCAAATATCTCGGAAACGGAAGCTCGTACAGCAAATTTACCTTCGGGGAATGCTAACTGTAGAATTTGATGAGGAATCGAATGAGCCCATCTGCGAGGCTCTACGACTTTCGATTCAAAATGTAGCCGATTGAACCACATAATTTTTCATATCTGTACGGTTTTTGTCCGATTTCAAGGACATTTGACACATCATTTTTCAAATCTGTACGGTTTTTGTCAAATATCTCGGAAACGGAAGCTCGTACAGCAAATTTACCTTTGGGGAATGCTAACTGTAGAATTTGATGAGGAATCGAATGAGCCCATCTGCGAGGCTCTACGACTTTCGATTCAAAATGTAGCCGATTGAACCACATAATTTTTCATATCTGTACGGTTTTTGTCCGATTTCAAGGACATTTGACACATCATTTTTCAAATCTGTACGGTTTTTGTCAAATATCTCGGAAACGGAAGCTCGTACAGCAAATTTACCTTTGGGGAATGCTAACTGTAGAATTTGATGAGGAATCGAATGAGCCCATCTGCGAGGCTCTACGACTTTCGATTCAAAATGTAGCCGATTGAACCACATAATTTTTCATATCTGTACGGTTTTTGTCCGATTTCAAGGACATTTGACACATCATTTTTCAAATCTGTACGGTTTTTGTCAAATATCTCGGAAACGGAAGCTCGTACAGCAAATTTACCTTTGGGGAATGCTAACTGTAGAATTTGATGAGGAATCGAATGAGCCCATCTGCGAGGCTCTACGACTTTCGATTCAAAATGTAGCCGATTGAACCACATAATTTTTCATATCTGTACGGTTTTTGTCCGATTTCAAGGACATTTGACACATCATTTTTCAAATCTGTACGGTTTTTGTCAAATATCTCGGAAACGGAAGCTCGTACAGCAAATTTACCTTTGGGGAATGCTAACTGTAGAATTTGATGAGGAGTAGAATGAGCCCATCTGCGAGGCTCTACGACTTTCGATTCAAAACTTATAGCCGTTTGAACCACATAATTTTTCATATCTGTACGGTTTTTGTCAAATATCTCGGAAACGGAAGCTCGTACAGCAAATTTACCTTCGGGGAATGCTAACTGTAGAATTTGATGAGGAATCGAATGAGCCCATCTGCGAGGCTCTACGACTTTCGATTCAAAATGTAGCCGATTGAACCACATAATTTTTCATATCTGTACGGTTTTTGTCCGATTTCAAGGACATTTGACACATCATTTTTCAAATCTGTACGGTTTTTGTCAAATATCTCGGAAACGGAAGCTCGTACAGCAAATTTACCTGCACAGGGGAATGCTAACTGTAGAATTTGATGAGGAATCGAATGAGCCCATCTGCGAGGCTCTACGACTTTCGATTCAAAATGTAGCCGATTGAACCACATAATTTTTCATATCTGTACGGTTTTTGTCCGATTTCAAGGACATTTGACACATCATTTTTCAAATCTGTACGGTTTTTGTCAAATATCTCGGAAACGGAAGCTCGTACAGCAAATTTACCTTTGGGGAATGCTAACTGTAGAATTTGATGAGGAGTAGAATGAGCCCATCTGCGAGGCTCTACGACTTTCGAGTCAAAACTTATAGCCGTTTGAACCACATAATTTTTCATATCTGTACGGTTTTTGTCAAATATCTCGGAAACGGAAGCTCGTACAGCAAATTTACCTTCGGGGAATGCTAACTGTAGAATTTGATGAGGAATCGAATGAGCCCATCTGCGAGGCTCTACGACTTTCGATTCAAAATGTAGCCGATTGAACCACATAATTTTTCATATCTGTACGGTTTTTGTCCGATTTCAAGGACATTTGACACATCATTTTTCAAATCTGTACGGTTTTTGTCAAATATCTCGGAAACGGAAGCTCGTACAGCAAATTTACCTTTGGGGAATGCTAACTGTAGAATTTGATGAGGAATCGAATGAGCCCATCTGCAAGGCTCTACGACTTTCGATTCAAAATGTAGCCGATTGAACCACATAATTTTTCATATCTGTACGGTTTTTGTCCGATTTCAAGGACATTTGACACATCATTTTTCAAATCTGTACGGTTTTTGTCAAATATCTCGGAAACGGAAGCTCGTACAGCAAATTTACCTTTGGGGAATGCTAACTGTAGAATTTGATGAGGAGTAGAATGAGCCCATCTGCGAGGCTCTACGACTTTCGATTCAAAACTTATAGCCGTTTGAACCACATAATTTTTCATATCTGTACGGTTTTTGTCCGATTTCAAGGACATTTGACACATCATTTTTTCAAATCTGTACGGTTTTTTGTCAAATATATCAGAAACGGAAGCTCGTACAGCAAATTTACCTTTGGGGAATGCTAACTGTAGAATTTGATGAGGAGTAGAATGAGCCCATCTGCGAGGCTCTACGACTTTCGATTCAAAAGTTATAGCCGTTTGAACCACATAATTTTTCATATCTGTACAGTTTTTGTCAAATATCTCGGAAACGGAAGCTCGTACAGCAAATTTACCTTTGGGGAATGCTAACTGTAGAATTTGATGAGGAGTAGAATGAGCCCATCTGCGAGGCTCTACGACTTTCGATTCAAAATGTAGCCGATTGAACCACATCATTTTTCATATCTGTACGGTTTTTGTCCGATTTCAAGGACATTTGACACATCATTTTTCAAATCTGTACGGTTTTTGTCAAATATCTCGGAAACGGAAGCTCGTACAGCAAATTTACCTTTGGGGAATGCTAACTGTAGAATTTGATGAGGAATCGAATGAGCCCATCTGCGAGGCTCTACTACTTTCGATTCAAAATGTAGCCGATTGAACCACATAATTTTTCATATCTGTACGGTTTTTGTCCGATTTCAAGGACATTTGACACATCATTTTTCAAATCTGTACGGTTTTTGTCAAATATCTCGGAAACGGAAGCTCGTACAGCAAATTTACCTGCACAGGGGAATGCTAACTGTAGAATTTGATGAGGAGTAGAATGAGCCCATCTGCGAGGCTCTACGACTTTCGATTCAAAACTTATAGCCGTTTGAACCACATAATTTTTCATATCTGTACGGTTTTTGTCAAATATCTCGGAAACGGAAGCTCGTACAGCAAATTTACCTTTGGGGAATGCTAACTGTAGAATTTGATGAGGAGTAGAATGAGCCCATCTGCGAGGCTCTACGACTTTCGATTCAAAATGTAGCCGTTTGAACCACATAATTTTTCATATCTGTACGGTTTTTGTCCGATTTCAAGACCATTTGACACATCATTTTTTCAAATCTGTACGGTTTTTGTCAAATATCTCGGAAACGGAAGCTCGTACAGCAAATTTACCTTTGGGGAATGCTAACTGTAGAATTTGATGAGGAGTAGAATGAGCCCATCTGCGAGGCTCTACGACTTTCGATTCAAAACTTATAGCCGTTTGAACCACATAATTTTTCATATCTGTACGGTTTTTGTCAAATATCTCGGAAACGGAAGCTCGTACAGCAAATTTACCTTTGGGGAATGCTAACTGTAGAATTTGATGAGGAATCGAATGAGCCCATCTGCGAGGCTCTACGACTTTCGATTCAAAATGTAGCCGATTGAACCACATAATTTTTCATATCTGTACGGTTTTTGTCCGATTTCAAGGACATTTGACACATCATTTTTCAAATCTGTACGGTTTTTGTCAAATATCTCGGAAACGGAAGCTCGTACAGCAAATTTACCTTTGGGGAATGCTAACTGTAGAATTTGATGAGGAGTAGAATGAGCCCATCTGCGAGGCTCTACGACTTTCGATTCAAAACTTATAGCCGTTTGAACCACATAATTTTTCATATCTGTACGGTTTTTGTCAAATATCTCGGAAACGGAAGCTCGTACAGCAAATTTACCTTCGGGGAATGCTAACTGTAGAATTTGATGAGGAATCGAATGAGCCCATCTGCGAGGCTCTACGACTTTCGATTCAAAATGTAGCCGATTGAACCACATAATTTTTCATATCTGTACGGTTTTTGTCCGATTTCAAGGACATTTGACACATCATTTTTCAAATCTGTACGGTTTTTGTCAAATATCTCGGAAACGGAAGCTCGTACAGCAAATTTACCTTTGGGGAATGCTAACTGTAGAATTTGATGAGGAATCGAATGAGCCCATCTGCGAGGCTCTACGACTTTCGATTCAAAATGTAGCCGATTGAACCACATAATTATTCATATCTGTACGGTTTTTGTCCGATTTCAAGGACATTTGACACATCATTTTTCAAATCTGTACGGTTTTTGTCAAATATCTCGGAAACGGAAGCTCGTACAGCAAATTTACCTTTGGGGAATGCTAACTGTAGAATTTGATGAGGAATCGAATGAGCCCATCTGCGAGGCTCTACGACTTTCGATTCAAAATGTAGCCGATTGAACCACATAATTTTTCATATCTGTACGGTTTTTGCCCGATTTCAAGGACATTTGACACATCATTTTTCAAATCTGTACGGTTTTTGTCAAATATCTCGGAAACGGAAGCTCGTACAGCAAATTTACCTTTGGGGAATGCTAACTGTAGAATTTGATGAGGAGTAGAATGAGCCCATCTGCGAGGCTCTACGACTTTCGATTCAAAAGTTATAGCCGTTTGAACCACATAATTTTTCATATCTGTACGGTTTTTGTCAAATATCTCGGAAACGGAAGCTCGTACAGCAAATTTACCTTCGGGGAATGCTAACTGTAGAATTTGATGAGGAATCGAATGAGCCCATCTGCGAGGCTCTACGACTTTCGATTCAAAATGTAGCCGATTGAACCACATAATTTTTCATATCTGTACGGTTTTTGTCCGATTTCAAGGACATTTGACACATCATTTTTCAAATCTGTACGGTTTTTGTCAAATATCTCGGAAACGGAAGCTCGTACAGCAAATTTACCTGCACAGGGGAATGCTAACTGTAGAATTTGATGAGGAATCGAATGAGCCCATCTGCGAGGCTCTACGACTTTCGATTCAAAATGTAGCCGATTGAACCACATAATTTTTCATATCTGTACGGTTTTTGTCCGATTTCAAGGACATTTGACACATCATTTTTCAAATCTGTACGGTTTTTGTCAAATATCTCGGAAACGGAAGCTCGTACAGCAAATTTACCTTTGGGGAATGCTAACTGTAGAATTTGATGAGGAGTAGAATGAGCCCATCTGCGAGGCTCTACGACTTTCGATTCAAAACTTATAGCCGTTTGAACCACATAATTTTTCATATCTGTACGGTTTTTGTCCGATTTCAAGGACATTTGACACATCATTTTTTCAAATCTGTACGGTTTTTTGTCAAATATATCGGAAACGGAAGCTCGTACAGCAAATTTACCTTTGGGGAATGCTAACTGTAGAATTTGATGAGGAGTAGAATGAGCCCATCTGCGAGGCTCTACGACTTTCGATTCAAAAGTTATAGCCGTTTGAACCACATAATTTTTCATATCTGTACAGTTTTTGTCAAATATCTCGGAAACGGAAGCTCGTACAGCAAATTTACCTTTGGGGAATGCTAACTGTAGAATTTGATGAGGAGTAGAATGAGCCCATCTGCGAGGCTCTACGACTTTCGATTCAAAATGTAGCCGATTGAACCACATCATTTTTCATATCTGTACGGTTTTTGTCCGATTTCAAGGACATTTGACACATCATTTTTCAAATCTGTACGGTTTTTGTCAAATATCTCGGAAACGGAAGCTCGTACAGCAAATTTACCTTTGGGGAATGCTAACTGTAGAATTTGATGAGGAATCGAATGAGCCCATCTGCGAGGCTCTACTACTTTCGATTCAAAATGTAGCCGATTGAACCACATAATTTTTCATATCTGTACGGTTTTTGTCCGATTTCAAGGACATTTGACACATCATTTTTCAAATCTGTACGGTTTTTGTCAAATATCTCGGAAACGGAAGCTCGTACAGCAAATTTACCTTTGGGGAATGCTAACTGTAGAATTTGATGAGGAGTAGAATGAGCCCATCTGCGAGGCTCTACGACTTTCGATTCAAAACTTATAGCCGTTTGAACCACATAATTTTTCATATCTGTACGGTTTTTGTCCGATTTCAAGGACATTTGACACATCATTTTTTCAAATCTGTACGGTTTTTTGTCAAATATATCGGAAACGGAAGCTCGTACAGCAAATTTACCTTTGGGGAATGCTAACTGTAGAATTTGATGAGGAGTAGAATGAGCCCATCTGCGAGGCTCTACGACTTTCGATTCAAAAGTTATAGCCGTTTGAACCACATAATTTTTCATATCTGTACAGTTTTTGTCAAATATCTCGGAAACGGAAGCTCGTACAGCAAATTTACCTTTGGGGAATGCTAACTGTAGAATTTGATGAGGAGTAGAATGAGCCCATCTGCGAGGCTCTACGACTTTCGATTCAAAATGTAGCCGATTGAACCACATCATTTTTCATATCTGTACGGTTTTTGTCCGATTTCAAGGACATTTGACACATCATTTTTCAAATCTGTACGGTTTTTGTCAAATATCTCGGAAACGGAAGCTCGTACAGCAAATTTACCTTTGGGGAATGCTAACTGTAGAATTTGATGAGGAATCGAATGAGCCCATCTGCGAGGCTCTACTACTTTCGATTCAAAATGTAGCCGATTGAACCACATAATTTTTCATATCTGTACGGTTTTTGTCCGATTTCAAGGACATTTGACACATCATTTTTCAAATCTGTACGGTTTTTGTCAAATATCTCGGAAACGGAAGCTCGTACAGCAAATTTACCTGCACAGGGGAATGCTAACTGTAGAATTTGATGAGGAGTAGAATGAGCCCATCTGCGAGGCTCTACGACTTTCGATTCAAAACTTATAGCCGTTTGAACCACATAATTTTTCATATCTGTACGGTTTTTGTCAAATATCTCGGAAACGGAAGCTCGTACAGCAAATTTACCTTTGGGGAATGCTAACTGTAGAATTTGATGAGGAGTAGAATGAGCCCATCTGCGAGGCTCTACGACTTTCGATTCAAAATGTAGCCGTTTGAACCACATAATTTTTCATATCTGTACGGTTTTTGTCCGATTTCAAGACCATTTGACACATCATTTTTTCAAATCTGTACGGTTTTTGTCAAATATCTCGGAAACGGAAGCTCGTACAGCAAATTTACCTTTGGGGAATGCTAACTGTAGAATTTGATGAGGAGTAGAATGAGCCCATCTGCGAGGCTCTACGACTTTCGATTCAAAACTTATAGCCGTTTGAACCACATAATTTTTCATATCTGTACGGTTTTTGTCAAATATCTCGGAAACGGAAGCTCGTACAGCAAATTTACCTTTGGGGAATGCTAACTGTAGAATTTGATGAGGAATCGAATGAGCCCATCTGCGAGGCTCTACGACTTTCGATTCAAAATGTAGCCGATTGAACCACATAATTTTTCATATCTGTACGGTTTTTGTCCGATTTCAAGGACATTTGACACATCATTTTTCAAATCTGTACGGTTTTTGTCAAATATCTCGGAAACGGAAGCTCGTACAGCAAATTTACCTTTGGGGAATGCTAACTGTAGAATTTGATGAGGAGTAGAATGAGCCCATCTGCGAGGCTCTACGACTTTCGATTCAAAAGTTATAGCCGTTTGAACCACATAATTTTTCATATCTGTACGGTTTTTGTCAAATATCTCGGAAACGGAAGCTCGTACAGCAAATTTACCTTCGGGGAATGCTAACTGTAGAATTTGATGAGGAATCGAATGAGCCCATCTGCGAGGCTCTACGACTTTCGATTCAAAATGTAGCCGATTGAACCACATAATTTTTCATATCTGTACGGTTTTTGTCCGATTTCAAGGACATTTGACACATCATTTTTCAAATCTGTACGGTTTTTGTCAAATATCTCGGAAACGGAAGCTCGTACAGCAAATTTACCTTTGGGGAATGCTAACTGTAGAATTTGATGAGGAATCGAATGAGCCCATCTGCGAGGCTCTACGACTTTCGATTCAAAATGTAGCCGATTGAACCACATAATTATTCATATCTGTACGGTTTTTGTCCGATTTCAAGGACATTTGACACATCATTTTTCAAATCTGTACGGTTTTTGTCAAATATCTCGGAAACGGAAGCTCGTACAGCAAATTTACCTTTGGGGAATGCTAACTGTAGAATTTGATGAGGAATCGAATGAGCCCATCTGCGAGGCTCTACGACTTTCGATTCAAAATGTAGCCGATTGAACCACATAATTTTTCATATCTGTACGGTTTTTGTCCGATTTCAAGGACATTTGACACATCATTTTTCAAATCTGTACGGTTTTTGTCAAATATCTCGGAAACGGAAGCTCGTACAGCAAATTTACCTTTGGGGAATGCTAACTGTAGAATTTGATGAGGAGTAGAATGAGCCCATCTGCGAGGCTCTACGACTTTCGAGTCAAAACTTATAGCCGTTTGAACCACATAATTTTTCATATCTGTACGGTTTTTGTCAAATATCTCGGAAACGGAAGCTCGTACAGCAAATTTACCTTCGGGGAATGCTAACTGTAGAATTTGATGAGGAATCGAATGAGCCCATCTGCGAGGCTCTACGACTTTCGATTCAAAATGTAGCCGATTGAACCACATAATTTTTCATATCTGTACGGTTTTTGTCCGATTTCAAGGACATTTGACACATCATTTTTCAAATCTGTACGGTTTTTGTCAAATATCTCGGAAACGGAAGCTCGTACAGCAAATTTACCTTTGGGGAATGCTAACTGTAGAATTTGATGAGGAATCGAATGAGCCCATCTGCGAGGCTCTACGACTTTCGATTCAAAATGTAGCCGATTGAACCACATAATTATTCATATCTGTACGGTTTTTGTCCGATTTCAAGGACATTTGACACATCATTTTTCAAATCTGTACGGTTTTTGTCAAATATCTCGGAAACGGAAGCTCGTACAGCAAATTTACCTTTGGGGAATGCTAACTGTAGAATTTGATGAGGAATCGAATGAGCCCATCTGCGAGGCTCTACGACTTTCGATTCAAAATGTAGCCGATTGAACCACATAATTTTTCATATCTGTACGGTTTTTGTCCGATTTCAAGGACATTTGACACATCATTTTTCAAATCTGTACGGTTTTTGTCAAATATCTCGGAAACGGAAGCTCGTACAGCAAATTTACCTTTGGGGAATGCTAACTGTAGAATTTGATGAGGAGTAGAATGAGCCCATCTGCGAGGCTCTACGACTTTCGAGTCAAAACTTATAGCCGTTTGAACCACATAATTTTTCATATCTGTACGGTTTTTGTCAAATATCTCGGAAACGGAAGCTCGTACAGCAAATTTACCTTCGGGTAATGCTAACTGTAGAATTTGATGAGGAATCGAATGAGCCCATCTGCGAGGCTCTACGACTTTCGATTCAAAATGTAGCCGATTGAACCACATAATTTTTCATATCTGTACGGTTTTTGTCCGATTTCAAGGACATTTGACACATCATTTTTCAAATCTGTACGGTTTTTGTCAAATATCTCGGAAACGGAAGCTCGTACAGCAAATTTACCTTTGGGGAATGCTAACTGTAGAATTTGATGAGGAGTAGAATGAGCCCATCTGCGAGGCTCTACGACTTTCGATTCAAAAGTTATAGCCGTTTGAACCACATAATTTTTCATATCTGTACGGTTTTTGTCAAATATCTCGGAAACGGAAGCTCGTACAGCAAATTTACCTTCGGGGAATGCTAACTGTAGAATTTGATGAGGAATCGAATGAGCCCATCTGCGAGGCTCTACGACTTTCGATTCAAAATGTAGCCGATTGAACCACATAATTTTTCATATCTGTACGGTTTTTGTCCGATTTCAAGGACATTTGACACATCATTTTTCAAATCTGTACGGTTTTTGTCAAATATCTCGGAAACGGAAGCTCGTACAGCAAATTTACCTTTGGGGAATGCTAACTGTAGAATTTGATGAGGAATCGAATGAGCCCATCTGCGAGGCTCTACGACTTTCGATTCAAAATGTAGCCGATTGAACCACATAATTTTTCATATCTGTACGGTTTTTGTCCGATTTCAAGGACATTTGACACATCATTTTTCAAATCTGTACGGTTTTTGTCAAATATCTCGGAAACGGAAGCTCGTACAGCAAATTTACCTTTGGGGAATGCTAACTGTAGAATTTGATGAGGAGTAGAATGAGCCCATCTGCGAGGCTCTACGACTTTCGATTCAAAACTTATAGCCGTTTGAACCACATAATTTTTCATATCTGTACGGTTTTTGTCAAATATCTCGGAAACGGAAGCTCGTACAGCAAATTTACCTTCGGGGAATGCTAACTGTAGAATTTGATGAGGAATCGAATGAGCCCATCTGCGAGGCTCTACGACTTTCGATTCAAAATGTAGCCGATTGAACCACATAATTTTTCATATCTGTACGGTTTTTGTCCGATTTCAAGGACATTTGACACATCATTTTTCAAATCTGTACGGTTTTTGTCAAATATCTCGGAAACGGAAGCTCGTACAGCAAATTTACCTGCACAGGGGAATGCTAACTGTAGAATTTGATGAGGAATCGAATGAGCCCATCTGCGAGGCTCTACGACTTTCGATTCAAAATGTAGCCGATTGAACCACATAATTTTTCATATCTGTACGGTTTTTGTCCGATTTCAAGGACATTTGACACATCATTTTTCAAATCTGTACGGTTTTTGTCAAATATCTCGGAAACGGAAGCTCGTACAGCAAATTTACCTTTGGGGAATGCTAACTGTAGAATTTGATGAGGAGTAGAATGAGCCCATCTGCGAGGCTCTACGACTTTCGAGTCAAAACTTATAGCCGTTTGAACCACATAATTTTTCATATCTGTACGGTTTTTGTCAAATATCTCGGAAACGGAAGCTCGTACAGCAAATTTACCTTCGGGGAATGCTAACTGTAGAATTTGATGAGGAATCGAATGAGCCCATCTGCGAGGCTCTACGACTTTCGATTCAAAATGTAGCCGATTGAACCACATAATTTTTCATATCTGTACGGTTTTTGTCCGATTTCAAGGACATTTGACACATCATTTTTCAAATCTGTACGGTTTTTGTCAAATATCTCGGAAACGGAAGCTCGTACAGCAAATTTACCTTTGGGGAATGCTAACTGTAGAATTTGATGAGGAATCGAATGAGCCCATCTGCGAGGCTCTACGACTTTCGATTCAAAATGTAGCCGATTGAACCACATAATTTTTCATATCTGTACGGTTTTTGTCCGATTTCAAGGACATTTGACACATCATTTTTCAAATCTGTACGGTTTTTGTCAAATATCTCGGAAACGGAAGCTCGTACAGCAAATTTACCTTTGGGGAATGCTAACTGTAGAATTTGATGAGGAGTAGAATGAGCCCATCTGCGAGGCTCTACGACTTTCGATTCAAAACTTATAGCCGTTTGAACCACATAATTTTTCATATCTGTACGGTTTTTGTCCGATTTCAAGGACATTTGACACATCATTTTTTCAAATCTGTACGGTTTTTTGTCAAATATATCGGAAACGGAAGCTCGTACAGCAAATTTACCTTTGGGGAATGCTAACTGTAGAATTTGATGAGGAGTAGAATGAGCCCATCTGCGAGGCTCTACGACTTTCGATTCAAAAGTTATAGCCGTTTGAACCACATAATTTTTCATATCTGTACAGTTTTTGTCAAATATCTCGGAAACGGAAGCTCGTACAGCAAATTTACCTTTGGGGAATGCTAACTGTAGAATTTGATGAGGAGTAGAATGAGCCCATCTGCGAGGCTCTACGACTTTCGATTCAAAATGTAGCCGATTGAACCACATCATTTTTCATATCTGTACGGTTTTTGTCCGATTTCAAGGACATTTGACACATCATTTTTCAAATCTGTACGGTTTTTGTCAAATATCTCGGAAACGGAAGCTCGTACAGCAAATTTACCTTTGGGGAATGCTAACTGTAGAATTTGATGAGGAATCGAATGAGCCCATCTGCGAGGCTCTACTACTTTCGATTCAAAATGTAGCCGATTGAACCACATAATTTTTCATATCTGTACGGTTTTTGTCCGATTTCAAGGACATTTGACACATCATTTTTCAAATCTGTACGGTTTTTGTCAAATATCTCGGAAACGGAAGCTCGTACAGCAAATTTACCTGCACAGGGGAATGCTAACTGTAGAATTTGATGAGGAGTAGAATGAGCCCATCTGCGAGGCTCTACGACTTTCGATTCAAAACTTATAGCCGTTTGAACCACATAATTTTTCATATCTGTACGGTTTTTGTCAAATATCTCGGAAACGGAAGCTCGTACAGCAAATTTACCTTTGGGGAATGCTAACTGTAGAATTTGATGAGGAGTAGAATGAGCCCATCTGCGAGGCTCTACGACTTTCGATTCAAAATGTAGCCGTTTGAACCACATAATTTTTCATATCTGTACGGTTTTTGTCCGATTTCAAGACCATTTGACACATCATTTTTTCAAATCTGTACGGTTTTTGTCAAATATCTCGGAAACGGAAGCTCGTACAGCAAATTTACCTTTGGGGAATGCTAACTGTAGAATTTGATGAGGAGTAGAATGAGCCCATCTGCGAGGCTCTACGACTTTCGATTCAAAACTTATAGCCGTTTGAACCACATAATTTTTCATATCTGTACGGTTTTTGTCAAATATCTCGGAAACGGAAGCTCGTACAGCAAATTTACCTTTGGGGAATGCTAACTGTAGAATTTGATGAGGAATCGAATGAGCCCATCTGCGAGGCTCTACGACTTTCGATTCAAAATGTAGCCGATTGAACCACATAATTTTTCATATCTGTACGGTTTTTGTCCGATTTCAAGGACATTTGACACATCATTTTTCAAATCTGTACGGTTTTTGTCAAATATCTCGGAAACGGAAGCTCGTACAGCAAATTTACCTTTGGGGAATGCTAACTGTAGAATTTGATGAGGAGTAGAATGAGCCCATCTGCGAGGCTCTACGACTTTCGATTCAAAAGTTATAGCCGTTTGAACCACATAATTTTTCATATCTGTACGGTTTTTGTCAAATATCTCGGAAACGGAAGCTCGTACAGCAAATTTACCTTCGGGGAATGCTAACTGTAGAATTTGATGAGGAATCGAATGAGCCCATCTGCGAGGCTCTACGACTTTCGATTCAAAATGTAGCCGATTGAACCACATAATTTTTCATATCTGTACGGTTTTTGTCCGATTTCAAGGACATTTGACACATCATTTTTCAAATCTGTACGGTTTTTGTCAAATATCTCGGAAACGGAAGCTCGTACAGCAAATTTACCTTTGGGGAATGCTAACTGTAGAATTTGATGAGGAATCGAATGAGCCCATCTGCGAGGCTCTACGACTTTCGATTCAAAATGTAGCCGATTGAACCACATAATTATTCATATCTGTACGGTTTTTGTCCGATTTCAAGGACATTTGACACATCATTTTTCAAATCTGTACGGTTTTTGTCAAATATCTCGGAAACGGAAGCTCGTACAGCAAATTTACCTTTGGGGAATGCTAACTGTAGAATTTGATGAGGAATCGAATGAGCCCATCTGCGAGGCTCTACGACTTTCGATTCAAAATGTAGCCGATTGAACCACATAATTTTTCATATCTGTACGGTTTTTGTCCGATTTCAAGGACATTTGACACATCATTTTTCAAATCTGTACGGTTTTTGTCAAATATCTCGGAAACGGAAGCTCGTACAGCAAATTTACCTTTGGGGAATGCTAACTGTAGAATTTGATGAGGAGTAGAATGAGCCCATCTGCGAGGCTCTACGACTTTCGATTCAAAAGTTATAGCCGTTTGAACCACATAATTTTTCATATCTGTACGGTTTTTGTCAAATATCTCGGAAACGGAAGCTCGTACAGCAAATTTACCTTCGGGGAATGCTAACTGTAGAATTTGATGAGGAATCGAATGAGCCCATCTGCGAGGCTCTACGACTTTCGATTCAAAATGTAGCCGATTGAACCACATAATTTTTCATATCTGTACGGTTTTTGTCCGATTTCAAGGACATTTGACACATCATTTTTCAAATCTGTACGGTTTTTGTCAAATATCTCGGAAACGGAAGCTCGTACAGCAAATTTACCTTTGGGGAATGCTAACTGTAGAATTTGATGAGGAATCGAATGAGCCCATCTGCGAGGCTCTACGACTTTCGATTCAAAATGTAGCCGATTGAACCACATAATTTTTCATATCTGTACGGTTTTTGTCCGATTTCAAGGACATTTGACACATCATTTTTCAAATCTGTACGGTTTTTGTCAAATATCTCGGAAACGGAAGCTCGTACAGCAAATTTACCTTTGGGGAATGCTAACTGTAGAATTTGATGAGGAGTAGAATGAGCCCATCTGCGAGGCTCTACGACTTTCGATTCAAAAGTTATAGCCGTTTGAACCACATAATTTTTCATATCTGTACGGTTTTTGTCAAATATCTCGGAAACGGAAGCTCGTACAGCAAATTTACCTTCGGGGAATGCTAACTGTAGAATTTGATGAGGAATCGAATGAGCCCATCTGCGAGGCTCTACGACTTTCGATTCAAAATGTAGCCGATTGAACCACATAATTTTTCATATCTGTACGGTTTTTGTCCGATTTCAAGGACATTTGACACATCATTTTTCAAATCTGTACGGTTTTTGTCAAATATCTCGGAAACGGAAGCTCGTACAGCAAATTTACCTTTGGGGAATGCTAACTGTAGAATTTGATGAGGAATCGAATGAGCCCATCTGCGAGGCTCTACGACTTTCGATTCAAAATGTAGCCGATTGAACCACATAATTTTTCATATCTGTACGGTTTTTGTCCGATTTCAAGGACATTTGACACATCATTTTTCAAATCTGTACGGTTTTTGTCAAATATCTCGGAAACGGAAGCTCGTACAGCAAATTTACCTTTGGGGAATGCTAACTGTAGAATTTGATGAGGAGTAGAATGAGCCCATCTGCGAGGCTCTACGACTTTCGATTCAAAACTTATAGCCGTTTGAACCACATAATTTTTCATATCTGTACGGTTTTTGTCCGATTTCAAGGACATTTGACACATCATTTTTTCAAATCTGTACGGTTTTTTGTCAAATATATCGGAAACGGAAGCTCGTACAGCAAATTTACCTTTGGGGAATGCTAACTGTAGAATTTGATGAGGAGTAGAATGAGCCCATCTGCGAGGCTCTACGACTTTCGATTCAAAAGTTATAGCCGTTTGAACCACATAATTTTTCATATCTGTACAGTTTTTGTCAAATATCTCGGAAACGGAAGCTCGTACAGCAAATTTACCTTTGGGGAATGCTAACTGTAGAATTTGATGAGGAGTAGAATGAGCCCATCTGCGAGGCTCTACGACTTTCGATTCAAAATGTAGCCGATTGAACCACATCATTTTTCATATCTGTACGGTTTTTGTCCGATTTCAAGGACATTTGACACATCATTTTTCAAATCTGTACGGTTTTTGTCAAATATCTCGGAAACGGAAGCTCGTACAGCAAATTTACCTTTGGGGAATGCTAACTGTAGAATTTGATGAGGAATCGAATGAGCCCATCTGCGAGGCTCTACTACTTTCGATTCAAAATGTAGCCGATTGAACCACATAATTTTTCATATCTGTACGGTTTTTGTCCGATTTCAAGGACATTTGACACATCATTTTTCAAATCTGTACGGTTTTTGTCAAATATCTCGGAAACGGAAGCTCGTACAGCAAATTTACCTGCACAGGGGAATGCTAACTGTAGAATTTGATGAGGAGTAGAATGAGCCCATCTGCGAGGCTCTACGACTTTCGATTCAAAACTTATAGCCGTTTGAACCACATAATTTTTCATATCTGTACGGTTTTTGTCAAATATCTCGGAAACGGAAGCTCGTACAGCAAATTTACCTTTGGGGAATGCTAACTGTAGAATTTGATGAGGAGTAGAATGAGCCCATCTGCGAGGCTCTACGACTTTCGATTCAAAATGTAGCCGTTTGAACCACATAATTTTTCATATCTGTACGGTTTTTGTCCGATTTCAAGACCATTTGACACATCATTTTTTCAAATCTGTACGGTTTTTGTCAAATATCTCGGAAACGGAAGCTCGTACAGCAAATTTACCTTTGGGGAATGCTAACTGTAGAATTTGATGAGGAGTAGAATGAGCCCATCTGCGAGGCTCTACGACTTTCGATTCAAAACTTATAGCCGTTTGAACCACATAATTTTTCATATCTGTACGGTTTTTGTCAAATATCTCGGAAACGGAAGCTCGTACAGCAAATTTACCTTTGGGGAATGCTAACTGTAGAATTTGATGAGGAATCGAATGAGCCCATCTGCGAGGCTCTACGACTTTCGATTCAAAATGTAGCCGATTGAACCACATAATTTTTCATATCTGTACGGTTTTTGTCCGATTTCAAGGACATTTGACACATCATTTTTCAAATCTGTACGGTTTTTGTCAAATATCTCGGAAACGGAAGCTCGTACAGCAAATTTACCTTTGGGGAATGCTAACTGTAGAATTTGATGAGGAGTAGAATGAGCCCATCTGCGAGGCTCTACGACTTTCGATTCAAAAGTTATAGCCGTTTGAACCACATAATTTTTCATATCTGTACGGTTTTTGTCAAATATCTCGGAAACGGAAGCTCGTACAGCAAATTTACCTTCGGGGAATGCTAACTGTAGAATTTGATGAGGAATCGAATGAGCCCATCTGCGAGGCTCTACGACTTTCGATTCAAAATGTAGCCGATTGAACCACATAATTTTTCATATCTGTACGGTTTTTGTCCGATTTCAAGGACATTTGACACATCATTTTTCAAATCTGTACGGTTTTTGTCAAATATCTCGGAAACGGAAGCTCGTACAGCAAATTTACCTTTGGGGAATGCTAACTGTAGAATTTGATGAGGAATCGAATGAGCCCATCTGCGAGGCTCTACGACTTTCGATTCAAAATGTAGCCGATTGAACCACATAATTATTCATATCTGTACGGTTTTTGTCCGATTTCAAGGACATTTGACACATCATTTTTCAAATCTGTACGGTTTTTGTCAAATATCTCGGAAACGGAAGCTCGTACAGCAAATTTACCTTTGGGGAATGCTAACTGTAGAATTTGATGAGGAATCGAATGAGCCCATCTGCGAGGCTCTACGACTTTCGATTCAAAATGTAGCCGATTGAACCACATAATTTTTCATATCTGTACGGTTTTTGTCCGATTTCAAGGACATTTGACACATCATTTTTCAAATCTGTACGGTTTTTGTCAAATATCTCGGAAACGGAAGCTCGTACAGCAAATTTACCTTTGGGGAATGCTAACTGTAGAATTTGATGAGGAGTAGAATGAGCCCATCTGCGAGGCTCTACGACTTTCGATTCAAAAGTTATAGCCGTTTGAACCACATAATTTTTCATATCTGTACGGTTTTTGTCAAATATCTCGGAAACGGAAGCTCGTACAGCAAATTTACCTTCGGGGAATGCTAACTGTAGAATTTGATGAGGAATCGAATGAGCCCATCTGCGAGGCTCTACGACTTTCGATTCAAAATGTAGCCGATTGAACCACATAATTTTTCATATCTGTACGGTTTTTGTCCGATTTCAAGGACATTTGACACATCATTTTTCAAATCTGTACGGTTTTTGTCAAATATCTCGGAAACGGAAGCTCGTACAGCAAATTTACCTTTGGGGAATGCTAACTGTAGAATTTGATGAGGAATCGAATGAGCCCATCTGCGAGGCTCTACGACTTTCGATTCAAAATGTAGCCGATTGAACCACATAATTTTTCATATCTGTACGGTTTTTGTCCGATTTCAAGGACATTTGACACATCATTTTTCAAATCTGTACGGTTTTTGTCAAATATCTCGGAAACGGAAGCTCGTACAGCAAATTTACCTTTGGGGAATGCTAACTGTAGAATTTGATGAGGAGTAGAATGAGCCCATCTGCGAGGCTCTACGACTTTCGATTCAAAAGTTATAGCCGTTTGAACCACATAATTTTTCATATCTGTACGGTTTTTGTCAAATATCTCGGAAACGGAAGCTCGTACAGCAAATTTACCTTCGGGGAATGCTAACTGTAGAATTTGATGAGGAATCGAATGAGCCCATCTGCGAGGCTCTACGACTTTCGATTCAAAATGTAGCCGATTGAACCACATAATTTTTCATATCTGTACGGTTTTTGTCCGATTTCAAGGACATTTGACACATCATTTTTCAAATCTGTACGGTTTTTGTCAAATATCTCGGAAACGGAAGCTCGTACAGCAAATTTACCTTTGGGGAATGCTAACTGTAGAATTTGATGAGGAATCGAATGAGCCCATCTGCGAGGCTCTACGACTTTCGATTCAAAATGTAGCCGATTGAACCACATAATTATTCATATCTGTACGGTTTTTGTCCGATTTCAAGGACATTTGACACATCATTTTTCAAATCTGTACGGTTTTTGTCAAATATCTCGGAAACGGAAGCTCGTACAGCAAATTTACCTTTGGGGAATGCTAACTGTAGAATTTGATGAGGAGTAGAATGAGCCCATCTGCGAGGCTCTACGACTTTCGATTCAAAAGTTATAGCCGTTTGAACCACATAATTTTTCATATCTGTACGGTTTTTGTCAAATATCTCGGAAACGGAAGCTCGTACAGCAAATTTACCTTCGGGGAATGCTAACTGTAGAATTTGATGAGGAATCGAATGAGCCCATCTGCGAGGCTCTACGACTTTCGATTCAAAATGTAGCCGATTGAACCACATAATTTTTCATATCTGTACGGTTTTTGTCCGATTTCAAGGACATTTGACACATCATTTTTCAAATCTGTAAGGTTTTTGTCAAATATCTCGGAAACGGAAGCTCGTACAGCAAATTTACCTTTGGGGAATGCTAACTGTAGAATTTGATGAGGAGTAGAATGAGCCCATCTGCGAGGCTCTACGACTTTCGATTCAAAACTTATAGCCGTTTGAACCACATAATTTTTCATATCTGTACGGTTTTTGTCAAATATCTCGGAAACGGAAGCTCGTACAGCAAATTTACCTTCGGGGAATGCTAACTGTAGAATTTGATGAGGAATCGAATGAGCCCATCTGCGAGGCTCTACGACTTTCGATTCAAAATGTAGCCGATTGAACCACATAATTTTTCATATCTGTACGGTTTTTGTCCGATTTCAAGGACATTTGACACATCATTTTTCAAATCTGTACGGTTTTTGTCAAATATCTCGGAAACGGAAGCTCGTACAGCAAATTTACCTTTGGGGAATGCTAACTGTAGAATTTGATGAGGAGTAGAATGAGCCCATCTGCGAGGCTCTACGACTTTCGATTCAAAACTTATAGCCGTTTGAACCACATAATTTTTCATATCTGTACGGTTTTTGTCAAATATCTCGGAAACGGAAGCTCGTACAGCAAATTTACCTTCGGGGAATGCTAACTGTAGAATTTGATGAGGAATCGAATGAGCCCATCTGCGAGGCTCTACGACTTTCTATTCAAAATGTAGCCGATTGAACCACATAATTTTTCATATCTGTACGGTTTTTGTCCGATTTCAAGGACATTTGACACATCATTTTTCAAATCTGTACGGTTTTTGTCAAATATCTCGGAAACGGAAGCTCGTACAGCAAATTTACCTTTGGGGAATGCTAACTGTAGAATTTGATGAGGAATCGAATGAGCCCATCTGCGAGGCTCTACGACTTTCGATTCAAAATGTAGCCGATTGAACCACATAATTTTTCATATCTGTACGGTTTTTGCCCGATTTCAAGGACATTTGACACATCATTTTTCAAATCTGTACGGTTTTTGTCAAATATCTCGGAAACGGAAGCTCGTACAGCAAATTTACCTTTGGGGAATGCTAACTGTAGAATTTGATGAGGAGTAGAATGAGCCCATCTGCGAGGCTCTACGACTTTCGATTCAAAAGTTATAGCCGTTTGAACCACATAATTTTTCATATCTGTACGGTTTTTGTCAAATATCTCGGAAACGGAAGCTCGTACAGCAAATTTACCTTCGGGGAATGCTAACTGTAGAATTTGATGAGGAATCGAATGAGCCCATCTGCGAGGCTCTACGACTTTCGATTCAAAATGTAGCCGATTGAACCACATAATTTTTCATATCTGTACGGTTTTTGTCCGATTTCAAGGACATTTGACACATCATTTTTCAAATCTGTACGGTTTTTGTCAAATATCTCGGAAACGGAAGCTCGTACAGCAAATTTACCTTTGGGGAATGCTAACTGTAGAATTTGATGAGGAATCGAATGAGCCCATCTGCGAGGCTCTACGACTTTCGATTCAAAATGTAGCCGATTGAACCACATAATTTTTCATATCTGTACGGTTTTTGTCCGATTTCAAGGACATTTGACACATCATTTTTCAAATCTGTACGGTTTTTGTCAAATATCTCGGAAACGGAAGCTCGTACAGCAAATTTACCTTTGGGGAATGCTAACTGTAGAATTTGATGAGGAATCGAATGAGCCCATCTGCGAGGCTCTACGACTTTCGATTCAAAATGTAGCCGATTGAACCACATAATTTTTCATATCTGTACGGTTTTTGTCCGATTTCAAGGACATTTGACACATCATTTTTCAAATCTGTACGGTTTTTGTCAAATATCTCGGAAAACGGAAGCTCGTACAGCAAATTTACCTTTGGGGAATGCTAACTGTAGAATTTGATGAGGAGTAGAATGAGCCCATCTGCGAGGCTCTACGACTTTCGATTCAAAATGTAGCCGATTGAACCACATAATTTTTCATATCTGTACGGTTTTTGTCCGATTTCAAGGACATTTGACACATCATTTTTCAAATCTGTACGTTTTTTGTCAAATATCTCGGAAACGGAAGCTCGTACAGCAAATTTACCTTTGGGGAATGCTAACTGTAGAATTTGATGAGGAGTAGAATGAGCCCATCTGCGAGGCTCTACGACTTTCGATTCAAAAGTTATAGCCGTTTGAACCACATAATTTTTCATATCTGTACGGTTTTTGTCAAATATCTCGGAAACGGAAGCTCGTACAGCAAATTTACCTTCGGGGAATGCTAACTGTAGAATTTGATGAGGAATCGAATGAGCCCATCTGCGAGGCTCTACGACTTTCGATTCAAAATGTAGCCGATTGAACCACATAATTTTTCTTATCTGTACGGTTTTTGTCAAATATCTCGGAAACGGAAGCTCGTACAGCAAATTTACCTTCGGGGAATGCTAACTGTAGAATTTGATGAGGAATCGAATGAGCCCATCTGCGAGGCTCTACGACTTTCGATTCAAAATGTAGCCGATTGAACCACATAATTTTTCATATCTGTACGGTTTTTGTCCGATTTCAAGGACATTTGACACATCATTTTTCAAATCTGTACGGTTTTTGTCAAATATCTCGGAAACGGAAGCTCGTACAGCAAATTTACCTGCACAGGGGAATGCTAACTGTAGAATTTGATGAGGAATCGAATGAGCCCATCTGCGAGGCTCTACGACTTTCGATTCAAAATGTAGCCGATTGAACCACATAATTTTTCATATCTGTACGGTTTTTGTCCGATTTCAAGGACATTTGACACATCATTTTTCAAATCTGTACGGTTTTTGTCAAATATCTCGGAAACGGAAGCTCGTACAGCAAATTTACCTTTGGGGAATGCTAACTGTAGAATTTGATGAGGAGTAGAATGAGCCCATCTGCGAGGCTCTACGACTTTCGATTCAAAACTTATAGCCGTTTGAACCACATAATTTTTCATATCTGTACGGTTTTTGTCAAATATCTCGGAAACGGAAGCTCGTACAGCAAATTTACCTTCGGGGAATGCTAACTGTAGAATTTGATGAGGAATCGAATGAGCCCATCTGCGAGGCTCTACGACTTTCGATTCAAAATGTAGCCGATTGAACCACATAATTTTTCATATCTGTACGGTTTTTGTCCGATTTCAAGGACATTTGACACATCATTTTTCAAATCTGTACGGTTTTTGTCAAATATCTCGGAAACGGAAGCTCGTACAGCAAATTTACCTTTGGGGAATGCTAACTGTAGAATTTGATGAGGAGTAGAATGAGCCCATCTGCGAGGCTCTACGACTTTCGAGTCAAAACTTATAGCCGTTTGAACCACATAATTTTTCATATCTGTACGGTTTTTGTCAAATATCTCGGAAACGGAAGCTCGTACAGCAAATTTACCTTCGGGGAATGCTAACTGTAGAATTTGATGAGGAATCGAATGAGCCCATCTGCGAGGCTCTACGACTTTCGATTCAAAATGTAGCCGATTGAACCACATAATTTTTCATATCTGTACGGTTTTTGTCCGATTTCAAGGACATTTGACACATCATTTTTCAAATCTGTACGGTTTTTGTCAAATATCTCGGAAACGGAAGCTCGTACAGCAAATTTACCTTTGGGGAATGCTAACTGTAGAATTTGATGAGGAGTAGAATGAGCCCATCTGCGAGGCTCTACGACTTTCGATTCAAAACTTATAGCCGTTTGAACCACATAATTTTTCATATCTGTACGGTTTTTGTCAAATATCTCGGAAACGGAAGCTCGTACAGCAAATTTACCTTCGGGGAATGCTAACTGTAGAATTTGATGAGGAATCGAATGAGCCCATCTGCGAGGCTCTACGACTTTCGATTCAAAATGTAGCCGATTGAACCACATAATTTTTCATATCTGTACGGTTTTTGTCCGATTTCAAGGACATTTGACACATCATTTTTCAAATCTGTACGGTTTTTGTCAAATATCTCGGAAACGGAAGCTCGTACAGCAAATTTACCTGCACAGGGGAATGCTAACTGTAGAATTTGATGAGGAATCGAATGAGCCCATCTGCGAGGCTCTACGACTTTCGATTCAAAATGTAGCCGATTGAACCACATAATTTTTCATATCTGTACGGTTTTTGTCCGATTTCAAGGACATTTGACACATCATTTTTCAAATCTGTACGGTTTTTGTCAAATATCTCGGAAACGGAAGCTCGTACAGCAAATTTACCTTTGGGGAATGCTAACTGTAGAATTTGATGAGGAGTAGAATGAGCCCATCTGCGAGGCTCTACGACTTTCGATTCAAAAGTTATAGCCGTTTGAACCACATAATTTTTCATATCTGTACGGTTTTTGTCCGATTTCAAGGACATTTGACACATCATTTTTCAAATCTGTACGGTTTTTGTCAAATATCTCGGAAACGGAAGCTCGTACAGCAAATTTACCTTTGGGGAATGCTAACTGTAGAATTTGATGAGGAGTAGAATGAGCCCATCTGCGAGGCTCTACGACTTTCGATTCAAAATGTAGCCGATTGAACCACATAATTTTTCATATCTGTACGGTTTTTGTCCGATTTCAAGGACATTTGACACATCATTTTTCAAATCTGTACGTTTTTTGTCAAATATCTCGGAAACGGAAGCTCGTACAGCAAATTTACCTTTGGGGAATGCTAACTGTAGAATTTGATGAGGAGTAGAATGAGCCCATCTGCGAGGCTCTACGACTTTCGATTCAAAAGTTATAGCCGTTTGAACCACATAATTTTTCATATCTGTACGGTTTTTGTCAAATATCTCGGAAACGGAAGCTCGTACAGCAAATTTACCTTCGGGGAATGCTAACTGTAGAATTTGATGAGGAATCGAATGAGCCCATCTGCGAGGCTCTACGACTTTCGATTCAAAATGTAGCCGATTGAACCACATAATTTTTCATATCTGTACGGTTTTTGTCAAATATCTCGGAAACGGAAGCTCGTACAGCAAATTTACCTTCGGGGAATGCTAACTGTAGAATTTGATGAGGAATCGAATGAGCCCATCTGCGAGGCTCTACGACTTTCGATTCAAAATGTAGCCGATTGAACCACATAATTTTTCATATCTGTACGGTTTTTGTCCGATTTCAAGGACATTTGACACATCATTTTTCAAATCTGTACGGTTTTTGTCAAATATCTCGGAAACGGAAGCTCGTACAGCAAATTTACCTTTGGGGAATGCTAACTGTAGAATTTGATGAGGAGTAGAATGAGCCCATCTGCGAGGCTCTACGACTTTCGATTCAAAAGTTATAGCCGTTTGAACCACATAATTTTTCATATCTGTACGGTTTTTGTCAAATATCTCGGAAACGGAAGCTCGTACAGCAAATTTACCTTCGGGGAATGCTAACTGTAGAATTTGATGAGGAATCGAATGAGCCCATCTGCGAGGCTCTACGACTTTCGATTCAAAATGTAGCCGATTGAACCACATAATTTTTCATATCTGTACGGTTTTTGTCCGATTTCAAGGACATTTGACACATAATTTTTCAAATCTGTACGGTTTTTGTCAAATATCTCGGAAACGGAAGCTCGTACAGCAAATTTACCTTTGGGGAATGCTAACTGTAGAATTTGATGAGGAATCGAATGAGCCCATCTGCGAGGCTCTACGACTTTCGATTCAAAATGTAGCCGATTGAACCACATAATTTTTCATATCTGTACGGTTTTTGTCCGATTTCAAGGACATTTGACACATCATTTTTCAAATCTGTACGGTTTTTGTCAAATATCTCGGAAACGGAAGCTCGTACAGCAAATTTACCTTTGGGGAATGCTAACTGTAGAATTTAATGAGGAGTAGAATGAGCCCATCTGCGAGGCTCTACGACTTTCGATTCAAAAGTTATAGCCGTTTGAACCACATAATTTTTCATATCTGTACGGTTTTTGTCAAATATCTCGGAAACGGAAGCTCGTACAGCAAATTTACCTTTGGGGAATGCTAACTGTAGAATTTGATGAGGAATCGAATGAGCCCATCTGCGAGGCTCTACGACTTTCGATTCAAAATGTAGCCGATTTAACCACATAATTTTTCATATCTGTACGGTTTTTGTCCGATTTCAAGGACATTTGACACATCATTTTTCAAATCTGTACGGTTTTTGTCAAATATCTCGGAAACGGAAGCTCGTACAGCAAATTTACCTTTGGGGAATGCTAACTGTAGAATTTGATGAGGAGTAGAATGAGCCCATCTGCGAGGCTCTACGACTTTCGATTCAAAATGTAGCCGATTGAACCACATAATTTTTCATATCTGTACGGTTTTTGTCCGATTTCAAGGACATTTGACACATCATTTTTCAAATCTGTACGGTTTTTGTCAAATATCTCGGAAACGGAAGCTCGTACAGCAAATTTACCTTTGGGGAATGCTAACTGTAGAATTTGATGAGGAGTAGAATGAGCCCATCTGCGAGGCTCTACGACTTTCGATTCAAAATGTAGCCGATTGAACCACATAATTTTTCATATCTGTACGGTTTTTGTCCGATTTCAAGGACATTTGACACATCATTTTTCAAATCTGTACGTTTTTTGTCAAATATCTCGGAAACGGAAGCTCGTACAGCAAATTTACCTTTGGGGAATGCTAACTGTAGAATTTGATGAGGAGTAGAATGAGCCCATCTGCGAGGCTCTACGACTTTCGATTCAAAAGTTATAGCCGTTTGAACCACATAATTTTTCATATCTGTACGGTTTTTGTCAAATATCTCGGAAACGGAAGCTCGTACAGCAAATTTACCTTCTGGGAATGCTAACTGTAGAATTTGATGAGGAATCGAATGAGCCCATCTGCGAGGCTCTACGACTTTCGATTCAAAATGTAGCCGATTGAACCACATAATTTTTCATATCTGTACGGTTTTTGTCAAATATCTCGGAAACGGAAGCTCGTACAGCAAATTTACCTTCGGGGAATGCTAACTGTAGAATTTGATGAGGAATCGAATGAGCCCATCTGCGAGGCTCTACGACTTTCGATTCAAAATGTAGCCGATTGAACCACATAATTATTCATATCTGTACGGTTTTTGTCCGATTTCAAGGACATTTGACACATCATTTTTCAAATCTGTACGGTTTTTGTCAAATATCTCGGAAACGGAAGCTCGTACAGCAAATTTACCTTTGGGGAATGCTAACTGTAGAATTTGATGAGGAATCGAATGAGCCCATCTGCGAGGCTCTACGACTTTCGATTCAAAATGTAGCCGATTGAACCACATAATTTTTCATATCTGTACGGTTTTTGTCCGATTTCAAGGACATTTGACACATCATTTTTCAAATCTGTACGGTTTTTGTCAAATATCTCGGAAACGGAAGCTCGTACAGCAAATTTACCTTTGGGGAATGCTAACTGTAGAATTTGATGAGGAGTAGAATGAGCCCATCTGCGAGGCTCTACGACTTTCGATTCAAAAGTTATAGCCGTTTGAACCACATAATTTTTCATATCTGTACGGTTTTTGTCCGATTTCAAGGACATTTGACACATCATTTTTCAAATCTGTACGTTTTTTGTCAAATATCTCGGAAACGGAAGCTCGTACAGCAAATTTACCTTTGGGGAATGCTAACTGTAGAATTTGATGAGGAGTAGAATGAGCCCATCTGCGAGGCTCTACGACTTTCGATTCAAAAGTTATAGCCGTTTGAACCACATAATTTTTCATATCTGTACGGTTTTTGTCCGATTTCAAGGACATTTGACACATCATTTTTCAAATCTGTACGGTTTTTGTCAAATATCTCGGAAACGGAAGCTCGTACAGCAAATTTACCTTTGGGGAATGCTAACTGTAGAATTTGATGAGGAATCGAATGAGCCCATCTGCGAGGCTCTATGACTTTCGATTCAAAATGTAGCCGATTGAACCACATAATTTTTCATATCTGTACGGTTTTTGTCCGATTTCAAGGACATTTGACACATCATTTTTCAAATCTGTACGGTTTTTGTCAAATATCTCGGAAACGGAAGCTCGTACAGCAAATTTACCTTTGGGGAATGCTAACTGTAGAATTTGATGAGGAGTAGAATGAGCCCATCTGCGAGGCTCTACGACTTTCGATTCAAAAGTTATAGCCGTTTGAACCACATAATTTTTCATATCTGTACGGTTTTTGTCAAATATCTCGGAAACGGAAGCTCGTACAGCAAATTTACCTTCGGGGAATGCTAACTGTAGAATTTGATGAGGAATCGAATGAGCCCATCTGCGAGGCTCTACGACTTTCGATTCAAAATGTAGCCGATTGAACCACATAATTTTTCTTATCTGTACGGTTTTTGTCAAATATCTCGGAAACGGAAGCTCGTACAGCAAATTTACCTTCGGGGAATGCTAACTGTAGAATTTGATGAGGAATCGAATGAGCCCATCTGCGAGGCTCTACGACTTTCGATTCAAAATGTAGCCGATTGAACCACATAATTTTTCATATCTGTACGGTTTTTGTCCGATTTCAAGGACATTTGACACATCATTTTTCAAATCTGTACGGTTTTTGTCAAATATCTCGGAAACGGAAGCTCGTACAGCAAATTTACCTGCACAGGGGAATGCTAACTGTAGAATTTGATGAGGAATCGAATGAGCCCATCTGCGAGGCTCTACGACTTTCGATTCAAAATGTAGCCGATTGAACCACATAATTTTTCATATCTGTACGGTTTTTGTCCGATTTCAAGGACATTTGACACATCATTTTTCAAATCTGTACGGTTTTTGTCAAATATCTCGGAAACGGAAGCTCGTACAGCAAATTTACCTTTGGGGAATGCTAACTGTAGAATTTGATGAGGAGTAGAATGAGCCCATCTGCGAGGCTCTACGACTTTCGATTCAAAACTTATAGCCGTTTGAACCACATAATTTTTCATATCTGTACGGTTTTTGTCAAATATCTCGGAAACGGAAGCTCGTACAGCAAATTTACCTTCGGGGAATGCTAACTGTAGAATTTGATGAGGAATCGAATGAGCCCATCTGCGAGGCTCTACGACTTTCGATTCAAAATGTAGCCGATTGAACCACATAATTTTTCATATCTGTACGGTTTTTGTCCGATTTCAAGGACATTTGACACATCATTTTTCAAATCTGTACGGTTTTTGTCAAATATCTCGGAAACGGAAGCTCGTACAGCAAATTTACCTTTGGGGAATGCTAACTGTAGAATTTGATGAGGAATCGAATGAGCCCATCTGCGAGGCTCTACGACTTTCGATTCAAAATGTAGCCGATTGAACCACATAATTTTTCATATCTGTACGGTTTTTGTCCGATTTCAAGGACATTTGACACATCATTTTTCAAATCTGTACGGTTTTTGTCAAATATCTCGGAAACGGAAGCTCGTACAGCAAATTTACCTTTGGGGAATGCTAACTGTAGAATTTGATGAGGAGTAGAATGAGCCCATCTGCGAGGCTCTACGACTTTCGATTCAAAATGTAGCCGATTGAACCACATAATTTTTCATATCTGTACGGTTTTTGTCCGATTTCAAGGACATTTGACACATCATTTTTCAAATCTGTACGTTTTTTGTCAAATATCTCGGAAACGGAAGCTCGTACAGCAAATTTACCTTTGGGGAATGCTAACTGTAGAATTTGATGAGGAGTAGAATGAGCCCATCTGCGAGGCTCTACGACTTTCGATTCAAAAGTTATAGCCGTTTGAACCACATAATTTTTCATATCTGTACGGTTTTTGTCAAATATCTCGGAAACGGAAGCTCGTACAGCAAATTTACCTTCGGGGAATGCTAACTGTAGAATTTGATGAGGAATCGAATGAGCCCATCTGCGAGGCTCTACGACTTTCGATTCAAAATGTAGCCGATTGAACCACATAATTTTTCTTATCTGTACGGTTTTTGTCAAATATCTCGGAAACGGAAGCTCGTACAGCAAATTTACCTTCGGGGAATGCTAACTGTAGAATTTGATGAGGAATCGAATGAGCCCATCTGCGAGGCTCTACGACTTTCGATTCAAAATGTAGCCGATTGAACCACATAATTTTTCATATCTGTACGGTTTTTGTCCGATTTCAAGGACATTTGACACATCATTTTTCAAATCTGTACGGTTTTTGTCAAATATCTCGGAAACGGAAGCTCGTACAGCAAATTTACCTGCACAGGGGAATGCTAACTGTAGAATTTGATGAGGAATCGAATGAGCCCATCTGCGAGGCTCTACGACTTTCGATTCAAAATGTAGCCGATTGAACCACATAATTTTTCATATCTGTACGGTTTTTGTCCGATTTCAAGGACATTTGACACATCATTTTTCAAATCTGTACGGTTTTTGTCAAATATCTCGGAAACGGAAGCTCGTACAGCAAATTTACCTTTGGGGAATGCTAACTGTAGAATTTGATGAGGAGTAGAATGAGCCCATCTGCGAGGCTCTACGACTTTCGATTCAAAACTTATAGCCGTTTGAACCACATAATTTTTCATATCTGTACGGTTTTTGTCAAATATCTCGGAAACGGAAGCTCGTACAGCAAATTTACCTTCGGGGAATGCTAACTGTAGAATTTGATGAGGAATCGAATGAGCCCATCTGCGAGGCTCTACGACTTTCGATTCAAAATGTAGCCGATTGAACCACATAATTTTTCATATCTGTACGGTTTTTGTCCGATTTCAAGGACATTTGACACATCATTTTTCAAATCTGTACGGTTTTTGTCAAATATCTCGGAAACGGAAGCTCGTACAGCAAATTTACCTTTGGGGAATGCTAACTGTAGAATTTGATGAGGAATCGAATGAGCCCATCTGCGAGGCTCTACGACTTTCGATTCAAAATGTAGCCGATTGAACCACATAATTTTTCATATCTGTACGGTTTTTGTCCGATTTCAAGGACATTTGACACATCATTTTTCAAATCTGTACGGTTTTTGTCAAATATCTCGGAAACGGAAGCTCGTACAGCAAATTTACCTTTGGGGAATGCTAACTGTAGAATTTGATGAGGAGTAGAATGAGCCCATCTGCGAGGCTCTACGACTTTCGATTCAAAATGTAGCCGATTGAACCACATAATTTTTCATATCTGTACGGTTTTTGTCCGATTTCAAGGACATTTGACACATCATTTTTCAAATCTGTACGTTTTTTGTCAAATATCTCGGAAACGGAAGCTCGTACAGCAAATTTACCTTTGGGGAATGCTAACTGTAGAATTTGATGAGGAGTAGAATGAGCCCATCTGCGAGGCTCTACGACTTTCGATTCAAAAGTTATAGCCGTTTGAACCACATAATTTTTCATATCTGTACGGTTTTTGTCAAATATCTCGGAAACGGAAGCTCGTACAGCAAATTTACCTTCGGGGAATGCTAACTGTAGAATTTGATGAGGAATCGAATGAGCCCATCTGCGAGGCTCTACGACTTTCGATTCAAAATGTAGCCGATTGAACCACATAATTTTTCTTATCTGTACGGTTTTTGTCAAATATCTCGGAAACGGAAGCTCGTACAGCAAATTTACCTTCGGGGAATGCTAACTGTAGAATTTGATGAGGAATCGAATGAGCCCATCTGCGAGGCTCTACGACTTTCGATTCAAAATGTAGCCGATTGAACCACATAATTTTTCATATCTGTACGGTTTTTGTCCGATTTCAAGGACATTTGACACATCATTTTTCAAATCTGTACGGTTTTTGTCAAATATCTCGGAAACGGAAGCTCGTACAGCAAATTTACTTTGGGGAATGCTAACTGTAGAATTTGATGAGGAATCGAATGAGCCCATCTGCGAGGCTCTACGACTTTCGATTCAAAATGTAGCCGATTGAACCACATAATTTTTCATATCTGTACGGTTTTTGTCCGATTTCAAGGACATTTGACACATCATTTTTCAAATCTGTACGTTTTTTGTCAAATATCTCGGAAACGGAAGCTCGTACAGCAAATTTACCTTTGGGGAATGCTAACTGTAGAATTTGATGAGGAGTAGAATGAGCCCATCTGCGAGGCTCTACGACTTTCGATTCAAAAGTTATAGCCGTTTGAACCACATAATTTTTCATATCTGTACGGTTTTTGTCAAATATCTCGGAAACGGAAGCTCGTACAGCAAATTTACCTTCGGGGAATGCTAACTGTAGAATTTGATGAGGAATCGAATGAGCCCATCTGCGAGGCTCTACGACTTTCGATTCAAAATGTAGCCGATTGAACCACATAATTTTTCATATCTGTACGGTTTTTGTCCGATTTCAAGGACATTTGACACATCATTTTTCAAATCTGTACGGTTTTTGTCAAATATCTCGGAAACGGAAGCTCGTACAGCAAATTTACCTTTGGGGAATGCTAACTGTAGAATTTGATGAGGAGTAGAATGAGCCCATCTGCGAGGCTCTACGACTTTCGATTCAAAAGTTATAGCCGTTTGAACCACATAATTTTTCATATCTGTACGGTTTTTGTCAAATATCTCGGAAACGGAAGCTCGTACAGCAAATTTACCTTCGGGGAATGCTAACTGTAGAATTTGATGAGGAATCGAATGAGCCCATCTGCGAGGCTCTACGACTTTCGATTCAAAATGTAGCCGATTGAACCACATAATTTTTCATATCTGTACGGTTTTTGTCCGATTTCAAGGACATTTGACACATAATTTTTCAAATCTGTACGGTTTTTGTCAAATATCTCGGAAACGGAAGCTCGTACAGCAAATTTACCTTTGGGGAATGCTAACTGTAGAATTTGATGAGGAATCGAATGAGCCCATCTGCGAGGCTCTACGACTTTCGATTCAAAATGTAGCCGATTGAACCACATAATTTTTCATATCTGTACGGTTTTTGTCCGATTTCAAGGACATTTGACACATCATTTTTCAAATCTGTACGGTTTTTGTCAAATATCTCGGAAACGGAAGCTCGTACAGCAAATTTACCTTTGGGGAATGCTAACTGTAGAATTTAATGAGGAGTAGAATGAGCCCATCTGCGAGGCTCTACGACTTTCGATTCAAAAGTTATAGCCGTTTGAACCACATAATTTTTCATATCTGTACGGTTTTTGTCAAATATCTCGGAAACGGAAGCTCGTACAGCAAATTTACCTTCGGGGAATGCTAACTGTAGAATTTGATGAGGAATCGAATGAGCCCATCTGCGAGGCTCTACGACTTTCGATTCAAAATGTAGCCGATTGAACCACATAATTTTTCATATCTGTACGGTTTTTGTCCGATTTCAAGGACATTTGACACATCATTTTTCAAATCTGTACGGTTTTTGTCAAATATCTCGGAAACGGAAGCTCGTACAGCAAATTTACCTTTGGGGAATGCTAACTGTAGAATTTAATGAGGAGTAGAATGAGCCCATCTGCGAGGCTCTACGACTTTCGATTCAAAAGTTATAGCCGTTTGAACCACATAATTTTTCATATCTGTACGGTTTTTGTCAAATATCTCGGAAACGGAAGCTCGTACAGCAAATTTACCTTTGGGGAATGCTAACTGTAGAATTTGATGAGGAATCGAATGAGCCCATCTGCGAGGCTCTACGACTTTCGATTCAAAATGTAGCCGATTGAACCACATAATTTTTCATATCTGTACGGTTTTTGTCCGATTTCAAGGACATTTGACACATCATTTTTCAAATCTGTACGGTTTTTGTCAAATATCTCGGAAACGGAAGCTCGTACAGCAAATTTACCTTTGGGGAATGCTAACTGTAGAATTTGATGAGGAGTAGAATGAGCCCATCTGCGAGGCTCTACGACTTTCGATTCAAAATGTAGCCGATTGAACCACATAATTTTTCATATCTGTACGGTTTTTGTCCGATTTCAAGGACATTTGACACATCATTTTTCAAATCTGTACGTTTTTTGTCAAATATCTCGGAAACGGAAGCTCGTACAGCAAATTTACCTTTGGGGAATGCTAACTGTAGAATTTGATGAGGAGTAGAATGAGCCCATCTGCGAGGCTCTACGACTTTCGATTCAAAAGTTATAGCCGTTTGAACCACATAATTTTTCATATCTGTACGGGTTTTTGTCAAATATCTCGGAAACGGAAGCTCGTACAGCAAATTTACCTTCTGGGAATGCTAACTGTAGAATTTGATGAGGAATCGAATGAGCCCATCTGCGAGGCTCTACGACTTTCGATTCAAAATGTAGCCGATTGAACCACATAATTTTTCATATCTGTACGGTTTTTGTCAAATATCTCGGAAACGGAAGCTCGTACAGCAAATTTACCTTCGGGGAATGCTAACTGTAGAATTTGATGAGGAATCGAATGAGCCCATCTGCGAGGCTCTACGACTTTCGATTCAAAATGTAGCCGATTGAACCACATAATTTTTCATATCTGTACGGTTTTTGTCCGATTTCAAGGACATTTGACACATCATTTTTCAAATCTGTACGGTTTTTGTCAAATATCTCGGAAACGGAAGCTCGTACAGCAAATTTACCTTTGGGGAATGCTAACTGTAGAATTTGATGAGGAATCGAATGAGCCCATCTGCGAGGCTCTACGACTTTCGATTCAAAATGTAGCCGATTGAACCACATAATTTTTCATATCTGTACGGTTTTTGTCCGATTTCAAGGACATTTGACACATCATTTTTCAAATCTGTACGGTTTTTGTCAAATATCTCGGAAACGGAAGCTCGTACAGCAAATTTACCTTTGGGGAATGCTAACTGTAGAATTTAATGAGGAGTAGAATGAGCCCATCTGCGAGGCTCTACGACTTTCGATTCAAAAGTTATAGCCGTTTGAACCACATAATTTTTCATATCTGTACGGTTTTTGTCAAATATCTCGGAAACGGAAGCTCGTACAGCAAATTTACCTTCGGGGAATGCTAACTGTAGAATTTGATGAGGAATCGAATGAGCCCATCTGCGAGGCTCTACGACTTTCGATTCAAAATGTAGCCGATTGAACCACATAATTTTTCATATCTGTACGGTTTTTGTCCGATTTCAAGGACATTTGACACATCATTTTTCAAATCTGTACGGTTTTTGTCAAATATCTCGGAAACGGAAGCTCGTACAGCAAATTTACCTTTGGGGAATGCTAACTGTAGAATTTGATGAGGAGTAGAATGAGCCCATCTGCGAGGCTCTACGACTTTCGATTCAAAATGTAGCCGATTGAACCACATAATTTTTCATATCTGTACGGTTTTTGTCCGATTTCAAGGACATTTGACACATCATTTTTCAAATCTGTACGGTTTTTGTCAAATATCTCGGAAACGGAAGCTCGTACAGCAAATTTACCTTTGGGGAATGCTAACTGTAGAATTTGATGAGGAGTAGAATGAGCCCATCTGCGAGGCTCTACGACTTTCGATTCAAAAGTTATAGCCGTTTGAACCACATAATTTTTCATATCTGTACGGTTTTTGTCAAATATCTCGGAAACGGAAGCTCGTACAGCAAATTTACCTTCTTGGAATGCTAACTGTAGAATTTGATGAGGAATCGAATGAGCCCATCTGCGAGGCTCTACGACTTTCGATTCAAAATGTAGCCGATTGAACCACATAATTTTTCATATCTGTACGGTTTTTGTCAAATATCTCGGAAACGGAAGCTCGTACAGCAAATTTACCTTCGGGGAATGCTAACTGTAGAATTTGATGAGGAATCGAATGAGCCCATCTGCGAGGCTCTACGACTTTCGATTCAAAATGTAGCCGATTGAACCACATAATTTTTCATATCTGTACGGTTTTTGTCCGATTTCAAGGACATTTGACACATCATTTTTCAAATCTGTACGGTTTTTGTCAAATATCTCGGAAACGGAAGCTCGAACAGCAAATTTACCTTTGGGGAATGCTAACTGTAGAATTTGATGAGGAATCGAATGAGCCCATCTGCGAGGCTCTACGACTTTCGATTCAAAATGTAGCCGATTGAACCACATAATTTTTCATATCTGTACGGTTTTTGTCCGATTTCAAGGACATTTGACACATCATTTTTCAAATCTGTACGGTTTTTGTCAAATATCTCGGAAACGGAAGCTCGTACAGCAAATTTACCTTTGGGGAATGCTAACTGTAGAATTTAATGAGGAGTAGAATGAGCCCATCTGCGAGGCTCTACGACTTTCGATTCAAAAGTTATAGCCGTTTGAACCACATAATTTTTCATATCTGTACGGTTTTTGTCAAATATCTCGGAAACGGAAGCTCGTACAGCAAATTTACCTTCGGGGAATGCTAACTGTAGAATTTGATGAGGAATCGAATGAGCCCATCTGCGAGGCTCTACGACTTTCGATTCAAAATGTAGCCGATTGAACCACATAATTTTTCATATCTGTACGGTTTTTGTCAAATATCTCGGAAACGGAAGCTCGTACAGCAAATTTACCTTCGGGGAATGCTAACTGTAGAATTTGATGAGGAATCGAATGAGCCCATCTGCGAGGCTCTACGACTTTCGATTCAAAATGTAGCCGATTGAACCACATAATTTTTCATATCTGTACGGTTTTTGTCCGATTTCAAGGACATTTGACACATCATTTTTCAAATCTGTACGGTTTTTGTCAAATATCTCGGAAACGGAAGCTCGTACAGCAAATTTACCTTTGGGGAATGCTAACTGTAGAATTTGATGAGGAATCGAATGAGCCCATCTGCGAGGCTCTACGACTTTCGATTCAAAATGTAGCCGATTGAACCACATAATTTTTCATATCTGTACGGTTTTTGTCCGATTTCAAGGACATTTGACACATCATTTTTCAAATCTGTACGTTTTTTGTCAAATATCTCGGAAACGGAAGCTCGTACAGCAAATTTACCTTTGGGGAATGCTAACTGTAGAATTTAATGAGGAGTAGAATGAGCCCATCTGCGAGGCTCTACGACTTTCGATTCAAAAGTTATAGCCGTTTGAACCACATAATTTTTCATATCTGTACGGTTTTTGTCAAATATCTCGGAAACGGAAGCTCGTACAGCAAATTTACCTTCGGGGAATGCTAACTGTAGAATTTGATGAGGAATCGAATGAGCCCATCTGCGAGGCTCTACGACTTTCGATTCAAAATGTAGCCGATTGAACCACATAATTTTTCATATCTGTACGGTTTTTGTCCGATTTCAAGGACATTTGACACATCATTTTTCAAATCTGTACGGTTTTTGTCAAATATCTCGGAAACGGAAGCTCGTACAGCAAATTTACCTTTGGGGAATGCTAACTGTAGAATTTGATGAGGAATCGAATGAGCCCATCTGCGAGGCTCTACGACTTTCGATTCAAAATGTAGCCGATTGAACCACATAATTTTTCATATCTGTACGGTTTTTGTCCGATTTCAAGGACATTTGACACATCATTTTTCAAATCTGTACGGTTTTTGTCAAATATCTCGGAAACGGAAGCTCGTACAGCAAATTTACCTTTGGGGAATGCTAACTGTAGAATTTGATGAGGAATCGAATGAGCCCATCTGCGAGGCTCTACGACTTTCGATTCAAAATGTAGCCGATTGAACCACATAATTTTTCATATCTGTACGGTTTTTGTCCGATTTCAAGGACATTTGACACATCATTTTTCAAATCTGTACGGTTTTTGTCAAATATCTCGGAAACGGAAGCTCGTACAGCAAATTTACCTTTGGGGAATGCTAACTGTAGAATTTGATGAGGAGTAGAATGAGCCCATCTGCGAGGCTCTACGACTTTCGATTCAAAAGTTATAGCCGTTTGAACCACATAATTTTTCATATCTGTACGGTTTTTGTCAAATATCTCGGAAACGGAAGCTCGTACAGCAAATTTACCTTCTGGGAATGCTAACTGTAGAATTTGATGAGGAATCGAATGAGCCCATCTGCGAGGCTCTACGACTTTCGATTCAAAATGTAGCCGATTGAACCACATAATTTTTCATATCTGTACGGTTTTTGTCAAATATCTCGGAAACGGAAGCTCGTACAGCAAATTTACCTTCGGGGAATGCTAACTGTAGAATTTGATGAGGAATCGAATGAGCCCATCTGCGAGGCTCTACGACTTTCGATTCAAAATGTAGCCGATTGAACCACATAATTTTTCATATCTGTACGGTTTTTGTCCGATTTCAAGGACATTTGACACATCATTTTTCAAATCTGTACGGTTTTTGTCAAATATCTCGGAAACGGAAGCTCGTACAGCAAATTTACCTTTGGGGAATGCTAACTGTAGAATTTGATGAGGAATCGAATGAGCCCATCTGCGAGGCTCTACGACTTTCGATTCAAAATGTAGCCGATTGAACCACATAATTTTTCATATCTGTACGGTTTTTGTCCGATTTCAAGGACATTTGACACATCATTTTTCAAATCTGTACGGTTTTTGTCAAATATCTCGGAAACGGAAGCTCGTACAGCAAATTTACCTTTGGGGAATGCTAACTGTAGAATTTGATGAGGAGTAGAATGAGCCCATCTGCGAGGCTCTACGACTTTCGATTCAAAAGTTATAGCCGTTTGAACCACATAATTTTTCATATCTGTACGGTTTTTGTCAAATATCTCGGAAACGGAAGCTCGTACAGCAAATTTACCTTCGGGGAATGCTAACTGTAGAATTTGATGAGGAATCGAATGAGCCCATCTGCGAGGCTCTACGACTTTCGATTCAAAATGTAGCCGATTGAACCACATAATTTTTCATATCTGTACGGTTTTTGTCCGATTTCAAGGACATTTGACACATCATTTTTCAAATCTGTACGGTTTTTGTCAAATATCTCGGAAACGGAAGCTCGTACAGCAAATTTAGCTTTGGGGAATGCTAACTGTAGAATTTGATGAGGAATCGAATGAGCCCATCTGCGAGGCTCTACGACTTTCGATTCAAAATGTAGCCGATTGAACCACATAATTTTTCATATCTGTACGGTTTTTGTCCGATTTCAAGGACATTTGACACATAATTTTTCAAATCTGTACGGTTTTTGTCAAATATCTCGGAAACGGAAGCTCGTACAGCAAATTTACCTTTGGGGAATGCTAACTGTAGAATTTGATGAGGAATCGAATGAGCCCATCTGCGAGGCTCTACGACTTTCGATTCAAAATGTAGCCGATTGAACCACATAATTTTTCATATCTGTACGGTTTTTGTCCGATTTCAAGGACATTTGACACATCATTTTTCAAATCTGTACGTTTTTTGTCAAATATCTCGGAAACGGAAGCTCGTACAGCAAATTTACCTTTGGGGAATGCTAACTGTAGAATTTGATGAGGAGTAGAATGAGCCCATCTGCGAGGCTCTACGACTTTCGATTCAAAAGTTATAGCCGTTTGAACCACATAATTTTTCATATCTGTACGGTTTTTGTCAAATATCTCGGAAAGGGAAGCTCGTACAGCAAATTTACCTTCGGGGAATGCTAACTGTAGAATTTGATGAGGAATCGAATGAGCCCATCTGCGAGGCTCTACGACTTTCGATTAAAAATGTAGCCGATTGAACCACATAATTTTTCATATCTGTACGGTTTTTGTCAAATATCTCGGAAACGGAAGCTCGTACAGCAAATTTACCTTCGGGGAATGCTAACTGTAGAATTTGATGAGGAATCGAATGAGCCCATCTGCGAGGCTCTACGACTTTCGATTCAAAATGTAGCCGATTGAACCACATAATTTTTCATATCTGTACGGTTTTTGTCCGATTTCAAGGACATTTGACACATCATTTTTCAAATCTGTACGGTTTTTGTCAAATATCTCGGAAACGGAAGCTCGTACAGCAAATTTACCTTTGGGGAATGCTAACTGTAGAATTTGATGAGGAATCGAATGAGCCCATCTGCGAGGCTCTACGACTTTCGATTCAAAATGTAGCCGATTGAAC
Organism: Borostomias antarcticus; assembly: GCF_949987555.1. NCBI lineage: Eukaryota > Metazoa > Chordata > Actinopteri > Stomiiformes > Stomiidae > Borostomias > Borostomias antarcticus. Next base: position 97,465 of record NW_028175549.1, on the reverse strand, counting down.
CACATAATTTTTCATATCTGTACGGTTTTTGTCCGATTTCAAGGACATTTGACACATCATTTTTCAAATCTGTATGGTTTTTGTCAAATATCTCGGAAACGGAAGCTCGTACAGCAAATTTACCTTTGGGGAATGCTAACTGTAGAATTTGATGAGGAGTAGAATGAGCCCATCTGCGAGGCTCTACGACTTTCGATTCAAAACTTATAGCCGTTTGAACCACATAATTTTTCATATCTGTACGGTTTTTGTCAAATATCTCGGAAACGGAAGCTCGTACAGCAAATTTACCTTTGGGGAATGCTAACTGTAGAATTTGATGAGGAATCGAATGAGCCCATCTGCGAGGCTCTACGACTTTCGATTCAAAATGTAGCCGATTGAACCACATAATTTTTCATATCTGTACGGTTTTTGTCCGATTTCAAGGACATTTGACACATCATTTTTCAAATCTGTACGGTTTTTGTCAAATATCTCGGAAACGGAAGCTCGTACAGCAAATTTACCTTTGGGGAATGCTAACTGTAGAATTTGATGAGGAGTAGAATGAGCCCATCTGCGAGGCTCTACGACTTTCGATTCAAAAGTTATAGCCGTTTGAACCACATAATTTTTCATATCTGTACGGTTTTTGTCAAATATCTCGGAAACGGAAGCTCGTACAGCAAATTTACCTTCGGGGAATGCTAACTGTAGAATTTGATGAGGAATCGAATGAGCCCATCTGCGAGGCTCTACGACTTTCGATTCAAAATGTAGCCGATTGAACCACATAATTTTTCATATCTGTACGGTTTTTGTCCGATTTCAAGGACATTTGACACATCATTTTTCAAATCTGTATGGTTTTTGTCAAATATCTCGGAAACGGAAGCTCGTACAGCAAATTTACCTTTGGGGAATGCTAACTGTAGAATTTGATGAGGAGTAGAATGAGCCCATCTGCGAGGCTCTACGACTTTCGATTCAAAACTTATAGCCGTTTGAACCACATAATTTTTCATATCTGTACGGTTTTTGTCAAATATCTCGGAAACGGAAGCTCGTACAGCAAATTTACCTTTGGGGAATGCTAACTGTAGAATTTGATGAGGAATCGAATGAGCCCATCTGCGAGGCTCTACGACTTTCGATTCAAAATGTAGCCGATTGAACCACATAATTTTTCATATCTGTACGGTTTTTGTCCGATTTCAAGGACATTTGACACATCATTTTTCAAATCTGTACGGTTTTTGTCAAATATCTCGGAAACGGAAGCTCGTACAGCAAATTTACCTTTGGGGAATGCTAACTGTAGAATTTGATGAGGAGTAGAATGAGCCCATCTGCGAGGCTCTACGACTTTCGATTCAAAAGTTATAGCCGTTTGAACCACATAATTTTTCATATCTGTACGGTTTTTGTCAAATATCTCGGAAACGGAAGCTCGTACAGCAAATTTACCTTCGGGGAATGCTAACTGTAGAATTTGATGAGGAATCGAATGAGCCCATCTGCGAGGCTCTACGACTTTCGATTCAAAATGTAGCCGATTGAACCACATAATTTTTCATATCTGTACGGTTTTTGTCCGATTTCAAGGACATTTGACACATCATTTTTCAAATCTGTACGGTTTTTGTCAAATATCTCGGAAACGGAAGCTCGTACAGCAAATTTACCTTTGGGGAATGCTAACTGTAGAATTTGATGAGGAGTAGAATGAGCCCATCTGCGAGGCTCTACGACTTTCGATTCAAAACTTATAGCCGTTTGAACCACATAATTTTTCATATCTGTACGGTTTTTGTCAAATATCTCGGAAACGGAAGCTCGTACAGCAAATTTACCTTCGGGGAATGCTAACTGTAGAATTTGATGAGGAATCGAATGAGCCCATCTGCGAGGCTCTACGACTTTCGATTCAAAATGTAGCCGATTGAACCACATAATTTTTCATATCTGTACGGTTTTTGTCCGATTTCAAGGACATTTGACACATCATTTTTCAAATCTGTACGGTTTTTGTCAAATATCTCGGAAACGGAAGCTCGTACAGCAAATTTACCTTTGAGGAATGCTAACTGTAGAATTTGATGAGGAATTGAATGAGCCCATCTGCGAGGCTCTACGACTTTCGATTCAAAATGTAGCCGATTGAACCACATAATTTTTCATATCTGTACGGTTTTTGTCCGATTTCAAGGACATTTGACACATCATTTTTCAAATCTGTACGGTTTTTGTCAAATATCTCGGAAACGGAAGCTCGTACAGCAAATTTACCTTTGAGGAATGCTAACTGTAGAATTTGATGAGGAATTGAATGAGCCCATCTGCGAGGCTCTACGACTTTCGATTCAAAATGTAGCCGATTGAACCACATAATTTTTCATATCTGTACGGTTTTTGTCCGATTTCAAGGACATTTGACACATCATTTTTCAAATCTGTACGGTTTTTTTCAAATATCTCGGAAACGGAAGCTCGTACAGCAAATTTACCTTTGGGGAATGCTAACTGTAGAATTTGATGAGGAGTAGAATGAGCCCATCTGCGAGGCTCTACGACTTTCGATTCAAAAGTTATAGCCGTTTGAACCACATAATTTTTCATATCTGTACGGTTTTTGTCAAATATCTCGGAAACGGAAGCTCGTACAGCAAATTTACCTTCGGGGAATGCTAACTGTAGAATTTGATGAGGAATCGAATGAGCCCATCTGCGAGGCTCTACGACTTTCGATTCAAAATGTAGCCGATTGAACCACATAATTTTTCATATCTGTACGGTTTTTGTCAAATATCTCGGAAACGGAAGCTCGTACAGCAAATTTACCTTTGGGGAATGCTAACTGTAGAATTTGATGAGGAGTAGAATGAGCCCATCTGCGAGGCTCTACGACTTTCGATTCAAAAGTTATAGCCGTTTGAACCACATAATTTTTCATATCTGTACGGTTTTTGTCAAATATCTCGGAAACGGAAGCTCGTACAGCAAATTTACCTTCGGGGAATGCTAACTGTAGAATTTGATGAGGAATCGAATGAGCCCATCTGCGAGGCTCTACGACTTTCGATTCAAAATGTAGCCGATTGAACCACATAATTTTTCATATCTGTACGGTTTTTGTCCGATTTCAAGGACATTTGACACATCATTTTTCAAATCTGTACGGTTTTTGTCAAATATCTCGGAAACGGAAGCTCGTACAGCAAATTTACGTTTGGGGAATGCTAACTGTAGAATTTGATGAGGAATCGAATGAGCCCATCTGCGAGGCTCTACGACTTTCGATTCAAAATGTAGCCGATTGAACCACATAATTTTTCATATCTGTACGGTTTTTGTCCGATTTCAAGGACATTTGACACATAATTTTTCAAATCTGTACGGTTTTTGTCAAATATCTCGGAAACGGAAGCTCGTACAGCAAATTTACCTTTGGGGAATGCTAACTGTAGAATTTGATGAGGAATCGAATGAGCCCATCTGCGAGGCTCTACGACTTTCGATTAAAAATGTAGCCGATTGAACCACATAATTTTTCATATCTGTACGGTTTTTGTCAAATATCTCGGAAACGGAAGCTCGTACAGCAAATTTACCTTCGGGGAATGCTAACTGTAGAATTTGATGAGGAATCGAATGAGCCCATCTGCGAGGCTCTACGACTTTCGATTCAAAATGTAGCCGATTGAACCACATAATTTTTCATATCTGTACGGTTTTTGTCCGATTTCAAGGACATTTGACACATCATTTTTAAAATCTGTACGGTTTTTGTCAAATATCTCGGAAACGGAAGCTCGTACAGCAAATTTACCTTTGGGGAATGCTAACTGTAGAATTTGATGAGGAATCGAATGAGCCCATCTGCGAGGCTCTACGACTTTCGATTCAAAATGTAGCCGATTGAACCACATAATTTTTCATATCTGTTCGGTTTTTGTCCGATTTCAAGGACATTTGACACATCATTTTTCAAATCTGTACGGTTTTTGTCAAATATCTCGGAAACGGAAGCTCGTACAGCAAATTTACCTTTGGGGAATGCTAACTGTAGAATTTGATGAGGAGTAGAATGAGCCCATCTGCGAGGCTCTACGACTTTCGATTCAAAAGTTATAGCCGTTTGAACCACATAATTTTTCATATCTGTACGGTTTTTGTCAAATATCTCGGAAACGGAAGCTCGTACAGCAAATTTACCTTCGGGGAATGCTAACTGTAGAATTTGATGAGGAATCGAATGAGCCCATCTGCGAGGCTCTACGACTTTCGATTCAAAATGTAGCCGATTGAACCACATAATTTTTCATATCTGTACGGTTTTTGTCCGATTTCAAGGACATTTGACACATCATTTTTCAAATCTGTACGGTTTTTGTCAAATATCTCGGAAACGGAAGCTCGTACAGCAAATTTACCTTTGGGGAATGCTAACTGTAGAATTTGATGAGGAGTAGAATGAGCCCATCTGCGAGGCTCTACGACTTTCGATTCAAAACTTATAGCAATTTGAACCACATAATTTTTCATATCTGTACGGTTTTTGTCAAATATCTCGGAAACGGAAGCTCGTACAGCAAATTTACCTTCGGGGAATGCTAACTGTAGAATTTGATGAGGAATCGAATGAGCCCATCTGCGAGGCTCTACGACTTTCGATTCAAAATGTAGCCGATTGAACCACATAATTTTTCATATCTGTACGGTTTTTGTCCGATTTCAAGGACATTTGACACATCATTTTTCAAATCTGTACGGTTTTTGTCAAATATCTCGGAAACGGAAGCTCGTACAGCAAATTTACCTTTGAGGAATGCTAACTGTAGAATTTGATGAGGAATTGAATGAGCCCATCTGCGAGGCTCTACGACTTTCGATTCAAAATGTAGCCGATTGAACCACATAATTTTTCATATCTGTACGGTTTTTGTCCGATTTCAAGGACATTTGACACATCATTTTTCAAATCTGTACGGTTTTTTTCAAATATCTCGGAAACGGAAGCTCGTACAGCAAATTTACCTTTGGGGAATGCTAACTGTAGAATTTGATGAGGAGTAGAATGAGCCCATCTGCGAGGCTCTACGACTTTCGATTCAAAAGTTATAGCCGTTTGAACCACATAATTTTTCATATCTGTACGGTTTTTGTCAAATATCTCGGAAACGGAAGCTCGTACAGCAAATTTACCTTCGGGGAATGCTAACTGTAGAATTTGATGAGGAATCGAATGAGCCCATCTGCGAGGCTCTACGACTTTCGATTCAAAATGTAGCCGATTGAACCACATAATTTTTCATATCTGTACGGTTTTTGTCTGATTTCAAGGACATTTGACACATCATTTTTCAAATCTGTACGGTTTTTGTCAAATATCTCGGAAACGGAAGCTCGTACAGCAAATTTACCTTTGGGGAATGCTAACTGTAGAATTTGATGAGGAATCGAATGAGCCCATCTGCGAGGCTCTACGACTTTCGATTCAAAATGTAGCCGATTGAACCACATAATTTTTCATATCTGTACGGTTTTTGTCCGATTTCAAGGACATTTGACACATCATTTTTCAAATCTGTACGGTTTTTTTCAAATATCTCGGAAACGGAAGCTCGTACAGCAAATTTACCTTTGGGGAATGCTAACTGTAGAATTTGATGAGGAGTAGAATGAGCCCATCTGCGAGGCTCTACGACTTTCGATTCAAAAGTTATAGCCGTTTGAACCACATAATTTTTCATATCTGTACGGTTTTTGTCAAATATCTCGGAAACGGAAGCTCGTACAGCAAATTTACCTTTGGGGAATGCTAACTGTAGAATTTGATGAGGAATCGAATGAGCCCATCTGCGAGGCTCTACGACTTTCGATTCAAAATGTAGCCGATTGAACCACATAATTTTTCATATCTGTACGGTTTTTGTCTGATTTCAAGGACATTTGACACATCATTTTTCAAATCTGTACGGTTTTTGTCAAATATCTCGGAAACGGAAGCTCGTACAGCAAATTTACCTTTGGGGAATGCTAACTGTAGAATTTGATGAGGAGTAGAATGAGCCCATCTGCGAGGCTCTACGACTTTCGATTCAAAAGTTATAGCCGTTTAACCACATAATTTTTCATATCTGTACGGTTTTTGTCCGATTTCAAGGACATTTGACACATCATTTTTCAAATCTGTACGGTTTTTGTCAAATATCTCGGAAACGGAAGCTCGTACAGCAAATTTACCTTTGGGGAATGCTAACTGTAGAATTTGATGAGGAGTAGAATGAGCCCATCTGCGAGGCTCTACGACTTTCGATTCAAAAGTGATAGCCGTTTGAACCACATAATCTTTCATATCTGTACGGTTTTTGTCAAATATCTCGGAAACGGAAGCTCGTACAGCAAATTTACCTTCGGGGAATGCTAACTGTAGAATTTGATGAGGAATCGAATGAGCCCATCTGCGAGGCTCTACGACTTTCGATTCAAAATGTAGCCGATTGAACCACATAATTTTTCATATCTGTACGGTTTTTGTCCGATTTCAAGGACATTTGACACATCATTTTTCAAATCTGTACGGTTTTTGTCAAATATCTCGGAAACGGAAGCTCGTACAGCAAATTTACGTTTGGGGAATGCTAACTGTAGAATTTGATGAGGAATCGAATGAGCCCATCTGCGAGGCTCTACGACTTTCGATTCAAAATGTAGCCGATTGAACCACATAATTTTTCATATCTGTACGGTTTTTGTCCGATTTCAAGGACATTTGACACATAATTTTTCAAATCTGTACGGTTTTTGTCAAATATCTCGGAAACGGAAGCTCGTACAGCAAATTTACCTTTGGGGAATGCTAACTGTAGAATTTGATGAGGAATCGAATGAGCCCATCTGCGAGGCTCTACGACTTTCGATTAAAAATGTAGCCGATTGAACCACATAATTTTTCATATCTGTACGGTTTTTGTCAAATATCTCGGAAACGGAAGCTCGTACAGCAAATTTACCTTCGGGGAATGCTAACTGTAGAATTTGATGAGGAATCGAATGAGCCCATCTGCGAGGCTCTACGACTTTCGATTCAAAATGTAGCCGATTGAACCACATAATTTTTCATATCTGTACGGTTTTTGTCCGATTTCAAGGACATTTGACACATCATTTTTAAAATCTGTACGGTTTTTGTCAAATATCTCGGAAACGGAAGCTCGTACAGCAAATTTACCTTTGGGGAATGCTAACTGTAGAATTTGATGAGGAATCGAATGAGCCCATCTGCGAGGCTCTACGACTTTCGATTCAAAATGTAGCCGATTGAACCACATAATTTTTCATATCTGTTCGGTTTTTGTCCGATTTCAAGGACATTTGACACATCATTTTTCAAATCTGTACGGTTTTTGTCAAATATCTCGGAAACGGAAGCTCGTACAGCAAATTTACCTTTGGGGAATGCTAACTGTAGAATTTGATGAGGAGTAGAATGAGCCCATCTGCGAGGCTCTACGACTTTCGATTCAAAAGTTATAGCCGTTTGAACCACATAATTTTTCATATCTGTACGGTTTTTGTCAAATATCTCGGAAACGGAAGCTCGTACAGCAAATTTACCTTCGGGGAATGCTAACTGTAGAATTTGATGAGGAATCGAATGAGCCCATCTGCGAGGCTCTACGACTTTCGATTCAAAATGTAGCCGATTGAACCACATAATTTTTCATATCTGTACGGTTTTTGTCCGATTTCAAGGACATTTGACACATCATTTTTCAAATCTGTACGGTTTTTGTCAAATATCTCGGAAACGGAAGCTCGTACAGCAAATTTACCTTTGGGGAATGCTAACTGTAGAATTTGATGAGGAGTAGAATGAGCCCATCTGCGAGGCTCTACGACTTTCGATTCAAAACTTATAGCAATTTGAACCACATAATTTTTCATATCTGTACGGTTTTTGTCAAATATCTCGGAAACGGAAGCTCGTACAGCAAATTTACCTTCGGGGAATGCTAACTGTAGAATTTGATGAGGAATCGAATGAGCCCATCTGCGAGGCTCTACGACTTTCGATTCAAAATGTAGCCGATTGAACCACATAATTTTTCATATCTGTACGGTTTTTGTCCGATTTCAAGGACATTTGACACATCATTTTTCAAATCTGTACGGTTTTTGTCAAATATCTCGGAAACGGAAGCTCGTACAGCAAATTTACCTTTGAGGAATGCTAACTGTAGAATTTGATGAGGAATTGAATGAGCCCATCTGCGAGGCTCTACGACTTTCGATTCAAAATGTAGCCGATTGAACCACATAATTTTTCATATCTGTACGGTTTTTGTCCGATTTCAAGGACATTTGACACATCATTTTTCAAATCTGTACGGTTTTTTTCAAATATCTCGGAAACGGAAGCTCGTACAGCAAATTTACCTTTGGGGAATGCTAACTGTAGAATTTGATGAGGAGTAGAATGAGCCCATCTGCGAGGCTCTACGACTTTCGATTCAAAAGTTATAGCCGTTTGAACCACATAATTTTTCATATCTGTACGGTTTTTGTCAAATATCTCGGAAACGGAAGCTCGTACAGCAAATTTACCTTCGGGGAATGCTAACTGTAGAATTTGATGAGGAATCGAATGAGCCCATCTGCGAGGCTCTACGACTTTCGATTCAAAATGTAGCCGATTGAACCACATAATTTTTCATATCTGTACGGTTTTTGTCTGATTTCAAGGACATTTGACACATCATTTTTCAAATCTGTACGGTTTTTGTCAAATATCTCGGAAACGGAAGCTCGTACAGCAAATTTACCTTTGGGGAATGCTAACTGTAGAATTTGATGAGGAATCGAATGAGCCCATCTGCGAGGCTCTACGACTTTCGATTCAAAATGTAGCCGATTGAACCACATAATTTTTCATATCTGTACGGTTTTTGTCCGATTTCAAGGACATTTGACACATCATTTTTCAAATCTGTACGGTTTTTTTCAAATATCTCGGAAACGGAAGCTCGTACAGCAAATTTACCTTTGGGGAATGCTAACTGTAGAATTTGATGAGGAGTAGAATGAGCCCATCTGCGAGGCTCTACGACTTTCGATTCAAAAGTTATAGCCGTTTGAACCACATAATTTTTCATATCTGTACGGTTTTTGTCAAATATCTCGGAAACGGAAGCTCGTACAGCAAATTTACCTTTGGGGAATGCTAACTGTAGAATTTGATGAGGAATCGAATGAGCCCATCTGCGAGGCTCTACGACTTTCGATTCAAAATGTAGCCGATTGAACCACATAATTTTTCATATCTGTACGGTTTTTGTCTGATTTCAAGGACATTTGACACATCATTTTTCAAATCTGTACGGTTTTTGTCAAATATCTCGGAAACGGAAGCTCGTACAGCAAATTTACCTTTGGGGAATGCTAACTGTAGAATTTGATGAGGAGTAGAATGAGCCCATCTGCGAGGCTCTACGACTTTCGATTCAAAAGTTATAGCCGTTTAACCACATAATTTTTCATATCTGTACGGTTTTTGTCCGATTTCAAGGACATTTGACACATCATTTTTCAAATCTGTACGGTTTTTGTCAAATATCTCGGAAACGGAAGCTCGTACAGCAAATTTACCTTTGGGGAATGCTAACTGTAGAATTTGATGAGGAGTAGAATGAGCCCATCTGCGAGGCTCTACGACTTTCGATTCAAAAGTGATAGCCGTTTGAACCACATAATCTTTCATATCTGTACGGTTTTTGTCAAATATCTCGGAAACGGAAGCTCGTACAGCAAATTTACCTTCGGGGAATGCTAACTGTAGAATTTGATGAGGAATCGAATGAGCCCATCTGTGAGGCTCTATGACTTTCGATTCAAAATGTAGCCGATTGAACCACATAATTTTTCATATCTGTACGGTTTTTGTCCGATTTCAAGGACATTTGACACATCATTTTTCAAATCTGTACGGTTTTTGTCAAATATCTCGGAAACGGAAGCTCGTACAGCAAATTTACCTTTGGGGAATGCTAACTGTAGAATTTGATGAGGAGTAGAATGAGCCCATCTGCGAGGCTCTACGACTTTCGATTCAAAAGTTATAGCCGTTTGAACCACATAATTTTTCATATCTGTACGGTTTTTGTCAAATATCTCGGAAACGGAAGCTCGTACAGCAAATTTACCTTCGGGGAATGCTAACTGTAGAATTTGATGAGGAATCGAATGAGCCCATCTGCGAGGCTCTACGACTTTCGATTCAAAATGTAGCCGATTGAACCACATAATTTTTCATATCTGTACGGTTTTTGTCCGATTTCAAGGACATTTGACACATCATTTTTCAAATCTGTACGGTTTTTGTCAAATATCTCGGAAACGGAAGCTCGTACAGGAAATTTACCTTTGGGGAATGCTAACTGTAGAATTTGATGAGGAGTAGAATGAGCCCATCTGCGAGGCTCTACGACTTTCGATTAAAAACTTATAGCCGTTTGAACCACATAATTTTTCATATCTGTACGGTTTTTGTCAAATATCTCGGAAACGGAAGCTCGTACAGCAAATTTACCTTCGGGGAATGCTAACTGTAGAATTTGATGAGGAATCGAATGAGCCCATCTGCGAGGTCTACGACTTTCGATTCAAAATGTAGCCGATTGAACCACATAATTTTTCATATCTGTACGGTTTTTGTCCGATTTCAAGGACATTTGACACATCATTTTTCAAATCTGTACGGTTTTTGTCAAATATCTCGGAAACGGAAGCTCGTACAGCAAATTTACCTTTGGGGAATGCTAACTGTAGAATTTGATGAGGAATCGAATGAGCCCATCTGCGAGGCTCTACGACTTTCGATTCAAAATGTAGCCGATTGAACCACATAATTTTTCATATCTGTACGGTTTTTGTCCGATTTCAAGGACATTTGACACATCATTTTTCAAATCTGTACGGTTTTTTTCAAATATCTCGGAAACGGAAGCTCGTACAGCAAATTTACCTTTGGGGAATGCTAACTGTAGAATTTGATGAGGAGTAGAATGAGCCCATCTGCGAGGCTCTACGACTTTCGATTCAAAAGTTATAGCCGTTTGAACCACATAATTTTTCATATCTGTACGGTTTTTGTCAAATATCTCGGAAACGGAAGCTCGTACAGCAAATTTACCTTTGGGGAATGCTAACTGTAGAATTTGATGAGGAATCGAATGAGCCCATCTGCGAGGCTCTACGACTTTCGATTCAAAATGTAGCCGATTGAACCACATAATTTTTCATATCTGTACGGTTTTTGTCCGATTTCAAGGACATTTGACACATCATTTTTCAAATCTGTACGGTTTTTGTCAAATATCTCGGAAACGGAAGCTCGTACAGCAAATTTACCTTTGGGGAATGCTAACTGTAGAATTTGATGAGGAGTAGAATGAGCCCATCTGCGAGGCTCTACGACTTTCGATTCAAAAGTTATAGCCGTTTAACCACATAATTTTTCATATCTGTACGGTTTTTGTCCGATTTCAAGGACATTTGACACATCATTTTTCAAATCTGTACGGTTTTTGTCAAATATCTCGGAAACGGAAGCTCGTACAGCAAATTTACCTTTGGGGAATGCTAACTGTAGAATTTGATGAGGAGTAGAATGAGCCCATCTGCGAGGCTCTACGACTTTCGATTCAAAATGTAGCCGATTGAACCACATAATTTTTCATATCTGTACGGTTTTTGTCCGATTTCAAGGACATTTGACACATCATTTTTCAAATCTGTACGGTTTTTGTCAAATATCTCGGAAACGGAAGCTCGTACAGCAAATTTACCTTTGGGGAATGCTAACTGTAGAATTTGATGAGGAGTAGAAAGAGCCCATCTGCGAGGCTCTACGACTTTCGATTCAAAAGTTATAGCCGTTTGAACCACATAATTTTTCATATCTGTACGGTTTTTGTCAAATATCTCGGAAACGGAAGCTCGTACAGCAAATTTACCTTCGGGGAATGCTAACTGTAGAATTTGATGAGGAATCGAATGAGCCCATCTGCGAGGCTCTACGACTTTCGATTCAAAATGTAGCCGATTGAACCACATAATTTTTCATATCTGTACGGTTTTTGTCCGATTTCAAGGACATTTGACACATCATTTTTCAAATCTGTACGGTTTTTTTCAAATATCTCGGAAACGGAAGCTCGTACAGCAAATTTACCTTTGGGGAATGCTAACTGTAGAATTTGATGAGGAGTAGAATGAGCCCATCTGCGAGGCTCTACGACTTTCGATTCAAAACTTATAGCCGTTTGAACCACATAATTTTTCATATCTGTACGGTTTTTGTCAAATATCTCGGAAACGGAAGCTCGTACAGCAAATTTACCTTCGGGGAATGCTAACTGTAGAATTTGATGAGGAATCGAATGAGCCCATCTGCGAGGCTCTACGACTTTCGATTCAAAATGTAGCCGATTGAACCACATAATTTTTCATATCTGTACGGTTTTTGTCCGATTTCAAGGACATTTGACACATCATTTTTCAAATCTGTACGGTTTTTGTCAAATATCTCGGAAACGGAAGCTCATACAGCAAATTTACCTTTGGGGAATGCTAACTGTAGAATTTGATGAGGAGTAGAATGAGCCCATCTGCGAGGCTCTACGACTTTCGATTCAAAACTTATAGCCGTTTGAACCACATAATTTTTCATATCTGTACGGTTTTTGTCAAATATCTCGGAAACGGAAGCTCGTACAGCAAATTTACCTTCGGGGAATGCTAACTGTAGAATTTGATGAGGAATCGAATGAGCCCATCTGCGAGGCTCTATGACTTTCGATTCAAAATGTAGCCGATTGAACCACATAATTTTTCATATCTGTACGGTTTTTGTCCGATTTCAAGGACATTTGACACATCATTTTTCAAATCTGTACGGTTTTTGTCAAATATCTCGGAAACGGAAGCTCGTACAGCAAATTTACCTTTGGGGAATGCTAACTGTAGAATTTGATGAGGAGTAGAATGAGCCCATCTGCGAGGCTCTACGACTTTCGATTCAAAAGTTATAGCCGTTTGAACCACATAATTTTTCATATCTGTACGGTTTTTGTCAAATATCTCGGAAACGGAAGCTCGTACAGCAAATTTACCTTCGGGGAATGCTAACTGTAGAATTTGATGAGGAATCGAATGAGCCCATCTGCGAGGCTCTACGACTTTCGATTCAAAATGTAGCCGATTGAACCACATAATTTTTCATATCTGTACGGTTTTTGTCCGATTTCAAGGACATTTGACACATCATTTTTCAAATCTGTACGGTTTTTGTCAAATATCTCGGAAACGGAAGCTCATACAGCAAATTTACCTTTGGGGAATGCTAACTGTAGAATTTGATGAGGAGTAGAATGAGCCCATCTGCGAGGCTCTACGACTTTCGATTCAAAAGTTATAGCCGTTTGAACCACATAATTTTTCATATCTGTACGGTTTTTGTCAAATATCTCGGAAACGGAAGCTCGTACAGCAAATTTACCTTCGGGGAATGCTAACTGTAGAATTTGATGAGGAATCGAATGAGCCCATCTGCGAGGCTCTATGACTTTCGATTCAAAATGTAGCCGATTGAACCACATAATTTTTCATATCTGTACGGTTTTTGTCCGATTTCAAGGACATTTGACACATCATTTTTCAAATCTGTACGGTTTTTGTCAAATATCTCGGAAACGGAAGCTCGTACAGCAAATTTACCTTTGGGGAATGCTAACTGTAGAATTTGATGAGGAGTAGAATGAGCCCATCTGCGAGGCTCTACGACTTTCGATTCAAAAGTTATAGCCGTTTGAACCACATAATTTTTCATATCTGTACGGTTTTTGTCAAATATCTCGGAAACGGAAGCTCGTACAGCAAATTTACCTTCGGGGAATGCTAACTGTAGAATTTGATGAGGAATCGAATGAGCCCATCTGCGAGGCTCTACGACTTTCGATTCAAAATGTAGCCGATTGAACCACATAATTTTTCATATCTGTACGGTTTTTGTCCGATTTCAAGGACATTTGACACATCATTTTTCAAATCTGTACGGTTTTTGTCAAATATCTCGGAAACGGAAGCTCGTACAGCAAATTTACCTTTGGGGAATGCTAACTGTAGAATTTGATGAGGAGTAGAATGAGCCCATCTGCGAGGCTCTACGACTTTCGATTCAAAAGTTATAGCCGTTTGAACCACATAATTTTTCATATCTGTACGGTTTTTGTCAAATATCTCGGAAACGGAAGCTCGTACAGCAAATTTACCTTCGGGGAATGCTAACTGTAGAATTTGATGAGGAATCGAATGAGCCCATCTGCGAGGCTCTACGACTTTCGATTCAAAATGTAGCCGATTGAACCACATAATTTTTCATATCTGTACGGTTTTTGTCCGATTTCAAGGACATTTGACACATCATTTTTCAAATCTGTACGGTTTTTGTCAAATATCTCGGAAACGGAAGCTCGTACAGGAAATTTACCTTTGGGGAATGCTAACTGTAGAATTTGATGAGGAGTAGAATGAGCCCATCTGCGAGGCTCTACGACTTTCGATTAAAAACTTATAGCCGTTTGAACCACATAATTTTTCATATCTGTACGGTTTTTGTCAAATATCTCGGAAACGGAAGCTCGTACAGCAAATTTACCTTCGGGGAATGCTAACTGTAGAATTTGATGAGGAATCGAATGAGCCCATCTGCGAGGTCTACGACTTTCGATTCAAAATGTAGCCGATTGAACCACATAATTTTTCATATCTGTACGGTTTTTGTCCGATTTCAAGGACATTTGACACATCATTTTTCAAATCTGTACGGTTTTTGTCAAATATCTCGGAAACGGAAGCTCGTACAGCAAATTTACCTTTGGGGAATGCTAACTGTAGAATTTGATGAGGAATCGAATGAGCCCATCTGCGAGGCTCTACGACTTTCGATTCAAAATGTAGCCGATTGAACCACATAATTTTTCATATCTGTACGGTTTTTGTCCGATTTCAAGGACATTTGACACATCATTTTTCAAATCTGTACGGTTTTTGTCAAATATCTCGGAAACGGAAGCTCGTACAGCAAATTTACCTTTGGGGAATGCTAACTGTAGAATTTGATGAGGAGTAGAATGAGCCCATCTGCGAGGCTCTACGACTTTCGATTCAAAAGTTATAGCCGTTTGAACCACATAATTTTTCATATCTGTACGGTTTTTGTCAAATATCTCGGAAACGGAAGCTCGTACAGCAAATTTACCTTCGGGGAATGCTAACTGTAGAATTTGATGAGGAATCGAATGAGCCCATCTGCGAGGCTCTACGACTTTCGATTCAAAATGTAGCCGATTGAACCACATAATTTTTCATATCTGTACGGTTTTTGTCCGATTTCAAGGACATTTGACACATCATTTTTCAAATCTGTACGGTTTTTGTCAAATATCTCGGAAACGGAAGCTCGTACAGCAAATTTACCTTTGGGGAATGCTAACTGTAGAATTTGATGAGGAGTAGAATGAGCCCATCTGCGAGGCTCTACGACTTTCGATTCAAAACTTATAGCCGTTTGAACCACATAATTTTTCATATCTGTACGGTTTTTGTCAAATATCTCGGAAACGGAAGCTCGTACAGCAAATTTACCTTCGGGGAATGCTAACTGTAGAATTTGATGAGGAATCGAATGAGCCCATCTGCGAGGCTCTACGACTTTCGATTCAAAATGTAGCCGATTGAACCACATAATTTTTCATATCTTTACGGTTTTTGTCCGATTTCAAGGACATTTGACACATCATTTTTCAAATCTGTACGGTTTTTGTCAAATATCTCGGAAACGGAAGCTCGTACAGCAAATTTACCTTTGGGGAATGCTAACTGTAGAATTTGATGAGGAGTAGAATGAGCCCATCTGCGAGGCTCTACGACTTTCGATTCAAAAGTTATAGCCGTTTGAACCACATAATTTTTCATATCTGTACGGTTTTTGTCAAATATCTCGGAAACGGAAGCTCGTACAGCAAATTTACCTTCGGGGAATGCTAACTGTAGAATTTGATGAGGAATCGAATGAGCCCATCTGCGAGGCTCTACGACTTTCGATTCAAAATGTAGCCGATTGAACCACATAATTTTTCATATCTGTACGGTTTTTGTCCGATTTCAAGGACATTTGACACATCATTTTTCAAATCTGTACGGTTTTTGTCAAATATCTCGGAAACGGAAGCTCGTACAGCAAATTTACCTTTGGGGAATGCTAACTGTAGAATTTGATGAGGAGTAGAATGAGCCCATCTGCGAGGCTCTACGACTTTCGATTCAAAAGTTATAGCCGTTTGAACCACATAATTTTTCATATCTGTACGGTTTTTGTCAAATATCTCGGAAACGGAAGCTCGTACAGCAAATTTACCTTCGGGGAATGCTAACTGTAGAATTTGATGAGGAATCGAATGAGCCCATCTGCGAGGCTCTACGACTTTCGATTCAAAATGTAGCCGATTGAACCACATAATTTTTCATATCTGTACGGTTTTTGTCCGATTTCAAGGACATTTGACACATCATTTTTCAAATCTGTACGGTTTTTGTCAAATATCTCGGAAACGGAAGCTCATACAGCAAATTTACCTTTGGGGAATGCTAACTGTAGAATTTGATGAGGAGTAGAATGAGCCCATCTGCGAGGCTCTACGACTTTCGATTCAAAACTTATAGCCGTTTGAACCACATAATTTTTCATATCTGTACGGTTTTTGTCAAATATCTCGGAAACGGAAGCTCGTACAGCAAATTTACCTTCGGGGAATGCTAACTGTAGAATTTGATGAGGAATCGAATGAGCCCATCTGCGAGGCTCTATGACTTTCGATTCAAAATGTAGCCGATTGAACCACATAATTTTTCATATCTGTACGGTTTTTGTCCGATTTCAAGGACATTTGACACATCATTTTTCAAATCTGTACGGTTTTTGTCAAATATCTCGGAAACGGAAGCTCGTACAGCAAATTTACCTTTGGGGAATGCTAACTGTAGAATTTGATGAGGAGTAGAATGAGCCCATCTGCGAGGCTCTACGACTTTCGATTCAAAAGTTATAGCCGTTTGAACCACATAATTTTTCATATCTGTACGGTTTTTGTCAAATATCTCGGAAACGGAAGCTCGTACAGCAAATTTACCTTCGGGGAATGCTAACTGTAGAATTTGATGAGGAATCGAATGAGCCCATCTGCGAGGCTCTACGACTTTCGATTCAAAATGTAGCCGATTGAACCACATAATTTTTCATATCTGTACGGTTTTTGTCCGATTTCAAGGACATTTGACACATCATTTTTCAAATCTGTACGGTTTTTGTCAAATATCTCGGAAACGGAAGCTCGTACAGCAAATTTACCTTTGGGGAATGCTAACTGTAGAATTTGATGAGGAGTAGAATGAGCCCATCTGCGAGGCTCTACGACTTTCGATTCAAAAGTTATAGCCGTTTGAACCACATAATTTTTCATATCTGTACGGTTTTTGTCAAATATCTCGGAAACGGAAGCTCGTACAGCAAATTTACCTTCGGGGAATGCTAACTGTAGAATTTGATGAGGAATCGAATGAGCCCATCTGCGAGGCTCTACGACTTTCGATTCAAAATGTAGCCGATTGAACCACATAATTTTTCATATCTGTACGGTTTTTGTCCGATTTCAAGGACATTTGACACATCATTTTTCAAATCTGTACGGTTTTTGTCAAATATCTCGGAAACGGAAGCTCGTACAGCAAATTTACCTTTGGGGAATGCTAACTGTAGAATTTGATGAGGAGTAGAATGAGCCCATCTGCGAGGCTCTACGACTTTCGATTCAAAAGTTATAGCCGTTTGAACCACATAATTTTTCATATCTGTACGGTTTTTGTCAAATATCTCGGAAACGGAAGCTCGTACAGCAAATTTACCTTCGGGGAATGCTAACTGTAGAATTTGATGAGGAATCGAATGAGCCCATCTGCGAGGCTCTACGACTTTCGATTCAAAATGTAGCCGATTGAACCACATAATTTTTCATATCTGTACGGTTTTTGTCCGATTTCAAGGACATTTGACACATCATTTTTCAAATCTGTACGGTTTTTGTCAAATATCTCGGAAACGGAAGCTCGTACAGCAAATTTACCTTTGGGGAATGCTAACTGTAGAATTTGATGAGGAGTAGAATGAGCCCATCTGCGAGGCTCTACGACTTTCGATTCAAAAGTTATAGCCGTTTGAACCACATAATTTTTCATATCTGTACGGTTTTTGTCAAATATCTCGGAAACGGAAGCTCGTACAGCAAATTTACCTTCGGGGAATGCTAACTGTAGAATTTGATGAGGAATCGAATGAGCCCATCTGCGAGGCTCTACGACTTTCGATTCAAAATGTAGCCGATTGAACCACATAATTTTTCATATCTGTACGGTTTTTGTCCGATTTCAAGGACATTTGACACATCATTTTTCAAATCTGTACGGTTTTTGTCAAATATCTCGGAAACGGAAGCTCGTACAGGAAATTTACCTTTGGGGAATGCTAACTGTAGAATTTGATGAGGAGTAGAATGAGCCCATCTGCGAGGCTCTACGACTTTCGATTCAAAACTTATAGCCGTTTGAACCACATAATTTTTCATATCTGTACGGTTTTTGTCAAATATCTCGGAAACGGAAGCTCGTACAGCAAATTTACCTTCGGGGAATGCTAACTGTAGAATTTGATGAGGAATCGAATGAGCCCATCTGCGAGGCTCTACGACTTTCGATTCAAAATGTAGCCGATTGAACCACATAATTTTTCATATCTGTACGGTTTTTGTCCGATTTCAAGGACATTTGACACATCATTTTTCAAATCTGTACGGTTTTTGTCAAATATCTCGGAAACGGAAGCTCGTACAGCAAATTTACCTTTGGGGAATGCTAACTGTAGAATTTGATGAGGAGTAGAATGAGCCCATCTGCGAGGCTCTACGACTTTCGATTCAAAAGTTATAGCCGTTTGAACCACATAATTTTTCATATCTGTACGGTTTTTGTCAAATATCTCGGAAACGGAAGCTCGTACAGCAAATTTACCTTCGGGGAATGCTAACTGTAGAATTTGATGAGGAATCGAATGAGCCCATCTGCGAGGCTCTACGACTTTCGATTCAAAATGTAGCCGATTGAACCACATAATTTTTCATATCTGTACGGTTTTTGTCCGATTTCAAGGACATTTGACACATCATTTTTCAAATCTGTACGGTTTTTGTCAAATATCTCGGAAACGGAAGCTCGTACAGCAAATTTACCTTTGGGGAATGCTAACTGTAGAATTTGATGAGGAGTAGAATGAGCCCATCTGCGAGGCTCTACGACTTTCGATTCAAAACTTATAGCCGTTTGAACCACATAATTTTTCATATCTGTACGGTTTTTGTCAAATATCTCGGAAACGGAAGCTCGTACAGCAAATTTACCTTCGGGGAATGCTAACTGTAGAATTTGATGAGGAATCGAATGAGCCCATCTGCGAGGCTCTACGACTTTCGATTCAAAATGTAGCCGATTGAACCACATAATTTTTCATATCTGTACGGTTTTTGTCCGATTTCAAGGACATTTGACACATCATTTTTCAAATCTGTACGGTTTTTGTCAAATATCTCGGAAACGGAAGCTCGTACAGCAAATTTACCTTTGGGGAATGCTAACTGTAGAATTTGATGAGGAGTAGAATGAGCCCATCTGCGAGGCTCTACGACTTTCGATTCAAAAGTTATAGCCGTTTGAACCACATAATTTTTCATATCTGTACGGTTTTTGTCAAATATCTCGGAAACGGAAGCTCGTACAGCAAATTTACCTTCGGGGAATGCTAACTGTAGAATTTGATGAGGAATCGAATGAGCCCATCTGCGAGGCTCTATGACTTTCGATTCAAAATGTAGCCGATTGAACCACATAATTTTTCATATCTGTACGGTTTTTGTCCGATTTCAAGGACATTTGACACATCATTTTTCAAATCTGTACGGTTTTTGTCAAATATCTCGGAAACGGAAGCTCGTACAGCAAATTTACCTTTGGGGAATGCTAACTGTAGAATTTGATGAGGAGTAGAATGAGCCCATCTGCGAGGCTCTACGACTTTCGATTCAAAAGTTATAGCCGTTTGAACCACATAATTTTTCATATCTGTACGGTTTTTGTCAAATATCTCGGAAACGGAAGCTCGTACAGCAAATTTACCTTCGGGGAATGCTAACTGTAGAATTTGATGAGGAATCGAATGAGCCCATCTGCGAGGCTCTACGACTTTCGATTCAAAATGTAGCCGATTGAACCACATAATTTTTCATATCTGTACGGTTTTTGTCCGATTTCAAGGACATTTGACACATCATTTTTCAAATCTGTACGGTTTTTGTCAAATATCTCGGAAACGGAAGCTCGTACAGCAAATTTACCTTTGGGGAATGCTAACTGTAGAATTTGATGAGGAGTAGAATGAGCCCATCTGCGAGGCTCTACGACTTTCGATTCAAAAGTTATAGCCGTTTGAACCACATAATTTTTCATATCTGTACGGTTTTTGTCAAATATCTCGGAAACGGAAGCTCGTACAGCAAATTTACCTTCGGGGAATGCTAACTGTAGAATTTGATGAGGAATCGAATGAGCCCATCTGCGAGGCTCTACGACTTTCGATTCAAAATGTAGCCGATTGAACCACATAATTTTTCATATCTGTACGGTTTTTGTCCGATTTCAAGGACATTTGACACATCATTTTTCAAATCTGTACGGTTTTTGTCAAATATCTCGGAAACGGAAGCTCGTACAGCAAATTTACCTTTGGGGAATGCTAACTGTAGAATTTGATGAGGAGTAGAATGAGCCCATCTGCGAGGCTCTACGACTTTCGATTCAAAAGTTATAGCCGTTTGAACCACATAATTTTTCATATCTGTACGGTTTTTGTCAAATATCTCGGAAACGGAAGCTCGTACAGCAAATTTACCTTCGGGGAATGCTAACTGTAGAATTTGATGAGGAATCGAATGAGCCCATCTGCGAGGCTCTACGACTTTCGATTCAAAATGTAGCCGATTGAACCACATAATTTTTCATATCTGTACGGTTTTTGTCCGATTTCAAGGACATTTGACACATCATTTTTCAAATCTGTACGGTTTTTGTCAAATATCTCGGAAACGGAAGCTCGTACAGCAAATTTACCTTTGGGGAATGCTAACTGTAGAATTTGATGAGGAGTAGAATGAGCCCATCTGCGAGGCTCTACGACTTTCGATTCAAAAGTTATAGTCGTTTGAACCACATAATTTTTCATATCTGTACGGTTTTTGTCAAATATCTCGGAAACGGAAGCTCGTACAGCAAATTTACCTTCGGGGAATGCTAACTGTAGAATTTGATGAGGAATCGAATGAGCCCATCTGCGAGGCTCTACGACTTTCGATTCAAAATGTAGCCGATTGAACCACATAAATTTTCATATCTGTACGGTTTTTGTCCGATTTCAAGGACATTTGACACATCATTTTTCAAATCTGTACGGTTTTTGTCAAATATCTCGGAAACGGAAGCTCGTACAGGAAATTTACCTTTGGGGAATGCTAACTGTAGAATTTGATGAGGAGTAGAATGAGCCCATCTGCGAGGCTCTACGACTTTCGATTCAAAACTTATAGCCGTTTGAACCACATAATTTTTCATATCTGTACGGTTTTTGTCAAATATCTCGGAAACGGAAGCTCGTACAGCAAATTTACCTTCGGGGAATGCTAACTGTAGAATTTGATGAGGAATCGAATGAGCCCATCTGCGAGGCTCTACGACTTTCGATTCAAAATGTAGCCGATTGAACCACATAATTTTTCATATCTGTACGGTTTTTGTCCGATTTCAAGGACATTTGACACATCATTTTTCAAATCTGTACGGTTTTTGTCAAATATCTCGGAAACGGAAGCTCGTACAGCAAATTTACCTTTGGGGAATGCTAACTGTAGAATTTGATGAGGAGTAGAATGAGCCCATCTGCGAGGCTCTACGACTTTCGATTCAAAAGTTATAGCCGTTTGAACCACATAATTTTTCATATCTGTACGGTTTTTGTCAAATATCTCGGAAACGGAAGCTCGTACAGCAAATTTACCTTCGGGGAATGCTAACTGTAGAATTTGATGAGGAATCGAATGAGCCCATCTGCGAGGCTCTACGACTTTCGATTCAAAATGTAGCCGATTGAACCACATAATTTTTCATATCTGTACGGTTTTTGTCCGATTTCAAGGACATTTGACACATCATTTTTCAAATCTGTACGGTTTTTGTCAAATATCTCGGAAACGGAAGCTCGTACAGCAAATTTACCTTTGGGGAATGCTAACTGTAGAATTTGATGAGGAGTAGAATGAGCCCATCTGCGAGGCTCTACGACTTTCGATTCAAAACTTATAGCCGTTTGAACCACATAATTTTTCATATCTGTACGGTTTTTGTCAAATATCTCGGAAACGGAAGCTCGTACAGCAAATTTACCTTCGGGGAATGCTAACTGTAGAATTTGATGAGGAATCGAATGAGCCCATCTGCGAGGCTCTACGACTTTCGATTCAAAATGTAGCCGATTGAACCACATAATTTTTCATATCTGTACGGTTTTTGTCCGATTTCAAGGACATTTGACACATCATTTTTCAAATCTGTACGGTTTTTGTCAAATATCTCGGAAACGGAAGCTCGTACAGCAAATTTACCTTTGGGGAATGCTAACTGTAGAATTTGATGAGGAGTAGAATGAGCCCATCTGCGAGGCTCTACGACTTTCGATTCAAAAGTTATAGCCGTTTGAACCACATAATTTTTCATATCTGTACGGTTTTTGTCAAATATCTCGGAAACGGAAGCTCGTACAGCAAATTTACCTTCGGGGAATGCTAACTGTAGAATTTGATGAGGAATCGAATGAGCCCATCTGCGAGGCTCTACGACTTTCGATTCAAAATGTAGCCGATTGAACCACATCATTTTTCATATCTGTACGGTTTTTGTCCGATTTCAAGGACATTTGACACATCATTTTTCAAATCTGTACGGTTTTTGTCAAATATCTCGGAAACGGAAGCTCGTACAGCAAATTTACCTTTGGGGAATGCTAACTGTAGAATTTGATGAGGAGTAGAATGAGCCCATCTGCGAGGCTCTACGACTTTCGATTCAAAACTTATAGCCGTTTGAACCACATAATTTTTCATATCTGTACGGTTTTTGTCAAATATCTCGGAAACGGAAGCTCGTACAGCAAATTTACCTTCGGGGAATGCTAACTGTAGAATTTGATGAGGAATCGAATGAGCCCATCTGCGAGGCTCTACGACTTTCGATTCAAAATGTAGCCGATTGAACCACATAATTTTTCATATCTGTACGGTTTTTGTCCGATTTCAAGGACATTTGACACATCATTTTTCAAATCTGTACGGTTTTTGTCAAATATCTCGGAAACGGAAGCTCGTACAGCAAATTTACCTTTGGGGAATGCTAACTGTAGAATTTGATGAGGAATCGAATGAGCCCATCTGCGAGGCTCTACGACTTTCGATTCAAAATGTAGCCGATTGAACCACATAATTTTTCATATCTGTACGGTTTTTGTCCGATTTCAAGGACATTTGACACATCATTTTTCAAATCTGTACGGTTTTTTTCAAATATCTCGGAAACGGAAGCTCGTACAGCAAATTTACCTTTGGGGAATGCTAACTGTAGAATTTGATGAGGAGTAGAATGAGCCCATCTGCGAGGCTCTACGACTTTCGATTCAAAAGTTATAGCCGTTTGAACCACATAATTTTTCATATCTGTACGGTTTTTGTCAAATATCTCGGAAACGGAAGCTCGTACAGCAAATTTACCTTTGGGGAATGCTAACTGTAGAATTTGATGAGGAATCGAATGAGCCCATCTGCGAGGCTCTACGACTTTCGATTCAAAATGTAGCCGATTGAACCACATAATTTTTCATATCTGTACGGTTTTTGTCTGATTTCAAGGACATTTGACACATCATTTTTCAAATCTGTACGGTTTTTGTCAAATATCTCGGAAACGGAAGCTCGTACAGCAAATTTACCTTTGGGGAATGCTAACTGTAGAATTTGATGAGGAATCGAATGAGCCCATCTGCGAGGCTCTACGACTTTCGATTCAAAATGTAGCCGATTGAACCACATAATTTTTCATATCTGTACGGTTTTTGTCCGATTTCAAGGACATTTGACACATCATTTTTCAAATCTGTACGGTTTTTGTCAAATATCTCGGAAACGGAAGCTCGTACAGCAAATTTACCTTTGGGGAATGCTAACTGTAGAATTTGATGAGGAGTAGAATGAGCCCATCTGCGAGGCTCTACGACTTTCGATTCAAAAGTTATAGCCGTTTAACCACATAATTTTTCATATCTGTACGGTTTTTGTCCGATTTCAAGGACATTTGACACATCATTTTTCAAATCTGTACGGTTTTTGTCAAATATCTCGGAAACGGAAGCTCGTACAGCAAATTTACCTTTGGGGAATGCTAACTGTAGAATTTGATGAGGAGTAGAATGAGCCCATCTGCGAGGCTCTACGACTTTCGATTCAAAAGTGATAGCCGTTTGAACCACATAATCTTTCATATCTGTACGGTTTTTGTCAAATATCTCGGAAACGGAAGCTCGTACAGCAAATTTACCTTCGGGGAATGCTAACTGTAGAATTTGATGAGGAATCGAATGAGCCCATCTGCGAGGCTCTACGACTTTCGATTCAAAATGTAGCCGATTGAACCACATAATTTTTCATATCTGTACGGTTTTTGTCCGATTTCAAGGACATTTGACACATCATTTTTCAAATCTGTACGGTTTTTGTCAAATATCTCGGAAACGGAAGCTCGTACAGCAAATTTACCTTTGGGGAATGCTAACTGTAGAATTTGATGAGGAATCGAATGAGCCCATCTGCGAGGCTCTACGACTTTCGATTCAAAATGTAGCCGATTGAACCACATAATTTTTCATATCTGTACGGTTTTTGTCCGATTTCAAGGACATTTGACACATCATTTTTCAAATCTGTACGGTTTTTGTCAAATATCTCGGAAACGGAAGCTCGTACAGCAAATTTACCTTTGGGGAATGCTAACTGTAGAATTTGATGAGGAGTAGAATGAGCCCATCTGCGAGGCTCTACGACTTTCGATTCAAAAGTTATAGCCGTTTGAACCACATAATCTTTCATATCTGTACGGTTTTTGTCAAATATCTCGGAAACGGAAGCTCGTACAGCAAATTTACCTTTGGGGAATGCTAACTGTAGAATTTGATGAGGAATCGAATGAGCCCATCTGCGAGGCTCTACGACTTTCGATTCAAAATGTAGCCGATTGAACCACATAATTTTTCATATCTGTACGGTTTTTGTCCGATTTCAAGGACATTTGACACATCATTTTTCAAATCTGTACGGTTTTTGTCAAATATCTCGGAAACGGAAGCTCGTACAGCAAATTTACCTTTGGGGAATGCTAACTGTAGAATTTGATGAGGAGTAGAATGAGCCCATCTGCGAGGCTCTACGACTTTCGATTCAAAAGTTATAGCCGTTTGAACCACATAATTTTTCATATCTGTACGGTTTTTGTCCGATTTCAAGGACATTTGACACATCATTTTTCAAATCTGTACGGTTTTTGTCAAATATCTCGGAAACGGAAGCTCGTACAGCAAATTTACCTTTGGGGAATGCTAACTGTAGAATTTGATGAGGAGTAGAATGAGCCCATCTGCGAGGCTCTACGACTTTCGATTCAAAAGTTATAGCCGTTTGAACCACATAATCTTTCATATCTGTACGGTTTTTGTCAAATATCTCGGAAACGGAAGCTCGTACAGCAAATTTACCTTCGGGGAATGCTAACTGTAGAATTTGATGAGGAATCGAATGAGCCCATCTGCGAGGCTCTACGACTTTCGATTCAAAATGTAGCCGATTGAACCACATAATTTTTCATATCTGTACGGTTTTTGTCCGATTTCAAGGACATTTGACACATCATTTTTCAAATCTGTACGGTTTTTGTCAAATATCTTGGAAACGGAAGCTCGTACAGCAAATTTACCTTTGGGGAATGCTAACTGTAGAATTTGATGAGGAGTAGAATGAGCCCATCTGCGAGGCTCTACGACTTTCGATTCAAAATGTAGCCGATTGAACCACATAATTTTTCATATCTGTACGGTTTTTGTCCGATTTCAAGGACATTTGACACATCATTTTTCAAATCTGTACGGTTTTTGTCAAATATCTCGGAAACGGAAGCTCGTACAGCAAATTTACCTTTGGGGAATGCTAACTGTAGAATTTGATGAGGAGTAGAATGAGCCCATCTGCGAGGCTCTACGACTTTCGATTCAAAAGTTATAGCCGTTTGAACCACATAATTTTTCATATCTGTACGGTTTTTGTCAAATATCTCGGAAACGGAAGCTCGTACAGCAAATTTACCTTCGGGGAATGCTAACTGTAGAATTTGATGAGGAATCGAATGAGCCCATCTGCGAGGCTCTACGACTTTCGATTCAAAATGTAGCCGATTGAACCACATAATTTTTCATATCTGTACGGTTTTTGTCCGATTTCAAGGACATTTGACACATCATTTTTCAAATCTGTACGGTTTTTGTCAAATATCTCGGAAACGGAAGCTCGTACAGCAAATTTACCTTTGGGGAATGCTAACTGTAGAATTTGATGAGGAGTAGAATGAGCCCATCTGCGAGGCTCTACGACTTTCGATTCAAAACTTATAGCCGTTTGAACCACATAATTTTTCATATCTGTACGGTTTTTGTCAAATATCTCGGAAACGGAAGCTCGTACAGCAAATTTACCTTCGGGGAATGCTAACTGTAGAATTTGATGAGGAATCGAATGAGCCCATCTGCGAGGCTCTACGACTTTCGATTCAAAATGTAGCCGATTGAACCACATAATTTTTCATATCTGTACGGTTTTTGTCCGATTTCAAGGACATTTGACACATCATTTTTCAAATCTGTACGGTTTTTGTCAAATATCTCGGAAACGGAAGCTCGTACAGCAAATTTACCTTTGGGGAATGCTAACTGTAGAATTTGATGAGGAGTAGAATGAGCCCATCTGCGAGGCTCTACGACTTTCGATTCAAAAGTTATAGCCGTTTGAACCACATAATTTTTCATATCTGTACGGTTTTTGTCAAATATCTCGGAAACGGAAGCTCGTACAGCAAATTTACCTTCGGGGAATGCTAACTGTAGAATTTGATGAGGAATCGAATGAGCCCATCTGTGAGGCTCTACGACTTTCGATTCAAAATGTAGCCGATTGAACCACATAATTTTTCATATCTGTACGGTTTTTGTCCGATTTCAAGGACATTTGACACATCATTTTTCAAATCTGTACGGTTTTTGTCAAATATCTCGGAAACGGAAGCTCGTACAGCAAATTTACCTTTGGGGAATGCTAACTGTAGAATTTGATGAGGAGTAGAATGAGCCCATCTGCGAGGCTCTACGACTTTCGATTCAAAAGTTATAGCCGTTTGAACCACATAATTTTTCATATCTGTACGGTTTTTGTCAAATATCTCGGAAACGGAAGCTCGTACAGCAAATTTACCTTCGGGGAATGCTAACTGTAGAATTTGATGAGGAATCGAATGAGCCCATCTGCGAGGCTCTACGACTTTCGATTCAAAATGTAGCCGATTGAACCACATAATTTTTCATATCTGTACGGTTTTTGTCCGATTTCAAGGACATTTGACACATCATTTTTCAAATCTGTACGGTTTTTGTCAAATATCTCGGAAACGGAAGCTCATACAGCAAATTTACCTTTGGGGAATGCTAACTGTAGAATTTGATGAGGAGTAGAATGAGCCCATCTGCGAGGCTCTACGACTTTCGATTCAAAACTTATAGCCGTTTGAACCACATAATTTTTCATATCTGTACGGTTTTTGTCAAATATCTCGGAAACGGAAGCTCGTACAGCAAATTTACCTTCGGGGAATGCTAACTGTAGAATTTGATGAGGAATCGAATGAGCCCATCTGCGAGGCTCTATGACTTTCGATTCAAAATGTAGCCGATTGAACCACATAATTTTTCATATCTGTACGGTTTTTGTCCGATTTCAAGGACATTTGACACATCATTTTTCAAATCTGTACGGTTTTTGTCAAATATCTCGGAAACGGAAGCTCGTACAGCAAATTTACCTTTGGGGAATGCTAACTGTAGAATTTGATGAGGAGTAGAATGAGCCCATCTGCGAGGCTCTACGACTTTCGATTCAAAAGTTATAGCCGTTTGAACCACATAATTTTTCATATCTGTACGGTTTTTGTCAAATATCTCGGAAACGGAAGCTCGTACAGCAAATTTACCTTCGGGGAATGCTAACTGTAGAATTTGATGAGGAATCGAATGAGCCCATCTGCGAGGCTCTACGACTTTCGATTCAAAATGTAGCCGATTGAACCACATAATTTTTCATATCTGTACGGTTTTTGTCCGATTTCAAGGACATTTGACACATCATTTTTCAAATCTGTACGGTTTTTGTCAAATATCTCGGAAACGGAAGCTCGTACAGCAAATTTACCTTTGGGGAATGCTAACTGTAGAATTTGATGAGGAGTAGAATGAGCCCATCTGCGAGGCTCTACGACTTTCGATTCAAAAGTTATAGCCGTTTGAACCACATAATTTTTCATATCTGTACGGTTTTTGTCAAATATCTCGGAAACGGAAGCTCGTACAGCAAATTTACCTTCGGGGAATGCTAACTGTAGAATTTGATGAGGAATCGAATGAGCCCATCTGCGAGGCTCTACGACTTTCGATTCAAAATGTAGCCGATTGAACCACATAATTTTTCATATCTGTACGGTTTTTGTCCGATTTCAAGGACATTTGACACATCATTTTTCAAATCTGTACGGTTTTTGTCAAATATCTCGGAAACGGAAGCTCGTACAGGAAATTTACCTTTGGGGAATGCTAACTGTAGAATTTGATGAGGAGTAGAATGAGCCCATCTGCGAGGCTCTACGACTTTCGATTCAAAACTTATAGCCGTTTGAACCACATAATTTTTCATATCTGTACGGTTTTTGTCAAATATCTCGGAAACGGAAGCTCGTACGGCAAATTTACCTTCGGGGAATGCTAACTGTAGAATTTGATAAGGGATCGAATGAGCCCATCTGCGAGGCTCTACGACTTTCGATTCAAAATGTAGCCGATTGAACCACATAATTTTTCATATCTGTACGGTTTTTGTCCGATTTCAAGGACATTTGACACATCATTTTTCAAATCTGTACGGTTTTTGTCAAATATCTCGGAAACGGAAGCTCGTACAGCAAATTTACCTTTGGGGAATGCTAACTGTAGAATTTGATGAGGAATCGAATGAGCCCATCTGCGAGGCTCTACGACTTTCGATTCAAAATGTAGCCGATTGAACCACATAATTTTTCATATCTGTACGGTTTTTGTCCGATTTCAAGGACATTTGACACATCATTTTTCAAATCTGTACGGTTTTTTTCAAATATCTCGGAAACGGAAGCTCGTACAGCAAATTTACCTTTGGGGAATGCTAACTGTAGAATTTGATGAGGAGTAGAATGAGCCCATCTGCGAGGCTCTACGACTTTCGATTCAAAAGTTATAGCCGTTTGAACCACATAATTTTTCATATCTGTACGGTTTTTGTCAAATATCTCGGAAACGGAAGCTCGTACAGCAAATTTACCTTCGGGGAATGCTAACTGTAGAATTTGATGAGGAATCGAATGAGCCCATCTGCGAGGCTCTACGACTTTCGATTCAAAATGTAGCCGATTGAACCACATAATTTTTCATATCTGTACGGTTTTTGTCCGATTTCAAGGACATTTGACACATCATTTTTCAAATCTGTACGGTTTTTGTCAAATATCTCGGAAACGGAAGCTCGTACAGCAAATTTACCTTTGGGGAATGCTAACTGTAGAATTTGATGAGGAATCGAATGAGCCCATCTGCGAGGCTCTACGACTTTCGATTCAAAATGTAGCCGATTGAACCACATAATTTTTCATATCTGTACGGTTTTTGTCCGATTTCAAGGACATTTGACACATCATTTTTCAAATCTGTACGGTTTTTGTCAAATATCTCGGAAACGGAAGCTCGTACAGCAAATTTACCTTTGGGGAATGCTAACTGTAGAATTTGATGAGGAGTAGAATGAGCCCATCTGCGAGGCTCTACGACTTTCGATTCAAAAGTTATAGCCGTTTGAACCACATAATTTTTCATATCTGTACGGTTTTTGTCAAATATCTCGGAAACGGAAGCTCGTACAGCAAATTTACCTTCGGGGAATGCTAACTGTAGAATTTGATGAGGAATCGAATGAGCCCATCTGCGAGGCTCTACGACTTTCGATTCAAAATGTAGCCGATTGAACCACATAATTTTTCATATCTGTACGGTTTTTGTCCGATTTCAAGGACATTTGACACATCATTTTTCAAATCTGTACGGTTTTTGTCAAATATCTCGGAAACGGAAGCTCGTACAGCAAATTTACCTTTGGGGAATGCTAACTGTAGAATTTGATGAGGAGTAGAATGAGCCCATCTGCGAGGCTCTACGACTTTCGATTCAAAAGTTATAGCCGTTTGAACCACATAATTTTTCATATCTGTACGGTTTTTGTCAAATATCTCGGAAACGGAAGCTCGTACAGCAAATTTACCTTCGGGGAATGCTAACTGTAGAATTTGATGAGGAATCGAATGAGCCCATCTGCGAGGCTCTACGACTTTCGATTCAAAATGTAGCCGATTGAACCACATAATTTTTCATATCTGTACGGTTTTTGTCCGATTTCAAGGACATTTGACACATCATTTTTCAAATCTGTACGGTTTTTGTCAAATATCTCGGAAACGGAAGCTCGTACAGCAAATTTACCTTTGGGGAATGCTAACTGTAGAATTTGATGAGGAGTAGAATGAGCCCATCTGCGAGGCTCTACGACTTTCGATTCAAAAGTTATAGCCGTTTGAACCACATAATTTTTCATATCTGTACGGTTTTTGTCAAATATCTCGGAAACGGAAGCTCGTACAGCAAATTTACCTTCGGGGAATGCTAACTGTAGAATTTGATGAGGAATCGAATGAGCCCATCTGCGAGGCTCTACGACTTTCGATTCAAAATGTAGCCGATTGAACCACATAATTTTTCATATCTGTACGGTTTTTGTCCGATTTCAAGGACATTTGACACATCATTTTTCAAATCTGTACGGTTTTTGTCAAATATCTCGGAAACGGAAGCTCGTACAGGAAATTTACCTTTGGGGAATGCTAACTGTAGAATTTGATGAGGAGTAGAATGAGCCCATCTGCGAGGCTCTACGACTTTCGATTCAAAACTTATAGCCGTTTGAACCACATAATTTTTCATATCTGTACGGTTTTTGTCAAATATCTCGGAAACGGAAGCTCGTACGGCAAATTTACCTTCGGGGAATGCTAACTGTAGAATTTGATAAGGGATCGAATGAGCCCATCTGCGAGGCTCTACGACTTTCGATTCAAAATGTAGCCGATTGAACCACATAATTTTTCATATCTGTACGGTTTTTGTCCGATTTCAAGGACATTTGACACATCATTTTTCAAATCTGTACGGTTTTTGTCAAATATCTCGGAAACGGAAGCTCGTACAGCAAATTTACCTTTGGGGAATGCTAACTGTAGAATTTGATGAGGAATCGAATGAGCCCATCTGCGAGGCTCTACGACTTTCGATTCAAAATGTAGCCGATTGAACCACATAATTTTTCATATCTGTACGGTTTTTGTCCGATTTCAAGGACATTTGACACATCATTTTTCAAATCTGTACGGTTTTTTTCAAATATCTCGGAAACGGAAGCTCGTACAGCAAATTTACCTTTGGGGAATGCTAACTGTAGAATTTGATGAGGAGTAGAATGAGCCCATCTGCGAGGCTCTACGACTTTCGATTCAAAAGTTATAGCCGTTTGAACCACATAATTTTTCATATCTGTACGGTTTTTGTCAAATATCTCGGAAACGGAAGCTCGTACAGCAAATTTACCTTCGGGGAATGCTAACTGTAGAATTTGATGAGGAATCGAATGAGCCCATCTGCGAGGCTCTACGACTTTCGATTCAAAATGTAGCCGATTGAACCACATAATTTTTCATATCTGTACGGTTTTTGTCCGATTTCAAGGACATTTGACACATCATTTTTCAAATCTGTACGGTTTTTGTCAAATATCTCGGAAACGGAAGCTCGTACAGCAAATTTACCTTTGGGGAATGCTAACTGTAGAATTTGATGAGGAATCGAATGAGCCCATCTGCGAGGCTCTACGACTTTCGATTCAAAATGTAGCCGATTGAACCACATAATTTTTCATATCTGTACGGTTTTTGTCCGATTTCAAGGACATTTGACACATCATTTTTCAAATCTGTACGGTTTTTGTCAAATATCTCGGAAACGGAAGCTCGTACAGCAAATTTACCTTTGGGGAATGCTAACTGTAGAATTTGATGAGGAGTAGAATGAGCCCATCTGCGAGGCTCTACGACTTTCGATTCAAAAGTTATAGCCGTTTGAACCACATAATTTTTCATATCTGTACGGTTTTTGTCAAATATCTCGGAAACGGAAGCTCGTACAGCAAATTTACCTTCGGGGAATGCTAACTGTAGAATTTGATGAGGAATCGAATGAGCCCATCTGCGAGGCTCTACGACTTTCGATTCAAAATGTAGCCGATTGAACCACATAATTTTTCATATCTGTACGGTTTTTGTCCGATTTCAAGGACATTTGACACATCATTTTTCAAATCTGTAAGGTTTTTGTCAAATATCTCGGAAACGGAAGCTCGTACAGCAAATTTACCTTTGGGGAATGCTAACTGTAGAATTTGATGAGGAGTAGAATGAGCCCATCTGCGAGGCTCTACGACTTTCGATTCAAAACTTATAGCCGTTTGAACCACATAATTTTTCATATCTGTACGGTTTTTGTCAAATATCTCGGAAACGGAAGCTCGTACAGCAAATTTACCTTCGGGGAATGCTAACTGTAGAATTTGATGAGGAATCGAATGAGCCCATCTGCGAGGCTCTACGACTTTCGATTCAAAATGTAGCCGATTGAACCACATAATTTTTCATATCTGTACGGTTTTTGTCCGATTTCAAGGACATTTGACACATCATTTTTCAAATCTGTACGGTTTTTGTCAAATATCTCGGAAACGGAAGCTCGTACAGCAAATTTACCTTTGGGGAATGCTAACTGTAGAATTTGATGAGGAGTAGAATGAGCCCATCTGCGAGGCTCTACGACTTTCGATTCAAAACTTATAGCCGTTTGAACCACATAATTTTTCATATCTGTACGGTTTTTGTCAAATATCTCGGAAACGGAAGCTCGTACAGCAAATTTACCTTCGGGGAATGCTAACTGTAGAATTTGATGAGGAATCGAATGAGCCCATCTGCGAGGCTCTACGACTTTCGATTCAAAATGTAACCGATTGAACCACATAATTTTTCATATCTGTACGGTTTTTGTCCGATTTCAAGGACATTTGACACATCATTTTTCAAATCTGTACGGTTTTTGTCAAATATCTCGGAAACGGAAGCTCGTACAGCAAATTTACCTTTGGGGAATGCTAACTGTAGAATTTGATGAGGAATCGAATGAGCCCATCTGCGAGGCTCTACGACTTTCGATTCAAAATGTAGCCGATTGAACCACATAATTTTTCATATCTGTACGGTTTTTGCCCGATTTCAAGGACATTTGACACATCATTTTTCAAATCTGTACGGTTTTTGTCAAATATCTCGGAAACGGAAGCTCGTACAGCAAATTTACCTTTGGGGAATGCTAACTGTAGAATTTGATGAGGAGTAGAATGAGCCCATCTGCGAGGCTCTACGACTTTCGATTCAAAAGTTATAGCCGTTTGAACCACATAATTTTTCATATCTGTACGGTTTTTGTCAAATATCTCGGAAACGGAAGCTCGTACAGCAAATTTACCTTCGGGGAATGCTAACTGTAGAATTTGATGAGGAATCGAATGAGCCCATCTGCGAGGCTCTACGACTTTCGATTCAAAATGTAGCCGATTGAACCACATAATTTTTCATATCTGTACGGTTTTTGTCCGATTTCAAGGACATTTGACACATCATTTTTCAAATCTGTACGGTTTTTGTCAAATATCTCGGAAACGGAAGCTCGTACAGCAAATTTACCTTTGGGGAATGCTAACTGTAGAATTTGATGAGGAATCGAATGAGCCCATCTGCGAGGCTCTACGACTTTCGATTCAAAATGTAGCCGATTGAACCACATAATTTTTCATATCTGTACGGTTTTTGTCCGATTTCAAGGACATTTGACACATCATTTTTCAAATCTGTACGGTTTTTGTCAAATATCTCGGAAACGGAAGCTCGTACAGCAAATTTACCTTTGGGGAATGCTAACTGTAGAATTTGATGAGGAGTAGAATGAGCCCATCTGCGAGGCTCTACGACTTTCGATTCAAAAGTTATAGCCGTTTGAACCACATAATTTTTCATATCTGTACGGTTTTTGTCAAATATCTCGGAAACGGAAGCTCGTACAGCAAATTTACCTTCGGGGAATGCTAACTGTAGAATTTGATGAGGAATCGAATGAGCCCATCTGCGAGGCTCTACGACTTTCGATTCAAAATGTAGCCGATTGAACCACATAATTTTTCATATCTGTACGGTTTTTGTCCGATTTCAAGGACATTTGACACATCATTTTTCAAATCTGTAAGGTTTTTGTCAAATATCTCGGAAACGGAAGCTCGTACAGCAAATTTACCTTTGGGGAATGCTAACTGTAGAATTTGATGAGGAGTAGAATGAGCCCATCTGCGAGGCTCTACGACTTTCGATTCAAAACTTATAGCCGTTTGAACCACATAATTTTTCATATCTGTACGGTTTTTGTCAAATATCTCGGAAACGGAAGCTCGTACAGCAAATTTACCTTCGGGGAATGCTAACTGTAGAATTTGATGAGGAATCGAATGAGCCCATCTGCGAGGCTCTACGACTTTCGATTCAAAATGTAGCCGATTGAACCACATAATTTTTCATATCTGTACGGTTTTTGTCCGATTTCAAGGACATTTGACACATCATTTTTCAAATCTGTACGGTTTTTGTCAAATATCTCGGAAACGGAAGCTCGTACAGCAAATTTACCTTTGGGGAATGCTAACTGTAGAATTTGATGAGGAGTAGAATGAGCCCATCTGCGAGGCTCTACGACTTTCGATTCAAAACTTATAGCCGTTTGAACCACATAATTTTTCATATCTGTACGGTTTTTGTCAAATATCTCGGAAACGGAAGCTCGTACAGCAAATTTACCTTCGGGGAATGCTAACTGTAGAATTTGATGAGGAATCGAATGAGCCCATCTGCGAGGCTCTACGACTTTCGATTCAAAATGTAACCGATTGAACCACATAATTTTTCATATCTGTACGGTTTTTGTCCGATTTCAAGGACATTTGACACATCATTTTTCAAATCTGTACGGTTTTTGTCAAATATCTCGGAAACGGAAGCTCGTACAGCAAATTTACCTTTGGGGAATGTTAACTGTAGAATTTGATGAGGAATCGAATGAGCCCATCTGCGAGGCTCTACGACTTTCGATTCAAAATGTAGCCGATTGAACCACATAATTTTTCATATCTGTACGGTTTTTGCCCGATTTCAAGGACATTTGACACATCATTTTTCAAATCTGTACGGTTTTTGTCAAATATCTCGGAAACGGAAGCTCGTACAGCAAATTTACCTTTGGGGAATGCTAACTGTAGAATTTGATGAGGAGTAGAATGAGCCCATCTGCGAGGCTCTACGACTTTCGATTCAAAAGTTATAGCCGTTTGAACCACATAATTTTTCATATCTGTACGGTTTTTGTCAAATATCTCGGAAACGGAAGCTCGTACAGCAAATTTACCTTCGGGGAATGCTAACTGTAGAATTTGATGAGGAATCGAATGAGCCCATCTGCGAGGCTCTACGACTTTCGATTCAAAATGTAGCCGATTGAACCACATAATTTTTCATATCTGTACGGTTTTTGTCCGATTTCAAGGACATTTGACACATCATTTTTCAAATCTGTACGGTTTTTGTCAAATATCTCGGAAACGGAAGCTCGTACAGCAAATTTACCTTTGGGGAATGCTAACTGTAGAATTTGATGAGGAATCGAATGAGCCCATCTGCGAGGCTCTACGACTTTCGATTCAAAATGTAGCCGATTGAACCACATAATTTTTCATATCTGTACGGTTTTTGTCCGATTTCAAGGACATTTGACACATCATTTTTCAAATCTGTACGGTTTTTTTCAAATATCTCGGAAACGGAAGCTCGTACAGCAAATTTACCTTTGGGGAATGCTAACTGTAGAATTTGATGAGGAGTAGAATGAGCCCATCTGCGAGGCTCTACGACTTTCGATTCAAAAGTTATAGCCGTTTGAACCACATAATTTTTCATATCTGTACGGTTTTTGTCAAATATCTCGGAAACGGAAGCTCGTACAGCAAATTTACCTTCGGGGAATGCTAACTGTAGAATTTGATGAGGAATCGAATGAGCCCATCTGCGAGGCTCTACGACTTTCGATTCAAAATGTAGCCGATTGAACCACATAATTTTTCATATCTGTACGGTTTTTGTCCGATTTCAAGGACATTTGACACATCATTTTTCAAATCTGTACGGTTTTTGTCAAATATCTCGGAAACGGAAGCTCGTACAGCAAATTTACCTTTGGGGAATGCTAACTGTAGAATTTGATGAGGAGTAGAATGAGCCCATCTGCGAGGCTCTACGACTTTCGATTCAAAACTTATAGCCGTTTGAACCACATAATTTTTCATATCTGTACGGTTTTTGTCAAATATCTCGGAAACGGAAGCTCGTACAGCAAATTTACCTTCGGGGAATGCTAACTGTAGAATTTGATGAGGAATCGAATGAGCCCATCTGCGAGGCTCTACGACTTTCGATTCAAAATGTAACCGATTGAACCACATAATTTTTCATATCTGTACGGTTTTTGTCCGATTTCAAGGACATTTGACACATCATTTTTCAAATCTGTACGGTTTTTGTCAAATATCTCGGAAACGGAAGCTCGTACAGCAATTACCTTTGGGGAATGCTAACTGTAGAATTTGATGAAGAATCGAATGAGCCCATCTGCGAGGCTCTACGACTTTCGATTCAAAATGTAGCCGATTGAACCACATAATTTTTCATATCTGTACGGTTTTTGCCCGATTTCAAGGACATTTGACACATCATTTTTCAAATCTGTACGGTTTTTGTCAAATATCTCGGAAACGGAAGCTCGTACAGCAAATTTACCTTTGGGGAATGCTAACTGTAGAATTTGATGAGGAGTAGAATGAGCCCATCTGCGAGGCTCTACGACTTTCGATTCAAAAGTTATAGCCGTTTGAACCACATAATTTTTCATATCTGTACGGTTTTTGTCAAATATCTCGGAAACGGAAGCTCGTACAGCAAATTTACCTTCGGGGAATGCTAACTGTAGAATTTTATGAGGAATCGAATGAGCCCATCTGCGAGGCTCTACGACTTTCGATTCAAAATGTAGCCGATTGAACCACATAATTTTTCATATCTGTACGGTTTTTGTCCGATTTCAAGGACATTTGACACATCATTTTTCAAATCTGTACGGTTTTTGTCAAATATCTCGGAAACGGAAGCTCGTACAGCAAATTTACCTTCGGGGAATGCTAACTGTAGAATTTGATGAGGAATCGAATGAGCCCATCTGCGAGGCTCTACGACTTTCGATTCAAAATGTAGCCGATTGAACCACATAATTTTTCATATCTGTACGGTTTTTGTCCGATTTCAAGGACATTTGACACATCATTTTTCAAATCTGTACGGTTTTTTTCAAATATCTCGGAAACGGAAGCTCGTACAGCAAATTTACCTTTGGGGAATGCTAACTGTAGAATTTGATGAGGAGTAGAATGAGCCCATCTGCGAGGCTCTACGACTTTCGATTCAAAAGTTATAGCCGTTTGAACCACATAATTTTTCATATCTGTACGGTTTTTGTCAAATATCTCGGAAACGGAAGCTCGTACAGCAAATTTACCTTCGGGGAATGCTAACTGTAGAATTTGATGAGGAATCGAATGAGCCCATCTGCGAGGCTCTACGACTTTCGATTCAAAATGTAGCCGATTGAACCACATAATTTTTCATATCTGTACGGTTTTTGTCAAATATCTCGGAAACGGAAGCTCGTACAGCAAATTTACCTTCGGGGAATGCTAACTGTAGAATTTGATGAGGAATCGAATGAGCCCATCTGCGAGGCTCTACGACTTTCGATTCAAAATGTAGCCGATTGAACCACATAATTTTTCATATCTGTACGGTTTTTGTCCGATTTCAAGGACATTTGACACATCATTTTTCAAATCTGTACGGTTTTTGTCAAATATCTCGGAAACGGAAGCTCGTACAGCAAATTTACCTTTGGGGAATGCTAACTGTAGAATTTGATGAGGAATCGAATGAGCCCATCTGCGAGGCTCTACGACTTTCGATTCAAAATGTAGCCGATTGAACCACATAATTTTTCATATCTGTACGGTTTTTGTCCGATTTCAAGGACATTTGACACATCATTTTTCAAATCTGTACGGTTTTTTTCAAATATCTCGGAAACGGAAGCTCGTACAGCAAATTTACCTTTGGGGAATGCTAACTGTAGAATTTGATGAGGAGTAGAATGAGCCCATCTGCGAGGCTCTACGACTTTCGATTCAAAAGTTATAGCCGTTTGAACCACATAATTTTTCATATCTGTACGGTTTTTGTCAAATATCTCGGAAACGGAAGCTCGTACAGCAAATTTACCTTCGGGGAATGCTAACTGTAGAATTTTATGAGGAATCGAATGAGCCCATCTGCGAGGCTCTACGACTTTCGATTCAAAATGTAGCCGATTGAACCACATAATTTTTCATATCTGTACGGTTTTTGTCCGATTTCAAGGACATTTGACACATCATTTTTCAAATCTGTAAGGTTTTTGTCAAATATCTCGGAAACGGAAGCTCGTACAGCAAATTTACCTTTGGGGAATGCTAACTGTAGAATTTGATGAGGAGTAGAATGAGCCCATCTGCGAGGCTCTACGACTTTCGATTCAAAACTTATAGCCGTTTGAACCACATAATTTTTCATATCTGTACGGTTTTTGTCAAATATCTCGGAAACGGAAGCTCGTACAGCAAATTTACCTTCGGGGAATGCTAACTGTAGAATTTGATGAGGAATCGAATGAGCCCATCTGCGAGGCTCTACGACTTTCGATTCAAAATGTAGCCGATTGAACCACATAATTTTTCATATCTGTACGGTTTTTGTCAAATATCTCGGAAACGGAAGCTCGTACAGCAAATTTACCTTCGGGGAATGCTAACTGTAGAATTTGATGAGGAATCGAATGAGCCCATCTGCGAGGCTCTACGACTTTCGATTCAAAATGTAGCCGATTGAACCACATAATTTTTCATATCTGTACGGTTTTTGTCCGATTTCAAGGACATTTGACACATCATTTTTCAAATCTGTACGGTTTTTGTCAAATATCTCGGAAACGGAAGCTCGTACAGCAAATTTACCTTTGGGGAATGCTAACTGTAGAATTTGATGAGGAATCGAATGAGCCCATCTGCGAGGCTCTACGACTTTCGATTCAAAATGTAGCCGATTGAACCACATAATTTTTCATATCTGTACGGTTTTTGTCCGATTTCAAGGACATTTGACACATCATTTTTCAAATCTGTACGGTTTTTTTCAAATATCTCGGAAACGGAAGCTCGTACAGCAAATTTACCTTTGGGGAATGCTAACTGTAGAATTTGATGAGGAGTAGAATGAGCCCATCTGCGAGGCTCTACGACTTTCGATTCAAAAGTTATAGCCGTTTGAACCACATAATTTTTCATATCTGTACGGTTTTTGTCAAATATCTCGGAAACGGAAGCTCGTACAGCAAATTTACCTTCGGGGAATGCTAACTGTAGAATTTGATGAGGAGTAGAATGAGCCCATCTGCGAGGCTCTACGACTTTCGATTCAAAAGTTATAGCCGTTTGAACCACATAATTTTTCATATCTGTACGGTTTTTGTCAAATATCTCGGAAACGGAAGCTCGTACAGCAAATTTACCTTCGGGGAATGCTAACTGTAGAATTTTATGAGGAATCGAATGAGCCCATCTGCGAGGCTCTACGACTTTCGATTCAAAATGTAGCCGATTGAACCACATAATTTTTCATATCTGTACGGTTTTTGTCCGATTTCAAGGACATTTGACACATCATTTTTCTAATCTGTACGGTTTTTGTCAAATATCTCGGAAACGGAAGCTCGTACAGCAAATTTACCTTTGGGGAATGCTAACTGTAGAATTTGATGAGGAGTAGAATGAGCCCATCTGCGAGGCTCTACGACTTTCGATTCAAAAGTTATAGCCGTTTGAACCACATAATTTTTCATATCTGTACGGTTTTTGTCAAATATCTCGGAAACGGAAGCTCGTACAGCAAATTTACCTTCGGGGAATGCTAACTGTAGAATTTTATGAGGAATCGAATGAGCCCATCTGCGAGGCTCTACGACTTTCGATTCAAAATGTAGCCGATTGAACCACATAATTTTTCATATCTGTACGGTTTTTGTCCGATTTCAAGGACATTTGACACATCATTTTTCAAATCTGTAAGGTTTTTGTCAAATATCTCGGAAACGGAAGCTCGTACAGCAAATTTACCTTTGGGGAATGCTAACTGTAGAATTTGATGAGGAGTAGAATGAGCCCATCTGCGAGGCTCTACGACTTTCGATTCAAAAGTTATAGCCGTTTGAACCACATAATTTTTCATATCTGTACGGTTTTTGTCAAATATCTCGGAAACGGAAGCTCGTACAGCAAATTTACCTTCGGGGAATGCTAACTGTAGAATTTGATGAGGAATCGAATGAGCCCATCTGCGAGGCTCTACGACTTTCGATTCAAAATGTAGCCGATTGAACCACATAATTTTTCATATCTGTACGGTTTTTGTCAAATATCTCGG
Organism: Borostomias antarcticus; assembly: GCF_949987555.1. Lineage (NCBI taxonomy): Eukaryota > Metazoa > Chordata > Actinopteri > Stomiiformes > Stomiidae > Borostomias > Borostomias antarcticus. Next base: position 55,981 of record NW_028175549.1, on the reverse strand, counting down.
AAACGGAAGCTCGTACAGCAAATTTACCTTCGGGGAATGCTAACTGTAGAATTTGATGAGGAATCGAATGAGCCCATCTGCGAGGCTCTACGACTTTCGATTCAAAATGTAGCCGATTGAACCACATAATTTTTCATATCTGTACGGTTTTTGTCCGATTTCAAGGACATTTGACACATCATTTTTCAAATCTGTACGGTTTTTGTCAAATATCTCGGAAACGGAAGCTCGTACAGCAAATTTACCTTTGGGGAATGCTAACTGTAGAATTTGATGAGGAATCGAATGAGCCCATCTGCGAGGCTCTACGACTTTCGATTCAAAATGTAGCCGATTGAACCACATAATTTTTCATATCTGTACGGTTTTTGTCCGATTTCAAGGACATTTGACACATCATTTTTCAAATCTGTACGGTTTTTTTCAAATATCTCGGAAACGGAAGCTCGTACAGCAAATTTACCTTTGGGGAATGCTAACTGTAGAATTTGATGAGGAGTAGAATGAGCCCATCTGCGAGGCTCTACGACTTTCGATTCAAAAGTTATAGCCGTTTGAACCACATAATTTTTCATATCTGTACGGTTTTTGTCAAATATCTCGGAAACGGAAGCTCGTACAGCAAATTTACCTTCGGGGAATGCTAACTGTAGAATTTTATGAGGAATCGAATGAGCCCATCTGCGAGGCTCTACGACTTTCGATTCAAAATGTAGCCGATTGAACCACATAATTTTTCATATCTGTACGGTTTTTGTCCGATTTCAAGGACATTTGACACATCATTTTTCAAATCTGTAAGGTTTTTGTCAAATATCTCGGAAACGGAAGCTCGTACAGCAAATTTACCTTTGGGGAATGCTAACTGTAGAATTTGATGAGGAGTAGAATGAGCCCATCTGCGAGGCTCTACGACTTTCGATTCAAAACTTATAGCCGTTTGAACCACATAATTTTTCATATCTGTACGGTTTTTGTCAAATATCTCGGAAACGGAAGCTCGTACAGCAAATTTACCTTCGGGGAATGCTAACTGTAGAATTTGATGAGGAATCGAATGAGCCCATCTGCGAGGCTCTACGACTTTCGATTCAAAATGTAGCCGATTGAACCACATAATTTTTCATATCTGTACGGTTTTTGTCAAATATCTCGGAAACGGAAGCTCGTACAGCAAATTTACCTTCGGGGAATGCTAACTGTAGAATTTGATGAGGAATCGAATGAGCCCATCTGCGAGGCTCTACGACTTTCGATTCAAAATGTAGCCGATTGAACCACATAATTTTTCATATCTGTACGGTTTTTGTCCGATTTCAAGGACATTTGACACATCATTTTTCAAATCTGTACGGTTTTTGTCAAATATCTCGGAAACGGAAGCTCGTACAGCAAATTTACCTTTGGGGAATGCTAACTGTAGAATTTGATGAGGAATCGAATGAGCCCATCTGCGAGGCTCTACGACTTTCGATTCAAAATGTAGCCGATTGAACCACATAATTTTTCATATCTGTACGGTTTTTGTCCGATTTCAAGGACATTTGACACATCATTTTTCAAATCTGTACGGTTTTTTTCAAATATCTCGGAAACGGAAGCTCGTACAGCAAATTTACCTTTGGGGAATGCTAACTGTAGAATTTGATGAGGAGTAGAATGAGCCCATCTGCGAGGCTCTACGACTTTCGATTCAAAAGTTATAGCCGTTTGAACCACATAATTTTTCATATCTGTACGGTTTTTGTCAAATATCTCGGAAACGGAAGCTCGTACAGCAAATTTACCTTCGGGGAATGCTAACTGTAGAATTTGATGAGGAGTAGAATGAGCCCATCTGCGAGGCTCTACGACTTTCGATTCAAAAGTTATAGCCGTTTGAACCACATAATTTTTCATATCTGTACGGTTTTTGTCAAATATCTCGGAAACGGAAGCTCGTACAGCAAATTTACCTTCGGGGAATGCTAACTGTAGAATTTTATGAGGAATCGAATGAGCCCATCTGCGAGGCTCTACGACTTTCGATTCAAAATGTAGCCGATTGAACCACATAATTTTTCATATCTGTACGGTTTTTGTCCGATTTCAAGGACATTTGACACATCATTTTTCTAATCTGTACGGTTTTTGTCAAATATCTCGGAAACGGAAGCTCGTACAGCAAATTTACCTTCGGGGAATGCTAACTGTAGAATTTTATGAGGAATCGAATGAGCCCATCTGCGAGGCTCTACGACTTTCGATTCAAAATGTAGCCGATTGAACCACATAATTTTTCATATCTGTACGGTTTTTGTCCGATTTCAAGGACATTTGACACATCATTTTTCAAATCTGTAAGGTTTTTGTCAAATATCTCGGAAACGGAAGCTCGTACAGCAAATTTACCTTTGGGGAATGCTAACTGTAGAATTTGATGAGGAGTAGAATGAGCCCATCTGCGAGGCTCTACGACTTTCGATTCAAAACTTATAGCCGTTTGAACCACATAATTTTTCATATCTGTACGGTTTTTGTCAAATATCTCGGAAACGGAAGCTCGTACAGCAAATTTACCTTCGGGGAATGCTAACTGTAGAATTTGATGAGGAATCGAATGAGCCCATCTGCGAGGCTCTACGACTTTCGATTCAAAATGTAGCCGATTGAACCACATAATTTTTCATATCTGTACGGTTTTTGTCAAATATCTCGGAAACGGAAGCTCGTACAGCAAATTTACCTTCGGGGAATGCTAACTGTAGAATTTGATGAGGAATCGAATGAGCCCATCTGCGAGGCTCTACGACTTTCGATTCAAAATGTAGCCGATTGAACCACATAATTTTTCATATCTGTACGGTTTTTGTCCGATTTCAAGGACATTTGACACATCATTTTTCAAATCTGTACGGTTTTTGTCAAATATCTCGGAAACGGAAGCTCGTACAGCAAATTTACCTTTGGGGAATGCTAACTGTAGAATTTGATGAGGAATCGAATGAGCCCATCTGCGAGGCTCTACGACTTTCGATTCAAAATGTAGCCGATTGAACCACATAATTTTTCATATCTGTACGGTTTTTGTCCGATTTCAAGGACATTTGACACATCATTTTTCAAATCTGTACGGTTTTTTTCAAATATCTCGGAAACGGAAGCTCGTACAGCAAATTTACCTTTGGGGAATGCTAACTGTAGAATTTGATGAGGAGTAGAATGAGCCCATCTGCGAGGCTCTACGACTTTCGATTCAAAAGTTATAGCCGTTTGAACCACATAATTTTTCATATCTGTACGGTTTTTGTCAAATATCTCGGAAACGGAAGCTCGTACAGCAAATTTACCTTCGGGGAATGCTAACTGTAGAATTTGATGAGGAATCGAATGAGCCCATCTGCGAGGCTCTACGACTTTCGATTCAAAATGTAGCCGATTGAACCACATAATTTTTCATATCTGTACGGTTTTTGTCCGATTTCAAGGACATTTGACACATCATTTTTCAAATCTGTACGGTTTTTGTCAAATATCTCGGAAACGGAAGCTCGTACAGCAAATTTACCTTTGGGGAATGCTAACTGTAGAATTTGATGAGGAATCGAATGAGCCCATCTGCGAGGCTCTACGACTTTCGATTCAAAATGTAGCCGATTGAACCACATAATTTTTCATATCTGTACGGTTTTTGTCCGATTTCAAGGACATTTGACACATCATTTTTCTAATCTGTACGGTTTTTGTCAAATATCTCGGAAACGGAAGCTCGTACAGCAAATTTACCTTTGGGGAATGCTAACTGTAGAATTTGATGAGGAGTAGAATGAGCCCATCTGCGAGGCTCTACGACTTTCGATTCAAAAGTTATAGCCGTTTGAACCACATAATTTTTCATATCTGTACGGTTTTTGTCAAATATCTCGGAAACGGAAGCTCGTACAGCAAATTTACCTTCGGGGAATGCTAACTGTAGAATTTTATGAGGAATCGAATGAGCCCATCTGCGAGGCTCTACGACTTTCGATTCAAAATGTAGCCGATTGAACCACATAATTTTTCATATCTGTACGGTTTTTGTCCGATTTCAAGGACATTTGACACATCATTTTTCAAATCTGTAAGGTTTTTGTCAAATATCTCGGAAACGGAAGCTCGTACAGCAAATTTACCTTTGGGGAATGCTAACTGTAGAATTTGATGAGGAGTAGAATGAGCCCATCTGCGAGGCTCTACGACTTTCGATTCAAAACTTATAGCCGTTTGAACCACATAATTTTTCATATCTGTACGGTTTTTGTCAAATATCTCGGAAACGGAAGCTCGTACAGCAAATTTACCTTCGGGGAATGCTAACTGTAGAATTTGATGAGGAATCGAATGAGCCCATCTGCGAGGCTCTACGACTTTCGATTCAAAATGTAGCCGATTGAACCACATAATTTTTCATATCTGTACGGTTTTTGTCAAATATCTCGGAAACGGAAGCTCGTACAGCAAATTTACCTTCGGGGAATGCTAACTGTAGAATTTGATGAGGAATCGAATGAGCCCATCTGCGAGGCTCTACGACTTTCGATTCAAAATGTAGCCGATTGAACCACATAATTTTTCATATCTGTACGGTTTTTGTCCGATTTCAAGGACATTTGACACATCATTTTTCAAATCTGTACGGTTTTTGTCAAATATCTCGGAAACGGAAGCTCGTACAGCAAATTTACCTTTGGGGAATGCTAACTGTAGAATTTGATGAGGAATCGAATGAGCCCATCTGCGAGGCTCTACGACTTTCGATTCAAAATGTAGCCGATTGAACCACATAATTTTTCATATCTGTACGGTTTTTGTCCGATTTCAAGGACATTTGACACATCATTTTTCAAATCTGTACGGTTTTTTTCAAATATCTCGGAAACGGAAGCTCGTACAGCAAATTTACCTTTGGGGAATGCTAACTGTAGAATTTGATGAGGAGTAGAATGAGCCCATCTGCGAGGCTCTACGACTTTCGATTCAAAAGTTATAGCCGTTTGAACCACATAATTTTTCATATCTGTACGGTTTTTGTCAAATATCTCGGAAACGGAAGCTCGTACAGCAAATTTACCTTCGGGGAATGCTAACTGTAGAATTTGATGAGGAATCGAATGAGCCCATCTGCGAGGCTCTACGACTTTCGATTCAAAATGTAGCCGATTGAACCACATAATTTTTCATATCTGTACGGTTTTTGTCCGATTTCAAGGACATTTGACACATCATTTTTCAAATCTGTACGGTTTTTGTCAAATATCTCGGAAACGGAAGCTCGTACAGCAAATTTACCTTTGGGGAATGCTAACTGTAGAATTTGATGAGGAATCGAATGAGCCCATCTGCGAGGCTCTACGACTTTCGATTCAAAATGTAGCCGATTGAACCACATAATTTTTCATATCTGTACGGTTTTTGTCCGATTTCAAGGACATTTGACACATCATTTTTCTAATCTGTACGGTTTTTGTCAAATATCTCGGAAACGGAAGCTCGTACAGCAAATTTACCTTTGGGGAATGCTAACTGTAGAATTTGATGAGGAGTAGAATGAGCCCATCTGCGAGGCTCTACGACTTTCGATTCAAAAGTTATAGCCGTTTGAACCACATAATTTTTCATATCTGTACGGTTTTTGTCAAATATCTCGGAAACGGAAGCTCGTACAGCAAATTTACCTTCGGGGAATGCTAACTGTAGAATTTTATGAGGAATCGAATGAGCCCATCTGCGAGGCTCTACGACTTTCGATTCAAAATGTAGCCGATTGAACCACATAATTTTTCATATCTGTACGGTTTTTGTCCGATTTCAAGGACATTTGACACATCATTTTTCAAATCTGTAAGGTTTTTGTCAAATATCTCGGAAACGGAAGCTCGTACAGCAAATTTACCTTTGGGGAATGCTAACTGTAGAATTTGATGAGGAGTAGAATGAGCCCATCTGCGAGGCTCTACGACTTTCGATTCAAAACTTATAGCCGTTTGAACCACATAATTTTTCATATCTGTACGGTTTTTGTCAAATATCTCGGAAACGGAAGCTCGTACAGCAAATTTACCTTCGGGGAATGCTAACTGTAGAATTTGATGAGGAATCGAATGAGCCCATCTGCGAGGCTCTACGACTTTCGATTCAAAATGTAGCCGATTGAACCACATAATTTTTCATATCTGTACGGTTTTTGTCCGATTTCAAGGACATTTGACACATCATTTTTCAAATCTGTACGGTTTTTGTCAAATATCTCGGAAACGGAAGCTCGTACAGCAAATTTACCTTTGGGGAATGCTAACTGTAGAATTTGATGAGGAGTAGAATGAGCCCATCTGCGAGGCTCTACGACTTTCGATTCAAAACTTATAGCCGTTTGAACCACATAATTTTTCATATCTGTACGGTTTTTGTCAAATATCTCGGAAACGGAAGCTCGTACAGCAAATTTACCTTCGGGGAATGCTAACTGTAGAATTTGATGAGGAATCGAATGAGCCCATCTGCGAGGCTCTACGACTTTCTATTCAAAATGTAGCCGATTGAACCACATAATTTTTCATATCTGTACGGTTTTTGTCCGATTTCAAGGACATTTGACACATCATTTTTCAAATCTGTACGGTTTTTGTCAAATATCTCGGAAACGGAAGCTCGTACAGCAAATTTACCTTTGGGGAATGCTAACTGTAGAATTTGATGAGGAATCGAATGAGCCCATCTGCGAGGCTCTACGACTTTCGATTCAAAATGTAGCCGATTGAACCACATAATTTTTCATATCTGTACGGTTTTTGCCCGATTTCAAGGACATTTGACACATCATTTTTCAAATCTGTACGGTTTTTGTCAAATATCTCGGAAACGGAAGCTCGTACAGCAAATTTACCTTTGGGGAATGCTAACTGTAGAATTTGATGAGGAGTAGAATGAGCCCATCTGCGAGGCTCTACGACTTTCGATTCAAAAGTTATAGCCGTTTGAACCACATAATTTTTCATATCTGTACGGTTTTTGTCAAATATCTCGGAAACGGAAGCTCGTACAGCAAATTTACCTTCGGGGAATGCTAACTGTAGAATTTGATGAGGAATCGAATGAGCCCATCTGCGAGGCTCTACGACTTTCGATTCAAAATGTAGCCGATTGAACCACATAATTTTTCATATCTGTACGGTTTTTGTCCGATTTCAAGGACATTTGACACATCATTTTTCAAATCTGTACGGTTTTTGTCAAATATCTCGGAAACGGAAGCTCGTACAGCAAATTTACCTTTGGGGAATGCTAACTGTAGAATTTGATGAGGAATCGAATGAGCCCATCTGCGAGGCTCTACGACTTTCGATTCAAAATGTAGCCGATTGAACCACATAATTTTTCATATCTGTACGGTTTTTGTCCGATTTCAAGGACATTTGACACATCATTTTTCAAATCTGTACGGTTTTTGTCAAATATCTCGGAAACGGAAGCTCGTACAGCAAATTTACCTTTGGGGAATGCTAACTGTAGAATTTGATGAGGAGTAGAATGAGCCCATCTGCGAGGCTCTACGACTTTCGATTAAAAATGTAGCCGATTGAACCACATAATTTTTCATATCTGTACGGTTTTTGTCCGATTTCAAGGACATTTGACACATCATTTTTCAAATCTGTACGGTTTTTGTCAAATATCTCGGAAACGGAAGCTCGTACAGCAAATTTACCTTTGGGGAATGCTAACTGTAGAATTTGATGAGGAGTAGAATGAGCCCATCTGCGAGGCTCTACGACTTTCGATTCAAAAGTTATAGCCGTTTGAACCACATAATTTTTCATATCTGTACGGTTTTTGTCAAATATCTCGGAAACGGAAGCTCGTACAGCAAATTTACCTTCGGGGAATGCTAACTGTAGAATTTGATGAGGAATCGAATGAGCCCATCTGCGAGGCTCTACGACTTTCGATTCAAAATGTAGCCGATTGAACCACATAATTTTTCATATCTGTACGGTTTTTGTCCGATTTCAAGGACATTTGACACATCATTTTTCAAATCTGTACGGTTTTTGTCAAATATCTGGCTGTGTTGTGAGGTCCGTGGTGTGGATAGTGGCGTGATGGCGAGACTCCGCCCCCTCCGGTCAGAGCAGGTTGAGGGCAGTGCACTGACATCCGGGCAATCTTCACACACCCAACAGTGAAGACCGTGTATCTGTAGCTCACTCAAGGTCTTAGTTGTGGTGTCTGTGGCGTGGATAGTGGCGTGGTGGCGAGACTCTGCCCCCTCGGGTCAGAGCCAGTCATGGACAGTGAAGGCCACAACGGGCTACCCACCTGCCTTCACCAGTGAAGACCGTGTGTCTCTAGCCACCTCAGAGGCTGTGTTGTGAGGTCCGAGGCGTGGTAGTGGCGTGGTGGCGAGACTCTGCCCCCTCGGGTCAGAGCCAGTCGTGGACAGTGTAGGCCGCACCGGGTTACCCACCTGCCTTCACCAGTAAAATCGTGTGTCTCTAGCTACCTCAGAGGCTGTGTTGTGAGGTCTGTGGCGTGGTAGTGGCGTGATGGCGAGACTCCGCCCCCTCGGGTCAGAGCAGGTAGCTGGCAGTGCAGTGACGTCTGGGCAATCTCCCTGTACCCACCAGTGAAGACCGTGTGTCTGTAGCTCACTCAGGGTCTTAGTTGTGGTGTTTGTGGCGTGGATAGTGGCGTGGTGGCGAGACTCCGCCCCCTTGGGTCATAGCCGGTCTTGGACAGTGTAGACCGTGCCGGGCTACTCACCAGCCTTCACCAGTGAAGACCGTGTGTCTCTAGCCACCTCAGAGGCTGTGTTGTGAGGTCAGTGGCGTGGATTGTGGCGTGATGGCGAGACTCCGCCCCCTCCAGTCAGAGCAGGTCGAGGGCAGTGCATTGACATCCGGGCAATCTTCATGCACCCAACAGTGAAGACCGTGTGTCTGTAGCTCACTCAGGGGCTGAGATGTGAGGTCAGTGGCGTGGATATTGGCGTGGTGGTGAGACTCCGCCCCCTTGGGTCAGAGCCGGTCATGGACAGTGTAGGCCGTGCCGGGTTACCCACCTGCCTTCACCAGTGAAGACCGTGTGTCTCTAGTCACCTCAGATGCTGTGTTGTGAGGTCGGTGGCGTGGATAGCGGCGTGATGGCGAGACTCCGCCCCCTCCAGTCAGAGCAGGTCGGGGGCAGTGCACTGACATCCGGACAATCTTCATGCACCCAACAGTGAAGACCGTGTGTCTGTAGCTCACTCAGGGGCTGAGATGTGGGGACAGTGGCGTGGATAGTGGCAGAGCCGGTCAAGGACAGTGTACTGCTCCCCGGGCCACCCACATGCAACCAACCGTGAAAACTGCTTCTTTAGGCAACTCAGGGTCTGAGATGTGGGGACGGTGGCGTGGATAGTGGCGTGGTGGCGAGACTCCACCCCCTCAGATCAGAGGTTGTGGGGGGCAGGTCAGTGATTGCCAGGCCATCCCCATGCACCCCTCATTGGAGACCATGTGTCTATAGCCCACTCCGGGGCGGAGCAGTAGCTGTAGAGGTGTTGTATGGAAGTCGAGGTTAGAAGAAGTAGCAGTGAAAAGCAATATGTGTTTGTTATAAGTACTGCTAGTACTACACTCAAAAATAGATTAGACCACTCATCATAACTCATAGTTTTATTGAGTTCAATAGCTGAAAGAGGAGAAAATATATTAATATGAGTTTGCAGCCTGAAAAAGAGTGTCATTCTAAATATTTCTCTGAATATAAGGAAGCAAGGAAGGAAGGAAGGAAGGAAGGAAGGAAGGAAGGAAGGCAGGAAGGAAAGAAGGAAGGAAAGAAGGAAGGAAGGAAATAAGGAAGGATGGATGGATGGAAGGAAGGAAGGAAGGAAGGAAGGAAGGATGGATGGAAGAAAGGAAGGATGGAAGGAAGGAAGGAAGGAAGGAAGGAAGGATGGAAGGAATATGAATGCTACCACAGTAGTCATAAAAGGGTGCCTGTACAGAGAGCCTGCGCGTGTCCCCAAATTCAAATCTCAACTGACACTGAGCATCCTCTCATTCACTTCAATGGAAAGGCATGCCGGCTTCAGACAGCTCTCTCTCAAAAAGTATAAAGGCTACAGCTTAGCTATTGACATCGTAGGAATCCTGAGAACTTGCTGAACATTTGTATGTATAACTGTCTGTGTAGCTTAAAAACTGTAGGCATGGCGACGAGTTAGAAAAAGGGTAAACATGCAAAATTAGCAGCTCAAAAGTTACAGTGTGGGCCCATACGTTTCAATGGAGAGCGCAGTTGCCGAACAAATTGTCATACAGCGAAAACTATGAATCACACGGCTTAGATACTTACATTGTACGAATCAGCACAGTTGTGTGAACGTTTTAATGTAGAATATGTGTATGAGCTGTTAAAACTGTAGGAGCGACAGCAGTTTACAAAACGTGTAGATGTTTTCAAAATACGAGCTGCTACACTCTAGAAACTGAACATTCCACACATCCACTTCAATGTTAAAAAGGGTCCAAAACAAACTTAAATTACATAAAAACTATAAGGAATTTAAAAAATCTGAATAGATCGTTTACTCAGCTAAAGGTCCTGAATATGTTAAACTTCGAAGGAGGTTTCTAGCACAAAAAATGAAGGAGGAGATAGGTTTCAAAGCTCAAGAGGATTTCAAGGTCCGCCCATAGACTTCCATTGTAAAATAAATATTGAAAAAGCTGAATATTTTAAAAAGTATGAAAGATATAAAAAATCTGAAAGAAGTCCCATCGTGTCCATAAAAAGACAAACAGTTTGATATTTGAATGGTTTCTGTAGCTTAAAGTATGAGGGAGTTAAGGAGAGCCAAAGTATGTACTGAAGGAAAAAAGAGAGGTGTCAATTCTAATACTAGAAAATTGCATTTCCTGCAGAAAATGCGTGTGAATGCTGAGCAGCTGAATGGAATAGCACCAGCATTGCTGAAAATGCATGAATGTGAAATATCTGAAATGTCAAATGCATCACACCTGAATGGTTGAAAATCCTGGAAACTGAAAAGCCTGGAAGCTGAAAAACCTTGAAGCTTAGCTGAACTGTGAAACTGGCAGAATTGGAAGCTTAAGTGCATTACACAAAGAAGCTAAGAACTTATACACATTGCTACAAAAGCTGGAAGATAAACTGTTACACTGTAATGATGGAATGTATTGCTAAAAAGATTGGAAGCTGAAAAACCTGGAAGCTGAAATGTGAAACTGGCAGAATTGGAAGCTGAATTGCATTGCCTAAAAAAGCTAAAAACTTAAATACATTGCTACAAAAGCTGGAAGATAAACTGTAATACTGTCAAAGCTGGAACATGGAATAAATGATGGAATATATTGCTAAAAAGCTTGTAGGCTGGAAAACCTGGAAGCTTAGCTGAAATGTGAAACTGGCAGAATTGGAACTGCATTACCTGTAGAAGCTAAGAACTTAAATACTTTTAAACTTTTCAACCTGAGTAGTTTAAGCCTTGAACTGAGCCTTTAACTTGAAAGATGAGCTATAGAGTAATACTGTCAAAGCTGAAAGATGGAATAAATTATGGAATGTATAGCTTAAACGATTGGAAGCCTGTCGGGGACAGTACAGTGATCTCTGGGCAATCTCTATGCACCAGATATTGAAGAACGTGTCTCTAGCTCACTCAGGGACTGAGTTGTGGGGTATGTGGCGTGGATAGTGGCGAGGTGGCAAGACTCCTTGGGTCACAACCCGTCGGGGACAGTACAGTGACCTCTTGGCAAATTCCATGCACCCTCCAGCGAAGACAATGTGTCTCTAGCCGCCTCAGAGGCTGTGTTGTGAGGTCCGTGGCGTGATAGTGGTGTGGTGGCAAACTCCGCCCCCTTGGGTCAGAGCCAATCGTGAACAGTGTAGGACGTGCCGGGCTACCCACCTGCCTTCACCAGTGAAGACCGTGTGTCTCTAGCCACCTCAGAGGCTGTGTTGTGAGGTCCGTGGCGTGGTAGTGGCATGGTGGTGAGACTCCGCCCCCTTGGGTCAGAGCTGGTCATGGACAGTATAGGCCGCACTGGGCTACCCACCTGCCTTCACCAGTGAAGACCATGTGTCTCTAGCCACCTCAGAGGCTGTGTTGTGAGGTCTGTGGCGTGGATAGTGGCGTGATTGCGAGACTCCGCCCCCTCGGGTCAGAGCCGGTTGTGGACAGTGTAGGCCGCACTAGACTACCCACCTGCCTTCACCAGTGACTTGCTACAGGCTGCTCCAGGAGATGGTGATTCCTCTCCCTGTCATCAGAACCCTTCAAACAAGAACCAGGAGTGTTAGGGGAGGTCTTTGACATGCTGAACCTCAAGGTAACTACTGCTGAATACCACCTGTTCATTTTGATAGCCTATGTTTGAAAAGTGCAATGCAGTAAGGTAATTAAACAAACATCACAATTTCTCAACCATGTTACCTACAGTCGTGGATCTACTTACTGCCACTGATTGAACACATACAGTGCCTGTTATGTCTCACATCTGTCCTGTTTACTACTGCTTTATAATTACATCCTTCACTGGATCAATATTGAATATGAGTCTGAGGTTTGTTTGTCTGATTACATCAGGCCCAGTGCAGAGGACATCAACTGGGCTTTGTGTCCGACAAAAAACATTACTGCCAGCAGCATTGAGGGTTAATCTGAAAGTCATTGACCACATTGTTTCCTCAGAAGACAGACATCTGGTGACTGATAACATACTCTTCACGAATGCACAGATGCCATACACAAGACTAGTTGGATATAATAGTATAGTATTTTGTACTATATCTTCACTCTGTTGTATAGAATTGCATGGCTATGCCCATAACTTTAAGACCTGTTTGAAAGAACAGGTGTATGTCTTTAATTACCTCATATTGATACATGTACTTCATTCTAAAGGCCATAGATGGCAAAGTCTATTGGCTGATGGTAGGTGGTATGTTGGCACCCGGTGTTCGGGTTGAGTTTCATGATGTTTATCCTCATTATAGCAGGGCAACACAATCATCTCAGCCCTGCCCAGTGCCTTGCACAGAGATACAGTAGATTTACGCAACTACTACTACCAGAACACACACACCTTAAAGATTTGCTTTGATACACTAGTTTGAGTTAAAAGGCTTCACAAGAGCTAAATACTGTTTTTCTCTGATCTTAAAGCCATTCCCCCAACACACAGAACTGAATCAAGAAGCGATATTGTTGCAAGTGACCTCTTGTGTTCTGGTCCTAGATGAGTCCACCAACATCCCCATGACCTGGAACCTCCGGGCCTCCAGGACCAGGGGACGGCACTCCTTACAGTCCAGGACCAGCGAGCCTGAAATGGAATATATATTTTTTATAGTATAAAAGATATAAATAATCTGAAAGAACGTGTACATGACATCCGTCACATAACATGTGTGGGCATTTGTAAAGCATAGAACATGCAATTCACTTACTGTGGCCGTGCACTACTAGTACATATATTATACAATGGGTCTGAGATGGGCTTAAAGGTGAACATGCTGATACTTAAATGGTTTTAAGTAGCTCAAAGTATGAAGGAGTTGACTGCTAAAAACGTACGGAAGATGACATCAAGGAAGACATTCAACATCAGTATACAGCCTTGTTGATACACAACAAGCAGCATTCATTTAACAATGCTATTTAATGTAAGGGAGGAGGATGGCATATCTGCACATTTATAGTCCTTACCTCTCCATGGTCAATGTCCATAGACTCCAAGTCAACGTCTATGCAACTCCGTTTCAGGTCAATCTCTGATGAGAAGGCGAGAGAGGGAGAGCAAAAGAAGTGGCATAAGAGATCTGTGTTAAAGCTAACAACTGAAAGAGGTATTGGAAGGTTGTAGAGAAGAGTGTGCGCTCTCACCTCACTCCTAAGTGTGTAAGTGATTGGAGGAGGGAACAAGACAGAAATAATAGAGCTGAAAATAGCTGTGTTGAGACAACTGAACCCTCAAGGGAGAGTGAAGCATGTGAAAAAAGAGCAAGACAAACAGTACTGACCTGCATTTTGACAGTGTTCTGATGGTTACATGCGCCAGAGTGGCATTCATGACGGTGGCGGACGCTGTCATTGTGTGATCTGTATAATCCAACAGCTTCTCCCCTAAAGCGTACTGGAAGGAGAGCCGCTACTAAACCACAAACATGGGACATGAAAGGTCATCATTATAAACGTTATCTTTATTTAATTTTACGCTGGCCTAAGACCCAGTGGGTGCTTTGACTTGTTCACTGGTAGATGCAAGCATGCCCAATATGGTGTGGTAAATACAGTCTTATTCAGTACGAGTGTGTAGTAATCCTCACTTGGTCCTTGCAAGCTATCTGGTCTCCAGTGTGTATGTGTTCATCTAAGTTCACATCGTCCACTATGCTTTATAAGCATTCTACTGTAGAATGAAGACGAGTATGTTCAGTCTGTGTAGTGACGAGGCAGTGTTTTCAAAACATCACAGCCAACACCCCTGATATCGTTGCTGTCAGTGAAAATCTTAGAGTTCATTCTGGAGGTCGGCCGTACCTTCAATTACAGCTTAAAGGTAGCTTTCTAACCAAGGTGCTAAAATACCAACATATAGACGAGAGCAGACCATATCACATCTAGGCTACATGTGTAGACTTAGACCCCGTTTACACCTTGCATTAAAATGCGTCTTGTATCGAGATTGTATCTAGATAATGATTTAGCCTGATTACATTTACACCTGGCATTAATATGCGTTTCGAGTATCTTCAACCCGATCCGTTCGAGATCCCACATGCACCCAACTGTGAAAACTGTCTTTAGACAACTCAGGGTCTGAGATGTTGGGACGGTGGCGTGGATAGTGGCGTGGTGGCGAGACTCCGCCCCCTCAGGTCAGAGGTTGTGGGGGGCAGGTCAGTGATTGCCAGGCCATCCCCATGCACCCCTCATTGGAGACCATGTGTCTATAGCCCACTCCGGGCTGAGCAGTAGCTGTGGAGGTGTTGTATGGAAGTTGAGGTGAGAAGCAGTAGGTGTTTGTTACTGTACTGTTGTTACTGCTAGTACTACATACTCATTGTTTTGAGTTCAATAGCTGAAAGACTAGAAAAGGTATTGATATGAGTTTACAGCCTGGAAAAGAGTGTCATTCTGAATATGTCTTTGAATATAAGGAAGGAAGGACAGAAGGAATGTAAATGCTACCACAGTGTCATAAAACGGTGCCTGCACCTTTACGAGAGCATGCTTGTGTCCCTAAATTCCAACTGCTCTAAATTCACTTCAATGTAAAGGCATGCCGGCTTGGCGAGCTGAGGAGTGGGAGATATGTGCAAGTAAACATTTCTTATTAAAGATAATGGGTCACTTTCTGAACAACTCACACTCCTCATCGTCATCATCCTCTTCATCTTCCTCTTTCGACTCCTCCTTGGCTTTGACCGTTCCTGTCTTCTTGTAGCTGAAGTGTGTCCCTCTCTTGTTCTGCATCTGTAAAGCACAACAGTTGCAGATTAAGTCAAACACAGAGGCTCCACAGTCAGTGGGACATAGGAGTAGCTATAATGGGCCATTTATTTATCCTCCATCAGCAGGCATCTGATCAAAGTGACACATTCAGTATTGTCCCTCCGACATTAAACAGCTAGCTAGTTAGCTTGCATGATACGTTCATTATTCAGTTAGCCTGCCTCTTGTGCAACGTTCACTTAGTTGCTAGCTAGCTACCATTGGCTAACTTAGCCAGCTAGCAATTAAGTTCGCAAGGCAGTTTCAGCAGCTAATAACTAGCTAGCTAACTATCGAGAACGGGCATAATCGCTAAGCTGCCTTTGCTAGCTTCTGAGGACTGACCCTGGCTCAAGCTAGCCAGCTACTAGATATTCGATTGAACTTTTGGCTGTAGCTAGAGATCTAGATAGATCACTAGCTGACGTTGCTGTGTTCCCTCACACACACAGTCCTTCTTCAACAGGGGATAGGTAACGTTAGCTTACCCCATCGCAAGGCAGAATGTAGAGCGTTATATCCATGGTTTCAACTTCGAACTGGATGTAAACAAAAGCGGCGTGCTGCTGTCATGTGTGAGAGATGTCGCCAGAAACTCCAGCAACAATAGCCACAAGCAGTCGACTCGGCCAGCCCACGACTTGATGACTTATTTCTTCTCCTCTCAGTTTTATGGCGGATCGCAAAACAACATAAGACGCATACCGCCACCTACATGCCGGAATGTGCAGCATCAGTTTGCCTGTCCACCGTGTCCCCAAATCCCAACTGACACAGCTATTCATTGACTTCAATGCAAAAGCATGCCGGCTTCAGACAGCTCTCTCTCAAAAATTATAAAGGCTACAGCTTAGCTATGGACACCGTAGGAATCCTGAGAACTTGCTGAACATTTCTATTTATAATTGTCCGTGTAGGTTAAAAACTGTAGGCATGGCGACGAGTTAGAAAAAGTGTAAAAATGCAAAATTAGCAGCTCAAAAGTTAGAGGGTGGGCCCATACGTTTCAATGGAGAGCGCAGTTGCCGAACAAATCGTCATACAGCCAAAACTATAAGTCACATGGCTTAGAGACTTACATTGTACGAATCAGCACAGTTGTGTGAACATTTTAATGTTTAATATGTGTAAGAGCTGTTAAAACTGTAGGAGCGACAGCAGTTTACAAAACGTGTAGATGTTTTAAAAAAACAGGCTACCACACTCTAGAAACTGAACATTCCACACATCCACTTCAATGTTAAAAAAGGTCCAAAACAAATTTAAATTACATAAAAACTATAAGGAATTTTAAAAATCTGTTGAATGCGTTAAATGTGCTAAAGGTCCTGAACATTTTAAACTTTGAAGGAGGTTTCTAGCACAAAAAATGAAGGAGGAGATAGGTTTCAAAGCTGACAAGGGGTTTCAAGGTCTGCCATAGACTTCCATTGTAATTTTTATTAAAAGAAATTTAAAAGATTTAAAAGATTTTAACAAGCTGAACATTTTGATAGTTGAATGGTTTCTGTAGCTCAAAGTATGAAGGAGTTGAAGGCTGAAGAAGGTTTCAAAACTCCCCCATTGACATCCATTCAAAAAAAAAGTTGAAAAAGCTGAATATTTTAAATAGTATTAAAGGTATTAAAAATCTGAAAGAGGTCCCATCGTGTCCTTAACAAGCTGAACATTTTGATAGTTGAATGGTTTCTGTAGCTCAAAGTATGAAGGAGCTACAGAGAGCCAAAAAACGTACGGAAGAATAATAATAATAATAATAATAAAGAACTGGATAACAATAGTGTGAATGCTCTAAAGCATTCACACTAACTAGAAAGTACATTTCCTGGAGAAAATGTGAGGTGGGCTAGCTGCTGCAGCTGTATGTAACAGCTACTGCTAGAAATACTACGGACCAGGCAATCTCCATGCACCCACCGGCGAAGACCATGCGTCTCTAGCCCACTCAGGGGCTGAGTTGTGGGGTCTGTGGCGTGGAAAATGGCATGGTGGTGAGACTCCGCCCCCTCAGGTCAGATCTGGTCGAGGACAGTGTACCCCTCTCCGGGCCACATACCCGCCCGCACCGGTGAAGACCATGTGTCTCTAGCCCAATCAGGGGCTGAGTTGTGGGGCCCGTGGCGTGGTGGTGAGACTCCGCCCCCTCAGGTCAGAGCTGGTCGAGGACAGTGTACCCCTCTCCAGGCCACCTATCCGCCCGCACCGGTGAAGACCATGTGTCTCTAGCCCACTCGGGCTGAGTTGTGGGGCCGTGGCATGGATAGTGGCGTGGGGGTGAGACTCCGCCCCCTCAGGTCAGAGCCAGTCAGGGACAGTGTAGCCCTCTCCGGGCCACCTACCTGACTCAACCGGTGCAGACCGTGTGTCTCTAGCCCACTCAGGGGCTGAGTTGTGGGGCCCGTGGCGTGGATAGTGGCGTGCTGGTTAGGCCCCGCCCCCTTGGGTCACAGCTAGTCGCGGACAGTACAGTGACCTCTGGGCAATTTCAATGCATCCACCAATGAAGACTGTGTCTCTAGCCCACTCAAGAGTTGAGTTGTGGGGCCGTGGCGTGGATAGTGGCGTGGTGATGAGACTCCACCCCCTCAGGTCAGAGCCAGTCGGGGACAGTGTACCCCTCTCCGGGCCACCTACCTGACTCCACCATGAAGACCTCCGGGCAGTCTCCTTGCACCCACTGGTGAAGACTGTGTGTCTCTAGCTCAATCAGGGGCTGAGTTGTGGGGACTGTGGCGTGGTGGCGAGACCACCACGCCACCACGAAGAGAAAGAAAGAAAGAAAGAAAGAAAGAAAGAAAGAAACAAGGAAGGATGGAAGGAAGGATGGAAGGAAGGAAGAAAGGATGGAAGGAAGGAAGGAAGGATGGAAGGATGGATGGAAGGATGGAAGGAAGGATGGAAGGAAGCAAGGATGGAAGGAAGCAAGGATGGAAGGATGGAAGGAAGGATGGAAGGATGGAAGGAAGGATGCAAGGAAGGAAGGAAGGAGGGAAGGAAGGATGGATGGATGAAAGAAAGATACAAAGTAAGAAAGATGGATGGATGGATGAAAGAAAGAAAGAAAGAAAGAAAGATGGATGGATGAAAGAAAGAAGGATGGATGGAAGAAAGAAAGAAAGAAAGAAAGAAAGAAAGAAAGAAAGAAAGAAAGAAAGAAAGAAAGAAAGAAAGAAGGATGGATGGATGGATGGATGGATGGATGAAAAAAAGAAAGAAAGAAAGAAAGATAGAAAGAAGGATGGATGGATGGATGAAAGAAAGAAAGAAAAAGAAGGAAGGAAGGATGGAAGGAAGGATGGAAGGAAGGAAGGATGGAAGGAAGGAAGGAAGGAAGGAAGGAAGGAAGGAAGGAAGGATGGAAGGAAGGAAGGAAGGAAGGAAGGAAGGAAGGAAGGAAGGAAGGAAGGAAGGAAGGAAGGAAGGAAAGAAAGGAAGGAAGGAAGGAAGGATGGATGGATGGATGGATGGAAGGAAGGAAGGATGGAAGGAAGGAAAGAAGGAAGGATGGAAGGATGGATGGAAAGGATGGAAGGAAGGAAGGAAGGAAGGAAGGAAGGAAGGAAGGAAGGAAGGAAGGAAGGAAGGAAGGAAGGAAGGAAGGAAGGAAGGAAAGAAAGGAAGGAAGGAAGGAAGGATGGAAGGAAGGAAAGGAAGGATGGATGGATGGATGGAAGGAAGGAAGGATGGAAGGAAGGAAGGAAAGAAGGAAGGATGGAAGGATGGATGGAAAGGAAGGAAGGAAGGAAGGAAGGAAAGAAGGAAGGAAGGAAGGAAGGATGGAAGGAAGGAAGGATGGAAGGAAGGAAGGATGGAAGGAAGGAAGGAAGGAAGGAAGGAAGGGAAGAAAGGAAGGATGGATGGAGGGAAGGAAGGAAGGAAAGAAGGATGGAAGGAAGGAAGTGAATGAATGAATATGAATGCTACCACAATAGTCATAAAAGGGTGCCTGTACAGAGAGCCTGCACGTGTCCCCAAATTCAAATCCCAACTGACACTGTGAGCATCCTCTCATTCACTTCAATGGAAAGGCATGTCCGATTCAGACAGCTCTCTCTCAAAAAGTATAAATGTCACAGCCTAGATATTGACACCGTAGGAATCCTGAGAAAATGCTGAACATTTTAGGATATGATATGTCCGTGTAGCTTAAAAACTGTAGGCATGGCGACGAGTTAGAAAAAGGGTAAAAATGCAAAATTAGCAGCTCAAAAGGTAGTGTGTGGGCCCATACGTTTCAATGGAGAGCGCAGTTGCCGAACAAATCGTCATACAGCGAAAACTATAAGTCACACGGCTTAGATACTTACATTGTACGAATCAGCACAGTTATGGGAACGTTTCGATATATAATATGTGTATGAGCTGTTAAAACTGTAGGCATAGCGACAAGTTAGAAAAAGAGTAAAAATGCAAAATTAGCAGCTCAAAAGCTAGAGTGCGTTGCCATACGTTTCAATGAGGAGCGCAGTTGCCGAACAAATCGTCATACAGCGAAAACTATGAGTCACACTGCTTAGATACTTACATTGTACGAATCAGCACAGTTGTGTGAATGTTTTGATGTATAATATGTGTGTGAGCTTTCAAAACTGTAGGAGTGCCAGCAGTTTACAAAATGTGTGAATATTTTCAAAGCAACTGCTGCCACCACTCTAAAAACATAAAATTTCTGAACATTCCAAAAGCATTTCAAGCAGTTTCAATAGGACAAAAAAATGTTTTAGAAGTTAAATTTCTTAAAAACTATAAAAAATATCAAAAATCTGAATGGATCCGTTCAAGAGCTGAACGTCATGAACATTTTAAAGTTTGAATGAAGTTTCTAGCACAAAGTATGAAGAACTAGTTAACGTCCAAAAAAGCGGGGAGAATAATAAAGAAAGAAAGAAAGAAAGAAATAGTGGGAATATCACAAGTTGGGCTAGCTTCTGCAAGCTAGCCCACCTAATAATAATAATAAAGAACTGGATAACAATAGTGTGAATGCTTGCAGCATTCACACTAACTAGAAAATTGCATTTCCTGCAGAAAATGCGTGTGAATGCTGAGCAGCTGAACGGAATAGCAAAAGCATTGCTGAAAATGCATGAATATGAAAAATCTGAAATGTCAAATGCATCACACCTGAACGGCTGAAAATCCTGAAAGCTAAAAAGCCTGGAAGCTGAAAAACCTTGAAGCTCATTTGAACTGTGAAACTGGCAGAATTGGAAGCTGAAGTGCATTACATAAAGCAGCTAAGAACTTAAATACATTGCTACAAAAGCTGGAAGATACACTGTAATGATGGAATGTATAGCTAAAAAGATTGGAAGCTGAAGAACCTGGAAGCTTAGCTGAAATATGAAACTGGGAGAGTTGGAATCTGAACTGCATTGCCTAAATAAGCTAAAAGCTTAAATACATTGCTACAAAAGCTGGAAGATAAACTGTAATACTGTCAAAGCTGGAACATTAAATAAATGATGGAATGTATTGCTAAAAAAGCTTGTAAGCTGGAAAACCTGGAAGCTTAGCTGAAATGTCAAACTGGCATAATTGGAACTGCATTACCTAAAGAAGATAAGAACTTAAATACTTTTAAACTTTTCAACCTGAGTAGTTAAACCTTGAACTGAGTCTTTGGCTTGAAAGATGAGCAATAGAGTAATACTGTCAAAGCTGAAAGATGGAATAAATAATGAGATGTATAGCTTAAAAGCTTGGAAGCCTATCAGGGACAGTACAGTGACCTCTGGGCAATCTCTATGCACCCAACGGTGAAGACCGTGTGTCTCTAGCACACATGAGCTGAGTTCTGTGGTCCATGGCGTGGATAGTGGCATGGTGGAAAGACTCCGCCCCCTCGAGTGAGAGACGGTCGGGGGCAGTGCATTGACCTCCGGGCAATCTCCTTGCACCCACTGCGCCCGTTTGTCTCTAGCTCACTCAGGGGCTGAGTTGTGGGGTCTGTGGCGTGGATAGTGGCGAGGTGGTGAGACTCCTTTGGGTCAGAGCCAGTCGTGGACAGTGTAGGCCGTGCCGGGCTACCCACCTGCCTTCATCAGTGAAGACCGTGTGTCTCTAGCCGCCTCAGAGACTGTGTTGTGAGGTCCGTGGCGTTTTAGTGGCATGATGGCGAGACTCCGCCCCCTTGGGTCAGAGCCGGTAGTGAACAGTGTAGGCCGCGCTGGGCTCCCCACCTGCGTTCACCAGTGAAGACCGTGTGTCTCTAGCCACCTCAGAGGCTGTGTTGTGAGGTCCGTGGCGTGGTAGTGGCGTGATGGCGAGACTCCGCCCCCTTGGGTCAGAGCCGGTCTTGGACAGTGTATGCCACTCAGGGCCTCCCACATGCCCCCACCTGTGAAGACCATGTGTCTCTAGCCCACTCAGGGTCGGAGTTGTAGGGTGCGTGGCGTGGTGGCGAGACTCCGGCCCCTTGGGTCAGAGCCGGTCGTGAAAAGTGTAGGCCGTGCCGCGCTACCCACCTGCCTTCACCAGTGAAGACCGTGTGTCTCTAGCCACCTCAGAGGCTGTGTTGTGAGGTCCGTGGCGTGGTAGTGGCGTGGTGGCGAGACTCCGCCCCCTCGGGTCTGAGCAGGTCACGGGCAGTGCAGTGACGTCCGGGCAATCTCCCTGCACCCACCAGTGAAGACCGTGTGTCTGTAGCTCACTCAGGGTCTTAGTTGTGGTTTCTGTGGCGTGGATAGTGGCGTGGTGGCGAGACTCCGTTCCCTCGGGTCAGAGCCGGTTGTGGACAGTGTAGGCCGCACCGGTCTACCCACCTGCATTCACCAGTGAAGACCGTGTGTCTCTAGCCACCTCAGAGGCAGTGTTGTGAGGTCCGTGGCGTGGATAGTGGCGTGATGGTGAGACTCCGCCCCCTGGGGTCAGAGCCGGTCAAGGACAGTGTACTGCTCTCTGGGCCACCCACATTCTCCAGGCCACCCACATACATGCAACTGTGAAAACTGTGTCTTTAGCCAACTCAGGGGCTGAGATGTGGGGACCGTGGCGTGGATAATGGCGTGATGGTGAGACTCCATCCCCTTGGGTCAGAGCCAGTCAGGAGCAGGTCAGTGACCGCCAGGCCATCCCCATGCACCCCTAATTGGAGACCGTGTGTCTATAGCCCCCTCCGTGGCTGAGCAGTAGCTGTGGAGGTTTTGTATGGAAGTTGAAGTGAGTAGCAGTTGCAGTGAGAAGCAGTGTGTTTGTTATAAGTGCAGCTACTATAGTACTACACTGAAAATTGATTTAACCACTCATCATAACTCATAGTTTTATTGACTGCAATAGCTGAAAGAGTAGAAAAGGTATTAATATGAGTTTACAGCCTGAAAAAGAGTGTCATTCTGAATGTTTATTTGAATATAAGGAAGGTAGGAAGGACGGAAGGAGTGAAGGAAGGAGGGAAGGAAGGAAGGAAGGAAGGAAGGAAGGAAGGAAGGAAGGAGGGAGGGAGGGAGGGAGGGAGGGAGGGAGGGAGGGAAGGATGGAATGAAGGAATATGAAAGCTACTACAGTAGTCAATAAAGGGTGCCTGTACAGAGAGCGTGCATGTCCCCAAATTCAAATCCCAACTGACACTGTGAGCATCCTCTCATTCACTTCAATGGAAAGGCATGCCGGATTCAGACAGCTCTCTCATAAAAAGTATAAAGGTCACAGCCTAGATATTGACACCGTAGGAATCCTGAGAAAATGTTGAATATTTAAGGCTATGATATGTCCGTGTAGCTTGAAAACTGTAGGCATGGCGACGAGTTAGAAAAAGGGTAAACATGCAAAATTAGCAGCTCAAAAGTTACAGTGTGGGCCCATACGTTTCAATGGAGAGCGCAGTTGCCGAACAAATTGTCATACAGTGAAAACTATAAGTCACACGGCTTAGATACTTACATTGTACGAATCAGCACAGTTGTGTGAACGTTTTAATGTAGAATATGTGTATGAGCTGTTAAAACTGTAAGAGCGACGGCAGTTTACAAAACGTGTAGATGTTTTCAAAATAAGAGCTGCTACACTCTAGAAACTGAACATTCCACACATCCACTTCAATGTTAAAAAGGGTCCAAAACAAACTTAAATTACATAAAAACTATAAGGAATTTAAAAAATCTGAATAGATCGTTTACTCAGCTAAAGGTCCTGAATATTTTAAACTTCGAAGGAGGTTTCTAGCACAAAAAATGAAGGAGGAGATAGGTTTCAAAGCTGAAGAGGATTTCAAGGTCCGCCCATAGACTTCCATTGTAAAAAAAATATTGAAAAAGCTGAATATTTTAAAAAGTATGAAAGATATTAAAAATCGGAAAGAAGTCCCATCGTGTCCATAAAAAGACAAACATTTTGATATTTGAATGGTTTCTGTAGCTCAAAGTATGAGGGAGTTAAGGAGAGCCAAAGTATGTACGGAAGGAAAAAAGAGAGGTGTCAATTCTAATACTAGAAAATTGCATTTCCTGCAGAAAATGCGTGTGAATGCTGAGCAGCTGAACGGAATAGCAAAAGCATTGCTGAAAATGCATGAATGTGAAAAATCTGAAATGTCAAATGCATCACACCTGAATGGTTGAAAATCCTGGAAGCTGAAAAGCCTGGAAGCTGAAAAACCTTGAAGCTTAGCTGAACTGTGAAACTGGCATGATTGGAAGCTGAAGTGCATTACATAAAGAAGCTAAGAACTTAAATACATTGCTACAAAAGCTGGAAGATAAACTGTTACACTGTAATGATGGAATGTATTGCTAAAAAGATTGGAAGCTGAAAAACCTGGAAGCTGAAATGTGAAACTGGCAGAATTGGAAGCTGAATTGCATTGCCTAAAGAAGCTAAAAACTTAAATACATTGCTATAAAAGCTGGAAGATAAACGGTAATACTGTCAAAGCTGGAACATGGAATAAATGATGGAATATATTGCTAAAAAGCTTGTAGGCTGGAAAACCTGGAAGCTTAGCTGAAATGTGAAACTGGCAGAATTGGAACTGCATAACCTAAAGAAGCTAAGAACTTAAATACTTTGAAACTTTTCAACCTGAGTAGTGTAAGCCTTGAACTGAGCCTTTAGCTTGAAAGATGAGCAATAGAGTAATACTGTCAAATCTGAAAGATGGAATAAATGATGGAATGTATAGCTTAAGAGCTTGGAAGCCTGTCGGTGACAGTACAGTGATCTCTGGGCAATCTCTATGCACCAGATGGTGAAGGCCGTGTGTCTCTAGCCCACATGGGCTGAGTTCTGTGGTCTATGGCGTGGATAGTGGCGTGGTGGAAAGACTCCGCCGCCTTGGTCACCGTTGGTCAGGGGCAGTGCATTGACCTCCGGGAAAATCTCCTTAGTGAAGGCCGTGTGTCTCTAGCTCACTCAGGGGCCGAGTTGTGGGGTCTGTGGTGTAGATAGTGGCGTGGTGGCGAGACTCCCCCTCCTTGGGTCACAACATGTCGGGGACAGTACAGTGACCTCTTGGTAATCTCCATGCACCCACCCGTGAAGACCATGTGTCTCTAACCCGGTCTGAGTTGTGTTGTCCGTGGCATGTTCAGTGGTGTGGTGAAGAGACTCCGCCCCCTCGGGTCAGAGCCGGTAATGGCCAGTGTAGACCGTGCCGACCTGTCTTCACCAGTGAAGACCGTGTGTCTCTAGCCACCTCAGAGGCTGTGTTGTGAGGTCCGTGGCGTGGTAGTGGCATGGTGGTGAGACTCCGCCCCCTTGGGTCAGAGCTGGTCATGGACAGTATAGGCCGCACTGGGCTATCCACCTGCCTTCACCAGTGTAGACCGTGTGTCTCTAGCCACCTCAGAGGCTGTGTTGTGAAGTCCGTGGCGTGGATAGTGGCGTGATTGCGAGACTCCGCCCCCTCGGGTCAGAGACGGTTGTGGACGGTGTAGGCCGCACCGGACTACCCACCTGCCTTCACCAGTGACGACCGTGTGTCTCTAGCCACCTCAGAGGCTGTGTTGTGAGGTCCGAGGCGTGGTAGTGGCGTGGTGGCGAGACTCCGCCCCCTCGGGTCAGAGCCGGTTTTGGACAGTATAGGCCGCACTGGGCTACCCACCTGCCTTCACCAGTGAAGGCCGTGTGTCTCTAGCCACCTCAGAGGCTGTGTTGTGAGGTCCGTGGCGTGGATAGTGGCGTGATTGCGAGACTCCGCCCCCTCGGGTCAGAGCCGGTTGTGGACAGTGTAGGCCGCACCGGACTACCCACCTGCCTTCACCAGTGACGACCGTGTGTCTCTAGCCACCTCAGAGGCTGTGTTGTGAGGTCCGAGGCGTGGTAGTGGCGTGGTGGCGAGACTCCGCCCCCTCGGGTCAGAGCCGGTTGTGGACAGTGTAGGCCGCACCGGACTACCCACCTGCCATCACCAGTGAAGACCGTGTGTCTCTAGCCACCTCAGAGGCTGTGTTGTGAGGTCCGAGGCATGGTAGTGGCGTTGTGGCGAGACTCCGCCCCCTCGGGTCAGAGCCAGTCGTGGACAGTGTAGACCGCACCGGGTTACCCACCTGCCTTCACCAGTGAAGACCGTGTGTCTCTAGCTGCCTCAGAGGCTGTGTTATGAGGTGCGTGGCGTATTAGTGGCATGATGGCGAGACTCCGCCCCCTTGGGTCCGAGCCGGTCTTGGACAGTGTACGCTGCTCTGGGCCTCCCACCTGCCCCCACCGGCAATGACCCTGTGTCCTTAGCCCACTCAGGGTCTGAGTTGTGGGGTGCGTGGCGTGGATAGTGGCGTGGTGGTGAGACTCCGCCCCCTTGGGTCAGAGCTGGTCGTGGACAGTGTAGGCCGTGCCGGGCTACCCACCTGCCTTCACCAGTGAGGACCGTGTGTCTCTATCCACCTCAGAGGCTGTGTTGTGAGGTCCGTGGCATGGATAGTGGCGTGATGGCAAGACTCCGCCCCCTCTGGTCAGAGCAGGTCGGGGAATTGCCATGCACCCAACAGTGAAGCCGTGTCTGTAGCTCACTCAGGGACTGAGATGTGGGGACAGTGGCGTGGATAGTGGCGTGGAGACGAGACTCCGCCCCCTCAGGTCAAAGCTGGTCGAGGAGAGTGTACTGCTCCCCGGGCCACCCACATGCACCCAACCGTGAAAACTGCATCTTTAGCCAACTCAGGGTCTGAGATGTTGGGACGGTGGCGTGGATAGTGGCGTGGTGGCAAGACTCCGCCCCCTCAGGTCAGAGGTTGTGGGGGGCAGGTCAGTGATTGCCAGGCCATCCCCATGCACCCCTCATCCCACCATGTGTCTATAGCCCACTCCGGGGCCGAGCAGTAGATGTGGAGATGTTGTATGGAAGTTGAGGTTAGAAGCAGTAGTAGTGAAAAGCAGTAGGTGTTTGTTATAAGTACTGCTAGTACTACACTCAAAATTGGATTAGACCACTCATCATAACTCATAGTTTTATTGAGTTCAATAGCTGAAAGAGGAGAAAATATATTAATATGAGTTTACAGCCTGAAAAAGTGTCATTCTGAATATTTCTTTGAATATAAGTAAGGAAGGAAGGAAGGAAAGAAGGATGGATGAAAGGAAGGAAGGATGGAAGGAAGGAAGGATGGAAGAAAGGAATATGAATGCTGCCACAATAGTCATAAAAGGGTGCCTGTACAGAGAGCCTGCGCGTGTCCCCAAATTCAAATCTCAACTGACACTGTGAGCATCCTCTCATTCACTTCAATGGAAAGGCATGCCGACTTCAGACAGCTCTCCCTCAAAAAGTATGAAGGTCACAGCCTAGATATTGACACCCTAGGAATCCTGAGAAAATGCTGAACATTTTAGGCTATGTCCATGTAGCTTAAAAACTGTAGGCATGGCGACGAGTTAGAAAAAGTGTAAAAATGCAAAATTAGCAGCTCAAAAGTTAGAGGGTGGGCCCATACGTTTCAATGGAGAGCGCAGTTGCCGAACAAATCGTCATACAGCCAAAACTATAAGTCACACGGCTTAGAGACTTAGATTGTACGAATCAGCACAGTTGTGTGAACGTTTTAATGTAGAAAATGTGTATGAGCTGTTAAAACTGTAGGAGCGACAGCAGTTTACAAAACGTGCAGATGTTTTCAAAATACGAGCTGCTACACTGTAAAAACTGAACATTCCACAAATCCACTTCAATGTTAAAAAGGGTCCCAAACAAACTTAAATTACATAAAAACTAAAAGGAATTTCAAAAATCTGAATGGTTAGTTTACTCACCTAAAGGTCCTGAACATTTTAAACTTTGAAGGAGGTTTCTAGCACAAAAAATGAAGGAGGAGATAGGTTTCAAAGCTGATGAGGGGTTTCAAGGTCTGCCCATAGACTTCCATTGTAAAAAATTGTTGAAAAAAGCTGAATATTTTAAAAAGTATGAAAGTTATTAAAAATCTGAAAGATATCCCATAAAGACCTTAACAAGCTGAACATTTTGATAGTTGAATGGTTTCTGTAGCTCAAAGTATGAAGGAGTTGAAGGCTGAAGAAGATTTCAAAACTCCCCCATTGACTTCCATTCAAAAAAATTGTTGAATAAGTTGAATATTTTAAAAAGTATAAAAGGTATAAAAAATCTGAAAGGATTCCGATAATGTCCTTAACAAGCTGAACATTTTGATACTTGAATGGTTTAAATAGCTCAAAGTATGAAGGAGCTACAGAGAGCCAAAAAACGTACGGAAGAAGAAGTAAGAATAATAATAAAAAACTATAAAGAACTGGATAACAATAGTGTGAATGCTCTAAAGCATTCACACTAACTAGAAAATTGCATTTCCTGCAGAAAATGCGTGTGAATGCTGAGCAGCTGAACGAAATCGCAAAAGCATTGCTGAAAATACATGAATGTGAAAAATCTGAAATGTCAAATGCATCACACTTGAATGGTTGAAAATCCTGGAAGCTGAAAAGCCTGGAAGCTGAAATGTGAAACTGGCAGAATGGGAAGCTGAACTGCATTGCCTAAACAAGCTAAACAATTAAATACATTGCTACAAAAGCTTGAAGATGAACTGTAATACTGTCAAAGCTGAAACATGGAATAAATGATGGAATGTATTGCTAAAAAGCTTTTAAGATGGAAAACCTGGAGGCTAAAATGTGAAACTGGCAGAATTGGAAGCTGAACTGCATTACCTAAAGAAGGTAAGAATTTAAATACATTGCAACAAAAGCTGGAAAACAAACTATACTAATGTCAAAGCTGAAATATAATGTCAAAGCTGAAATATGGAATAAAGAATGGAATTCATAGCTAAAAAGCTTGGAAGCTGAAGAACCTTGAAGCTTAGCTGAAATGTGAAACTGGCAGAATTGGAAGCTGAAGTGCATTGCCTAAAGAAGCTAAAAACTTAACTACATTGTTACAAAAGCTGGAAGATAAACTGTAATACTGTCAAAGCTGAAACATGAAATAAATGATGGAATGTATTGCTAAAAAGCTTGTAAGCTGGAAAACCGGGAAGCTTAGCTGAAATGTGAAACTGGCAGAATTGGAACTGCATTACCTAAAGAAGCTAAGAACTTAAATACTTTTAAACCTTTCAACCTGAGTAGTTCAAGCCTTGAACTGAGCCTTTAGCTTGAAAGATGAGTAATAGAGTAATACTGTGAAAGCTGAAACATGGAATAAATTATGGAATGTATCGCTTTAAAGCTTGGAAGCCTGTCGGGAACAGTACAGTGAACTCTGGGCAATCTATGCACACAACAGTGAAGACCGTGTCTCTAGCCTACATGGGCTGACTTCTGCGGACCATGGCATGGATAGTGGCGTGGTGGAAAGACTCCGCCCCCTCGAGTGAGAGCCGGTCGGGGGCAGTGCATTGACCTCTGGGCAATCTCCTTGAACCCATTGGTGAAGCCTGTTTGTCTTTAGCTCACTCAGGGGATGAGTTGTGGGGTCTGTGGCGTGGATAGTAGTGAGGTGGCAAGACTCCGCCTCCTTGGGTCACAACCCATCGGGGACAGTACAGTGACCTCTTGGCAATCTCCATGCACCCTCCAGCGAAGACCATGTGTCTCTAGCCCACTCAAGGGCTGAGTTGTGGTGTCCGTGGCGTGTTCAGTGGCGTGGTGGTGAGACTCCGCCCCTTTGGGTCAGAGCCAGTCGTGGACAGTGTAGGCCGTGTCGGGCTACCCACCTGCCTTCATCAGTGAAGACCGTGTGTCTCTAGCTGCCTCAGAAGCTGTGTTGTGAGGTGCGTGGCGTGTTAGTGGCGTGATGGCGAGACTCCCCCTTGGGTCATAGCCGGTCTTGGACAGTGTACGTCGCTCTGGGCCTCCCACCTGCTCTCACCGGCGATGACCCTGTGTCCTTAGCCCACTCAGGGTCGGAGTTGCCAGGTGCGTGGCGTGGTGGCGAGACTCAGCCCCCTTGGGTCAGAGCCAGTTGTGAACAGTGTAGGCCGCGCCGGGCTACCCACCTGCCTTCACCAGTGAAGATCGTGTGTCTCTAGCCAACTCAGAGGCTGTGTTGTGAGGTCCGTGGCGTGGTAGTGGCGTGATGGCGAGACTCCGCCCCCTCGGGTCAGAGCAGGTCGCGGGCAGTGCAGTGACGTCCGGGCAATCTCCCTGCACCCACCAGTGAAGACCGTGTGTCTGTAGCTCACTCAGGGTCTTAGTTGTGGTGTCTGTGGCGTGGATAGTGGCGTGGTGGCGAGACTCTGCCCCCTCGGGTCAGAGCCGGTTGTGGACAGTGCAGGCCGCACCGGGCTACCCACCTGCCTTCACCAGTGAAGACCGTGTGTTTCTAGCCACCTCAGAGGCTGTGTTGTGAGGTCCGAGGCATGGTAGTGGTGTGGTGGCGAGACTCCGCCCCCTTGGGTCATAGCCGGACTTGGACAGTGCAGGCCGTGCCGGGCTACCCACCTGCCTTCACCAGTGAAGACCGTGTGTCTCTAGCCACCTCAGAGGCTGTGTTGTGAGGTCGGTGGCGTGGATAGTGGCGTGATGGCGAGACTCCACCCCCTCCGGTCAGAGCAGGTCGAGGGCAGTGCACTGACATCCGGGCAGTCTTCATGCACCCAACAGTGAAGACCGTGTGTCTGTAGCTCACTCAGGGGCTGAGATGTGGGGACAGTGGCATGGATACTGGCGTGGTGACGAGACTCCGCCCCCTCGGGTCAGAGCCGGTCGAGGACAGGGTACTGCTCCCCGGGCCACCCGCATGCTACCAACCGTGAAAACTGCGTCTTTAGCCAACTCAGGGTCTGAGATGTGGGGACGGTGGCGTGGATAGTGGCGTGGTGCCGAGACTCCGCCCCCTCAGGTTAGAGGTTGTGGGGGGCAGGTCAGTGATTGCCAGGCCATCCCCATGCACCCCTCATTGGAGACCATGTGTCTATAGCCCACTCCGGGGCCGAGCAGTAGCTGGGGAGGTGTTGTATGGAAGTTGAGGTTAGAATCAGTAGCAGTGAAAAGCAGTAGGTGTTTGTTATAAGTACTGCTAGTACTACACTCAAAAATAGATTAGACCACTCATCATAACTCATAGTGTTATTGAGTTCAATAGCTGAAAGAGGAGAAAATATATTAATATGAGTTTACAGCCTGAAAAAGTGTCATTCTGAATATTTCTTTAAATATAAGGAAGGAAGGAAGGAAGGAAGGAAGGAAAGAAGGAAGGAAGGAAGGAAGGAAGGAAGGATGGATGGAAGGAAGGAAGGAAGGAAGGAAGGAAGGAAGGAAGGAAGGAAGGATGGATGGAAGGATGGAAGGAAGGAATATGAATGCTACCACAGTAGTCATAAAAGGGTGCCTGTACAGAGAGCCTGCGCGTGTCCCCAAATTCAAATCTCAACTGACACTGTGAGCATCCTCTCATTCACTTGAATGGAAAGGCATGCCGGCTTATGACAGCTCTCTCTCAAAAAGTATAAAGGTCACAGCTTAGATATTGACACCGTAGGAATCCTGAGAAAATGCTGAACATTTTAGGCTATGTTATGTCCGTGTAGCTTAAAAACTGTATCCATGGCGACGAGTTAGAAAATGGTAAAAATGCAAAATGTGCAGGTCAAAAGTTAGAGGGTGGGCCCATACGTTTCAATGGAGAGCGCAGTTCCCGAACAAATTGTCATACTGAGAAATTTTTAAGTCACACGGCTTAGAGACTTAGATTGTACGAATCAGCACAGTTGTGTGAACGTTTTAATGTAGAATATGTGTATGAGCTGTTAAAACTGTAGGAGCGACAGCAGTTTACAAAACGTGTAGATGTTTTCAAAATACGAGCTGCTACACTCTAGAAACTGAACATTCCACACATCCACTTCAATGTTAAAAAGGGTCCAAAACAAACTTGAATTACATAAAAACTATAAGGAATTTAAAAAATCTGAATAAGAGTTTTACTCAGCTAAAGGTCCTGAACATTTTAAACTTTGAAGGAGGTTGCTAGCACAAAAAATGAAGGAGGAGATAGGTTTCAAAGCTGACAAGGGGCTTCAGGGTCTGCCATAGACTTCCATTGTAATTTTTTTTTTATAAAAGCTGAATATTTTGAAAAGTATAAAAGATATTAAAAATCTGAAATATATGCCATAAAGACCTTAACAAGCTGAACATTTTGATAGTTGAATGGTTTCTGTAGCTAAAAGTATGAAGGAGTTGAAGGCTGAAGAAGTTTTCAAAACTCCCCCATTGACTTCCATTCAAAAAAAAAGTTGAAAAAGCTGAATATTTTAAAAAGTATTAAAGGTATTAAAAATCTGAAAGAGGTCCCATCGTGTCCTTAACAAGCTGAACATTTTGATAGTTGAATGGTTTCTGTAGCTCAAAGTATGAAGGAGCTACAGAGAGCCAAAAAACGTACGGAAGTGGAATAATAAAGAACTGGATAACAATAGTGTGAACGCTTGCAGCATTCACACTAATAATAATAAAGAACTGGATAACAATAGTGTGAATGCTCTAAAGCATTCACACTAATAAAGAACTGGATAACAATAGTGTGAATGCTCTAAAGCATTCACACTAACTAGAAAATTGCATTTCCTGCAGAAAATGCGTGTGAATGCTGAGCAGCTGAACGGAATAGCAAAAGCATTGCTGAAAATGCATGAATATGAAAAATCTGAAATGTCAAATGCATCACACCTGAACGGCTGAAAATCCTGAAAGCTAAAAAGCCTGGAAGCTGAAAAACCTTGAAGCTCATTTGAACTGTGAAACTGGCAGAATTGGAAGCTGAAGTGCATTACATAAAGCAGCTAAGAACTTAAATACATTGCTACAAAAGCTGGAAGATACACTGTAATGATGGAATGTATAGCTAAAAAGATTGGAAGCTGAAGAACCTGGAAGCTTAGCTGAAATATGAAACTGGGAGAGTTGGAATCTGAAGTGCATTGCCTAAATATGCTAAAAGCTTAAATACATTGCTACAAAAGCTGGAAGATAAACTGTAATACTGTCAAAGCTGAAACATGGAATAAATGATGGAAATTATTGATAAAAAGCTTGTAGGCTGGAAAACCTGGAAGCCTAGCTGGAATGTGAAACTGGCAGAATTGGAACTGCATTACCTAAAGAAGCTAAGAACTTAAATACTTTCAAACTTTTCAACCTGAGTAGTTTAAGCCTTGAACTGAGCCTTTAGCTTGAAATATGAGCAATAGAGTAATACTGTCAAAGCTGAAAGATGGAATGATTGATGGAATGTATAGCTTAAAAGCTTGGAAGCCTGTCGGGACAGTACAGTGACCACTGGGCAATCTCTATGCACCAGACGGTGAAGAGCGTGTGTCTCTAGACCACATGGGCTGAGTTCTGTGGTCCATGGCGTGGATAGTGGTGTGGTGGAAAGACTCCGCCCCCTTGGGTCACAACCCATCGGGGACAGTACAGTGACCTCTTGGCAATCTCCATGCACCCACCCGTGAAGATCATGTGTCTCTAGCCCACTCAAGGGCTGAGTTGTGGTGTCCGTGGCGTGGTGGCGAGACTCCGCCCCCTTGAGTCAGAGCCAGTCGTGGACACTGTAGGCCGTGCCGGGCTACCCACCTGCCTTCACCAGTGAAGACCGTGTGTCTCTAGCCACCTCAGAGGCTGTGTTGTGAGGTCCGAGGCGTGGTAGTGGCGTGGTGGCTAGACTCCGCCCCCTCGGGTCAGAGCCGGTCGGGGGCAGTGCACTGAAATCTGGGCAATCTCCCTGCACCCACCAGTGTAGACTGTTTGTCTGTAGCTCACTCAGGGTCTTAGTTGTGGTGTCTGTGGCGTGGATAGTGGCGTGGTGGCGAGATTCCGCCCATTTGGGTGATAGCCGGTCTTGGACAGTATAGGCCGTGCTGGGCTACCCACCTGCCTTCAGCAGTGAAGACCGTGTGTCTCTAGCCACCTCAGAGGCTGTGTTGTGAGGTCCGTGGCGTGGATTGTGGCGTGATGGCGAGACTCCGCCCCCTCCGGACAGAGCAGGTCGGGGGCAGTGCACTGACATCCGGGCAATCTCCATGCACCCTACAGTGAAGACCGTGTGTCTGTAGCTCACTCAGGGGCTGAGTTGTGTGGACAGTGGCGTGGATAGTGGCGTGGTGACGAGACTCCGCCCCATCGGGTCAGAGCCGGTCGAGGACAGTCTACTGCTCCCCGGGCCACACACATGCACCCAACCGTGAAAACTGCATCTTAAGCCAACTCAGGGTCTGAGATGTGGGGACGGTGGCGTGGATAGTGGCGTGGTGGCGAGACTCCACCCCCTCAGGTCAGAGGTTGCGGGGGGCAGGTCAGTGATTGCCAGGCCATCCCCATGCACCCCTCATTGGAGACCATGTGTCTATAGCCCACTCCGGGGCGGAGCAGTAGCTGTAGAGGTGTTGTATGGAAGTCGAGGTTAGAAGAAGTAGCAGTGAAAAGCAGTAGGTGTTTGTTATAAGTACTGCTAGTACTACACTCAAAAATGGATTAGACCACTCATCATAACTCATAGTTTTATTGAGTTCAATAGCTGAAAGAGGAGAAAATATATTAATATGAGTTTACAGCCTGAAAAAGTGTCATTCTGAATATTTCTTTGAATATAAGTAAGGAAGGAAGGAAGGAAAGAAGGATGGATGAAAGGAAGGAAGGATGGAAGGAAGGAAGGATGGAAGGATGGAAGAAAGGAATATGAATGCTGCCACAATAGTCATAAAAGGGTGCCTGTACAGAGAGCCTGCGCGTGTCCCCAAATTCAAATCTCAACTGACACTGTGAGCATCCTCTCATTCACTTCAAAGGAAAGGCATGCCGGCTTCAGACAGCTCTCCCTCAAAAAGTATGAAGGTCACAGCCTAGATATTGACACCCTAGGAATCCTGAGAAAATGCTGAACATTTTAGGCTATGATATGTCCGTGTAGCTTAAAAACTGTAGGCATGGCGACGAGTTAGAAAAAGTGTAAAAATGCAAAATTAGCAGCTCAAAAGTTAGAGGGTGGGCCCATACGTTTCAATGGAGAGCGCAGTTGCCGAACAAATCGTCATACAGCCAAAACTATAAGTCACATGGCTTAGAGACTTACATTGTACGAATCAGCACAGTTGTGTGAACATTTTAATGTATAATATGTGTAAGAGCTGTTAAAACTGTAGGAGCGACAGCAGTTTACAAAACGTGTAGATGTTTTAAAAAAACAGGCTACCACACTCTAGAAACTGAACATTCCACACATCCACTTCAATGTTAAAAAAGGTCCAAAACAAACTTAAATTACATAAAAACTATAAGGAATTTTAAAAATCTGTTGAATGCGTTAAATGTGCTAAAGGTCCTGAACATTTTAAACTTTGAAGGAGGTTTCTAGCACAAAAAATGAAGGAGGAGATAGGTTTCAAAGCTGACAAGGGGTTTCAAGGTCTGCCATAGACTTCCATTGTAATTTTTTTTTGAAAAAAGCTGAATATTTTAAAAAGTATGAAAGTTATTAAAAATCTGAAAGATATCCCATAAAGACCTTAACAAGCTGAACATTTTGATAGTTGAATGGTTTCTGTAGCTCAAAGTATGAAGGAGTTGAAGGCTGAAGAAGGTTTCAAAACTTCCCCATAGACTTCCATTCAAAAAAATTGTTGAAAAAGTTGAATATTTTAAAAAGTATAAAAAGTATAAAAAATCTGAAAGAGTTCCCATCGTGTCCTTAACAAGCTGAACATTTTGATAGTTGAATGGTTTCTGTAGCTCAAAGTATGAAGGAGCTGCAGACAGCCAAAATACGTACGGAAGAATAATAATAATAAAGAACTGGATAACAATAGTGTGAATGCTTTAGAGCATGGGTGTCAAACTCTGGCCCGCGGGCCAAATTTGGCCCGCAGTGTAATTATATTTGGCCCGCGAGGCAATACCAAATGACTACTAGAGCTGGCCCGCCAGTATTATACAGCGCATTCACCGCTAATACTACAAATCCCATAATGCTCTGCTGTGGTTTTGGCGCGTCAATCAAGACAGGACCCAGAAACGCCCTCTCTTCTGTGACAGTAGTCATAGCAATCTCATACTACAACTGTAACCGTGTTACCCCTTCTTTAAAATGGCGAAAAGAAAGTCAGAAAACAGAAACACTAAGCTTTCTGGACAGGTGGGAGGCAGAATATCTGTTTACATATGTAAAAGATAG
The DNA here is from genome assembly GCF_949987555.1 of Borostomias antarcticus. Taxonomy (NCBI): domain Eukaryota; kingdom Metazoa; phylum Chordata; class Actinopteri; order Stomiiformes; family Stomiidae; genus Borostomias; species Borostomias antarcticus. The sequence continues at coordinate 19,901 of NW_028175549.1, read as the reverse complement.
ACCTGTTTGCCTTGTTTGTGGAGCCAACGTGGCTATAACTAAGGAGTACAACATTAGACGACACTATGAAACGAAACACCACGACAAGTACAAGGACCTGGACATGATTAATTTATTATTGTTATTTTATTTTTAAATTTAATAGCCTGTGAAAAAAGTTTATTTTGATATTTAAATCAGAAGGCTGCAAATAGAAAAGAGGCATACGATTTTTATTTAAATTTTATTTTATAAATTAATAACATTGATGTGTTTTTTATTTGAAATTCGATTTTGCATGTCTGCACTATTAAGTTATATATTGTATGGTAATAAGCGTGGCTTGTTCCATATTCAATGTTAAAGCAAAACTTGTTTGGGTCCATATTAAAATATTCATTTGTTCAATGTTGGCCCGCGACTTTGTTCAAGTTTAAAATTTTGGCCCACTGTGTATTTGAGTTTGACACCCCTGCTCTAAAGCATTCACACTAACTAGAAAATTGCATTTCCTGCAGAAAATGCGTGTGAATGCTGAGCAGCTGAACGGAATAGCAAAAGCATTGCTGAAAATGCATGAATGTCAAAAATCTGAAATGTCAAATGCATCACACCTGAACGGCTGAAAATCCTGAAGGCTGAAAAGCCTGAAAGCTGAAAAACCTTGAAGCTTATTTGAACTGTGAAACTGGTAGAATTGGATGCTGAAGTGCATTACATAAAGCAACTAAGAACTTAAATACATTGCTACAAAAGCTGGAAGATAAACTGTTACACTGTAATGATGGAATGTATAGCTAAAAAGATTGGAAGCTGAAGAACCTGGAAGTTTAGCTGAAATATGAAACTGGGAGAGTTGGAATCTGAACTGCATTGCCTTAATAAGCTAAAACTTTAATACAGTGCTACAAAAGCTGGAAGATCAACTGTAATACTGTCAAAGCTGAAACATGGAATAAATGATGGATTTTATTGATAAAAAGCTTGTAGGCTGGAAAACCTGGAAGCTTAGATGAAAATAATAAAAAACAAAGTGAAACTTGTTGGAAAGTTGAAACTTGGTTTTGTGAAACCTCCAATGCATCTGTATCTCCACTGTGTCAGGAAGCTGAAAAATCGGGAAGCTTAGCTGAAATTTCAAACTGTCAGAATTGGAAGCTTAACTGCATTACCTAAAGAAGAACTTATATACGTATAGAGTAGTTTAAGCTTTGAACTGAGCCTTTAGCTTGCAAGTTGTTTAAATTCTGTTTATTGACCCCTCTGAAGAAAATGTGTCCTTGCGGTGTGAAAACAGGCATAATAGTACTATTAATGAGAAAAAATATTTATATATATATATATATATATGTATATACACAAAATAATTTTTAAACGGTTTGAATAATATCTAAATGAGTATAAAGCATGAAAAGTATATTTATACATAAGCATAAGTCATCATTGAGCAGCCTACCAGTTGTGTCTTACATTTTGTTCATGATGACCTGAACATAGAAAGTAGTTTTTCTAAGAATTAGCTACATCAGAAGAAAAAGTCACATATAATATCTAATGATCTAAAATAAAATACAATAAAAAAGAAGAAAAAAAGATTATACAGTAGATTATAAAATGTATTAGACCACTATGGTGACTTATAGTTTCATAAATTGAAAAGCTGTACAAAAAGTAAAAATAAATAAATAAAAGGTATTAATGAGTTTACAGCCTAAAGATTGTCATTCTGACAATTCATGGTGTGAAAAGATTAAGCCTGTTTTAACTGCTCTAATATTAACGCAAAATCCATAACTCATCACCACATTTTGTTTAATGCCTTTTTAACGTGTGAAACAATGTGGTGGTGATTTATGGTTTGTTATGTTAATAAGAGCAGTTAAAACAGACCAGTCAAATTTGGCCTGAAACACTATAATAAGAAGGTAGCCACAAGCAAAAGCTTAAAAGAACCTTAAAATCAATTCTAAAAGAAACAGGTGGCCAGTGCAGTTCAGCTAAAACAGGAGAGATGTGCTCATTCTTCTAGTCAGTTAAAAGAGATCAAGAGAGACCAGTAAATAGTGCATTGCAAAAACTAATAAATAATAATAATAATAAATAATAATAATAATAAAGGAAAATGCAAAAAAAGAAAACAACATAAATAACAAAACAAGATATGATATATAAATTGATAAGATAAAGTGGTTGTTTAAAATAAAATATTAACTTAGAAATGTTTCATATTTAAATGTGTAATTTAGTGAAATTAAATGAATAATCATTATAACAAAAAACTATATAAATAATTTAAAATGATCATGAATGTTTGGTTAATAAATTTAAAAATAATAATAAATATAACACAATTTAAAAATTATTAAGACTGTATGCCCCTGATTGGTCCGGTCACAAAGCAATTTCTGGAAATTGTTCTAGATAGGGGGAAAGCCAGACTAATCTGTGGAGAGAAACGGAATGTGGGCTTGTGAGGTCAGGATAGTCTCACCAGTCTAGAGTAATCGTGATCATGTTTTAGGCTATCCTGAGGCTGAGTAATCATGACTGTGTCTGCCTTAGGTTGTGGCTAACTCACCTATTGCAGGATACCAGTTTCACTTTTTGGCTAACTGTAGAATTTGATGAGGAATCGAATGAGCCCATCTGCGAGGCTCTACGACTTTCGATTCAAAATGTAGCCGATTGAACCACATAATTTTTCATATCTGTACGGTTTTTGTCCGATTTCAAGGACATTTGACACATCATTTTTCAAATCTGTACGGTTTTTGTCAAATATCTCGGAAACGGAAGCTCGTACAGCAAATTTACCTTTGGGGAATGCTAACTGTAGAATTTGATGAGGAGTAGAATGAGCCCATCTGCGAGGCTCTACGACTTTCGATTCAAAAGTGATAGCCGTTTGAACCACATAATCTTTCATATCTGTACGGTTTTTGTCAAATATCTCGGAAACGGAAGCTCGTACAGCAAATTTACCTTCGGGGAATGCTAACTGTAGAATTTGATGAGGAATCGAATGAGCCCATCTGTGAGGCTCTATGACTTTCGATTCAAAATGTAGCCGATTGAACCACATAATTTTTCATATCTGTACGGTTTTTGTCCGATTTCAAGGACATTTGACACATCATTTTTCATATCTGTACGGTTTTTGTCAAATATCTCGGAAACGGAAGCTCGTACAGCAAATTTACCTTTGGGGAATGCTAACTGTAGAATTTGATGAGGAATCGAATGAGCCCATCTGCGAGGCTCTACGACTTTCGATTCAAAATGTAGCCGATTGAACCACATAATTTTTCATATCTGTACGGTTTTTGTCCGATTTCAAGGACATTTGACACATCATTTTTCAAATCTGTACGGTTTTTTTCAAATATCTCGGAAACGGAAGCTCGTACAGCAAATTTACCTTTGGGGAATGCTAACTGTAGAATTTGATGAGGAGTAGAATGAGCCCATCTGCGAGGCTCTACGACTTTCGATTCAAAAGTTATAGCCGTTTGAACCACATAATTTTTCATATCTGTACGGTTTTTGTCAAATATCTCGGAAACGGAAGCTCGTACAGCAAATTTACCTTCGGGGAATGCTAACTGTAGAATTTGATGAGGAATCGAATGAGCCCATCTGCGAGGCTCTACGACTTTCGATTCAAAATGTAGCCGATTGAACCACATAATTTTTCATATCTGTACGGTTTTTGTCCGATTTCAAGGACATTTGACACATCATTTTTCAAATCTGTACGGTTTTTGTCAAATATCTCGGAAACGGAAGCTCGTACAGCAAATTTACCTTTGGGGAATGCTAACTGTAGAATTTGATGAGGAATCGAATGAGCCCATCTGCGAGGCTCTACGACTTTCGATTCAAAATGTAGCCGATTGAACCACATAATTTTTCATATCTGTACGGTTTTTGTCCGATTTCAAGGACATTTGACACATCATTTTTCAAATCTGTACGTTTTTTTTCAAATATCTCGGAAACGGAAGCTCGTACAGCAAATTTACCTTTGGGGAATGCTAACTGTAGAATTTGATGAGGAGTAGAATGAGCCCATCTGCGAGGCTCTACGACTTTCGATTCAAAAGTTATAGCCGTTTGAACCACATAATTTTTCATATCTGTACGGTTTTTGTCAAATATCTCGGAAACGGAAGCTCGTACAGCAAATTTACCTTCGGGGAATGCTAACTGTAGAATTTGATGAGGAATCGAATGAGCCCATCTGCGAGGCTCTACGACTTTCGATTCAAAATGTAGCCGATTGAACCACATAATTTTTCATATCTGTACGGTTTTTGTCCGATTTCAAGGACATTTGACACATCATTTTTCAAATCTGTACGGTTTTTGTCAAATATCTCGGAAACGGAAGCTCGTACAGCAAATTTACCTTTGGGGAATGCTAACTGTAGAATTTGATGAGGAATCGAATGAGCCCATCTGCGAGGCTCTACGACTTTCGATTCAAAATGTAGCCGATTGAACCACATAATTTTTCATATCTGTACGGTTTTTGTCCGATTTCAAGGACATTTGACACATCATTTTTCTAATCTGTACGGTTTTTGTCAAATATCTCGGAAACGGAAGCTCGTACAGCAAATTTACCTTTGGGGAATGCTAACTGTAGAATTTGATGAGGAGTAGAATGAGCCCATCTGCGAGGCTCTACGACTTTCGATTCAAAAGTTATAGCCGTTTGAACCACATAATTTTTCATATCTGTACGGTTTTTGTCAAATATCTCGGAAACGGAAGCTCGTACAGCAAATTTACCTTCGGGGAATGCTAACTGTAGAATTTGATGAGGAATCGAATGAGCCCATCTGCGAGGCTCTACGACTTTCGATTCAAAATGTAGCCGATTGAACCACATAATTTTTCATATCTGTACGGTTTTTGTCCGATTTCAAGGACATTTGACACATCATTTTTCAAATCTGTAAGGTTTTTGTCAAATATCTCGGAAACGGAAGCTCGTACAGCAAATTTACCTTTGGGGAATGCTAACTGTAGAATTTGATGAGGAGTAGAATGAGCCCATCTGCGAGGCTCTACGACTTTCGATTCAAAACTTATAGCCGTTTGAACCACATAATTTTTCATATCTGTACGGTTTTTGTCAAATATCTCGGAAACGGAAGCTCGTACAGCAAATTTACCTTCGGGGAATGCTAACTGTAGAATTTGATGAGGAATCGAATGAGCCCATCTGCGAGGCTCTACGACTTTCGATTCAAAATGTAGCCGATTGAACCACATAATTTTTCATATCTGTACGGTTTTTGTCCGATTTCAAGGACATTTGACACATCATTTTTCAAATCTGTACGGTTTTTGTCAAATATCTCGGAAACGGAAGCTCGTACAGCAAATTTACCTTTGGGGAATGCTAACTGTAGAATTTGATGAGGAGTAGAATGAGCCCATCTGCGAGGCTCTACGACTTTCGATTCAAAACTTATAGCCGTTTGAACCACATAATTTTTCATATCTGTACGGTTTTTGTCAAATATCTCGGAAACGGAAGCTCGTACAGCAAATTTACCTTCGGGGAATGCTAACTGTAGAATTTGATGAGGAATCGAATGAGCCCATCTGCGAGGCTCTACGACTTTCTATTCAAAATGTAGCCGATTGAACCACATAATTTTTCATATCTGTACGGTTTTTGTCCGATTTCAAGGACATTTGACACATCATTTTTCAAATCTGTACGGTTTTTGTCAAATATCTCGGAAACGGAAGCTCGTACAGCAAATTTACCTTTGGGGAATGCTAACTGTAGAATTTGATGAGGAATCGAATGAGCCCATCTGCGAGGCTCTACGACTTTCGATTCAAAATGTAGCCGATTGAACCACATAATTTTTCATATCTGTACGGTTTTTGCCCGATTTCAAGGACATTTGACACATCATTTTTCAAATCTGTACGGTTTTTGTCAAATATCTCGGAAACGGAAGCTCGTACAGCAAATTTACCTTTGGGGAATGCTAACTGTAGAATTTGATGAGGAGTAGAATGAGCCCATCTGCGAGGCTCTACGACTTTCGATTCAAAAGTTATAGCCGTTTGAACCACATAATTTTTCATATCTGTACGGTTTTTGTCAAATATCTCGGAAACGGAAGCTCGTACAGCAAATTTACCTTCGGGGAATGCTAACTGTAGAATTTGATGAGGAATCGAATGAGCCCATCTGCGAGGCTCTACGACTTTCGATTCAAAATGTAGCCGATTGAACCACATAATTTTTCATATCTGTACGGTTTTTGTCCGATTTCAAGGACATTTGACACATCATTTTTCAAATCTGTACGGTTTTTGTCAAATATCTCGGAAACGGAAGCTCGTACAGCAAATTTACCTTTGGGGAATGCTAACTGTAGAATTTGATGAGGAATCGAATGAGCCCATCTGCGAGGCTCTACGACTTTCGATTCAAAATGTAGCCGATTGAACCACATAATTTTTCATATCTGTACGGTTTTTGTCCGATTTCAAGGACATTTGACACATCATTTTTCAAATCTGTACGGTTTTTGTCAAATATCTCGGAAACGGAAGCTCGTACAGCAAATTTACCTTTGGGGAATGCTAACTGTAGAATTTGATGAGGAGTAGAATGAGCCCATCTGCGAGGCTCTACGACTTTCGATTCAAAATGTAGCCGATTGAACCACATAATTTTTCATATCTGTACGGTTTTTGTCCGATTTCAAGGACATTTGACACATCATTTTTCAAATCTGTACGGTTTTTGTCAAATATCTCGGAAACGGAAGCTCGTACAGCAAATTTACCTTTGGGGAATGCTAACTGTAGAATTTGATGAGGAGTAGAATGAGCCCATCTGCGAGGCTCTACGACTTTCGATTCAAAAGTTATAGCCGTTTGAACCACATAATTTTTCATATCTGTACGGTTTTTGTCAAATATCTCGGAAACGGAAGCTCGTACAGCAAATTTACCTTCGGGGAATGCTAACTGTAGAATTTGATGAGGAATCGAATGAGCCCATCTGCGAGGCTCTACGACTTTCGATTCAAAATGTAGCCGATTGAACCACATAATTTTTCATATCTGTACGGTTTTTGTCCGATTTCAAGGACATTTGACACATCATTTTTCAAATCTGTACGGTTTTTGTCAAATATCTCGGAAACGGAAGCTCGTACAGCAAATTTACCTTTGGGGAATGCTAACTGTAGAATTTGATGAGGAATCGAATGAGCCCATCTGCGAGGCTCTACGACTTTCGATTCAAAATGTAGCCGATTGAACCACATAATTTTTCATATCTGTACGGTTTTTGTCCGATTTCAAGGACATTTGACACATCATTTTTCAAATCTGTACGGTTTTTGTCAAATATCTCGGAAACGGAAGCTCGTACAGCAAATTTACCTTTGGGGAATGCTAACTGTAGAATTTGATGAGGAGTAGAATGAGCCCATCTGCGAGGCTCTACGACTTTCGATTCAAAATGTAGCCGATTGAACCACATAATTTTTCATATCTGTACGGTTTTTGTCCGATTTCAAGGACATTTGACACATCATTTTTCAAATCTGTACGGTTTTTGTCAAATATCTCGGAAACGGAAGCTCGTACAGCAAATTTACCTTTGGGGAATGCTAACTGTAGAATTTGATGAGGAGTAGAATGAGCCCATCTGCGAGGCTCTACGACTTTCGATTCAAAAGTTATAGCCGTTTGAACCACATAATTTTTCATATCTGTACGGTTTTTGTCAAATATCTCGGAAACGGAAGCTCGTACAGCAAATTTACCTTCGGGGAATGCTAACTGTAGAATTTGATGAGGAATCGAATGAGCCCATCTGCGAGGCTCTACGACTTTCGATTCAAAATGTAGCCGATTGAACCACATAATTTTTCATATCTGTACGGTTTTTGTCCGATTTCAAGGACATTTGACACATCATTTTTCAAATCTGTACGGTTTTTGTCAAATATCTGGCTGTGTTGTGAGGTCCGTGGTGTGGATAGTGGCGTGATGGCGAGACTCCGCCCCCTCCGGTCAGAGCAGGTTGAGGGCAGTGCACTGACATCCGGGCAATCTTCACACACCCAACAGTGAAGACCGTGTATCTGTAGCTCACTCAAGGTCTTAGTTGTGGTGTCTGTGGCGTGGATAGTGGCGTGGTGGCGAGACTCTGCCCCCTCGGGTCAGAGCCAGTCATGGACAGTGAAGGCCACAACGGGCTACCCACCTGCCTTCACCAGTGAAGACCGTGTGTCTCTAGCCACCTCAGAGGCTGTGTTGTGAGGTCCGAGGCGTGGTAGTGGCGTGGTGGCGAGACTCTGCCCCCTCGGGTCAGAGCCAGTCGTGGACAGTGTAGGCCGCACCGGGTTACCCACCTGCCTTCACCAGTAAAATCGTGTGTCTCTAGCTACCTCAGAGGCTGTGTTGTGAGGTCTGTGGCGTGGTAGTGGCGTGATGGCGAGACTCCGCCCCCTCGGGTCAGAGCAGGTAGCTGGCAGTGCAGTGACGTCTGGGCAATCTCCCTGTACCCACCAGTGAAGACCGTGTGTCTGTAGCTCACTCAGGGTCTTAGTTGTGGTGTTTGTGGCGTGGATAGTGGCGTGGTGGCGAGACTCCGCCCCCTTGGGTCATAGCCGGTCTTGGACAGTGTAGACCGTGCCGGGCTACTCACCAGCCTTCACCAGTGAAGACCGTGTGTCTCTAGCCATCTCAGAGGCTGTGTTGTGAGGTCAGTGGCGTGGATTGTGGCGTGATGGCGAGACTCCGCCCCCTCCAGTCAGAGCAGGTCGAGGGCAGTGCATTGACATCCGGGCAATCTTCATGCACCCAACAGTGAAGACCGTGTGTCTGTAGCTCACTCAGGGGCTGAGATGTGAGGTCAGTGGCGTGGATATTGGCGTGGTGGTGAGACTCCGCCCCCTTGGGTCAGAGCCGGTCATGGACAGTGTAGGCCGTGCCGGGTTACCCACCTGCCTTCACCAGTGAAGACCGTGTGTCTCTAGTCACCTCAGATGCTGTGTTGTGAGGTCGGTGGCGTGGATAGCGGCGTGATGGCGAGACTCCGCCCCCTCCAGTCAGAGCAGGTCGGGGGCAGTGCACTGACATCCGGACAATCTTCATGCACCCAACAGTGAAGACCGTGTGTCTGTAGCTCACTCAGGGGCTGAGATGTGGGGACAGTGGCGTGGATAGTGGCAGAGCCGGTCAAGGACAGTGTACTGCTCCCCGGGCCACCCACATGCAACCAACCGTGAAAACTGCTTCTTTAGGCAACTCAGGGTCTGAGATGTGGGGACGGTGGCGTGGATAGTGGCGTGGTGGCGAGACTCCACCCCCTCAGATCAGAGGTTGTGGGGGGCAGGTCAGTGATTGCCAGGCCATCCCCATGCACCCCTCATTGGAGACCATGTGTCTATAGCCCACTCCGGGGCGGAGCAGTAGCTGTAGAGGTGTTGTATGGAAGTCGAGGTTAGAAGAAGTAGCAGTGAAAAGCAATATGTGTTTGTTATAAGTACTGCTAGTACTACACTCAAAAATAGATTAGACCACTCATCATAACTCATAGTTTTATTGAGTTCAATAGCTGAAAGAGGAGAAAATATATTAATATGAGTTTGCAGCCTGAAAAAGAGTGTCATTCTAAATATTTCTCTGAATATAAGGAAGCAAGGAAGGAAGGAAGGAAGGAAGGAAGGAAGGAAGGCAGGAAGGAAAGAAGGAAGGAAAGAAGGAAGGAAGGAAATAAGGAAGGATGGATGGATGGAAGGAAGGAAGGAAGGAAGGAAGGAAGGAAGGAAGGATGGATGGAAGAAAGGAAGGATGGAAGGAAGGAAGGAAGGAAGGAAGGATGGAAGGAATATGAATGCTACCACAGTAGTCATAAAAGGGTGCCTGTACAGAGAGCCTGCGCGTGTCCCCAAATTCAAATCTCAACTGACACTGAGCATCCTCTCATTCACTTCAATGGAAAGGCATGCCGGCTTCAGACAGCTCTCTCTCAAAAAGTATAAAGGCTACAGCTTAGCTATTGACATCGTAGGAATCCTGAGAACTTGCTGAACATTTGTATGTATAACTGTCTGTGTAGCTTAAAAACTGTAGGCATGGCGACGAGTTAGAAAAAGGGTAAACATGCAAAATTAGCAGCTCAAAAGTTACAGTGTGGGCCCATACGTTTCAATGGAGAGCGCAGTTGCCGAACAAATTGTCATACAGCGAAAACTATGAATCACACGGCTTAGATACTTACATTGTACGAATCAGCACAGTTGTGTGAACGTTTTAATGTAGAATATGTGTATGAGCTGTTAAAACTGTAGGAGCGACAGCAGTTTACAAAACGTGTAATGTTTTCAAAATACGAGCTGCTACACTCTAGAAACTGAACATTCCACACATCCACTTCAATGTTAAAAAGGGTCCAAAACAAACTTAAATTACATAAAAACTATAAGGAATTTAAAAAATCTGAATAGATCGTTTACTCAGCTAAAGGTCCTGAATATGTTAAACTTCGAAGGAGGTTTCTAGCACAAAAAATGAAGGAGGAGATAGGTTTCAAAGCTCAAGAGGATTTCAAGGTCCGCCCATAGACTTCCATTGTAAAATAAATATTGAAAAAGCTGAATATTTTAAAAAGTATGAAAGATATAAAAAATCTGAAAGAAGTCCAATCGTGTCCATAAAAAGACAAACAGTTTGAAATTTGAATGGTTTCTGTAGCTTAAAGTATGAGGGAGTTAAGGAGAGCCAAAGTATGTACTGAAGGAAAAAAGAGAGGTGTCAATTCTAATACTAGAAAATTGCATTTCCTGCAGAAAATGCGTGTGAATGCTGAGCAGCTGAATGGAATAGCACCAGCATTGCTGAAAATGCATGAATGTGAAATATCTGAAATGTCAAATGCATCACACCTGAATGGTTGAAAATCCTGGAAACTGAAAAGCCTGGAAGCTGAAAAACCTTGAAGCTTAGCTGAACTGTGAAACTGGCAGAATTGGAAGCTTAAGTGCATTACACAAAGAAGCTAAGAACTTATACACATTGCTACAAAAGCTGGAAGATAAACTGTTACACTGTAATGATGGAATGTATTGCTAAAAAGATTGGAAGCTGAAAAACCTGGAAGCTGAAATGTGAAACTGGCAGAATTGGAAGCTGAATTGCATTGCCTAAAAAAGCTAAAAACTTAAATACATTGCTACAAAAGCTGGAAGATAAACTGTAATACTGTCAAAGCTGGAACATGGAATAAATGATGGAATATATTGCTAAAAAGCTTGTAGGCTGGAAAACCTGGAAGCTTAGCTGAAATGTGAAACTGGCAGAATTGGAACTGCATTACCTGTAGAAGCTAAGAACTTAAATACTTTTAAACTTTTCAACCTGTGTAGTTTAAGCCTTGAACTGAGCCTTTAACTTGAAAGATGAGTTATAGAGTAATACTGTCAAAGCTGAAAGATGGAATAAATTATGGAATGTATAGCTTAAACGATTGGAAGCCTGTCGGGGACAGTACAGTGATCTCTGGGCAATCTCTATGCACCAGATATTGAAGAACGTGTCTCTAGCTCACTCAGGGACTGAGTTGTGGGGTATGTGGCGTGGATAGTGGCGAGGTGGCAAGACTCCTTGGGTCACAACCCGTCGGGGACAGTACAGTGACCTCTTGGCAAATTCCATGCACCCTCCAGCGAAGACAATGTGTCTCTAGCCGCCTCAGAGGCTGTGTTGTGAGGTCCGTGGCGTGATAGTGGTGTGGTGGCAAACTCCGCCCCCTTGGGTCAGAGCCAATCGTGAACAGTGTAGGACGTGCCGGGCTACCCACCTGCCTTCACCAGTGAAGACCGTGTGTCTCTAGCCACCTCAGAGGCTGTGTTGTGAGGTCCGTGGCGTGGTAGTGGCATGGTGGTGAGACTCCGCCCCCTTGGGTCAGAGCTGGTCATGGACAGTATAGGCCGCACTGGGCTACCCACCTGCCTTCACCAGTGAAGACCATGTGTCTCTAGCCACCTCAGAGGCTGTGTTGTGAGGTCTGTGGCGTGGATAGTGGCGTGATTGCGAGACTCCGCCCCCTCGGGTCAGAGCCGGTTGTGGACAGTGTAGGCCGCACTAGACTACCCACCTGCCTTCACCAGTGACTTGCTACAGGCTGCTCCAGGAGATGGTGATTCCTCTCCCTGTCATCAGAACCCTTCAAACAAGAACCAGGAGTGTTAGGGGAGGTCTTTGACATGCTGAACCTCAAGGTAACTACTGCTGAATACCACCTGTTCATTTTGATAGCCTATGTTTGAAAAGTGCAATGCAGTAAGGTAATTAAACAAACATCACAATTTCTCAACCATGTTACCTACAGTCGTGGATCTACTTACTGCCACTGATTGAACACATACAGTGCCTGTTATGTCTCACATCTGTCCTGTTTACTACTGCTTTATAATTACATCCTTCACTGGATCAATATTGAATATGAGTCTGAGGTTTGTTTGTCTGATTACATCAGGCCCAGTGCAGAGGACATCAACTGGGCTTTGTGTCCGACAAAAAACATTACTGCCAGCAGCATTGAGGGTTAATCTGAAAGTCATTGACCACATTGTTTCCTCAGAAGACAGACATCTGGTGACTGATAACATACTCTTCACGAATGCACAGATGCCATACACAAGACTAGTTGGATATAATAGTATAGTATTTTGTACTATATCTTCACTCTGTTGTATAGAATTGCATGGCTATGCCCATAACTTTAAGACCTGTTTGAAAGAACAGGTGTATGTCTTTAATTACCTCATATTGATACATGTACTTCATTCTAAAGGCCATAGATGGCAAAGTCTATTGGCTGATGGTAGGTGGTATGTTGGCACCCGGTGTTCGGGTTGAGTTTCATGATGTTTATCCTCATTATAGCAGGGCAACACAATCATCTCAGCCCTGCCCAGTGCCTTGCACAGAGATACAGTAGATTTACGCAACTACTACTACCAGAACACACACACCTTAAAGATTTGCTTTGATACACTAGTTTGAGTTAAAAGGCTTCACAAGAGCTAAATACTGTTTTTCTCTGATCTTAAAGCCATTCCCCCAACACACAGAACTGAATCAAGAAGCGATATTGTTGCAAGTGACCTCTTGTGTTCTGGTCCTAGATGAGTCCACCAACATCCCCATGACCTGGAACCTCCGGGCCTCCAGGACCAGGGGACGGCACTCCTTACAGTCCAGGACCAGCGAGCCTGAAATGGAATATATATTTTTTATAGTATAAAAGATATAAATAATCTGAAAGAACGTGTACATGACATCCGTCACATAACATGTGTGGGCATTTGTAAAGCATAGAACATGCAATTCACTTACTGTGGCCGTGCACTACTAGTACATATATTATACAATGGGTCTGAGATGGGCTTAAAGGTGAACATGCTGATACTTAAATGGTTTTAAGTAGCTCAAAGTATGAAGGAGTTGACTGCTAAAAACGTACGGAAGATGACATCAAGGAAGACATTCAACATCAGTATACAGCCTTGTTGATACACAACAAGCAGCATTCATTTAACAATGCTATTTAATGTAAGGGAGGAGGATGGCATATCTGCACATTTATAGTCCTTACCTCTCCATGGTCAATGTCCATAGACTCCAAGTCAACGTCTATGCAACTCCGTTTCAGGTCAATCTCTGATGAGAAGGCGAGAGAGGGAGAGCAAAAGAAGTGGCATAAGAGATCTGTGTTAAAGCTAACAACTGAAAGAGGTATTGGAAGGTTGTAGAGAAGAGTGTGCGCTCTCACCTCACTCCTAAGTGTGTAAGTGATTGGAGGAGGGAACAAGACAGAAATAATAGAGCTGAAAATAGCTGTGTTGAGACAACTGAACCCTCAAGGGAGAGTGAAGCATGTGAAAAAAGAGCAAGACAAACAGTACTGACCTGCATTTTGACAGTGTTCTGATGGTTACATGCGCCAGAGTGGCATTCATGACGGTGGCGGACGCTGTCATTGTGTGATCTGTATAATCCAACAGCTTCTCCCCTAAAGCGTACTGGAAGGAGAGCCGCTACTAAACCACAAACATGGGACATGAAAGGTCATCATTATAAACGTTATCTTTATTTAATTTTACGCTGGCCTAAGACCCAGTGGGTGCTTTGACTTGTTCACTGGTAGATGCAAGCATGCCCAATATGGTGTGGTAAATACAGTCTTATTCAGTACGAGTGTGTAGTAATCCTCACTTGGTCCTTGCAAGCTATCTGGTCTCCAGTGTGTATGTGTTCATCTAAGTTCACATCGTCCACTATGCTTTATAAGCATTCTACTGTAGAATGAAGACGAGTATGTTCAGTCTGTGTAGTGACGAGGCAGTGTTTTCAAAACATCACAGCCAACACCCCTGATATCGTTGCTGTCAGTGAAAATCTTAGAGTTCATTCTGGAGGTCGGCCGTACCTTCAATTACAGCTTAAAGGTAGCTTTCTAACCAAGGTGCTAAAATACCAACATATAGACGAGAGCAGACCATATCACATCTAGGCTACATGTGTAGACTTAGACCCCGTTTACACCTTGCATTAAAATGCGTCTTGTATCGAGATTGTATCTAGATAATGATTTAGCCTGATTACATTTACACCTGGCATTAATATGCGTTTCGAGTATCTTCAACCCGATCCGTTCGAGATCCCACATGCACCCAACTGTGAAAACTGTCTTTAGACAACTCAGGGTCTGAGATGTTGGGACGGTGGCGTGGATAGTGGCGTGGTGGCGAGACTCCGCCCCCTCAGGTCAGAGGTTGTGGGGGGCAGGTCAGTGATTGCCAGGCCATCCCCATGCACCCCTCATTGGAGACCATGTGTCTATAGCCCACTCCGGGCTGAGCAGTAGCTGTGGAGGTGTTGTATGGAAGTTGAGGTGAGAAGCAGTAGGTGTTTGTTACTGTACTGTTGTTACTGCTAGTACTACATACTCATTGTTTTGAGTTCAATAGCTGAAAGACTAGAAAAGGTATTGATATGAGTTTACAGCCTGGAAAAGAGTGTCATTCTGAATATGTCTTTGAATATAAGGAAGGAAGGACAGAAGGAATGTAAATGCTACCACAGTGTCATAAAACGGTGCCTGCACCTTTACGAGAGCATGCTTGTGTCCCTAAATTCCAACTGCTCTAAATTCACTTCAATGTAAAGGCATGCCGGCTTGGCGAGCTGAGGAGTGGGAGATATGTGCAAGTAAACATTTCTTATTAAAGATAATGGGTCACTTTCTGAACAACTCACACTCCTCATCGTCATCATCCTCTTCATCTTCCTCTTTCGACTCCTCCTTGGCTTTGACCGTTCCTGTCTTCTTGTAGCTGAAGTGTGTCCCTCTCTTGTTCTGCATCTGTAAAGCACAACAGTTGCAGATTAAGTCAAACACAGAGGCTCCACAGTCAGTGGGACATAGGAGTAGCTATAATGGGCCATTTATTTATCCTCCATCAGCAGGCATCTGATCAAAGTGACACATTCAGTATTGTCCCTCCGACATTAAACAGCTAGCTAGTTAGCTTGCATGATACGTTCATTATTCAGTTAGCCTGCCTCTTGTGCAACGTTCACTTAGTTGCTAGCTAGCTACCATTGGCTAACTTAGCCAGCTAGCAATTAAGTTCGCAAGGCAGTTTCAGCAGCTAATAACTAGCTAGCTAACTATCGAGAACGGGCATAATCGCTAAGCTGCCTTTGCTAGCTTCTGAGGACTGACCCTGGCTCAAGCTAGCCAGCTACTAGATATTCGATTGAACTTTTGGCTGTAGCTAGAGATCTAGATAGATCACTAGCTGACGTTGCTGTGTTCCCTCACACACACAGTCCTTCTTCAACAGGGGATAGGTAACGTTAGCTTACCCCATCGCAAGGCAGAATGTAGAGCGTTATATCCATGGTTTCAACTTCGAACTGGATGTAAACAAAAGCGGCGTGCTGCTGTCATGTGTGAGAGATGTCGCCAGAAACTCCAGCAACAATAGCCACAAGCAGTCGACTCGGCCAGCCCACGACTTGATGACTTATTTCTTCTCCTCTCAGTTTTATGGCGGATCGCAAAACAACATAAGACGCATACCGCCACCTACATGCCGGAATGTGCAGCATCAGTTTGCCTGTCCACCGTGTCCCCAAATCCCAACTGACACAGCTATTCATTGACTTCAATGCAAAAGCATGCCGGCTTCAGACAGCTCTCTCTCAAAAATTATAAAGGCTACAGCTTAGCTATGGACACCGTAGGAATCCTGAGAACTTGCTGAACATTTCTATTTATAATTGTCCGTGTAGGTTAAAAACTGTAGGCATGGCGACGAGTTAGAAAAAGTGTAAAAATGCAAAATTAGCAGCTCAAAAGTTAGAGGGTGGGCCCATACGTTTCAATGGAGAGCGCAGTTGCCGAACAAATCGTCATACAGCCAAAACTATAAGTCACATGGCTTAGAGACTTACATTGTACGAATCAGCACAGTTGTGTGAACATTTTAATGTATAATATGTGTAAGAGCTGTTAAAACTGTAGGAGCGACAGCAGTTTACAAAACGTGTAGATGTTTTAAAAAAACAGGCTACCACACTCTAGAAACTGAACATTCCACACATCCACTTCAATGTTAAAAAAGGTCCAAAACAAATTTAAATTACATAAAAACTATAAGGAATTTTAAAAATCTGTTGAATGCGTTAAATGTGCTAAAGGTCCTGAACATTTTAAACTTTGAAGGAGGTTTCTAGCACAAAAAATGAAGGAGGAGATAGGTTTCAAAGCTGACAAGGGGTTTCAAGGTCTGCCATAGACTTCCATTGTAATTTTTTTTTGAAAAAAGCTGAATATTTTAAAAAGTATGAAAGTTATAAAAAATCTGAAAGATTTTAACAAGCTGAACATTTTGATAGTTGAATGGTTTCTGTAGCTCAAAGTATGAAGGAGTTGAAGGCTGAAGAAGGTTTCAAAACTCCCCCATTGACATCCATTCAAAAAAAAAGTTGAAAAAGCTGAATATTTTAAATAGTATTAAAGGTATTAAAAATCTGAAAGAGGTCCCATCGTGTCCTTAACAAGCTGAACATTTTGATAGTTGAATGGTTTCTGTAGCTCAAAGTATGAAGGAGCTACAGAGAGCCAAAAAACGTACGGAAGAATAATAATAATAATAATAATAAAGAACTGGATAACAATAGTGTGAATGCTCTAAAGCATTCACACTAACTAGAAAGTACATTTCCTGGAGAAAATGTGAGGTGGGCTAGCTGCTGCAGCTGTATGTAACAGCTACTGCTAGAAATACTACGGACCAGGCAATCTCCATGCACCCACCGGCGAAGACCATGCGTCTCTAGCCCACTCAGGGGCTGAGTTGTGGGGTCTGTGGCGTGGAAAATGGCATGGTGGTGAGACTCCGCCCCCTCAGGTCAGATCTGGTCGAGGACAGTGTACCCCTCTCCGGGCCACATACCCGCCCGCACCGGTGAAGACCATGTGTCTCTAGCCCAATCAGGGGCTGAGTTGTGGGGCCCGTGGCGTGGTGGTGAGACTCCGCCCCCTCAGGTCAGAGCTGGTCGAGGACAGTGTACCCCTCTCCAGGCCACCTATCCGCCCGCACCGGTGAAGACCATGTGTCTCTAGCCCACTCGGGCTGAGTTGTGGGGCCGTGGCATGGATAGTGGCGTGGGGGTGAGACTCCGCCCCCTCAGGTCAGAGCCAGTCAGGGACAGTGTAGCCCTCTCCGGGCCACCTACCTGACTCAACCGGTGCAGACCGTGTGTCTCTAGCCCACTCAGGGGCTGAGTTGTGGGGCCCGTGGCGTGGATAGTGGCGTGCTGGTTAGGCCCCGCCCCCTTGGGTCACAGCTAGTCGCGGACAGTACAGTGACCTCTGGGCAATTTCAATGCATCCACCAATGAAGACTGTGTCTCTAGCCCACTCAAGAGTTGAGTTGTGGGGCCGTGGCGTGGATAGTGGCGTGGTGATGAGACTCCACCCCCTCAGGTCAGAGCCAGTCGGGGACAGTGTACCCCTCTCCGGGCCACCTACCTGACTCCACCATGAAGACCTCCGGGCAGTCTCCTTGCACCCACTGGTGAAGACTGTGTGTCTCTAGCTCAATCAGGGGCTGAGTTGTGGGGACTGTGGCGTGGTGGCGAGACCACCACGCCACCACGAAGAGAAAGAAAGAAAGAAAGAAAGAAAGAAAGAAAGAAAGAAAGAAAGAAAGAAACAAGGAAGGATGGAAGGAAGGATGGAAGGAAGGAAGAAAGGATGGAAGGAAGGAAGGAAGGATGGAAGGATGGATGGAAGGATGGAAGGAAGGATGGAAGGAAGCAAGGATGGAAGGAAGCAAGGATGGAAGGATGGAAGGAAGGATGGAAGGATGGAAGGAAGGATGCAAGGAAGGAAGGAAGGAGGGAAGGAAGGATGGATGGATGAAAGAAAGATACAAAGTAAGAAAGATGGATGGATGGATGAAAGAAAGAAAGAAAGAAAGATGGATGGATGAAAGAAAGAAGGATGGATGGAAGAAAGAAAGAAAGAAAGAAAGAAAGAAAGAAAGAAAGAAGGATGGATGGATGGATGGATGGATGGATGGATGAAAAAAAGAAAGAAAGAAAGAAAGATAGAAAGAAGGATGGATGGATGGATGAAAGAAAGAAAGAAAAAGAAGGAAGGAAGGATGGAAGGAAGGATGGAAGGAAGGAAGGATGGAAGGAAGGAAGGAAGGAAGGAAGGAAGGAAGGAAGGAAGGATGGAAGGAAGGAAGGAAGGAAGGAAGGAAGGAAGGAAGGAAGGAAGGAAGGAAGGAAGGAAAGAAAGAAAGGAAGGAAGGAAGGAAGGATGGAAGGAAGGAAAGGAAGGAAGGAAGGAAGGAAGGATGGATGGATGGATGGATGGAAGGAAGGAAGGATGGAAGGAAGGAAAGAAGGAAGGATGGAAGGATGGATGGAAAGGATGGAAGGAAGGAAGGAAGGAAGAAAGGAAGGAAGGAAGGAAGGAAGGAAGGAAAGAAAGGAAGGAAGGAAGGATGGAAGGAAGGAAAGGAAGGAAGGATGGATGGATGGATGGAAGGAAGGAAGGATGGAAGGAAGGAAGGAAAGAAGGAAGGATGGAAGGATGGATGGAAAGGAAGGAAGGAAGGAAGGAAGGAAGGAAAGAAGGAAGGAAGGAAGGATGGAAGGAAGGAAGGATGGAAGGAAGGAAGGATGGAAGGAAGGAAGGAAGGAAGGAAGGAAGGAAGGAAGGGAAGAAAGGAAGGATGGATGGAGGGAAGGAAGGAAGGAAAGAAGGATGGAAGGAAGGAAGTGAATGAATGAATATGAATGCTACCACAATAGTCATAAAAGGGTGCCTGTACAGAGAGCCTGCACGTGTCCCCAAATTCAAATCCCAACTGACACTGTGAGCATCCTCTCATTCACTTCAATGGAAAGGCATGTCCGATTCAGACAGCTCTCTCTCAAAAAGTATAAATGTCACAGCCTAGATATTGACACCGTAGGAATCCTGAGAAAATGCTGAACATTTTAGGATATGATATGTCCGTGTAGCTTAAAAACTGTAGGCATGGCGACGAGTTAGAAAAAGGGTAAAAATGCAAAATTAGCAGCTCAAAAGGTAGTGTGTGGGCCCATACGTTTCAATGGAGAGCGCAGTTGCCGAACAAATCGTCATACAGCGAAAACTATAAGTCACACGGCTTAGATACTTACATTGTACGAATCAGCACAGTTATGGGAACGTTTCGATATATAATATGTGTATGAGCTGTTAAAACTGTAGGCATAGCGACAAGTTAGAAAAAGAGTAAAAATGCAAAATTAGCAGCTCAAAAGCTAGAGTGCGTTGCCATACGTTT